>NC_132841.1:54591000-55243000 GCF_048164855.1 Canis lupus baileyi
CATGTTGTAGCATATATCAGTATGCTTAATTACTTAATTACTAATTAAGGTACTGATATATACAATAATATTCAGTACCTTAATATAAAGTATTAATATATTAATAATATATTAATATATATTAAGTACCTTAATAATATCCCATTGTATTGATATACTACTACATTTTATTCATCTCATCATCAGTTAATAAATGTTCAGGTTGTGTCTACTTTTAGGCTATTATAAATAATGCTGCTATGAGCATTGTATAGTTTTTATAAAGACATGTTTTATGTTTTCATTCTCTTTGATATACACATACCTAAGAGTAGAGTTGTTGGATCATATGGTAACTATGTTTAACCACTTGAGAAAATGCCAAACTACTTTCCAAAGCAGATGTACCATTTTAAATTCTTATGAGCAGTGTGTGAGGCTTCCAATTTCTCCATATCCTTGCCAAAACTTGTCATTTCTGGGTTTTTGTTTTGTTTTGTTACTAATTATTGCCTTTCTAGTGGGTATGAAGCATTATCTTACTTTGGTTCTCATTTAAAATTCCCTGATGATGATAAGCATTTTTCATGTGCTTACTGGCTATCTTTATATTTTTATTCAAATAGTTTGACCATTTTAAACTTGCTTTTATCGTTGAGTTGCTATACTTCTTATACATTCTAGATACAAGTTCTTTTCAGATAGGAATTTAAAAAAATCTTTTTCTCCATTCTGCAGGTGGTTATCTCACTTTCCTTTGAAAGTATGTGTTTTGAAGCACAGAAGTTTCAAATTTTGACACAAAGCACAGAAGTTTCAAATTTTGACAATGTCCACTCTTACCAACCTTAATGAGCAGTGCTAGCAGTTCTAGTCACTGCAACAAGTGAAAGATATAAACAGCAGACAGATTGGAAAATAAGAGATAAAATGAAGAAATCTCAAGGAACCTCCCCCATTCCTCCCCCCAAAATACTAGAAGTGCAAAGGCATAGATTTTAAGATCTATACAAAAAAATCAATCAAATTTCTATATGTTAACAAGAACATGCAGTAATTGAAGTTGAACACACATCATCATCTACAGTCACTCCAAAGAAAATAAATGATGTGGCATAGTCTTTGGCCCATTATCTATATTTTAAAAAAACTACAATTTGCTGAAAAAAAAATTGAAGAGGTCTTAAATAAATTTTAAAAATACAGGGATCCCTGGGTGGCGCAGCGGTTTGGCGCCTGCCTTTGGCCCAGGGCGTGATCCTGGAGACCCGGGATCGAATCCCACGTCGGGCTCTCAGTGCATGGAGCCTGCTTCTCCCTCTGCCTGTGTCTCTGCCTCTCTCTCTCTCTCTCTCTCTCTCTGTGTGACTATCATAAATAAATAAAAATTAAAAAAAAATACTGTATTCATGGACTGGAATATTAAATATAGTAAAGGTGAAAATTCTCCCCATATTCATCTGTAGGTTTAGCACAATCTCTATCAAACTCTAAGCAAGTTCTTTTTTTATAAACATAGGCAAGCTTATTTTAAAATTTAATTGAGAAGACAAAGGCTCTTGGGTATCTAAAAAAATGATGAAGTAAAAGTAGAAAGAATTACTCTACCTTACAGCAAGTCTACTACACAGTTATAGTAATCATGACAATGTAGTATTTCTGGGGGGATAGACCACTGATCATCAGCACAGAGAACTCAGAAAAAGATCCATAGAAATAACCTTAACTGATTTTTGACCAAAGCACAACTAAAAGGTGTGGGGGGATAGCCTTTTTACCAAACATTACTGAAACAATAGAATATCCATAAGAAAAAATAATCTTGACCTAAACTTCACAATTTTACAAAAATTACTCAAAATGGATTACAGCCTGAAATGTAAAACAATTCTGTAAAACTTTCAGGAAAAAAGGAAAAAATCTTTGGAGTCTATGATGGATAGTTGGAAGAAAGGCAGGCAGGGACAAGAGGTCCCCTACCATAAGAAGAAACCACCCTTAAAATGATTTTTATTATCCTGGAAGGAGCCCTCCACCCTTGCCCACATGACAGATAGATGATAAACATTTTACTGGGTGACAGGCATCTGGAGGGTTAATCAGATTAAACAGCCTGCCAATAAGCCCCCAAAATTCCGAAACTTAGAGACTCCAGTGGCAACCCTCTTGAATCCCTTCCCTCTTTGGGAGTTTTGTATTACCACTCAAACATTACTATCAATCAACTTTGCTTTGCTGCCCACCGTCTTCATTTGGCTGCCACTTCATTCATTGAAGTGGTGTGACCAAGAACTGCGAACACTGGAGGAAAGAAATCCTGTGGATTTCTGGGACAGGGAGTTCTTAAACAGATACCAAAAACACAAGACATAGATGGAAAAACTGGTATGATGGACCCCATTAAAACTAATAGCTTTGGATACATGAAATTACATTTGAAAGAGGATTGAAAGACAAAGGATAGAAACCACCTATCCCCCCAAAAAGACACATATCTTAAATATAAGTCTCATAAATAAACAGTAAACACACATGCCAGAAAATACAACTAGAAAATAGGCAAAAGACAGTTATTTCACCAAAAAAGGTGTACAGATGGCAAATAAGCATATGAAAAGATGTTCAACACCATTAGTCATTAGGAAAATACAAATAAAAGCACAATGAGGTAACACTTAGACATGTATGAGGTAGCTAAAAATAAATAAATAAAAAGGTGACAATACTGAATTCTGGCAAAGATGCTGAGGAACTGAACCACTCAGACATTGCTGGTGGGATTTTAAATTGGCATGGCTACTTTGGAAAAACAGTTTTGGGTTAAAAAACATTCAACATACAACTATTACATGACCCAGCAACTCTCCTGGGCATTTATCTCCTTTATATACCTTGCATACTCTAGAGAATTCAAAACATATGCTCATATAAACTCATACATAAATATTTACAGTGGCTTTGTTGGTAATAGCCCTATTGGTAATAGCTATAAGTAGCTATAAATTAGAATCCTAAGGGACTAATGGTTCTACAAACTATGGTACATACTGTAGCATGCTACTCAGCAATGAAAAGAAACAGTAATAAAATGAATATATCCAACAACTTGTATGAATCTATAGGGAATTATGCTGAAATAGAACCAATCACAAATGTCTCAAACTATAGGATTCAATTTTTAATTAATTAATTAGTTAACTTATAGAATGACTATGTAAGTGGGAGGAGGGGCAGGAGGAGAGAATCACAAGCAGCCTCCCCACTGAGCATGGAGCCTGACACAGGTCCATCCAACAACCGACCCTGAGATCATGACCTGAGCAGAAATCAAGAGTTGGACACTCAACCCACTGAGCCACCCAGGTGTCCATATATGATTCAATTGATTTGAAATGACAAAGGTTTTAGAAATGGAGGGCAGATCAATAGTTACCAGGGGTGAAGTACAGGGGGCCATGGAGGGAACAGGTTATGGTTATTTTTAAAAAATATTTTATTTATTTATTCATGAGAGACACAGAGAGGGAGGCAGACACATAGGCAGAGGGAGAAGCAGTCTCCCTGCAGGGAGCCTGATGCAGGACTAGATCCCAGGACCCCAGGATCACTATCTAAGCCAAAGGCAGACACTCAACCACGGAGCCACTCAGGTGCCCCAGAGGTTATGATTATAGAAGGGCAACATGAGGGACTATGGGGAGGGTGAAACAGTTCAGCAAATGTTGTGGAGCTGGTATATGAACTCATTCATGTGATCAAACTGTACAGAACTTAGTGTATGCATGGACACACACATGCACACACACACACACAAATGAGTTCCAGTTAAACTGCAGAAGTCTAGGTAAGATTGCCTATATCCTTGCTGTAAAATCATACTACAGTTTTGAAAAATAACACTGGTGAATGGAAATGGGCAAAGTGTACAGGGGATCACTGCATTGTATCTTTTTTTTTTTTAAGATTTTATTCATTTATTCATGAGAGACAGAGAGAGAGAGAGAGAGAGAGAGAGAGAGAGAGTCAGGGACACAGGCAGAGGGAGAAGCAGGCTCCATGCAAGGAGCCCAATGTGGAACTCAATCCCAGGACTCCAGGACCACGCCCTGAGCCGAAGGCAGGCGCCAAACCGCTGAGCCTCCCAGGGATCCCCCACTGCATTGTATCTTATAACTGCATGGGCATTTAGTTATCTTCATAAAATTTTCACATATAAAAGTAAACCTCAATTTCCCAACGATAATACGGTGAAGTGCTTCAAGAGACGCAAGGCCAGGAATGTTCTCTTTTGCTACCTTACCTAGAATTTGGCACTATCTAGAATAAGGTAAGAAAGGACAATTGTTTTTGTTTTTTTCCCTTTGAGGCAGTAACTCAAAGCTGAAAAAGACACCCAGATGTTTAATGTAAGAAGGTATATTTAAAATGACAGTGAAAAGTTAATCTTTCTAACTTCTAAAGATTAGTTGTCTTTTAGATGCTTCACCCTGAAGCCACACCATGGAAACCTTACAAATCATGTCAAAACGTAAAGCTGCTTCTTTACTGCCGACACTCACAGCCAATCCTCTGTCCAAGAACAGAAAGTGTCCTGACTGAGGATGCCTGGGGCACCCAGTAGTGGTAAGACACAAAGAGAGATGCCAATTCAGGGAAGAGGAGTTCTTAGAAAGCATAGAATGGCCAGAGGCATGCAAATGAGTCAGGAGGACGAATGAAGATCTGAAGACGCTGATGAAGAGGGGAACATGAAAAGCCTCTGCTGATCTCGTATAGGAAGCATGTAATGGCAGTTGTTGCTGAACTATTCTTCTATTTCAATAATAAGAATACGGGACTGGGGTTATAGACATCAGTTACTGGGAAAGAAGGAAGAGGGCAATGGATTGTGCTCTGAAGTACCCATCTGGAGGGCTTCCCAGAGCACCAATGTCTGAGATGGGTCTTTAAGGACAGGAAGGAGTTTGCCAGGTGGTGACTTAATCTTACTACCTCGTTTCAGTATGGCAGTTGCTCAAGCCCAAATATTATTGGAGAGAAGTCACATTAAGCACTGATGTATCTAGAATCTGCTTCATTGGCTTCTGTAACCTAAAGATCCCGAAAAGATCCAAAAGAGGGAGTGAGGGGAGAGGGAAGGGCCATTATCCAAGTGTTTCCATTGACTTTTTCTACCTTTAATCCTTTTTTCCTTTCAGGCATGGTCATATTATGTAGGTATTCCACTTCCCTTCTGGAAAATAAAACATGGACACTCAGTGGTGGGAAAATGACTTGCCCAATGTCACACCGCTTAAAGTGGAATATTTAAAATGCAGGTTGGACTCCAGACTCTATGCTTTTTCCAGGACCATCACACTGGGACTATAAGAGATGTTATTACAGGAAGGGATAGGTCATATGTTTGATGCATAGCAATTAAGAGAACAGGGGTGAATGGGAGCTGAACCAAGGCCCTGAGCACAGCAAAAGGGAAAGGATGGCTCAGAGAGAACTGAAGGTGACCTTCACCTAAGTTACATTCTGTCAAGATAGATGACACTTCAAATGCATCCCAGAAGAGCAAATCTAGGGAGTCCAATACTGCTCTTAATATAACAATGTATCATGGTGAAGTAAACAGGATTTGGAATCAGACCAGCTGGGGTTCAAAACTTGGCTGTCTTGGAACCAGCTATACCAGGTTCTGTGAACTACAACTCAACCTCTTCACCCATCTTTTATTCCAGCCATGGCTGGCACCCTCTCAAGCAGCCTTCAGCCAGCTTTACAGTGGTGCAAACTGGCAGCATATTACCTTGGGCCC
The DNA here is from genome assembly GCF_048164855.1 of Canis lupus baileyi. Taxonomy (NCBI): domain Eukaryota; kingdom Metazoa; phylum Chordata; class Mammalia; order Carnivora; family Canidae; genus Canis; species Canis lupus. The sequence goes on from NC_132841.1 coordinate 54,596,786, forward strand.
TGGACACCATGTTGTTCTCAATACCTGTCCCAGCACTTCTCTGACACCATGCTGGGGAACGCCAATGAAAAACTGCTTGGCCCTTGGAAATGTACTATGTGAAGTCAGTGTAGGACAATAGCTCATGAAAAAAAATGTTTCCTTTTCATCCTCAAGGTGGATGGTCCTGAGATACCTGTCCTAGAGCCCGTCATGACATCCTTCTGACAAGACCAGGCAACCAACTTCTAGTACTGTCCAAATAAGTAACATTCCTTATACTAATTCTCTCCCTCATTCCTTGTCATTCCACTCCTCCTCCATAGAATTTCCCAAGGAAAAGATTCACATATCAGCCTTTGTCTCTGGTGCTGTTTTCAGCAGAACACAGGCCAAGAAACTAGCTGTGCAGCTTCAGCAGCCTTACCCATTTTTTTTCTGCCCCAAGTCCATCAGAATTCCACTGTCATATTATCATTGTCCGTATCAATAGAATTTTTTCACCTCTCTATTCAATAACTTTCAACAGGTTAATTCTAAACCCTGAATGCTGGTGATCCTGATCCCTCCTGACCTAATGGCAACAGTCCAGTCTAACTTTCATCAATGCCCTACATTCAGTCTTTCATCCATACCACAAGATCCTCTGTGTCCACTGGGCTAGGCGCTTGGGCTACCATCAGCATATGCATGGTCACTGAGTGCCATGTTATTTACATTATGGCTGCAGGAAACAGACAATAAGTAAGTAATTAGACAAACCAGACAATTTCAGAGAGGACCAAGGCCATTAAGACAGTACGCCCATTTGTTCGTGTCATCCCTCTACTCCCCCTCCTTGTTGTCTTCTTAGGCTCTGATAAGGATGTCTCTATTTACCTGAATCCTACCACTGTTTGAGACCTAGCAAGTCCTCTTTCTTCCAAGAAATGTCTCTTAAAACCTTCCTCTTCTCCAGTCCAATCCTTGGTAACTTTTCTCTCCTCTAAGGTTTTAGACTTTACAGGCCACGTTCCACAGAGTCTCTAAACAGCTCTTTCCCCCTGAACATACAGGGCTTTCAAGCGAGGAGTCATATGAAGAGAACAGTTGTGGCTAAAAGCACAGGCAAAATTGCCTTCTCCTCTTTCATTTCTATATCTTGGCTGCTCATTTGGACGATATGCTCTTCATGGGTAGAAAACAGGTCTCATTCTCTTGTATTTATCCCTAATCTTCCCAGCCAGTTGATCTGTCCAAGGATAGAACCTTGGGCAGCAGTGTGATGTAACGGAGAGGAGATCAGAGGAGATACAGGAGGTAAGTCACCTGCTCCCTCCAGAATTTTCTCCAAACTAGGCTTTTGAATTTCATTTCTGAAATGAGACAAAAGGAAAGGTGGGGGCATTATGGCCCTTTCTTATGAAATTTTACAGTTCAAGAGGCATTTCAGGCCACTAGAGGGGGAGAAGTAAAAAACGAAGGCTGTTGGTTAGACATCTGTTTCAATGGAATTTTTTGAGATACAATTGATAAATCACATGAATTTATGTTGTACAACACCGTGATCTGGTATTTGTTGATCAACGAGATTTATAAAGAAAGAATTCCAAAAAAAAAAAAAAGAAAGAAAGCATTCTACTAGTTAATAAAAATTGAAAATGCTGATACCCGATGATCACCAAAATCTTCCATCTCCAAGTTTCTATGGAGAAGTTATTCTAAAACACATTTTGAGGTAGCTTGGAAGAGCACCCCAATGCATGTCCCCAAATCTGTTAAATCATCTATGTAATCATCCAGATAACCCATTAAATATTTCTTGCTTTTGCTTTTTATTTTGCCTTTACTTTGAAGATGAATTTCTCTAGTTCCTAGTTTTCTATTTTTTATCAATTATTTAACAGCAGTTATTTCTTCTACCACTACCTGGTAGAGCTCAAATTTATACGAATTCCTACATTTTAACATCACTCTCTGAAAATAGCTTTATTTTTCTACTCAGGGGTCCAATTCACTAATATGCGTGCAATGTGTTCATTTTTAGATTTTTTTTCTGCCCATCCTTTAAGGCAGAAACTAAAACTATGGGAAATCCTGGTTCTCAGGACACTAGTTCTATTCTGTGAATTTCAACACATCCTATAGCCAGCTCTATTGGGTTTCTCTGGTCTGTAACAGCAGTTAGGCAGTGTAAGGGTATAGCAAGACAGAGCTGTAAAGCACCTGTAATCTACAGACATAACACAAATGGTGCTTGCTCCCTCAACCTCAATTAATAGATAAAAGAACTTTCCTTGCAAAGAAGGCCCCTTCTTCCTTTTACTTCTTTCATTATGAATACTGAAAATAAAAAAGTTCACATTCTAGACTCAGGTTCAGATGTGGAGAAAATCATCTCTCTAGCTTTGCTACTCTGAGGAAAGCTTTAGTTCAACCTTAAAGGGTCAAGCCTGAAAAGAAATAAGTAAATCCTAAGAGAAATTGGGAAGCAAGCCTCTAGGATGCCAGCACAATACCTAACAGATTTAATTAACCTCTTGTCTCTGTCTCTTTTACTAGTTGTTTGTTTTTTCTGCCCACCCCACCCCCAGTGTTTTTTGTTTTATACTAGTTTGGGCAGTTATTTTTTTATTTTTTTTAAACTCCAAGGTCCTCAGATAAAGGCCAAGGATTATGTGCTCTTAGCCTTAAAGGTAAAGCAGTCTGTACAGTCTGGAATAATATGAACTCTTGAAAACTTTTATTAAGAAAACGTATAATATTTTTGCAGGGAGTACAGTTCTTATGGACATATTTTATAGGAAATTTTATTTTCTACCAACAATCACACAAAAATTAAAAATGTGTCTATATAAGACTAGTGTTTTGGTTTGGGTGAGAATGAAGTCTTGAACAGATTTTAAATCAACTCTTCTGAAAGTCCATACATAGTACAGAGACACAGGGAGTGTTTGTCGTGGTGGCTGTTTCTTACAGCTTTTTGTTCCCAGAGAAACATCGTGACACCACCAATTTTCTACCACCATTAAGTGCATTTAACCAAAATTATTATAGGTCACTCATTTCTTGGTATAAAAAAAAATCTCCGGTTTTTATACTTATAACACCCAGATTATACGTATTAAGACTCACAGCTGTATTCAGGCTACAGTTGAATCCACTTTGAATTCATCATATTGCTCCCACTTCCAAACAGACTTCTTGATCTTACTATTTCCATTCATTAAACCAACATATATTCCAGCATTAACAAAGCTATATAATTTTCCTTGCCAGGACCTATTCTCCATATGCCCATTGCCATCAGTGTCACTCCCAAGAAGTCTCTTATAGAAAACATCTTTAAAAAACCAAAATAAAATAAAACAAACTACATATTTGAATGACCTCAGATATGACTTAAGTAATCCTCTCTTCTATCATTTTACTTTGGGTCTACTACAAGTCCTCTGGCCTCAGAGGTAGGGATACTTTACCTCTAGAGGTTTGTTCCAAACCTTCTCTATAATCAAGCCATCCAAAAACCCAATACCAAAGAAATCTCACCTTCAATTCTTATCAGATTATATTCCTGCTCAAAATTTTCCCATAGGTACCTCACTGTGTACCTATGGAAGCAGTATGAAATCCTTACTACTTCATACCGTATTCAAGACTCTGTAAGGATCTGACCCCAGATTTCCCATCTATTCTCACTTGCCACTGCTTCTATTCCTGCCCACTCTATAGTTCAGGAAGTTATTTAAGCAGGCAATTGCACTGCATAGTGCTCCCAAAATCTAACTTTTAAAATTATTTAAACTATAAGCCCAAGCTAATAGTTCAGGATAATTTTTCTGTAACAAGAGTTTCAGTTTCACATAGGATTTTATTTACTAACTCGGGAGCTTCGTGGTAGAATATATGACCTGAACGGTTTTGTGACAACCATATGCGTAAAGATAACCAATGGTCTAAGAACATCTCAGCACTCCTGGGGAGAAGAGCCAAGTTTGGGGTCCATTAGCAACTGAAAAGGAGAAAGCAAGAGAAACAAATGATAAAAAGCCAGTGAAGTGGGAAATGATTCAAAGATTGGTTGAAATGACAGGTGTGCAGATTTTCTTTTCTACTGACAATAACCTCAAAAACAACTTCTATTTATTGCATGGGAAAGATTTCCAGGCTGTGTACTCCTAAACCTGTGAAGTAGAGTTATTGCTTCTTTGTTTTGCAAATGGAGTTCAGGCTTAAAGAAGGCAAAGCCCTTTGCCAGCACCACAAAACAGCTCCACTTCAAAGTTGGGATTTGAACTCAAAGCAGGTTGCCTCCAAAGTCTGTGGGGCTTAAAAATAGGAGACTCTCTTACCTCGCTGGCCTTGCAGAGCCACGCCAACACAAGCATGAAGACAGCCGAATCCAGATGGTGCTCCCTGCCAGCAGAGTCTGATGTCTGCTCATGTTTGCATTTCTAAGACACCTCTTCTGACACAACTTTAAAATAGCTCGATTCAGATTCCCCAAGCTTTCTCCCCCAACTCTCCAGTTATTAGTTCTGAAGGGCTGCGTCCTCAAAATGCCCCTCAAATTTCTCTACAGGCACACCTGCTAAGGAGAAATGAAATAAACTTGCACTCCCTTTCCTGCTCACTCTCTCTTTCTCCTTTGGGAAACCATGTTATTAGTTTATTTAACTTGCATTCCTCTAGCCAGGTTGTGGTTTTACTTGTGACACCTAGTCATTTTCAGCTGGGCCAGCAATTAGTGGAATCTCCCTTAATACAACGAGACAATTTTCTTGATTTTCAAGATAACACACACACTTGTAGAAATTTAGACACTATGGGGCAGCATAAAGAAGATAATAAAGATCATCTACAACCACCCTCACATTTTGCAGTGTATACTCCTAATCTTTTGTTTCCATGTGTAGGCAATAGATATTTGTAAACTAACTTTTCTCATGGCAAATCTCAAAAACACACAGAAGTACGCAGACTGGTATAAAGAAATCCAATGTGCCCATCACTCACCACAATTAATATTAACCATGGCCAATCTCATTTCATCTACATTTCTACCATTATCCCCCTTCCTTGATCCCAGACATCATATCATTTCAACTGTAAATGTTCCATTATGTATTTGATAAAGTAAATGTGATTATGATTATGATTATCATAATCTAATACTATTAGTTTACCTGCAAATTTAACAATGGTTCCTTCATATCATTAAATATCCACTTTTAAGGTCCATATTTCCAATTTTTCATGCATGTTTTTAGGTTACTTGTGTGAATCAGAATACAATTTAGATCTACACATTGCTATGGGTCAATACATGTCTTAAATCTTACCTCCTGAAAATGTGTTGGTGGTGGTGGTAGGGAGTAGCACAGGCATCCCCAGGGAGCTTGTCAACCTCACCCTACCCCACCCCAGTCAGACCAATCAAAGCAGAATTGCATCTTAACAAGACCACAGGTGATTTACATTCACATGAACTAAAGATTGAGGCTCACTCACTGCTTTTACGTCTCATTTAATCTATGGCTTACCACTCTCACTTTGTCTTTTTTTTTAAAAAGATTTTATTTATTTATTTGAGAGAATGTATGTGCATGCACATGGAAAGGGAGTGGGGGAGAGGGAAAGGGAGATGGAGAGAGAGAATCCCAAACAGACTCCATGCCCAGCAGAGAGCCTAACCTGGGGCTCATCCCATGTTCCTGAAATGAGGACCTGAGCCAAAATCAAGAGTCAGATGCTCAATGGACTGACCTACCCAGGTGCCCCTATTTCATAAATCTTTCTAGAAAAAAAACTAGCTTGCAGATCTCCTCAAATTTTGCATAGTGTAGCTATTACTAATATTATCCTCATGGTATTCTTTAACTGGTCCCTCTGTCTCCTGTGTTTAATTTAATACAAATGAGGAATTTATCTAAAGGCTTGATGAGAATCAGGTTCAATTTTGGAGAGAAGGAATACATAAATGGTGGGATTTTTTCTATCAAGAGGCACATAAAGTTTGGTTGCCCCTTTTTTGAACATTAGTAATCTTAATGATCTTCTGTAGATCTGTTATATCATTAGGCATTGTTAAATGGTGATATTCTATCTTCCTCTTGTACAGCGTTACCATTTCCAAGAGCATCTTTTCCTTATCAGCTATTGGATTCCTCTGAGGCATCATCTGTATAAGAAAGACAAGATGACTGCTTGCTTCTTTCCCTTTATTAGTTTTCAGAATGAGTTGGTTCTCAATCATATTCCAAAGGTGACCAATGAACTTTTGGGATATTTTTAGCATTCTTAGGAATGCATGGATTTAAACATATTTGATATTTTCCAATCATCCCACCTATTATCCTTATAGAAGCTAAAATCCTTCTATCTTTGGCTGGCAAGAGACTCTTTAAGCAGGGTCCTCCTGGCTTTCTGACATATTGTCAGGAGCCTTTGAGAGCGGGCCTGCTTTCTGGTATAACAAGATGCTGTACATTCAGTTCACACATTTTCTGCCTCAGACCTGGATCCCTCACATCTCCAAGAAGCCTGACTTAACTTAATGGCAGTCATTTTTTTCTAGCTCTTTTCAGAAGGCAGACCGATTAAATATGTTTTGTTTCCAGAGAAAGTCATCTTAAGTTCAAAATGATACTTACAAATAAATATCAGAATGATTGTGATTTTATTTAAACCCATCTGTCTTAGAGCCATTTTTCATTTCTCATACGTCAAATACCCTGGATCTCAGTAACATCAACATAATTCCTCATTTGTCCCTAATGATGGACTTTGAGATTGTTTCCTGTCTTTTGTTATTACACTATTGCAATGAATAGCTTTTTGTTTGCCTCTTTATTGTTTGGCAAATTTATCTTAGGATAGGTTTGAAGAAGTGATTGCTGTATCAGATGATAGGCAATATATATACTAATGAGATGCTATTATAAGTTAGTGTATATTTTTACATAATATTACATCGTGAACATTTTTCTACATCATTAAATATTCTTCAGTTTCATTTTTGATGGCTATGAGATGGTCCTTAAAAAAAAAAAGATGGTTTTAACAATCATCCATGTAAATAAGCCATTTGCACTATTTCAAACCTACTTGGTTATGAGCTGGTTTCCACCTTTGCTTGAAGAAATTGCTTGGAACAACCTTTTACTCTAAGCAGGTATCAGTTATCACATCCCATGGATACAGCAACAAGAATACTTTCAAAAGTTACCTTCAAAGAAAACCCAATTGATATAATTGAATAGTGGATGAATGGCAGCCCTCGACCTCAACTTTATGACTAATTCTGATGGATGAATCTACATTGTCCTACATTGTCATTTCTAAAAGTGAAGCATTAGATTAGGTGATTTTATAAATTTCCTTCCAGTCTTAAAATCAAATATAATTCTAAGGAATTTTGAATGCTTTAGCATTCTTTAGTATTCTTTAGAAGTCAGAGCTGTTATTCTACCTATTTATTCTTTTTTTTTTTTATTCCACTAAGCATCTAATATCATGCTTTACTCATGGCAAGTTTTATTTCCTGCATGCTGAATTAACTTTTCAGACTCCCTCCTGGCTACTGAACTAGACTGTATGGCTCTGAGTCTAGAAAAGATTCATGCCTAATTTAAGTACTACAAATATTTACTGACTGCCTCTTATTTACAAGCCATCATGCTTGTTCAAATCTAATTTTTAGATAAATTAAGCCTGTTAGAGGAATAAGTTCACTATAAAATATATAGTCGAAAAATTGTTCTCTGAAACATCCTCTTTATCATCTAAAAACAGTAGAGGTACCAGAAACAGGTAGTTCTTTAAAACTAGGCCACTAGGACTGGTTGAACATAGTTAACAATCTTCAAACCCATATTCATCTGCAGGAAGAAATTCATCTTCAACATAACTTCTAATTATGTCCCTGCTCTCAATGGGCTGCCTGACGCATTAACTGGAAGCAGAGACAACAATGATAATCTAGGGCCTTCAATAAGCACATTTCTAGTTTTTTTCTGACGTCATTTGGAAGAGACCCAATTTAGAGGTGCCCTGCACAAATAATCAAAGACACAGTCACACTGCAATGAGGAGTATCTCCATAATCCATCTTTCAGAGGTCTGGTCTACCCTATCTGTCTAGTGTCTATCAGACACCACTTTATTTTGTTCTTTAAGAAAATAAAGGAAGGAAAAAAGAGAAAAAAGAAAAGAAATAGCCTAGGGGCTGAATCCTTCTGTGATGGGGGTGGGAATAGATAAATGGAAGTTGGCACTGCTACAGGCAAAGCACTGGCGAAGGATTTTTCTCACACATCACTGGAAGGCACACATCTCCCAACTCCTTTGTGCATAGAACTCTTACTTTAAAATTTAGACTCCTTCTCACATATAACAGGAGAAAGGAAAAGTGGTCAAAATAGCTTATTTTTGAAATATACTAAGTGTTTGAGGAAAAAAATAAAAATAAAAACAAGGATGGTGGCTAGCATGTTCTAGCTTAAACTATATTTGAGACAAGAGGATCTGGCCCAGATGCATATTTTTATTCTATTTTAAGATAAAAGAAAAGTCCAGTGTTGCCCTATGTGTATTCATAATGTAACAGAGAATTCCATTTATGGAAAATCAGAATAATTCAAGGTAATATTTACTTGAGAAACACAAATACTATCTAGAAATCAGAAATTGTCTAGAATAATAAAAATGGAAAATGAATATAGATATATCAAAAAGAAAGACTTTTAAAAATGCATTTTTTAAAGATTTTATTTATTGGAGAGGGAGAGAGAATGTGAGAGAGAGAGTGAAGATGAGCAGGGGGATAGCAGAGTTAGAGGGAAACGCAGACTCCCTGCTGAGCAGGGAGCCCAATATGCTGCTCAATCCTAGGACCCTGAGATCATGACCTGAGGTGAAGGCAGATGCTGAACTGACTGAGCCCCCCAGGTGCCCTGAACATGCATTTATGTGTCGTCAAATAAATTAAAAGTTTTGCCAAAAATATTTGAGATAGTCAAATATAGTTGATCCTTGAACAACACAGTTTCAACTATGCACGTCTATGTGGATTTTTTTCAATAAATACAGTACAACACTATAAATGTAACTTTCTCTTCCCTATGATTTTCTTAAAGACATCTTTTTCCCTCTAGCTTATTTTTATAAGAATATAGTATATAATACATACAACATAAAAAATCCTTGTTAACCAACTGTTTGTTATTTGTAAGGCTTCTGGTCAACTGTGGCCTATTAGTATTTAAGTTGTGGGGACTCAAAAGTTATATGTGGATTTTCAAGAGCACAGTACCCAAACCCTGACGTTGTTCAGCTATACAGAAAATTTGTGTTTACCTAGAATCCAACATCTAGATCTTTGGAGTTGTTCTTTACTTTTGTGAAAAAAAGTTGATGAAATTATCAGACTAGGACCCTGAACATTTCAAACCCGCAAGACCTTCTATAACCTCTAGCCTTCTATTTACAATCCCTTCCTTGATATCTTCCCCCACATACATCAAAGGCATCTGGAATTTAGCATGAAGAACTGGTTTGCCCTTGCAAAATGGTTGGTTTTCAGTCTCCTCTTATCTCAGAACATGGCTCCAATATTTATCAAGATGCTTCAGTCAAAAACCCAGGAATCTGGGCCAGCTTCATGGGTATGTGCCCAGCACCATCATACACAGCCCCACACTTCCAAAGGTCCTGCACCTGGAGTTGAATGCTCTGTGATTACTGTCTTGAATTTCTTAATTGAATCTTCTAAATCTGTGCTTTATAAGTGGAGTGCAATGGAGCACACCAGGGGCTTAGAATTAGGTTCTCAAGTGGTCCTGCCTCCCACCACTCCCCTGCTTCCCAGGACAGGTTCCCAGCCTCCTGTTGCCTGTCCCCTAGCATCCTAAGTCTCACCCAACCTTCCCCTTCCTGTCACTGCACAGTGGCAAGTGCTCCCCTCAACCCAGGATGGTGACCAGATCACCCTGGTGTCAGGTAGGGGCACTGCGTTTTGCTGTAACCCTTCACCCTTAAAGGGGACCCAAGTTCTAGCACTAAGGCTCTAGTTCAGACCAATGTAATCAAAAAGGTTTTTATACAGAGAGAGGCAAGAAGGTCCAATGCAGAGAGATTGGAAGATGCTACCCTGCTGATTTTGAAGATGGAAGATGCTGAGGAATGAAAGTGATCTCTCAAAGCTAGAAAGGGCAAGAAAATGGATTTTCCCCTCAAGCCTCCAGAAGGAAGGCGGCCTTGCTGAGACCTTGATTTTAGGAATTCTGCCCCCCAGAACTGTTGCTATTGTTCTAAGCCACCAAATTTGTGGCGCATTATTACAGAAGCCATAAAAAACAAATCTGCTTTGTGATAAGGAGAATTGTATAGTTTATGCCTTTATTCGCAGTATGGAGCAGAAGCACAGGTTAAAAACAAGTCATAAAATATTATCTACCCTACTATTTCCTAAATTTGCCTAGGGATCAGAGTCAGGAGAGGAATTTATTGGAAATGTGATACCTCATGCCCTTCTTTAGACTTTCTGATTCAAAAATTCTGGTCCAATACAGAAAATGAAGCCTAAGAAAGTGAAATGATGTTCCTACGGCCACAAAAAGTCAGTAGCTGGACAGGAACAAAACTCTGATTTTCAGCTGTTAGTCTCAAGACTACAGTTCCACATTGACAATGCTTCTATACTAATCACAAGGACCTCATAAGCAATTGATAGGGATCAAAGCATAATTTCATGATTTTTAAAGGTTAAGAAGTTTCAACAAATCAGGTTCTAAATAGAAGTGGGAGGAGGCTATATTAGACTAATGAGTCTTAAGGACCTACTATGTACTCAGTGTTTGGGTCCCCCCAGAATTAGTATTGAAGCCCTAACCACAATGCGGCTGTATTTGGAGCTGGGACTTCTAAATAATTGAAGTTAAATTATATCATATGGGTATCCTTATAAGAGACACTAGTGAGCTAGAGACTGGGCTCTCTTCCTTCCTGCACATGTAGAAAGGCCATGTGAGCACACAGAAAGAAAGTAACCATTTGCGAGCCAGGAAGAGAGCCACCATCAGAAACTGACCCTATCTAATCTCGATCTGGACTTCTAACCTCCAGAACTGTAAAAAAATAAAGTCCTGTTGCTTAGGACATCCATCCTGTGGTATTTTGTTATGCCAGCCTGAGCTAAGACAGGATTGCAATAACCAGATGCATGTATGGTCCTGAACTGGATACTGATTTAGGAAAACCAGCCTCAAAGGACATTTTTTTTTAATTTTTAAAAATTTTTTTATTATTTATGATAGTCACACACACACACACACACAGAGAGAGAGAGAGAGAGAGAGAGAGAGGCAGAGACATAGGCAGAGGGAAAAGCAGGCTCCATGCACTGGGAGCCCGATGTGGGATTCGATCCCGGGTCTCCAGGATCGCACCCTGGGCCAAAGGCAGGCGCTAAACCGCTGCACCACCCAGGGATCCCTCAAAGGACATTTTTGACACAATTGGGGAAATCAGAATGACATCTGGGTGTTAGATTAGATGAAAATTTACATGAGAAGTGAAGATTATGAGCTGAAAATGCAAGATACCAAACAATATGTATGGTATCATGCTGTGAAAAAAATTTTAAAATGTATATATATATATATATACACACATATACATTTTTTATATACATTTTTTATATCTATAAAATACACCTGGAAGGATATACACTAGTTTGGAGCTTTCAGTGGTAGGGATGTGTTAAATTTTTATTTTGCTTATCTGTGTTCTCAAAGTTTCTGAAAGACACATGTACTGCTTCCAAAAATATGAAATATTATTAAAAAAATTGATGCTAAGTCCTTATTTAGGAAAAAAAACCCTCAATTTATGGAATGCTTCTAATTTTCTTCATGTGTTACCCTGAACCACTTTGATTGTCCCATCTTTCTCCCAGTGAATTGGCCATAGTTATGATCCAAGGGCTGTCAGTAAGGAGAACAGCTAATAGATACACCCCTTCATAAAAAAAGAAAAGCAATAAGCACGTTTTGTCTATTGGGTCCTACACTTCCATTCATTTATAGTTGAGCCACCTCACGATTCAATCTAATTCAAATAAAACTTGATAGGTAAACTAATCCACTCTCTGGATGACCAGATTTCTTTAAATACTAAAAAGCATGTCATATCATCTTTTGATCTCACATGAAAGTATTTAGGAAACCATGAGACATGGCAGGAGAAGAGCATAGCTGAAATATAAAGCTTTAATTTTAATCCATTCAACAGTCTTTACTGAGCTTCTAATGTGCCCAAAGCTCTAGGCTGGGACACAACACTCCTTCTTACATGAAACTTTTCTCTTCATTCCTCCTCACCAAATATCTGAATTTTACCTCTTCTCAAAGACCCAATTCTGATTTCTCCAAGATGTCTTATCTGATTTTTCCAGGCTAGAGCAAATAAATATCCCCCTTGTTTGAAAATGCAGAGTACCTAGCATCTCTTTGAGCACATAAAAACACTGAGTCCTCGGTTATTGCAATATGTTTAACTACTCTCCCCAGACAGACTGCAGAGCCCTGCGGGTTACTGTCCTCTTTAAAAATCCTCAGTGTTCTCTACTGTGTTTTCCACTTGGTAGACACTGAATAAATGTTTGTTGATTAACTGACAGATCTGGGATTTGCCTTGCTCTTGCTCCAAGGCTGTAGTACAAAACTGCTAGGGTACAGTTAATATTTATCGAAATGGATGCCAATCCTTGGTCCCCAAACGTGGTAATGATCCCTTTCTAAAGAGTCTTGGATCTTACCCTTTTTTCTAACTGGCTCTAAAAAACCGGTAGGGCCAGTTTGTTAATTTGCAATACAAAGAAGGAATCTCTTCCTTCTAGTTTGTGCCAGATGGGTTGAAATACCAAATGAGAACTGAAGGTCTCCACACTCATGCTTCGGGTGACAAGAAAGGAGTTTTTTCCAAGTAGTGACACTGCTCTTTCCCTGCTAAGACACGGTCCTAAGAAGTAAGAAACAGCAGGCCTCACAGTTATGTCTTTGCCCCCACTCTTCTGGTCCGGAGCCAGGAAAATGAGATCCCAGAGAAGTGAAATTTTGCCAAACCCATGAGAAATGAGGCATTTGCTGCTGGGGACGCAAGAAGGTTGGTGACATTTAATTGAGGAATTGCCCAATTTTCCATCTGGTTGAGGAAAAAAAATCAAGGTGAAACAGTTGGGTCCCGATTTGTGTGACTGAGCGAGAGGCAGGTGCCATCCAATTTCATTTTCTTAAGGCGATAGATCTTTGCAACAACATGGCTCTGTTCCACAGTCTGAGGGTGCAATTAGAAACACAGGAAGCATCGTGTCTTGACTCTTTCTTGTTCTTTCAGAAAAACACTTAAGAGTATATTAACTTTTAACCTATTCTATCGTGTAACAAAAACTGGTCACAGGTAAGACATGGGCTGTAGAGTCACAGATTTGGGTTAAATTCCTGGCTCTGCCCTTTATTAGCCATGTGACCCTGCAAAAGTAGTCTCTGTGCCTCAGTTTTGTCATCTGTGAAATGAACACTATAATAGTGACTTACACACATAAATACATGTAAATATATATATATATATACACACACATATATATATTATATATACTCAGCACAATGGTTGGCTAAGGTAACACTCCTTTCAGGGCATCTGATATACAATTCATAAAAAGTAGTTTCTATTGTTATTCTCTACAACAAGAAAACTTTTTTTTTAAGATTTTATTTTATTTTGGAGAGAATGCAAGCAGGGAGGGGCAGAGAGGGAGGAGGAGAAAAGGGAGAAAGAATATGAAGCAGATACTGCAGTGAATGTGGCCCTGGACACTGGGCTCGATCCCACAATCGCAGGACTATGACCTGAGCTAAAATCAAGAGTCAGGACACTCCAACAACTGAGCTACCCAGGCAGCCCCAAGAGAACTCTTCTAACTATAAATTCAAGATGCTGATTCCTCTAACTCCCGCATGTGGAGGAAATGGTCTACCTGGGATAGTTCTACAGAAGACCAGAGCACATTAGTATCATTGGAACAGGTGCATCCAAGACTCTTGGAGTTGCCTCACTTCATTTCAACAAATGCACTAGACTAGTTGTTATTCCTTATTTTGATCAAGTCCTTCATATCTCTGTCTGCTCAGCTATTTATTCCCCATCCCTAGCATGCCACTGGCTGCCACAGTCAATCTAGCCAAATCCTATCACTCTCGAAGGCTATGTCTAAAGGTTACTGCCTCCATGAAATGATGTAATCCATATCAGAAGCTACCATTTTTTTCTAGGCCTTTCTGCTCCCTGTATTTAGATATTTCCTCCATCTAATGTTTATTTCATGCTATTTTTCATTAGATGATCTCTTTTATAGGAAACTTTTTGTATCCCCAGCAGTAAATGCTTCATTGATCAAGAATGTAGCTTTTTATAGAAAGCATACCCTTGTCAAATGTGTATCTTTCACACCTAGAAAGTGTTAAAAGATATACAAGTCTAGAAAATTCTACATGATAGGTACTCAAATAAATAGTTGAGGAATGAATAAATAAATGAGTAGCTTCAAGCCTATTCTTGAATCAAATAAAGAACTTGATCTATAGTATAGGAGCAACATCCTCCCACCACTCTTAATTTCTATCATTTTTCTGATGTTTTTATCTTTCTCCATAAAATGGCAACATCTGCTCCTTTGGAAATATCAGTAAGAAAAATTCTGTCTGTCCTACTCCCACCTCTCCTTACTCATTCATGTCCAAATGAGGAGGATGGAGTAATCTCACCAGTAAGGTTAAGAGAGAGAGGCCCAACTATAAGGCAATCAACTCATTCCAGAGACTCAGCATGCTACCATATGGGTAAATCTCCCTGATTTGGAGGCACTATTGGTCTAGGCCAACAATACTGGTTTAGCTTATCTATGAATACTTGGTGGATTTATTAATTTATTCATTATTTATAGAAGGATAATGAGAGTGCCCTGCCCCCACATACATATCTGATAATACTCTTAACAAATCCTAATAGTGAGCTGGTCCTGGAAAGTATACCATGAAAAAACAATATTTCGAAATATGATACTTCAAAAGGAAATACAGAACATTCTGCAATTTAGGGGCATCTGGGTGGCTCAGTTGGTTAGATGTCTGCCTTTGATTCAGGTCATGATTCCAAGGTCCTGGGATGGAGCAGGGTACCTACTTCTCCTTCTCCCTCTGCCCCTTTGGCTGCTTATGCACATGCTGTTTTTCTCTTTCTCTCTAAATTAAATAAATTTTTAAAATCTTAAAAAAAAAAGAGCATTCTACAGTTTATACATCAGAGGTAGCAGAGAAAAATCCCAAGAAGCTATAATACTTCTTTGAATTGAGATTCTAAGTCTGCTGATGTTTTATTAATAGGCTACTATAAAACGGAAATGGGCCTCCAGCCAGTGCATTCCTAAATGAGAAGCTTACACGTCATTGGAACAAGCTGCACCAGCATGGCATTAGGTTCAGCAGAGGATGTTAAAAGCCCTAAAATAATTTGATTTGAGATGTAACAGTAGATGTCCCATTACAAGAGATTAAAACTGTCATCCAAATGGAAATGAAGGCATACATCTCCCCACATTCATGGGAGGATCACAAACAGCTCAATGAGAGATCCTGAGCACAGCAACACACCATCTAGATCTCTGAATTCAGTTACCCTGATAGCAATTGCAGACGAGTGCAAAGTGGTAGCTTTTTACCATCACTGGTTTTAATTTCACAAGGATCTAATAAATGTCTACTTGGTACATAGCATGCTAGCAGACGAGGCTCCCCCAAGGCATAAAATCATGTCATCCAGTCTATTGTATCTTTAATACAGACACTTTTGTTTGAGTTCCTCTTTTGAATAATTACAATTTGATATATAATTTTATATATATGTCCTCTAAGATTACAAATACAAAATCAGGGCACCTGGGTAGCTCAGTCAGTTCAGCATCCAACTCCAGATTTTGACTCATGTTATGATCTCAGGGTGGAATTGAGCCTCAAGTTGGGCTCAGAGCTCAGCAGAGAGTTGGCTTGGTATTCTTTCTCTCCCTCTTCCTCTGCTCTCTCTCTCTCTCTCTCTCAAGTAAATAAATAAATATAAGGGGGGAAAAAAAGAAAAAGAATACAAAATTATAAACACAAAATCAAGTGGACATTCTTGAAAGAAGCTCTTGTAAGACATCTACCACTTTACTCTGAAGCTTAAGATTCATAAACCTCAGAAACCCCCCTCTGCACAGTGTGCTTGTCCCAGTAGAACCTCCTAGTTAATGGTCTGCTCAGAGTTTGTCAAAAGACTGTGTAAGTGATAAAACAAATGATGATGAAGATAATGGTGATGATTGTGATGGTGGTGATGATGATGGTGGTGGGGATGAGGATAATGATGATGATGGTGATGATGATGAAGGAGTAGGAGGGGGAGAAGGAAGAGAAGAATTGTTGCAACACATACCTACGTATCTCTTCATGCTCTTGCCATTGGCCAGTGGAAACCCCATCGGAAACCTAGATGACAGTCCTCTCCATTGTCTTGTGGCTCTGCTCTCCGCTTCTCTCTCACACACACAAATAACCCCTTGTCTGGAACCTGCTGGTCCTACAAATGGTCTGACACTCACTGTAACTTATCTTCACAAGGGCACTGTTCAGAAGAATCTGAAAGGAGTGCATATCAATCTCTTTCATTTCTAGATTGGTTTAGAGAATTTTTTTTTCTTTTATACAGGAGTCATGACAAGAGTCAGCTGAAGCTTTTTTGCTGTAATATGTTATTTCCTTTTCTCTTTCATGACTGTGAAAAACTACTCTCTCTGTAGTAAAAGGAGATTCAATGGATACCCAAAAAAGTGTAAGGGCCAAAAGGAGAAAACATGATTATTACAGTCTAGTTAAGTTGGATTTCCAAATATTACTTTTCCTTAACTGCCCAGCTGGTTTTCAGACAATTGTTTCAACTGTCTAGTTTTTATCTCATAATTTATTTATTCAATAGATAGTTTAAATGTCTATTATGTGCCTGTACTCTGGCAGAGACCTGGAATCTAGCCATGAATTTATGATAAATGGCACATGCCTAAATACCATCATGCAAAAAGAAAACTCTCCCATAAAACATACTACTCACTTTATCAAGGTAGGCACATTGCATGCACTTTTGACTTCAGGATGCGGAAGGGTGGAGATGAAGGCATACCAGGATTTAAAACAACAAATAGTATTTGAGATGCTGTTTTGAAATGGGGAATAAAGGGGCACTTGGGTGGCTCAGTCAGTTGAGCACCCAACTTCTGAATTCTGCTCTAGTCCCGATCTCCTGGCTTGTGAGACTGCACCCCACATCAGGCTCTGCACTCAGCAGGAATCTGGACAGTCTCTCCCTTTGCCTCTTCGCCCCACTCGTTCTCGCTCTCTCTCAAATAAATAAATAAATCTTTTTAAAAATGGGGAATAAAGATAGTCAGCTGCAAATGTATATATTAATAGTGGTATTATAGACAGCAAAAAATTGAACATATAGGACAAACTGTGTTGGTTGCTTCATTAGGCACAGGATACCACAGAAGGGGGAAAAAAGCAAGTCATGGACTAATTGGTTCTTAGAGGTAGAAGGTAGAGAAGACCATAATGGAAGCCTCTCTCTGGGAAGGTGTGACCTGAAGATGGAATGGGGGCAGGGACTCCACTCCGCAGGCAGATAAAAGGATCCTGAGGCAGAAAAGTACAAGACACATTTGGGGAATGACTACAATGGCTGGATTTTAGAGAAGTAAGTCTGGGAAGATGGTCAGAGGCCAAAGATGAAACATTCAGTAGACTGTGCTAAAGATCTGGCCTTTTATCTAGTACATATCACTTTGTACATTTGTAAAAACTATAAATAGAAAAAAATATTAAAACAGTCTCAACGCATAGTATGGTGGAAAGGCCCCTTTAGGATCTTCCAAGCCTTTAGTAGTAAACCCAGAATAGATGCCCTAGGATGGGAAATATTTATATATCTATATTCTCTAAATAACCAAGTAAGGCTTTAGGGGACCATGTTGCCTCTGTTAAGCTTCAGTCTTCTTATCTATAACATAAAA
Organism: Canis lupus baileyi; assembly: GCF_048164855.1. Classification (NCBI taxonomy): domain Eukaryota; kingdom Metazoa; phylum Chordata; class Mammalia; order Carnivora; family Canidae; genus Canis; species Canis lupus. The sequence goes on from NC_132841.1 coordinate 54,614,898, forward strand.
GCTTTGGCCAGATGGCTTTTATGTGTGCATGACCATCATTTCTTAACTTGGTATCTTGAAGTAACTTTTAGATTTACAGGATATCTGTAGATACAGACCAGGATTCCGTACGTACTCTGCCCCGCTTCCCTTAATATCTACATCTTACATAACCATGGTACATGTATGAAAACTGAGAAATCAATATTGGCATAATACCCTTCATGACACTACAAACTTTATGCAATTGTCATTAGTTTTTCCACTGACACCTCTTCTGGGCTCTGAGACCCAATACAGTTCATCTCGTTGCATTTAGTTGTCCTATCTCCTTAGTCTCCCACAAAGCAAAGATAGCTTCTCCATCTTTCCTTGTCTCTTATGACCTTGACACTTTCAAAAAGCAGTGGTCAGGTATTTTGTAGACAGAATGTTTTTCCCCTTGGGATTTTCTAACGTTTTCTCATAGTTACACTCAGGATATGACTTTGGGGAAGAACACCCTCTCATTATCCATATGATTCTAAATATGGTACCAACTCTAAACTTTATTTTTAAAAGTCAGTTTTCCTAGTCTCTATCCTCTTCATTCGTCCAGGCCCATCATAATCTGCACATCAGACCTGAAAGAAGCTTAAGGCATAATAGTAGAAAGTCCTGTGTCCTACCTCATTTTCTTTTTAGGAGACTCATTAATCTTTAACCCTCCTCAAACAGTGTTTGTTCAAGTCATTTCTTGCATTTCCCCCTTCCCTCTGTCCCCTGAAGACACTACAGATGCAATATGTCTCCTACAATGACAAGATAAGTATTACATTCCTTAGAAGCATTTTCTTTTAACATGATTATTTTTGGTCTCTGATACCCCCAGGACATCCCTTTCTATGTAGCATACTCTATCTACATTGGCAGGGAATTAGCACGTGCAAGACCTATGTCTGCAAATTTTCTAAATCTCACTGTTTGCTTTTTAAAAAGACAATGACTCATTCCCAATTATCTCTTCTCTTCAAGACAGAGCTGTCTCCCTGAATTTAAATCACACCAATCAACCTGCTACCTAATCTATGGATGGAATCTGCTAAAATGGAACACAATAGAAGCAAGATTTCTTTGTGCCCTAAGTTAAGTCTCTAAGTAAGTTTGTATAGGCACTTTTCATTTTAGATAAATTTGACAGGCAGAAATGCCAGCTTACAGAGTTAGGAAATTAGGATCTGAGAACTGTAAAGGTGCCAACAGGGGAAATCAAAGACTTGGAGAAAAGCCTGGTGCTGAGGAAACATAGTGGAGAAAATTATTGCAAGTCTTCTGATTTTACTAGCTCCATCACATTTGCATTTGCTTCCTTAAATGTACAATGTTCTCTTCTGCCTCAGGGCCTTTGCACATGCTGCTTTTTTCTGTCTAGATAGCTCTCCTCCCCACTGCCATTCATGCCTTCCTCAGGAAAGCCTTTACCCATCTTCCAGACTCAATCAGGTTCTTCATATGTTTTCACAATGTCGTGTGCCTTTCTTTCATAGCACTTAACAAAATTCATACTTACATGTCTGTGTTGTAATCTAATAAAAATAATGTCAACTAATAACTACTGAGCACTCTCTCTATACGTCAAGCACTATACCTTTCACTCAGTTTTCAAAATAAAACTCTGAGGAGTTGGAGGTACAACTAGGTTAATGCCTGATACTCCAGGACTCTAGAAGGGACATGTGGGCAGATTCTATATTTATTTTGCTATCCCCAGAATCATGAGTATCGGCAAAGATCTTAGTAGAAAGAAAACTCATGGTACATATTTATTAAACTAATGACTGCAGCATGATTTAGCAGGAAAAACATGCTTCACAATCAAACACAGTAAAGTTCAAATCTAAATTTGTGATTGGCTAGCTCTGGAAACTGGGCAATTTATTTAATTTCTCTCAGTCTTCATGTCTTCATCCACTTGAGATAAGAAAACAAACCTATCACAAAACCTTTAAGAGAATTAAATGAGATAATATAGCACAAAGCACATCACCATGTACTGCATAAATTATATGCTGAATAAATAATAGCTTCCCTATTCTATTAAAAAGCCTATTCTTAGAGATCTAATACTTCTTTAAACAATTTCTCTTAACTATACTACCAGTACTCTTAGACATGATTTGGATAGCTTGCAAACCAAGATGCTGTGCTTCAAGATAAATATTTTGGGTTCCTTTGATGCTATTTCAAGAATGAAGATGGGTTTATTAATGGGCAGGGGAACATATGCCCAATGGAAATCAATAGGAAATAATCGCTTCACAGTTCATTGTATTAGACTATTATAGAAGGAAACTGCATTTCTGTTCTGTTCTTACAGAACACCCAAATTGTCACCTCATTCTACTCTTCTGGCTTAGAAACTTACCTGCTTAGCCACTTTGATAAAGCTTCAGCAGCAGGTTTAGGTTGTACAGATAACTGGTAGAATTGAAACCCAAATTAAAAGATGCACAAAAGAGAATCATGACATTAGCATTTCAAAGTAGGAAAGCAAACAGAAAGCCTCACAAAGGAAAAGTATAAGAAACACCTTAAGATAGAATTCCTTTGAAGTTTCTTAATCCCCCAAATAACAGAATAGTTATCTAATGCTATCCATTATGTCCTACTAATTACCTTATAAAATTTAGATTGGAAACATGTAGAACGCAGTCACGAGAAATAAAGGTTGCCAATAAAATACGTGAGACTATAGAGTGCTCACAGAAAGAGCAAAACAAAACTCACTCATATTTATTAAGCATTTATGATATGCTCTCCCTGAACTAGGCATTTTAACTAATTTAATCCCCATTGCATTTATTCAACAAATATTTATCAAGTGCTTACAATGGGTCAGGCACTGTGGTCAGAGCCAGAAAGACCTGATCCCTGCCCACACAAAGCATACAGCCCAGCATGGGCGGAAAAGGGCAGATACAGTACAGAGTTCCTGTTTATACCCTACCCTGCTTCCTCTAATATGGACATCTTACATAACCATGGTAACGTATGAAAACTGAGAAATCAACCTTGGCAGGATACTTTTCACTCCACTACTAACTTTACACAGATGTCATTCGTTTCCACTAACACCTCTTTTGTGTTCCAGGGCCCTGTGCAGCTCATCTCATTGCATTTAGTTGTCATATCTCAGTTTCCTACAATCAAAAATGGTTTCTACAATCTTTCCTTATCTCTCATGACCTTGACACCGTACACATTAAACAGTTGCTTAATGTTTACTGCCTAGCTTAGGTAATTAAGTAATCAACACATCCTGATTTGCTTGGGACATTCCTGGTTTTAGCACTGAAATTTTCAAATCTCTTGAAATACTCCCTCACATCTGGGCAAAGGGGAAGAGCTGGTCACCTAGCAAAGTGATGCAGGATGTAATAACATATAGTAAGCGCTATTATTAAAAAGTTCAGGGACACCTGGGTGGCTCAGCAGTTGAACATCTGCCTTTGGCTCAGGGCCTGATCCCAGGGTCCTGGGATGGAGTCCCATGTTGGGCTCCCCACAGGGATCCTACTTCTCACTCTGCCTATGTCTCTACCTCTCTGTGTCTCTCATGAATAAGTAAATAAAATCTTTTAAAAAATTAAAAAATAAAAAAAGCTAATACACCTGTGTCGGCTGGTATTCAGTAAAGTAGGGATCTGAAACCCATTGGTTCTGACTCCAAATTACGTGGTCTGATGCATAAGTCACTAAAATTTTTTGATAGCTTAAACTTAAGAATACATATCTAGACTTACACTAATTGATGAAATGCTTCCAAAAGGTTTGGGGGAGAGAATGTTCTTTGGAACAAAGAAGGAAAGATTTCAGAGCAAATCTCTTGGGTCTGGATTCTGAACACAATTCTATCCCTGATGGAAATGTGTGAAAAAAGAAACACCTGCATCTCCTCTGCCATCCCCATCTTTCAGCTGTGGGTCACTCATGGACAGACAAAAGAAAGCATTTTTCAGCTTGACTTCAGTCTTTTGTGACAAGCAAATTACGTTTCTTCAAGTGTGAGGAGTTGGGTAAGAGAGAACGACTGTTAAAAATTGGCAGGGCATACCTAAATACCTCGAGAAAGTGGATGAAAAATGCCCCAGAAAGGGGGTGTTTCAGCACACTACACCAGCTCATTTGGGTAAGAAAGATGTAGCTTTCTCTTGGTTGAAATTCAGTAAAGAAAAGATCATGTCTAGCATTGAGCAGCTTTATTTAGCTGGCATCCTTGATATGAGATATGAAATCAAGCAGTCTCAGAAACGGGCAACAATCACCAATAAAAAAGAGACTGGGTTAGCAATACTCCTCCCCGTCATCATGTCAGCTCCAATGCTGGAAGGGTCTTTGGTTTGTTGTGGTCACTGCTGTATTCCCTGTATACAAAATAGTACCTTGCACATAGTATATGGCCATTAATATTTACTGGGTGGGTGGGAGGAGAATGGAGGGATGGATGGATGGATGGATATATGGCAGGCAGGTAGATAATCATTCCCATTCTAGTTTGTGAACGTAGGGAAGCTACTTAACCTTCCTGGACCTTGGCTTTCTCATCTACTACATGGGAGAATTCGAATGCATGACTTTTATCCCTTCCAACAAAATTCAGAGTTCTATGTTCCAAGGTGTGTACTTCAGGTTAAGAATCCATTCATAGAATGAGTCTCAGTGTCAAGACTATATTTCTAGATGTCCATCTAGCAAAAAAACAGTTAAATAAATATGGCATAAAAAATAAATCATCAGAGGGATGCTTGGGTGGCTCAGCAGTTAGTTGAGTGTCTGCCTTTGGTTCAGGTCATGGTCCTGAGGTCCTGGGATCAAGTCCCACACCAGACTCCCTGCAGGGAACCTGCTTCTCCCTCTGCTTATGTCTCTGCCTCTCTCTCCATGTTTCTCATGAATAAATAAATAAAATCTTTAGAAAAAATAATAAAAATAAAAATAAAATAAAATAAAATAATAAATCATCATTATCATTGACATTACAGGAATATATTTATTGACAAGGAAATTGCTCAGAGTGTTGCTCATTTTTAAAAGTTGCAAAACAGCATACATAGTACACTTTTATCCATACATGTATAAATATGCAGGCTCAGAGAGAGATCTGAAAAGATATACACTAGCACGTTAGCAGGGCCTATTACTGGGTAGTGAATTTATGGATGAATTATTATTTATTATTATCATCATCATCATCTAATTTTCCTTCTCTTCCTCCTTATCATCATCTAATTTTCCTCTATCATCATTATCATCATCATCATCATCATCATCTAATTTTCCTCTATAATACAAATAGATATAAAGACCCAGCATCTATTAGGCACCTCACTCTTCACTAATGAGGTGCTATAATGTAGGGGTTATTAGCACATGGACTCTGGAATCACACAGCCTAGTCCAAATCCTGGTTGAGCCCTTTGGTTACCGTATGACTTCAGATAAGCCACTCAACTTCTCTTAGCTTCAGTTTCCTCCTGTATAAAACAAATAGCAACACCCAACTATTGACTGGTGGTAAAGTTTAAAATATTATTAAAAAATAATATTCATAATCTCCTCTCTCTGTATCTCTCATGAATAAACAAAATCTTAAAAAATAAAGTAAAACAAAATGTAAAATAGGTAATCTACTGAAAGTGTCTGGCATACATTATACATTAGATAAATGTTATTTATTATTATACCAAATACAAAGAGGTAGTTTTTCTGTGTGTGTGCATGTGTGTGTGTGTGTTTTATAAACCTGCCAAAATGACATAGTCATTATTCTCAGGAAGCTTTTAATTTGATGAGAATAAGACTAACACGTAAGAAACAGAGAGCATTCTGATAAATTCTCAGAGTCAAGGATTTAGAACAAGGATTGCCTTTTCTCTCCTTGAACTCTTCCATTCAATGAGATGCCTGAGACCCACCTGCTGGAAATCTCTTGCCTTGTCTTCATGCCTGCTGACACTCCTCGAGCTCATGTTTATCTTTTGTCTGCTCATTACATCAAGCTCCAAAGGGTTTTCTGGCCTTGTATCTCTCCAAATTCCCATCTCTCTACACCAGTGGTTCTCAAGGGTGGTTCCTAGACTGATAGTATCAAGATTACCTGAGAAATTGTTAGAAATGCAAAGATTTGGGCCTACCACAGAGCTAGTGGATCAGAAACTCTAAGGATAGAGCCCTGAAATCTGTGTTACAAGTCTTCCAGGGGGTCATGGTGCACATACTCAAGCTTGAGAACCTTCCCTGTCAGATCAGTCTTCCCAAAGCATGCATACGTCTGTCACTCTCTGCTCTACAATTCTCTCTAGCTACCAAGTAAATGGTGATACATATTAATATGCTGCCACTGATGCTCTTCCTTCCATGGTCTAAGCTCAGACTCTTTTGCCAGGTTGATCTGCCACTACTTCCACTGTTCACAGAATTCTCTAGCAAAACTAATGCACCTAATTCTCTCTGGATGCAATCCATGTTATGATTCTATTAATATGTTTCTAGGCCTTTACTCCTACTAATTCCTAAAAGTGTAATATAATTTCAACTTTCTTCCTATCTTAGATGTTCATACTCTGCTGCATCTCATGACCCAGGGCCCATGCATGGAACTTCTCTCAATATACCATCAACTCCTGACAAAAATGGCTGCTTTCTCCTCAGAACATCCATAGCATTAAACAAGCCCATTTTCCCCTAATGTCCTTCCTTGGTATCATCATGGTGTGTATTAGTTTCCTAGGGCTGCTATAACAAACTACCACAAACCGAGTGGCTTAAAACCACACATATCCCTCACAGTTCTGTAGATGGGATGTTTGAAGTCAGGGTGTTCTTAGGGTCATGTCTTTTCTCTTAGTATTTGGTGTTGCCAGCGATTCTTAGCATTCCTTGGCTCATAGACACATCACTCCAACCTTCGTCTCCATAGTTACATGGCATTTCCTTAATGTTTCTACATCTGATTCTCCTTTTCTAAGAACACCAGTCATATTTGACCAATATGACCTCATTTCAACTTGATTACATCTGCAAAGACCCTATTTACAAATCAGGTCACATTCTTTAATACTGAAGGTTAGGATTTAAACCTATCTTTTTGGGGAACACAGTTTAATTCATTATAATTTACATATATGACATATGGCCCCTAATCAATAGCAAGCTCTATAGACAGATACTTCTCTAGCTCATTCCTATTTTCCTTTCTCTGTGCATCTCTCTCACCCACCCACCCAATCTCCCCAGACACCTAATTGAGAAAAAGACCTCTTTTAGCATATTACAGTTTCATGAATAGAAAACTAAAAAAATGGTAGAATGTGACTAAGCACTTGTTACAATGACTAGCAATTATACACTAAATTGTGTGATATGTTCTATTCAATTGTGGGGAATTGGGAGGTTGAAAGAGAGGTCCATGAGGTTAGAAGTGCTTAGCTAAGGCTTCGTGGAGGCAAAGGGGCTTTTTAATGAATGGACAGGATTTAGGGATAGAGAAAAAATAAAGTACAACATTCCAGGTAGGGAAACAGTACAAACAAAAGATTGTAGAAAATGTAGTGTGTGTGTGTGTGTGTGTGTGTGTGTAAAATGTAATTTAAAAAAAATCTGGGATAGTAGAGTCAGAGCCCTAGCAAGTAGATCTGGAAAGGAAGGTGGATAGCGGGCAGATCTTCTTGTTAGTTCAATGATCATTGTTTGTTCTCTTTTCTATTTTTCCCACTTGTTTACCTACCATTCCCTAGCTGGCTTCAAAATTCATTTCTGGTGGAAGATAATTGAGTTGGCAGCTAAATGTGCCCATAGAATCCTGGACTTCATTCTCCTGACACTGATCATCTTCCTATGCTAGAGGGCAATCTGAGAGTAGGACAGAGACTGTCTGCTTTGGTTACTCTAGTATCTCCAACACCATGCAAAATAGGCTCGGTGAATACATCCTGAATGAACAAACACATGACAAAGGACATCTATTGGAATGTATGTACATCTGTATGTATGTATGCAATCATGTATGTGTATATGTGTGTATTTATCAGTAGTTATTTCATTCCATTCCATTAATTAGAGCCTCCTGATCACTGGAAAAGAACCACTCAACTGGGTTCCTAAACACTGTTAATTGCTTATTTAACTCAACTTTTTCCTGCATTGTCCCCATCTTGTTTATATTGGCTCATTAGGACTTGTGCTTATTTCTGTTTCATATTCATTTGAGCACAGTACTATGTTTAACTGACACGAAATATACCAGACAATACTAATGCAGAATCTGCTGAGGATGAAAATGGTGGCCTTAATAAAGTCATTCTTAAATTGTGGTATAAAAAATGTCAGAATCGCCTAAAGGCTATGTGGAAAATGTGTGATATTTTCCACATTCCACATTCCACTCCTCCAATATATACATAGTAAAGTAAACAAGCAGTATATACAGCTTGTGCCTTTGTGCTGAGTGGCGAATCTTCTGATGGGTGGCATTAACATTGACAGTCTTTTTTTGATAAGCAATAGTAGGTTTGGGACAGCATCATGCTTTATTCTCTTCCTTGTGAAGGAGGATTATTAAATTTTTATCTTGTGATTCAGATGAAATATTAAATCTCTTTCAAGGAAAAAAAATTCTCCAACACTTTCTCAGATCTTATATTATGTGGTACATACATTTTAATGACTCATCTAGTATCAATGCCTTCATTATGTACAGAAGCTTAAGAAAGTAAAAAATAATATTCTGATTGCTAGGACTCACCATAATTATCATCATAGCAAATATTTATTGAGCAATTACTACATTCTAGGCAGAGTTTTTAGCACTCATTAAGGCAAAGCATCAAGTTCTCTAATTTAAACATCATAATAATGGTATGAGCTAAAAATTGTGATTACTATCATTTCACACATGAAAAAAAGCCTGAGATGTTAGAGGAAAAAACTTGTGTAAGGTCACATACCTAGTAATTTAAAGAATCAGATTTTAATTCAGTTATGGCCGACTCTAGAACACATGTGCTATGTACTAAGTCATTTTGCCCTCATTTTTTTTTTAACAGAGAAAGGTAAACTTTAAGAAATCAGCTGATTTTACAAAATGATAATCACAGAGAAATGTTCATGGGCCATTTCTAGGCTGAGTGCACATTCCATGCCATCTTTCGTACTGCCATCATGGCCATCAACAACAGTCACTGAACCTAGAAATTACAGCAGATTCAGAAGAAACTGAAGTAAAAATACATTGTCCTTCTAGACAGCCAAGTTGATCTGTTATTAAATATACACTTACATGTGTATATACATATACACGTGTATATATATATGTATATTAGTCAGCAAGTACAACTATTTCTTTTCACCTGAATTTTGAATAGTTACTGATACTGTAGCACAGCCTTTGCCTTATCTGTTCATTCATTCACTTATTAATTTCTAAAATATATATTCAGCATATTGAGTACCTACCATGAGTGAGGTTTTATGGGGAATGCATAGCAATTTGCAATGTGATCCTCCCCATCTAAGAAGAAGCTGAAATAACTATAATCATGGTATTTGCTATTTAACTGTCATCGTATTCTAGCGAAATAGGAATCAGTGTCAGAACCATAAAAGCTGTGGAGCAAGAGCCATACTCCTACTGGCAACATTCCATTTCATCTTACCCAGGATGGACAGGTCTTCAGAAAGTCTTTCCATTCATTCAAAACTCATTCTTAAAGCCTTTTTTCATATGAAGGTGTTAAAGCTAAACTATCTTAAAGTACCTCCCTTTCAGAAAACTTGGGTGTCCAACTTGGATTTGAATACTTAAAATAGATAATGTACCAGAAGGGGAGTTTGTAATATCATATGAAAATGAATAAGGATTATTTGTGATGGAAAGTGCCAAAATCCTTTCTGATGTTCTTAAAATTGCATTTCATTTGCTGACCTGCTTAAAATATCAAAGGGATGTCACCAAATGCCTTTCTTCATTACAGAAAAAATATCCCACTGGTTGATAGCAGATAAAATCAGGTATATATGGATTGTGGATTACACTGGGGTCTGCAAACTATGATCCTTGAGCCAAATCCAGCCTGCCATTTGATTTTATAAATAAATTTTTATTGGTAGCCACACCAATTCATTTATGCATTGTCTATCACTATTTTTGTACTACAACGGCAGAGCTGAGTTATGGCTATATGACAGGCAAAGTCTAAAATGCTTACTATCTGGCCTTAAAAAATTTTTTGCCAAACTCTGGTCTAAATCATTAGTCAGATTCTTCCCAAAGAGCTATATTCCACTATGCATGGACCCTCTTGCAGTTGCCCCTTCAGGTAGGTTACCGTGGGAACTCTAATAGAACCAGGTATTAGGGAGGACATAGCAACATTATTCCTGGAATTGGTTGTGATTTGGACTTGATACCATCAAGTGGCCCATGAGTGAACGTAACTGATTTCACTTGGGTCTTTCTAACGGCAAAGTCCCTGAATAACTTAGGCTCAAAAACTCTTTCATATAAAAGGATAGATTTGCATAATTTAAAATGTATAATTTCACAAAGTAATAAGTTTAAATTCTGGCCTTGCCACCTCTGAGATTGCTGGCTCTTCCATTCCTTGGAGCTCAGACTTAATATTACATCCCTATGCTCCATCAGGCTTATGGGGGGATTTCAGGTATCTCTTTCACCCAGAACATTTATCTCAAGTTATTTATATACACTTGTGATTGATTAACATGTGTCTCTAATAAACTGTAACCTTTATTAGAATTATCACCATGTTTATTTCCTGCTCCCTGACATTCCTAGTTTATTACAGTTTGGGATACATAGTAGATCCTCAATAAACACCTGTTGACTGGTATTTACTATCCATCTAGCAATTAGTATTCACTGCAGCTTATCACATGCAAAACTAAGTTGTATATTTTTTGTGTCCTCCCCAGAGCCCCGCAATGGAACTTCCATTTACCAGGAAATCAGCAACTTTACTTGGATGAATTGAAAGCCCAACCAAATTTGATCTAACAACAACTGACTAGGGCCACCATCTCCACTACTTACTTTATAGATGATGATGTCACTTAGCAGTTCAAATAAACTTGGTGACAGCTATTATTTCACATGAGCGATAGTATTTTCATCTCCTATCCTTCTAAAGTAAAGGGCCAGTGGACTGTTAAAACAACATGAACAAAACTACCAGCAGACAGCGATTCTTTCCTTGTCATCTACCCAGTAATCATTTCTGCTGCATTCCAACAGTCTGTTTGCTTTGCCTTTCTGAATGTTCTTTGCAGACACTGAGTTCCAGTTAAGAATTTTAGTTGCAAGTGGCACACTTATAATTTTCATGATAATAAAGTTTACAGATAAGACCACCACAAGGGAGATGAGGAAAACTGTTATTTATAACAGCCATGACAAAGGTCATGTATAAAGTATCTATTGCAATGCTGATCAAAATATGTTCCATGGAATAGCACTGTTGCAAAGTGTTCCATGAAGGAAGAGTTCTATGTGTAAATGAATTTGGGAAAAACTGGAAAGAATGAACCAATCTTGAAGATGGGTACTCTTTTACCTATTTCAAAGCTTCAAAAAAGAAAAAACCTCCCTGCAGTTATAAAAATATGATACAATTTGACTCAGAACAGTAGAGATTGACAGTAATGTGTGCCCCCACACAGAAAATTTCTTATAGGGAAATATTTTGGGAATCACTATGCCATCTAAAATAGTTTTCCAAGGAACCATGGCTCCAGAATTTTGGGATCCTTAAACAAACAAAATTAGTCCAATCTGCAAGAGAGTTTAAAGGGAGAATCCAGACAGCCAATTCAAAAGTAGAAGTTGGATACAAAAAAACAGTCAAGGGGCTCAGTGGTTGAGCATCTGCCTTTGGCTCAGCTCATGATCCCAGGGTCCTAGGATTGAGTCCCACATCAGGCTCCCTACGGGAAGCCTCCTTTTCCCTCTGCCTATTTTTATGTCTCTCATGAATAAATAAATAAAATGTTAAAAAAAAGAATAAAAACAAGTCAAGTAGGTTGGAAATCTCTAGAGTTTTCTTTGCTTCTTTCTCCTCTACTAACTCTGTCAATGTTGTAGCCCAAATATCTCTTCCTTCAACAATTCACTTAGAAAACATTTATTAAATGTATCCTGAGGGCACTGCCCTGCCATGAGATGCAGTTTGTGATTTATACTCTACTCCCTTCCCCCTTGATGACTTTCCCTGGTGAGCCATCTTCTCTACAAGGCATGTATTGACTATCTTAATCTCTTGACATTTAGCTCAAACTACCCTCTATTGATAGTTATCCATTCACTTCTGCAGAGAAAAGTCTGGATGTTTAGGCTTCTTACACCTCTAAGTACTCAGGTTGCCAGGCTTGGAACCCAGAGCCTCTCCTTCCTTGGCCACAGCTGATTGAATCATGATTACTGGGGAAGCAAAGGTAGCAGCAGGAAACCAGAAGGGACCTGTCCTGAGAATCCTTCCTTCAGGGATGTTCAACACTGGATTCTAACCCAAAAGCCAGCTAGACCTTCTCTCTTGAGAGGAGTCTAAGTCAGAAAAATAGCCAGATAAGTGATCAACAGAAGAAGCAATTGTGATCAGAGTGGAAGCTGAGATGAAGACAGAAGACGTGAAAATGGCAAAGCCTCTTAAAAAGTCCCCCTTGTTAGACAGTTAAAGATACACTGTGCATCCTGAATCATGGTCCAAGTCTCCATGGCCCTTGCTAGGCATCTCTCAGCTGCCTCAAAGTTCTCACACTTCTAGGTAATTTGAGCCCATCTCAATTCCTAAAGGAGCCTAGCCAATGCTACTCAAACATATTCCAAGTTGCTTGAGAATAGTGACTAGGTGCTAGTCCATTTCATTATGTCTTCCATAGTGCTAACCACAGAGCCTGGTACTTAGAAGATGCACAACTCATTGATTTCTGTGATATTTATTGAGATACCTATTCAAATCTCAGCTGTAGGCAGCATTTCATAAGACAGAAAGAATAATAACATAATATTTTCATAATATTCTATTATATATTCTAATTCTAATACTTTAATCTTTCATTTTAACTTTAATTTTAATACTGGATTGGTTAGGTGACAGGAATATTAAGATTAATGTTTGGCAGCATAGGGGCATTATTTTTACATGAAAGGCAAGGCCTAAAACAACAAAAAACACTTTGTGTACCATGGAGTTAAAATCTTCCTTATTGAATAATTGCCCTATTGTGAGCTCCTACTGTGTGCCAGGCACACTACTGCTTGCTTACAGATGCTATGTAATTTAGTCCTTCCAAGAATCCTATGATAGAGATGTCGTCATTCCTAATTCACAGGTGAGGAAGTGGAGGCTCAGAGAGTTTAAGTAACTTGCCCAAAGCCTCACAATGTGTGGGCAGAGAGTCATAATTCAAATTCTGTTTTTCTCTGCTCTTTCTAGGCATGTGCTCTTCCCACTACGATGCACTTAGGGAAAAAGGATGAGCTTTTTAGCCAAGGAACAAAGAAGTGACAGCCGAGGTGGCAAAGTATACTGTTGTACTCTATTTTCACTGTGCAATTCATAGTAATCTGACAGCAGAAGATTATTTTCTAGAGTGAGTTTTCCATATAGCAAGGAAAGAAAAGTAATTACTATCTGATTCTTCCTCTATCTTTTTATTTTGGCATGATCAAAAAAAAAAAGGAAATAAAAAAACTGACAAGATTATAGTACTATGTTCTAAAACAACTAAAAACATTAACTGGAAGGTAACTTCATTCCACTTATTTATGCCGAACAGAATAGGTTTCAAATGATTCCCACAAAAAATTCCCTACATACTGCCCCTAAAACAAATCTCTGTTACTGAGAAAATATACCAATTCTATGTAAATCCTTGCTCTTTAATTGAAGTTATAAAATGTGTCATGTTTACATGCTCTGATAATACTGCAAAAAAATGAAGCACTGAAAATCATGCTGGAGTTATTATTTCTTCAAAAGAGAAAATATGTATTATCCTATTTTGCAATAGGCATTTGCAATAATTCTATTGCATGATATTTAAATGTTTTAAGAATAACAATTAATAACTGGGATATAATTTCATGTTTCTACTGCCCTCAAGGTGAGCTTGTTTTAGGACTTAAAGTCTCTGAAGTACTTTGGAAGCTGCTGAAATCACTCCACAACAAAGATAAAACATCACGAACATTTACTCACAATAAAATTCAGGAATTATTTGGCAAAAATAAAAAGGAAGGAAGTACTGATATAAGCTGTAACATGGCTGAATCGGAAGATATGATGTTGTGTGAAAGAAGCCAGGGCAGCCCAGGTGGCTCAGCGGTTTAGTGCTGCATTCAGCCCAGGAAGTGATCCTGGAGATCCGTGATCGAGTCCCATGTTGGACTCCCTGCATGGAGCCTGCTTTTCCCTCTGCCTCTCTCTCTCTCTCTCTCTCTCTCTCTGTGTCTCTCATGAATAAATAAATAATCTTTAAAAAAAAGAAGGCAGACACAAAGGTCACGTACTGCTTCTATGTATATGAAATGTCCAAAGTAGGCAAATCCAAAGAGAAAGAATGCATGTTAGTGGTGGCAAAGGGGTTGGGGGAGCGAGTAGTTGGGAACGGGGAATGACAAGCAATGAGTACTGGGTTTCCTTTTGGGATAATGAAAATATTCTGGAATTGACTGAGGTGATGGTTGCACAACTCTATAAACCACTGAATTGTGCATTTTAAATGGGTAAAACTATAGGGCATGTGAATTCCATGTCAATAAAGCTACCGTACTGAAAATCAGGGGATCCCTGGGTGGCGCAGCGGTTTGGCACCTGCCTTTGGCCCAGGGCGCGATCCTGGAGACCTGGGATCGAATCCCACGTCGGGCTCCTGGTGCATGGAGCCTGCTTCTCCCTCTGCCTATGTCTCTGCCTCTCTCTCTCTCTCTCTCTGTGACTATCATAAATAAATAAAAATTTTTAAAAAATCTAAAAAAAAAAAGTACAATTAAAAACAAATCATTACCTGCAGTACCCAAAAGCAGCCTCCCCTTGTACCATTCTTCTCATCCTTAGTTCCAAGATCACATGCCTTCCTCTAGTTCCTGAGATGAACTCAGACCCCACACCAGGCCTCTGTACATGCCATTTCTGCTGTTCCCAGTGTCCAGCCTCCCCCTTCCACCCTCCTCTGTTACCTCTAACCCACCACACTTATGTCAGCCAGACCCGAGTCACTCTCACCCTTTAATACCAGATTGCTACTCTCATGTGACAATCCACAATGCTTCCCCTGATGCTCCAGAATAATCTCTGAAGAGCACTCATGGTCACCTGGTACATCTACACATTGATTTAAATTTTTCTTTTTGTTTCAGATGTTTCTGCTCCTGCTTGTTCCTCCAGCTGGTAGCACAACACCTGGCATGCAATGCAAGCTCAGTAAATATTTTAGAAATAAATTTCTTAGTCAAGCTTGTATTTTTAATCAAAAAAGTCTTCCCTCTCTCTATCTGCTTTTCTATCATAGAAGTATAGTTAGAATTTCTCTTAAAAACTTGCAAATAAACGGTTTATACAGGGATGTACTAATGGAATCATGGGTATTAACCAAACACAAAACAGATTTTTTAAGTGATTTCTTCCAGAAGATAATTGCCCTCAAGGAAAATAACCAATAGAATTGCTAGCATAATTTGTGGCTGAAGGAAGAAATGCTTTTTCTTTATATGAACAACATGTGTTTTCTTTTCTGTGCAAGTTTGCCTTTTGCTTTGTTCCAGGCACAATCACTGAGCAAATATGTCAGAGGACCAGCTGCAAGTCTGAGTGCACAGACTGAGAGCACTGTGCTTACAAGGGAGTTCATAGGTAGCCTTCTGAACCCAGTTCAAATACAACCTCCTCTTGCAAGTAACTTCACTTCTTGAAGCTTCAGCCTTCTCATCTGTGGAATGAAAATAACAATCCCCAGCACCATCGGGTTGTTCTGAGGACTGAATGGCATACATCTATGGAGCACTCTCCACAGAGCCTGATCAATAAATGGACAATGATGGCAATGGTAATGATTCAAGCTACAGTTAAGAAGGCAACAGGTCTCCAGGAGATGGGATGGTGGTGAAAGGACGCCACTATAAATCATTACAATTCAAGATAGAAAACAATCTCACTGCTAGGAATTAATCCTACCGAAACCCTTGCCAAGAATTCTCCAATATAAACATTTAAGAATGTGTATAATAGATGCTATTTTTAATGGGTTTTTTGAAAAGACCACAACTAGGAACAGCTAACATATCCATTACGATTGGATGGGTTAATTAAATTATGGCGTGTCCATGCCATGTGATAGAATGTGGCTGTTAAAAATACTAAGCAAGCTTTTTAAAAACTAAGGAGCAATGCAGCCCTTTTCTCAGCTCTCTTGATTTTCTCTAAGGCTTTAGTTTCATCTTTAATTAAGGAGAAAAAAGGAATAGCATTCCTCATTTATTCTTGAAAATCATTGAGTAAAGACATGCATATTAAAAAATGAAGAAGAGGTATATGCACTCAGTTGATATTTAAAAATTATTAAATTGAAAGAGTAAAGAATAAAGCAATATGTACAACATAAATCCTTGTGTCTATGAAAAAATGTAAAGATAAGCACATATAGTGGTCAAATCAGGTCGGAAAAATCAGGGACTATTTTGCAGAGGCTTTGGGGAATCAGAGATGGAAAATTTGAGAAGGGAATGAACTTCAGGGTAAGGAGAGAGTGAGCACCTGGGCTTGGAGGTGGACAGGGAGATATTAAGAGTTTGTAGTTCCCAGAGGCAAGAGTCAGAGAAGGTGCACAGGGAGCAGGATGTGAGATTCCAGGCAAGAATCAGGTTGATTGAGTAGGATTTTAAGTGAGATCTAGGCATCTGGACTTTATCTAGTAAGTGTGGGGAAGGGGAAGTTATAAAGATTTGGAAAGACAGGAATGAGAGGATCAGAGTTGCACATTAGGGATGGTCAGGTGGAGAGGTACGTGGTAAGGGACATGGAGGGCACAAAGCATGAAGTCAGGCATTTAGGACACTACCACTAAGTTGCCCAGGTTTCTCTCTGCATTTTACAACTGCCATGTGGATACAGCTTCAATTTTACTTCCAGATCTAATGTTTTGTGGCTTTCGTAAGAAATAAGTCACATGAATAGAGCTGGTGATTCCTTTCCAAAATTCCTGACAGATGTTCCACACATTGAAAAATTACTGATCTCCATTCAATAATCAAATTTTGGGCAGATATCATTTTTCAAAGAAATGTGATTTTGTCTGTTTAATGAAAGGAAGTGAGATCATTAAAAGACTTCCCTAAGTAATGCATTTTAAATGAAAGGCCTTTTTAAGTCTTTGGGAAAAAAATATCAAAAGTTAAACTGAAACATCCAGGAAAAGCTCAAATTAATATGTTAATTCTGTCAACATCCAAGGTTCCGCGTCCAAGCCTGGAAGGAACAGAGCATATGGTGATTTACTGCTCCCTAGCTAAAATTTTAACTATGCTTATTGAAATCACAAAATAAATGTCTGAAGTGAAGTTTTCATCACTCTTTCAATGTGAAATATGTAAGTATTATAACTTCTCTGTTTTGTTTTAGAGATTAGTTTATGATACTAGGAGCTATCAGTGATTTTCATTAAATGTGTCAAATGGGGATGAGCTAGGGAAATGGGTGATGGATTAATATGCAGTAATTTTGTCTTTACAGTGAAAAATTTAATGCCTCTCTGTGGGTATTATGTATTTCCCTGTCTGACACATTTTTTTCCATAAAAAAGACAATGAACCTTTGAATTATAGGTAAATGAAATTACATGGTTACAACTCGATGAAACTCTTGGAAATATTATGCAGCATCAACTGCTAAGATTTAAGTTTTCTATTTATCTGTTACCACTAGGGAAATTGCCATCAGTGCTTTGGCGATAATAAAAAGGTAAATGTCTGCATATTAATGCTGAGGTAGAGCCAGAGATAGGGAATTTGCTATGACACGCAAAATTATACATATTCCAGCTTTCTTGAGGTTAAAAGAGTTTTAAAATCATTAGATGTTAGCTTTGTGTCCAACATTTACAAGGTGAATGCAAATCAGAGCCACAATGAGATATCACCTTACACTTGTCAGAATGGTTAGTATCAAAAAGACAAGAAGTAACAAGTGTTGGCAAGGAAGCAGAGAAAAAGTAACCCTCACACACTGATTGTGGGAATGTAAACTGGTACAGCCACTAGAGAAAATAGTATGGAGGTTCTGCAAAAAATAAAAAAACAGGAATACCACATGATCCAGTAATTTCATTACTGATTATTTACCTGAAGGAAACAAAAACATTAATTTAGAAAGGTATCTGCACCCCTATGTTCATTGCAGCATTATTTACAATAGTCAAAATAGGAAACTACCTACATGTGTACACACACATACAAGAATACTACTCAACCATATAAAAGGGTGAGAATTTGCCATTTGCGACAACATTAAGGGACCTAGGATATTATGTTAAGTGAAATAAATCAGAGAAAGACAAATACCATAGGATTTCACTTACGTATGGAATCTAAAAAAAACAAAACAAATGAACAAACAAACAAAAGGTAGAAACAGACCCATAAACACGGAAAACTGGTTGTATACCTGAAGTAATATAACATTGTATGTCAACTATACTTCAATTAAAAAAAAAACCAAGAGATCGGTTCATTTGAGTACATAAAATAGAGTTTTCATTTGTCAGTTACATCTCAACAAAACTGGGAAAATATTTTCTCATGCAATAACAAAACCATTCTAAGTGAAGTCAAAATGCAAATGAAAAATTAGGAGAAAGTATTTGCAATAGTACCTCATTACTATTTTTTAACATTTTTTATTTTCAAACATTGA
Organism: Canis lupus baileyi; assembly: GCF_048164855.1. Taxonomy (NCBI): domain Eukaryota; kingdom Metazoa; phylum Chordata; class Mammalia; order Carnivora; family Canidae; genus Canis; species Canis lupus. Next base: position 54,633,836 of record NC_132841.1, read on the forward strand.
GGAAATGTTCATAACATTTATTTAAAGTATCAATGTTCATTTGGGGAAAAAACATAGGATATTTCTTTTTTACTTCTAAAATTAGATTATCTACCAAATAAACTTATAGAATAAAAAAACTGAGGAAATGAAAAAACAAAGATTATAGAAAAGGCCAAAGATATTTTATAAGAAGATTTCAAAATAATTTTTAAACATATAAAAAGATGTTCAGCTTCACTTGTAATGAGAGAAATGAAAATTTCTCACTATGTTTATATAGTGATGGTGGAAATTCAAGGGTATCACTCCAACAGAGGAGAATATACACAGATATTATAAACTCTATATGCTTTTGTTATTTGATCCAGCAATCACATATCTGAAAATACACCTGAACAAACATCTAACAATACAAAAGCACTTATGCACAGGGTCATTCACTACAGCATTATGTGTAATTTAAAAATACTGATGATTATCTAACATGCCTGTACAGGTGATTAGTTGAGTAAACTATGGTACATACATGAGTGGAAAGCCCAGTACCCATAAGGAAGACCAAGGAAGGTCTCTAAGAACTGCATGGAGAATAATTATCAAGATGCATTTCAGTAAATAGAGCAAAGTAAAAGAGCTTATAAATAATATGCTACCTTTGTGTAAGAAACAAACGAAAATAAGAAAACATATGTGCATCTGCTTATTTAAAAAAAAGTAAAATAGATGAAAATTAACCATAAACCAATCAAACTGGTTACCTATCAAGGGCTGGGAGGGGCTACAGATAAGAGATAAGGGATGGAGAGACCCTTCAAGATTACTTCTTTTCTGGTACAGTTTTGAATCATGTTAATATTCTATATGTGTAAAAAATAAAATTAAATAAACTCAGCAAGAATGAAAATAAAACACTGAACCTAAACACAAATAAAAATAAATAAACCCAACTGAATTTTAAATGAATAATAACACTGAAGGAAGCAAAGAAAACAAATCCAGGTAACTTTTAAACACAGTACTTTGACATACATCTTCAACCTAGTGAAAAAAAAAAAAAAAAAAAGAAGTGCTCATATGTTGAACTCTTTTTAGAAGGTTTGGTTTTTACAGAGGTATGGTTCTGCAAATACTTTACATGGATTGTAGAACTGAGCAAATTAATGAGTATGTTAATGATGGGATCAGGGTTCACACTGTGAAAGAAGGGAGATTAAAATATGTGAAATATCAAAGTGTTATAGGGACCCTGCTTTGTTTCAAAAATCGGCTTATTGTACTAGAGGACATCAGTGATTTGTCAAAGTAAGAAATCTCTGGAACTGAGTTGGTTTTGAATAGGCTTAAAAACAATAATGCCCAGTACTAATGAGCCAGCCAGAAGCCAGATTTGTTTGTTAAATACCGTTCCCCAAACCAGGACGCTTTGAAGAAATATCTGACTCCAAAGCCAGAACATCTGGTGCCAGAATGTTAGAAAATATATGCTCTGATTTCAAAAAATTCCATGAATATAAAGAAATGCAACCTAATTGACTTTGTTATCACAAACTTATTTGGGAGAATAATAGTTAACTAAGTAGAATTATATATCTCTTTCTATAGTGCCAATATCATTAACCATTTATTGTGCAGTGAATATTATCCATATGTATTTTTCTTACAAGTGTAGTTACCATCTGACAACACACAATGTTATTATAATACCACTGAATGTATTCCTCAAGCTGTAGTCTTTAACCCCATAACTTACACATATCCTTAGACACTTTTAAAAAGTTACAATTAAAAAAAAAAGGTACAATATATATTTTTTCCAATTTCTGGGATCAGCCTATAGTAAGAAACTTTATTATAAAGTATTTGATTGAACAGTTAATTATTATAGGATAGAAGACAAATGCTTTAACAATTTTAATTTATATTTTTTCCCAAAGGTTGTGACATTCGTATGGTTCAAAATAATTTTGCAAAAGAGATATTAGTATAAAAATTTCACTACCACATTTGTCTCCATCGGTTATTTGTCTGTAACCTGTGGGTAACCACTTTTTATATTCTTGAGGGATATCTTTAGAGAATTTCCTTGTGAAGAAATAAGCAAATAAGTATATTATGTTTCCCATTTTCTTCATACTGTAGAATACTATATTTTTTGTACCTTGCTTTCTATTGCTTAGCAATAAATCATGAAACTTTTTCATGATCACCATATACATGTCTAATTATTAAGAAAAAATACGTGTACAAAGAATGCCAGAAATGTAACAAAAGGATGCAAAAATCACCTTCAACTGGTTCCGACTGGCTGAGTCTGGGGCAAATTTAGCATCAAAATGATTAAGATAACTGAGATATTTTAATCTACTGAGTAAATAAGAATTCATGGATCCTCCTTGAAAATAAATGGGTAAATCAAAAAACAAAAGTGAGGGCTTATCCTTCTGTTCAAGTATCAGCTAATAAATATGGAGGGGAGGGGTTTAGAAAATCTCTGTTTGGCATCCAAGTGAAGGTTTTGTTCAGACCAGCATCATCAAGGATAAATAGTTTGAAGTGTCCCCTTGAAGAATGCTTCTTAGTTGCAAGGTGAAAAGTACTGAACATGTAGTGGAGAAATGGATGATACCCTGCCTGATGCCACCATCAACATTATCCAGATAGGGCAGATGCTCATTAAATGCCCTTGGTGTAATATTCTGGAAGGAACACATTACTTACATAGTATTCTGATGAGAAATGCATAATATGAATCTTTCTTACAAACAACCATCTTCAAACCACAAATGCAGAACACTATAGAAAATGACTGACCTGTGTTAATCAAAAAATGTCAATTTCATGAAAGCCAAAGAAAGATTGAAGGACTGTTCTAGACTGAAGGAGACTAAGCTGACAGAACAAATGATAATAGTCCAGACTACATTCTCTACTGGAGGAAAAAAATGTGATAAAGGAGATTATTGGGACAATATTGGACAGTTTGGGACAAATCTGAAATATAGAGTCTACATAAGATAAAAACATTATGTATGAAATTTCCTAAAGTTGATAAATTATATACTATGGTTATAAAAGAATATTCTGGTTCTTAGAAAGTAAACACTGTAATATTAAGGGGTGTAATATACACAATCTACCTAAGTGAAAAATACAAATCATAAATCACATCATTTTCTCAAATGAAAAAAAATAACATAAGCTTGTGGGTAATAAAGCAAAAGGGAAATTGCTAAAAACAACTGAATCTGGGGAAAAGGCATACACTTCTTTGTATTATTCTTGTAACTTTCTAGATATTTAAAATGATTTAAAATAAAAAAGAAAAAAGATTCTACATTTCACTTGAAGGAATAAATAGTAAGACAAGCTAGGGAAGCTTTGAAAGAGTAGAGTAACAAGGAGAGTTATGCTCTACCAGTATTGAATCTCATTATAAAGTTCTAAAATATTAGTCTTGTACTACTCCAAGGATTGAAAAATAGATCAAAGAAAGAGACCTAACAGCCCCCCAAAAGATGCCGTAAATACATACGTTAGTTGGAATTTCTATCTCTTGGCAAAAGATTCATACTTCCAATACGGAAAGCCAAAACAATTTTCTAAAATTGTTCCAGCATTTAGAAAAAAAATTTGAGAAAAAAAATCAAAGTAGACTTTATTTCATAAAATAACCAAAACATATGTCAGGTACAAATAAGTAAGCAGAAACAAATGAAAACACATCCACATGCAATGGAAGAAAAATGCTGAAGAAAAACTAACTTAAGAATGAGCAATGTCTTTTTTTTTAAATTTTATTTATTTATGAGAGACACAGAGATGCATAGGTCAGTAGTTTGAGGCATGCCTGAGATTTGCATTTCTCATAAGCTCTCAGGTGATACAATAGGTCCCTGGACCATACTTTGAGTAGCAATGACTTAGGATGACTGAATGCAAGTTAGGTCAAGTAGAGGTCCTCTGTCCCCTTGGTCTCTGAGGCAGAATTCCTCATTTACCAGTGAGTCTCTGTATTCTCATTTACCAGGATACAGAGAAATAGAGAAGCAGAGACACAGGCAGAGGGAGAAGCAGGCTTCATGCAGGGAGCCTGATGTGGGACTCAATCCGGGGACTCCAGGATCACGCCCTGAGCCGAAGGCAGATGATTAACTGCTGAGCCACCCAGGAATCCCTGAGCAATGTCTTTTAAAGAAGAGAGACAAGTGATAAAACTATTAAGGAAAATGTTCATCGGGCACAGATATAACAGATTACTGTCTGTAAAAGAAATATCATAAATAGAAATAAAGGCAAATAAAAAAACTGAAAAAAAAAAAAAACCCTATCAGTCATGGCTGATAAAAGCTTAACCAATAGTGATATAATGTCCCATCATTAAATTGGCAAAAATCTAAAACACAGTGTCCCCCTTTTAAACACAGTAACATAAAAGTAAGTTGACACAAAGTCTCTTGAATAAATTTTGATATATGTTAATAGCCTTAAAATTTTCTAATCTCATTTTGATTTTAAATCAAACATGAAGGAAGACAGCAACATATGAAAAACACAGAGATGTCAGCTATTGGGCAATGGAAAATAAATGTATGGCCATATATATGAGGGATGCTACAAACCCATTAAAAATAAACTTTCATGTATACTGAGTGATCTGGAAAATGCTCTTTCTCTATAGATAATAGATATAATCTTTACTGTGTTATTTGATTTAACATGATTATCTGCTAAAAGAGTATTTAACAGGTGGAGAACCATGGTAAAAAGGAGCAAATAGAAATCAGACACAAATGTATAAATAAAAGTAGGCAATATATATGGTCTTTATAAAGTACACAGTTGATGGTGTCATCTCTCTCCTCTCTCAAGTTCCTAATGTGGTATTCAATAAACACTAAATAATTAAGCTCCACCTCCTTATAAGGTAAAATATATTTGAGAGGGATATGTTTTTATATATACATTAGAATGGAACCTTCCTAGGGATAGAGCTAGAGTTTATTATAAATGGGGGCAATATTTTAAAAGTTATTAATGTGCTTTTGTCTTCTGCCTTCCTATGTATATGACCTTTGTACTCATCAGTCTAAAGCAATTGCCTGCTGAGAAATCCAGATTTACAGAAAAAAATAATGCAGAGAATGATCTAATTATTATTTAGATTTTACATGTAAAAATATAATTATGCAGATGAGTTCTCAAGTAGTGTATCAAACACTACATCTAGAGAACTCAACCATGCATACCCCTCATGGTATGGATCAGAGTAGGCACTTTTTCTTTAAAAGTCCATGTAGTGAATATTTTGCTTTATGGGACAGTCTTTGCTGTAGCTATCTGATTCTGTACTTTGAGGTGTGGTAGTATTTCAGGTAAGTTGAGATCTGTGCAAGGTAGTGGGGACAGGGGGCTCTGGGACTCCCGCCTAATATGATACCCTTGAAAGAGGTCCCTTGTAAATGCCCTCTAAAATCCTGAAATATAGTTACATCAAATTAAACATGTGGTTCATTGTGCTCAGATGGAAGGTTTAATTTACCAAACTACCTTCAGTTCTCTAGTGGCATGGACTCTAAGTCGAGAGTCAGTGAGAGGGCAAAATGCCTGCTGTTTCAGGCAAGAGTGAGTTGATATGAGGCAGCACGGAGAGCTGGGAATCCTTAGCAAAGAGCCAACAGGGGCTCATCCAGTCATAAAGCTTCATGAGCTCTTTACCAAGGCAAGAGAGACCAGGATACAAATTACACCAACCAAAGACTCTAACACCAAGCCCAGGTAAGTGACTTTAATACCAAATCCATTACAGAAACTGGTAAATGAGGAATTCTGCCTCAGAGACCAAGGGGACAGAGGACCTCTACTTGACCTAACCTGCATTCAGTCATCCTAAGTCATTGCTACTCAAAGTACTCAAAGTATGGTCCAGGGACCTATTGTATCACCTGAGAGCTTATGAGAGATGCAAATCTCAGGCATGCCTCATACCTACTGACCTATTTAATACATTTTAATAAGATCCCAGGTGATTTGTAAGCATCTTAAAATTTGAGTACTGAATGAGGCCACTCCCTCAACTCCTACCTCCTGGCACTACCTTCGAAAGAGAAATGTGGGACAAGGTGACATGATACAGAACACTACAATCCAGGAGAGATCAGCTCCATTACTGGTTAGCTGAGGAAACTATTAACTAAATATCTAATCTAATGGAAACCCTAGATCATGAAATAATCTAGATTAAGGGTCCTGGGATCAAGCCCCATAACTCATTGGGCTTCCTGCTCAGTGGGAAGTCTGCTTCTCCCTCTGCTTGCTGCTCCCCCTGCTTGTGCTTTCTCTCTCTCCCTCTCAAATAAGTAAATTTTTTAAAATCTTAAAAAAAAAAAAAAAAAAAAAAAGAACATGAGATTTGGTATCAGGAAACTCTGGGTTCAAGACCAGGCTTTGTTTTGAACCATCTCCCTGAGAGCAGCAAGCTACTTAGATTATTAAATTAACTTCACAGAACCTCAGTCTCCTAAGCTATAAAATAGGTATTAAATTTGTACTTCCATCCCAAGTTTATGCCAAAGATTAAATGAGATGATGTAGGTACAGCACTTAGCACAATGCTTGTCAAATTCCTACATGGTAATAGTAATAACTTAACAATTGAAGCAATTATTATTACAGACTAAAGCTACAGTTGGCTTGATACTAAATCACTTAGACTCATTAGACATCAACAGTCTGAAAAATTCTTTCAGTTACACATTTGATTGTAACAAGACAAAACATATTTAAAGTTAATTTATAAATTAACTGGATTTTAACACTAACAAACAAGTTGTAAGAGCTGCCTAACATGTTTTGACATGCTAACAGCTACAGGGTATATTCTCACACTAAATTATAATTCGTAAATATTTAGTTTGTCAAAAGCCACAAAATAATTACTATATGAGACTTCCAACTGTTAAATCTTAACCTGAAGATTAATATAGTATGTAATAAACAGAGAATCTAATTGCTACTTTACACAGAATTTGTACAACACCCCCAAAGTTATGGTAAATACCAGTAATTCATTTCATCTAAACTTGGGGAAAATTAAGAAACCATTGGTGCACATTTGATTTTACACATTAGCACATTCTAATTAAATCTCTCTCAGAGTCTATAATAATATATGTGGGTCTAATTAACTAAGTCATCAAGCTTCTAAGTGGACCAAAGAGTAAAATATTTGAACTTAAGCAAACCAAAATCATTAAGAGGAAAATTTGCCAAAACTTGCTTGAGTCTGTAAGGAAAACCGGCCTTTTAGACTCTGCTGATTCTTGGCTTTCTACAAATATGTGTTCCTAGTTTGAGAAGCCTGAGGATGTTCATTTCAAAGCTAGTGGATTAACAATGTAGACAGTTGTTAGCCTATGAATAGACTGTGATTTCAAAGTTCAAAGAGGTGTCAGAGCCAGAACTCAGAGGACAGACTGGGCCAGTTTAGTTCAAGAGAGCGATAAAAGCCTGCCAAGGAGAAGCTGGCAATTCTTAAAGATTTGTGTCAAAGATAAGAGCCTGAAGAAGCAATCGGATTATTGGTAGCATCTGGGTCAACTCAACCATAACCTGCTTGTTCCTCTATTCAAATAGTTATTGTGTCTCTAGTGTGTCTCTGGACACTTTACTAGCAATGAATATCCAGGAGGTCTTGGAGCAGGGAATATGAGACCAAGCCATAGGAGCCAAAGAACACAAGGATGAACATACCCAAGGATCTGAGCTAGGAGGCCAAGGACTAAATTGAGCTATAAGAAGTGCAGCCCAGCAGCAGGAAAACAGCCTGGGGCACTTGGCTAAGATCTTGCATATGTATAGCTAAGTAGAATGACAGAGGTCAAGCTATGTCAGCATGCCCAGCCATGGCAACTGGAGGGCTGAGAGGCTGGACAATTTGGTAAGGCATTACATTTTATGAATTTTATTGGTTTGGGACCCACAAGGTCATTTTACCTGTGGAAAAGTCCACAAACATAAATATCCCACAATAAAACTCATGTAGTAATCTAGTAATGATATTAATGAGCCTTCCTCATGTTTACAAAGGTGCTATAGGAAAGAAGATATATGTGGTATCAGGGGACACATCTTCTACTTTCTGCTGAACAGACCTGACTGTGGGGTTGGAAACATCTCTTCCTTCTCTCCAGTCACTGGTCAAGATCCAATATCCACAAGAGTTTCAGGCTGATCTCATATCTGCCCTTCATTCCAACATTCTTACTAACCTCCAAAGATGGTCAAGGTATAGTTTCCAAAATGTTAAACATGATTCTCATATAAACATAGAATTAACATATACTAAAGACATCATTTAATTCATTAATGAGAGGACAAGCAAGATGGTGGCTATGGGTCCTTTCCCACAAAATGATATATTGAAGTCCAAACCCTAAGTACCTTACTGGGAAATAGGGTCATTGCAGATATAATTAGCTGAAGTGAGACCACACTGGAGTAGGGGAGCCCTTAATCCACTGTGACTACTGTCCTTCTAAGGAAACACTCTGAGAGCACAGATAGAATACCAAGTAACAATGGAAGCAAAGGATGGAGTGATAGAGCTCAAGCCAAGAAACACCAAGGACTGCTGGGCACCCACCAGAAGCCAGCAAGAGGCAAGAAAACCCTTCTTGACAGGTTTCAGAGGGAGCGTGACTCTGTTGACACCTTGATTTGAGACAATGAGAACATGATTTTGGACTTTAGAGCATAACACAATAAAGTTCTGTTGTGTTAAGCCACCCAAGTTGTAGTAATTTGTTATGGCAGTCCTAAGAAATTATTTTCTGGGTAAGCGGCCCAAAGACTATTGGAGAAATAGGGTATTTACCATTATTTTGAAAAAATTAAAACTTGGAATAACATTGTTAAAGATACAAAACTGGAGAGCACCTGGGTGGCTCAGTCAATTAAGCATCTGACTCTCAATTTTGGCTCAGGTCATGATCTCAGAGTCCTGGGATCCAGCCCAGCATAGGGCTCTGCACTCAGCAGGGAGTCTGCCTGAGACTTTTTTCCTCTCCCTCTGCCCCTCCCCATGCTTGTGCATACATGAGCATGCTTGTTCTCTCTCACACTCACTCGAAAAAATTAATTTTTTAAAGAGGTGCGAAACTGGTTTATGTCCTAGAGAGCAGTTGGATCATCACCTTGGGAGATAGAAACCATCTCTCCTGAACAAATATCTATCATTTATCGCATAACTTCACCACGCCTGACCTTTTAATCAAATATGAATGACAACTCAAACAAAAGTACCATTCCCTTGGATAATTCAAAAGCCCATGGGGTGGCCCATTAAATAATGTTCTAATATGACATATTGAAAGGACCTACTCCCCACGCTTACCCTTTTTGCATGACCCTCAAAGATTTGTACCAATTTCTTTTTTGGGCAAGTCCCTTACACGCCTACCCACTCGAATTTGTGGTTTTACTAGCATGGCTTACCTATTTGCTGACTGTTTGCAGATGAAGTTTGTCATATTATGTACCACTTCTAGAACTCTATTCTTGTCCCAGTTCTGACAATAACCAAACTCCTCCAATTTTAATACACCAGTGCTTTAATGATTCTGTTCCACTACTCTGCCAGAGTAGAGGCTTAGTGAGAAGCAGATCACTTTAGTAGAAAACAAACAAGCTCCTCCGACAGAATTTCAAAGGAAGTTCAGACAACTTTAATATGAAAACTTAACTGCTTTGTTGTTTGCTGCACTAGAAAGGAGAAATGAAATATTTTACCTCCTAGGAGGGTTTAAAGACTAAGCCCACCCTACTTCCCAACAAAGGAGACAGAAATCCTACCTTGCTAAGAATTTGGACCCAAGATTTAATAGGCCAAAAGGTCTTCATGAAAGAAGAAACAGGTGTGGGGTATAATCCACCTATGTACTGCTCCATATGGCAAGAGAACATACAAAGCAGAATGGAGCTGGTGCTGCAGAGATGAAGCAGGGTCTAGAGGTCTCCTGCCATGCCAGAGGTCAACATTTTAGTTAAAGTATTGAAGGGGGGAGCAGGGGATTCTGGGAAAGAGATCAGGGCAGGGAATAGAAGGGGCACTTGAATGGGGTGGGTTCTTAGAATAGAGGCTATTGATCAACCACTGTGAGACTATTTCAATAGATCTAAAAATGTATAGCTGGATCAGCATGCACCTGCAAAGTATCAGCCCTGAAAGAGACAAAGGTTGAGCAGAAATAGGAAAAAAAATGACTTATTGAAACTAAGAAGAAAAAAGAACAGCCTTCCTGGATTCCCCCAGGACAGCCAAGAATCCAAGAGAAGGTCTTAGAGCCCTTGACTCCTTTGGGGAGGGTATCAGAACTCCCCCAATCCAAATATTCCAACAAGTTCTAGAACCCCTTAGCTGGAAGAATGTTAAATGACACCCTGGTACAGATTTCCATTTAAAGCTTAAAATTAAGTAGAATACAACTCAAATGGAAGGGTGACTATCTAGGAATATATGTTTATATTTTATCTCAGAGTGGCAAATTTAGGGAGAATGATTTCTCCTTTCTAGCATCAAGTGAACAGAACCAAATTTTTTCTGGCTCTCAGCTATGGTAAATGATTAGATACATGGCCTGGCTCAGAAAAGTGGTGCAGTTTCATTTCCTGAAAGGAAGAGAGGTTTAAATCCAGCAGACAACTCATTTGTAACAAGCTTCCAAGTGCCCCTGAGAATGCAGTAACTATCCACCCTGCTTGAATAAGTCAGTGAATGAAAGAAAGGCTTTGACCTCCAATGGAAAAAAAATTAAAGGGATTTGTCACTTTGATTTTGGTTCTGAATTCAAAATCAATGCCAAGATAGAAAATGCCATAATACATAGAAATGCTGCCAGTGACCTTCTTTAGAAAACGGAGTGAAATATTAGCAGTCACTGGATGAACTTGGGTCCTACACACAATCAATAGGGATCCTTCATTCCAACAATAACAACAACATAATAATAATAGCAGATCACATTGACTGAATGTTCACTCTGTGCTAGAGATGTGCTAAGGGATAAATCTGCATTCTCTCAATTGATCTTCACAACAGCCACCTGAAGTACTTATCATCCCTACCCTGGTTTACAGAGGAGGAAAGCACAGCTACAAGAGGTTATGTAACTTGCCATCAATAAATGGAAAAGCTGGAGTTCAAATCCAGGCCCACCTGACACCATAGCCCATGCCATCTTATCATTTAATAGCCCAGAAAAAAATGTGGGTAAGGGCACTCAATAATGCATCCTGGACTCTGAGTCCAAGAGGCTTTGTGAACCAGAGAACCTGCCCATGAAGATTATAAAAACAAAAAAACAAATAACAAACAACCCCCCCCCCAAAAAAAAAACCAGCAACAAGAGAAAAATGAAGACTATTCTTGAAAGCTACCTAATTTTTATTTTAGTGTGATTTGATTTCCTTCCTTGAGAGCTTCTTTAATTGTGTTAGAATACCCTCAGTGAAATATAGACTAGGCCAAAACTGCCCTAATGCAGGCTGGAAAGCAAGATCAATCAGGAGGCCATTAGAAGAAGGATGAAGGGCAAGTGGCTGAATGCGGCCAATGCCAAGAATGTATCGGGATCCTTCTCAAGTGTTTCAGATGTCTTCAGTGTCAGTTGCTTCCTGAAATGCTGTAACTCTGGAGTCAATTTCCCATTATCTACCTGTGAATTCCCCGCTCTGCAGATTTATCTTGAGGTCTTTGAAGCTTTATGCCTAAAGTGGCTCCACTTTCTATGTAGCCGACTTCAGGGCTGCTGCTCCCACCTGTCAGTTAGGCTCACTGCTGGATGGAATGCCAGCTAACTAGGCTGTGATTCCCCTAATGCTCCAGTTATCCCTCAACTTTATCTCTGTTCAGGTGTGTGCCACAAGTGCTGCCAGAACCAGAAGCGGGAATGGCCATAATCTGGGAAACAGGGATTAATTCAAGTCGGCTGGAGCCAATAATATATGTATTTTAGCTTAAGGGGTAGGTTCATTCACCAGCTTTTTTTTTTTAATTTTTATTTATTTATGATAGTCACAGAGAGAGAGAGAGGCAGAGACACTGGCAGAGGAGAAGCAGGCTCCATGCACCGGGAGCCCGACGTGAGATTCGATACCGGGTCTCCAGGATCGCACCCTGGGCCAAAGGCAGGCGCCAAACCGCTGCACCACCCAGGGATCCCTCATTCACCAGCTTTTAGAGCATTTGTATTACATAAAAATGGTTCAAAACCTTTGAGAAGTTAGCATGACAAAAAGGATAAAGGAAGATGAAACACCAAACTTTATATAAGTGTTGTTATTTGTCTTTTCTATTAAAGATAGCATGCAGGACTTGAAGGAGCTTGAGCTTTTTACTGAAGCTGATCTGGGCATGAGTTGGGTTTCCACCACTCACTGCCTGGGTGACCTTGAGCTAATTACTACCTCTTTCTGCCACTTTCTTGGAGTGCATAAGGACTTACCTTATGGGTTGTTGTATCTATACAAACACCCATTAAGACTAGGAACACTGCAGTTGTTTAAGTAAATTGCAGGGATTATCATGACCATGATCATTAATAGTAGTAATAGCACCAGGATTACTAATAGTAGAAGTTATGGTGGTGGCAATGGTGGTAATAGTAATAGCAGTAGTGGAAGTAGTATTTTTTTTTAAGATTTTATTTGAAATAAAGAGAGGGAGAGAGCATGCACAAGCAGGGGGAGTGCCAGGCAGAGGGAAGGGAGAAGCAGGCTCAGGGAGCCTGACATGGGGCTGGATCCCAGGGTCCTGGGATCATGACCTGAGCTGAAGCCAGATGCTTCACTGCTTAACCATCACCCAGGTGCCCCAGTAGTAGAAGTATTAACAGAGTTGCAACAGTGCTATTATAGAAAGGAGCAAGTTATAACTATTGGATCCATTTTGAATAAGAGTTACCCAAAACACAAATATTATGTTTAAGAACTACATATATTTGTGTTTTTTTTTAATGCTTTGCCTCTAGCTATGAATATCAAATAGCATCTTATCCTGAAATAAGGACTGGCATAACTAATTAAGATGCTTTCCATTTATTTATTCTCTGAAGATATTAATTCAAGAGAATTGCTTAATCTTCCTCTTTCTTAATCTATTTAAGCATGCAAAACATAAATGTACTTCCCTGAGACCCTAATAACATGAAATATAAGATAAGGCCGCTTGCTTTCAAATTAAAACAAAATCTATGTTTCTATCTTTGTTCCTAATATAGTGACTAATGGAGCCTTAATGCTTTGATCTTCCACTTGAAAAATATCAAAACATCTTTAATATGCAAATCAAGGCAAGAGCTTGTGGGGTCATCTGCAGCAGGTCCCCCCCCCCCATAATAGTAATTGAAAAATCTATGGGGCCCTGAGGATCATTATTTTAAAAATAATTCTACGTCTAACAAAAATCCACTAGCTTATCCTTAGTCACATTTTGAAATGAAATTTAGATATTAAATAGTATTGATTTCAATTCAAAAGCTGCTTTGACCATCTCTCTATCAATCCCACTGACTTGGAATGAGAATTGGTGGAAATCATTAAGTCATTTATCTTGTCAAAAATCTCGGCAATGTGCCCAGATGTATCAAACACTGGACAAGGCTACTTTCGGTTCCCATTTCTACTGGGTAACTGACTTCCCGTAAGCCCTTCGGCTAGCCTTTGCCCAGGTCAGACAGCTCTGAGGAGGAGGGAAAGGGAATTTGAAAATACACATCATCAGAAATGATGAGAAGGACCTTTCAAGATGGACATGAGGTGGGGATGGGAATCACATTTCCTTCCAAGGGATGTGACAACCTCCAAAACCCTTGCTCAAGCTCCCTGGGGTTTTCAGCACATATTTCTTTCTGTCTCCATTCAGCAAACACTCACATAGCTTTTATCTTGTGCCAGACACGCTACTAAGTGCTGGATGACAGTGATGAACCCACACAAAAGAAAGCCCTGTAGAGTTTATAGGCCATGGGGGCGGGCGTGGGGGAAGGGAGTCAAGAAGTAAAGTATCGATTGTGCAAATAAATACACAAGTGTAAGTTATGACACCTACTATGGAGGAAAACATTAAGAGTGCTGTGAGAGAGAAGAATAGGGGAAATGATTAGGTGGGAGGAAATGACATTTAAGCTAAATTATGGGGAAAGTGGAATTTGGCTGGAAAGGAAAAGCATTCTAGACGGAGGGAACATATGTGGCAAAGGATTGGAAGTCAGAAAAGGCTGCCTTCTTGATTCCACAGGGATGATATCACTTCATGATTAGGGTGTTTGGGTGTAGACTCTTCTGCAGAGCTTCCTTGGTCATGGCAAAGACTGCGGAGTTTATTCTAAGTGCAATGGAATGATTTTAAGCATAAGTGAAACAATAAAAATCTAATAAAAGTATACCAGAATGCCCCATTTGTTTCTGTTTTTGTTTTTCTGGATAATTGGATAATTTCTAGGATTAAGTTTTTCCTTTTGCTGTGTGGTCTAAGGCAGTTTTTAATCAAGAGTAGTTCCCCTGGATCTCCTGCAGAATCAGCCAAGGTGGTTGCTAAAAATGCAGAACCTCACTGCAGACCTATTGAATCAGAATCTTTGTAAAAGTCTAAGAATCTGCTTCTTAAAGTATCATTTTGATTCCAGTGTACTCTGCACTGGCGTGGGCCCACCAGGTACACCATGGAGTGGGCAGAGAAGAGTCAGAGGGGAAGCAGGGCATATTTAGGGCACGCTGGCATCACAGGGATGATATGACAAAAGTCAGAAGGTCATAAACAGACAAGCACTACAGGAGGGGCCTGAGGGGGAGGGGGGCATGCTCTCCTCAGCGAGCAAGGAGGGAACATGAAATATTTCATCCCTAAAACACAACCTCTAGGATACCCATCTGTATTAGTTTCTAGAGCTGCCATAACAAAGTGCTGCAGGATTGGGTAGCTGAACATCAGAAAATTACTTTCTCAAAGTTTTTGGAGACTACAAGTGCAAGATCAAGGTGTTGGCAGAGTTGTTTCTCCTGAGAGCTTTCTTTGGCTTGTAGATAGATGCCACCTTCTCCCTGCATCTCCACGCGGTCTTCCCTCTGTATCTATGTCCTAGTCTCTTCTTCTAACAAAAGCACCACTCTTATTGGATTAGGACCCAACCTAATTCACCTCATTTAAACTAAAAAACCTCTCTAAAGATCCTTTCTCCAAATGCATTCACATTCTGAAGTGCTGAGGTTAGGACTTCAAAAGAGGAATGTGGGGTGGGGTCAGTGGGGCATAATTTTTCCCACAATACCATCTTACTTCTCTTTCCCTTTATTCCTAGCTTATTTTTTTAATATTTTATTTGTTTGTTTATTTGGAAGACACACACACACACAGAAAACACAAGTAGGGGGAGGGGCAGACAGAGAGGGAGAAGCAGACTCCCAGATGAGCAGGGAGCCTGATGCGGGACTGTACCCCAGGATTCTGGCTATCATGATAGGAGTCGAAGGCAGATACTTAACTGACTGAGCCATCCAGGCACCCCTATTCCAAGTTTAGACCCTGTACAGCAAGAGAATCTTCCTGTGTCTCTTTCAGTTTGGGGGCTTTATGTCAGGTAAACCAGCCCTATCGTCTGATTTAACTTAGGCTCCTTAGAAATACAGAGCTGTAGAGGGCCTGATCGGCTGCCTTGGGGGTGCTTTCTAACCAGTACCTTCATCCTCAATTGGCCTTCTGGGTCAGCCATGAGGATGCAGTTCTGCCTTTGTCCTGGCACATGATATGTGTTTTTATTTTTATTCAAATAAGTTGCTTCTGCTATTTCTTTCTTTAAAAAAAAAAGATTTTATTTATCTATTCATGAGAGACACAGACAGAGAGAGAAGCAAAGACACAGGCAGAGGGAGAAGCAGAGACACAGGCAGAGGGAGAAGCAGGCTCCATGCAGGGAGCCTGATGTGGGACTCGATCCCGGGACTCCAGGATCACGCCCTGGCCCAAATGCAGGCGCCAAACCACTAAGCCACCCAGGGATCCCCAATATATTGCACTTTAAAAATGTAATTGCTGGCCAAAACAATACGTTTATCTAATAGAAAAATAATACTCAACTAAAGCAAATTAAACGTTCAGTAATAACTCTTACAGAACATAAGTATCTGGAAATTGGATTGTTAATTAACAAGAATATTGTTTAAATGGAACACATTAACAGTTCAAAATTGAGACTATGAGCTAGAGATACACGATTCAGACCCCAAGTTGTTCTCAACAATATGAAAGTAAAATATAATTATAACATTTTTCAATGAATTGATGGAATATACAACATTGCTAAAAAGAAAATTTTCACGTATCATTGACAAGATTTTGAAATTCAGCCAGTTCCCCATAAAACAAATTAGTCTCCTTTCTTAACTTAAAAAGCAGTGACAAAAAATATTTCTCTCTGTTCAAGTGCATTTCATCTTGAAGACTTTTTTCCCCAGTATCAAAATAATTTATTTAAACAGCTGTTTCAGATGTTTTACTCTAAACGCAGACTGTAGTGGCCTTCCTCAACAGCTACACGTAACCATTTGTACATCAGCTCCCACTGTCACTGGGGTCCAGAAACAAGATGATGAGAAAAATGCTATGTCAAATACCACCTAAGTAGCAGACCTTGCAGTTTCCCCAAGACAGCACTTTCCTATTATATTATTTCTGCATGGCATCTAAACAATAGGCACCATTTGGATGGGTCCAGTGAAAGACAATCTCCAAAAGTTTGAGTGAGAATTAGCACTAGCTGGATTCTGAGTCATCACTGACCCAGTGGTCCTCAAAATCTGGTCTCTGGATCAGCAGCCCCATCACAGTCTACGGATTAATTAGAAATGCAAATTCTCAGGCTCGATCCCAGAGTTTCTGAAATGGAAACTCAGGGGTGGGGAGGGCAGCCATATGCATTTTCATAAGCCCTCCAGTAGATTCTGATTTCTGCTCAAGTGTCAGAACCACTGATCTAATCCAAAGACAGAGCCCTAGCGTTCCACAAAGGCACATCTGGCATGGAGTATGGGAATGGGGTGGGAGTAAGAATGTAGGGAAAGACACAGAAAGAGAAGACAGAAGGCAGAATGTGGACTCAGGGAAGAAACCCAATCAGGGCTCATTTTGAGCTTCTAGTACTGATATCAACGAGTACCTGTTTCACATATTAGAGTCTCATATATGGCTCTGTTGAAAATATCAGTTTTCTGCTGATTTTTAAACATAAAAACCACTGTTACAGGGAGACTTCCCTTAGAATAGAGAAAGAAGAGCTTCATGCTTTAGAGGTCTTCTGCTGAGACCCCTCCAAGGACATGCCTTTTCACAGGGACAACGGAATGTGTCCATCTGGGGCCCAAGACCTTCCAGACTCTGCTCTACCTTTGGGGTCCCAGAACTGCCTGCTTAAATATGCCCAAGTCCATAGCTCAGGCTTGTGCTTCTGGTCTCTTCCCCAGAACCATCTTCTGGAAGGTGGACTGTGCAATATTATGTACTCTAGGCCCAATACATCATGTGTTGGATGTCATTTAATTTTTTTAATATTCTGTATATTATGATATTTTGACATCTAGAGAGACAATCTCTCTTGAGGCTAGCCAGTTCCTAGAGATAACAAAGGGCCCAGCTGGGAGCATGCCTTTGACAAGCAAACCAATCAATCCTAAGTTTATACTCCAAACACTTCCTTATCTAACTCTTACACACTATGCCCTAAATCATCCCGGGGTCAGGTGCCAGGTGACTAGAGACCATTTCTATAGCTTAGAGCCCTTGGAAATTATTCAAACTAACCAATCCCAAACTGCTTACCTGGTCCTGACTTGCCTTTCCTGAGAAAACTTCAATAAAGGCCATGGTTAGTTTAAGCTCTCCTTTTCACTTCTATATTCTGCTTCCTGGCCACTCTGGTGTTTTCCCCTGTGGCTTTGCAGAGTATGTGGTGACTCCTTCTCCAGGCTCTTGCAAACCTTGCAAGTCTCAGTTTCATATTCACTTGCAGCCCCACCAGCTCTACCTGCATTCTTAGAACAGGGCACCAAGTAGCAGCTGTATAGAGGGAAAGGGGGTGGCACAGGCCACCAGAACCTAGAAGCATAATGGCCAAGGGTGTTCACATATGGGCATACAAGGTCCCTCACAGAGTAAGATGTACCCAAGCTGGAAGAAGCAGCCTGTGACCCCAGGCTGAAACAACACGCATCTCCATGGTCCAGGTTCCAAACTCCAAGGAGTCTGAGAACCTAAATTTAGACCTGGCCCTTCAAGTCATTTTGAAAACATATTTGTCAAAGTAGAAAAATCAAACCAATTGTAATGAACAGTTTGTTCACCTGACTTATAACTTTGAATCTTTACACACTCAGTGGGTGGACCTCCATGTGTACTTTTGCTTCAAGTACCCAAAGGTTAAGAGAGAACCTGTTCACAGGGTATGAAAAGTCCATGCACTTTGGTTGGTTGCTCATAATGCCATTTTATTTTATTTATTTTGTTTCATTTCGTTTCATTTCATTTCATTTCTGTAGTAGCAGAAAGTTTTCCCACCTATCTTGAGGAAAAGTGAATAACTAGAAGAAATTAAAACATTTCTGTGTTCTTCCTGTACCATTTTACTTTTAAGGAAGAGTAAAAGTACTTTTGTGTTGTCGAAGATTTTAAGTTAAGTTCTAATGAGTTAGTCAGTTCTTCAGAGGACCCACAGAATTCCAATACTGGGGTAGAGATTCTTTTTATCACTATACCCTTAGTGTCTAGCCAGGAGCCTAGCACAGAATAAGTTCCTTATTTTTCCCCTCCTAATCCATTTATTATTATTACTATTATTATTAATATTTAAATCACTTTTGAGATATAATTGACATGTAAAAACCTATTTGTATACAACTCAAGAGCTTGTGAATATATACCCTACACACATGAAACCATCACCACCATCAAGGCCATAAACCTGTTAATCGCCTCCAAAAGTTTCCTCCCACCTCCTTATATTATTATTATTTATATGTACATGGTAAGAAGATTTAACATAAGATCTGCCATCTTAGATTTTAAGTATACAATACAGTACTGTTCCCTGGGCACTATGTTGTCTAGTGGATCTCCAGAACTTATTTATCTTGTATATCTGAAAATCTATATCCTTTGACCATCACCTTCCCATTAGACCCCTACCCCCAGGCCCTGACAACCACCATTCTATCCTTTATTTTTATGACTTTGATTATTTTAGACTCTACATATTAGTGAGATCATAGAGTATTTTGTTTTTCTGTGTCTGGCTTATTTCACTTAGCAGTGTTTTCAGGCCCATGCGTTTGCTGCAAAAGGCAGGATTTTCTTCTCTTTAAAAGCTGAATAATATTCCAATATATGTATATATATCACAGTTTCTTTATCAATTCATCCAGTGATGGAAACCTATGTTGTTTTTATATCTTGACTACTGTGAATAATATTGCAGGTATCTCTTTAAGATCCTGACTTCCATTCCTTGGGACATATGTCCCAAAATGGCATTGCTGAATAATACAGTAGTTTTGAGGACCCTCCATACCATTTTTTCATGATGGCTGTATCAGTTTACATTCCTACCAGCAGTGCACAGCATTCCCTTTTCTCTACATCCTTACCAACACTTATTATCTCATTTTCCTTTTTTGTTTTTTTTATTTTTTTATGATAGTCATCCTAACAGGTGTGAAATGATAGCTCATTGTCATTGTGATTTGCTTTTACCTGATGATTAGTTATGTTCTCAATAAATGTTTGTTGAATAAATGAAAGAAAAACAAATCATTGAAGAACCAGTTTTAAAAAATCAAATTTCCCAAATTACATTAAGCCACCTGAAGAATCATTTATTGACCTCCTGCTGTATGCTGGGCAGGAGGCACCCAAATTCTTCATCCTTGAAGAATTTATAGTTTAGAAGGGTGGAATGAGCATGCAAAATGAGAATTTCCACAGGAGCTGGTGAAGGCACAGCTGTTTATCTGGTCTTTCCAAGGCAATTGCTTATCAGAGTTTTTGTATTTAAAATTTACTGGAAGGGAATTAAGTGGGCAGGACCCCAAAATGTTGGCAAACTAGTCACAGACACTAAAGTTTCTCTTTATCCAGCAGAAATATCTGTTGACTTGCTCATCTGGGGCCTGGGATGACAGTGTTAGCTGCAGGGGAAGGCATCATTGAAACAGAGACACCACATTTCTATGTGCAGGACTTATTTCACATTATTCACTTACTTCACTTCAGAGGTGTGAGCCTACAGCTATACATAAGACATGGTCATTGCTCAGATTTTACTTTCTAATGAGATCACCAAAGAAGAACTAACAAAGAATGTCTGCACTTTGTCCATTTTACAGCCATCCTCCATTGTACGCCCCATCATTAGGGGATCCCAGCATCCCTTAAGTTGTAAATAGTATGAGCTGGTGTTTTTACTAAGCTTTCTGCAAAATTCCAGGGCTTAGCAAGCCTGAGAATGTAGAAAGGCATTTTACATCCACTGACTTGTACACCACATGAAGCCCTGCACGATGCAGTTACACAAAAGGCCAGACCTACAATTTAAGGTCCATAAGACAAACCAACACTACAGAGTATGATGTACCACCAAGACATAATGAAATCAGTAGATCATATTTTGTGGTGATGCTATCAATGCAAATCCTTAACATTTTTCTGATTATAATGGAAGCCAACAGAAGAGCCCAGCAAACAGAGGGAAATTGCACTAGTCAGCAATTTTCTCAGGAAACATTCACATGGAATTTTAAATAAGCTTTGAGTTCAACTAAAAATCACCTCTTCCTAAGTTATTTCATTGCTGACAATAAAAGGTATTTTTAAAATTATTTTTGAAATCAGACTACGTGTAGGCAACATGACCAGATTTGTCACGCCAGGTGACATAGCTGATTAGCTGACATTACAATTCTATATTTTGATTTGTTGATTGATTTTTTTGTTGATTTTTTAAATGGAGGACATTATTTTCATGAAGTTGATTCTTTTAAACTTCATTTTTAATTTTTTTTAAATGGAGGACATTATTGTTGATTGTCCTGTTGATCAACCCCTGTTGATTTTTTTAAATGGAGGACATTACTTTTCATGAAGTTTGCTTATTGTGTTAAACTGCAATACTGTCATCATTTTGTAAAATTATTATGTTACACAGATCTTCATATTTATGAAAAACACCCAGCATCTTCAACACTTGAGGCAATGATTGTCATCGTAACACATAAGACATCTAGTCCTACTTAGAGGCAGCCCCTGACACGTGCACAATCAAGGCTTGTAAGTTTCCTTCTAAACCATATATCCTCAGATTTTGTGAGTGATCTGTAAGTGATCTGTACTGTGCATGGACGATAGGAAAGTTCAAATTTAATGTAACACGCTGCAATGATTGACATAATGGGGAAGGACTCTCTGTAATGGAACCATAGAGTCAACAACCAGTTGGAAGTCTGAAAAGCATTTTTCCATAGTGTGTCCAGATGGTACTAGGGATAGTAGATGCATTCTTGGTAGCTCTAATTAGAAATTATAACATTCTCCCCATGGGGAGATGTCTTCAAAGATTCAAACAAATGACTTATACTCTGGAACACAGAACATTTGTATGTTGGTTGAAAACAAGTTCTAGTCATGTTAGGATTCTTTTTCATGGGGGATACACAATGCCTTTCTGGCAGAAAGAGTAAATTCTCTGCTAAAGGCTGAGAGAGCCCATTTAAAATGAAGACGGGGACAAATCCCCATACAGTCTACTTTTTGTTGTTGAAGTGTAGTCCATGTTGAATGGTGTGCTCCATGATGAAAAATTCACTTCTAGGAATATTGTTCTAACTCCTCTATCCTTAAACAGGCTGATGATGAAACTCTGAGGGACACTGAAGTCACTCATGCAAGTCTCCCAAATTTAACAATCAAATGCAGATATCTCTAATTCTTGGGGTAGAATGGATAAAAGCCAGTACTCTGGCTCTTGTACTATACTTAAGTTGGCACAGAACAGTGAAAATGAAACAGAGACTCTAGGCTCTTCCCCTTACTAGCTGTATGACCTTCAACTTTCTTGCTGTGAAGTGAGATTAATAATATCAATCCAGACTCTATCCCCCAATGGCTGTGTAGTCTTCAATAAGTTATTCTGCATGCCCCAACTCTCCCATCTAAAATATGACTGTGAATAAGAATGGCACCCACAGTCAATCTGAATCCAGTGAAGAGCTCAGCACAGCTCCTGGTACCAGGTCAGTGTCAGTATAAGTTCTGGGGTCTCACCTGTACTGCTTCTGCCTTGTTGACCCTGTTGTACCAAGATTCCCATGACAGGACGCATTAGCATAATTATAAAACAGTTATAGAACCATTTATGAATTATATCCGGATTCAAAGTTCATTCAAGGATAGAGGACAGGGAAGTGATTATTGATTATATCTTACAAATAAAGAAACCAGGTGGTTGGCTAGTTAACAGTAGGGCTAGAACTTGGTTCCAAGAATTGTGACTTGATTCCCAGTGGCACACAGTTAGAAGAGCCAGAATTTAAATTCAAGTCTTTCTGGACTCCAGAGTTCTTAATCAAGATATATTAGGTCTCACATGCTTCTAATGTGTAGTGATCCTTTCTATTCTCCCATTAATATGGCCTCCATTACTTCTCAGGAAAGATATATGGAGTGAAAACCTTGGGGTAGACTCTATTTTCTAAAGATGGATCACTATCATATCTCTCTTTCTTCCTTTTTCAATGTAATCTGATACTTTTCTCATTTAGTAATAGAACCTATGTTCCCTCCACTTGAACACTCCACCTGTGTGGACCTTGTGTCCCATTCAGCCAGAAGTGGCAACATGATCCAGAAGTGAAGCTGTGTTACTTTCATGGCTAGATCGTAAAATGTCATATACTTCTGCCTTGTTCTCCAAAGAAGCTTGCTCTAGGTACTCAGCCACCATGCTGAGAGAAAATCCAAATTGGCACATGCATTACAACCATAGAGGGTCCATGGGCAAGATATTCTGATCCAGAGCCAATATCAACCTCTAGACTTGTAAGTGAAGCCACATTCAGATTGCTTTAAAACGTATGCAGGATTTGTTTTAACCAAGTATGCTAAGACACACAGACATGGAAATGACCGTCATCAGGGAAGAAGCTTACACTCAGGAATCCGTAGAAACAGGAGGTGTGGTCATACCATGCTCCTGCTCCTCACAGGCCATATGGGGAAGCATCAGAGTTGCTCAGGTGGCAGAGGGAGTGAGGGGGAAATGTGAGAAAGAACTTTTATGATGGTTTCTGCAGAAGGAACAGATAAGGCAGGCTAAGCAGGTTTAGGATTGGCCAGTTGGAACAATTCACTCAGAATGGTGGGTTCAGAAGTATAAAGATTGTCTCTAGTTGTCTGATACTCTATATCATGCCTGAGGTGAGAATTTGATAAACCAGGGGGTTGGACTATGGACTCTGGATTGGTTAGTTTGCATATGAAAGGGGCACTTTGGGGTGGGACAAGTGTCTGCTATCTCTAGTTCTGAGCTAAGAGGGGCAGTATCAGGAAGGGTTCAAGATGTCAAAGCATCACAAATATAGAAGTTAAAAAGGCATGATTCCACATATTATTCCAGCCCTAGCCATCAATTCAACCTTAAATTTACAACCCTTCCAGGTGAGGTTCTAGATATTTTACAGCAGAGAAAATTGATCCTTATTTTGTTCTGTCTGAATTCAGAACCATGAGTATAATAAACTGGTTGTTTTAGAGTGGTTTGTTATGCAGTGATAGGTGACCAACACAAAGTGTTGGCTTGTGTGATGATTCCAATCAACTCTAGTTCATTTTACCTTATAGAAGGGGGAATTCCTGATTGTTCTATGTCTCTTGGCATTCCTTTTCATCAATGAGTGCTTATGAATGATATGAAAGAGTGTTTAGACTCCTTTTCCCTATCTGAAGGATTCAGAGATTAGTGATGCTAATTTTTCAATGTTCTCATGAAATTTTCCTTTATTAGGAGACAAGTTGCATTCCTATATCTGTGCCACCTGAAGCTGCCCTAGTGAAAAACATGTATCCTGCCTTTCCTCTGCAAAAAGAACAGAGTTTCCATCATTTGTATAGTAACTTGTACCCAGCCAAAAGGACCAATTCTTCTGAGTGTGCACAGAATGGTAAGAAAGAGATGAGTAAGGTTTCAAGAGTCCTATTCCTATCTGATTCAGTTTGCTTTCTATAATGACAGAACTCTGGTCTTAATTTGAAAGTAGCATCCAGCCCAGAAGAGGGAAAAAAATCATGTATTTTGTGGGAAGATGACAAAAATTAAAATTCAGAGGCATATTGCCAATTTGAAAAGAGATTCTGAGGGCTTTGAATACTGAATCACAAGGGAGGTGGAAAAGTGACATAACAATGTCCACATTCACACAGAAATGAGGCAAGGCAGAAAAGTTAAGAGAGAAAGGTGGAATTCTTATCACTCAACCTTATCAACAAACATGCCTCTGGAGAGTGCAGGATACTACCCCTTATGAAAGAGCTGCTTTACATGAAAGGAAGAAAACCTCCTTCTGGAGTGTATGGTAAGTGATGGCAGGCACAGGGTATCGAGGCCCCAGCCAGAAAGCAATGACAGGTATATAACGATGTACGACATCTATTTTATTTAAACAATATTTAGTTTATGTGTAGCAATATTTTTGGTTATGAAATCCCTAAGTTGTTTTGGGGGTTAGGACAAAAAAGTATGAATCAATGATGACTGCAAACTGTGATTTTATTCACATTTGCAATAGTCGCTCAATGAATTTTTATTGAGCACCTACTATGTACACAGCATTGTGATATGATGGGCATTTCACTCCCACCCAGAGCATATTTTCTGCTCCTGAGAACTGAAGTGAGGATTGACCCATCCAAGACTAATTCATCAGTTTGTTCATTCACAAACTTTAACTGTGACTTTGGTATGTGCCCAAACTGCTTACGTTCAGTGATTCTCAAATGTTGGTATGTCATATGGATCATCAGGAAATCTTACTGAAAGGGACCTTTAAACAGATATTGGTTCCCACTCAGTACAGATGAGATGAGCTATAATTTTCAGAACAATCATCTTCTACATCAAGAGAAACCAAATTAACAATAATAACAGTAGTAGCAAGGTCTAGATTAAAAAACAGAACTTTTCAGCACAGTGATGATAGCTAGTAATACTGTGTTATACACTGGAATGTCGCAAAAAGAGTAGATGTTCTCGAATGTCCTCACTACAAAAAAGGAATGGTAATCATGTGATGAGATGGAGGTGTTAGCTACGTGATGTAATCATTTTGCTATAAATATTTTATACATATATAAAATCAACATATGGTATACCTTTAACTTGTCAATTATATCTTAATAAAGCTAAAAAAAAATAAATAAAAAATAGACCTTTTAGACCATCCCATACCTAAAAGTCCCCTGAAGACTGCTAACTACATTTTTTTTTCCTCCTCCTCAAGTCTGTATCTCACTTTATATGATGCCCAACTTGGCCCTGCTTACCTTTCAGCCTCCTCCTCCTCTTCGTCTAGCAACACAGGCTTCCTTTTACTTCCTCTGAAGCACTCAACTCCTCCGGTCTTAAGGCTTTATTCCTTCTAGAATTTCTTCTCTCACCAGTGATCCAGCCAACTGTCCCCGCTTTCTTTAGGTCTCAGCTTGGGCCAGAATCCTTCTGATCCCAGAGTTTAGGTCATACTCTCACTCCTCTATGTTGTCATAGGGCCTTGTATTTCCTTTTTATTTTTATCTGTCTTGTATTATGATAGGAATATAATCATTATTTCAGGGAGAGGTGGGGGTGGGGCGTAGACAGAAAATCCCAAGCAGGCTCCATGTTCAGTGTAGAGCCCAACACGGACTTCATCTCATGACCCTGAGATCATGACCTGAGCCAAAATCAGGAGTCAGATGCCTAATTGACTGCACCACCCAGGTGCCCCTATTTGTGGAATTTTTTGTCTGAACTCCAAAATGGCAGATACCACAGCTTATAACCTATTTATCCCATAACTGGAAACAGCACATAGCCTCCTATTAGATGCTCAATAAATATCTCCTGATGGATGGAAAATGAACCAAAAGCCCTTCTTCTTGAGCCACATCAATTTTTGCTTACTTTCCAGACTCAGTTCAAATTCTGTCTTCTCTGGAAAGCTTTCATTAATAATCCTCTATAGAAAACCTCAAATCCCTTAGGTTCAGACCCTGTGTACAGGAAAAGAACCTAAAACATCTATTTAAGGGCAGTGTCTGCCACAGTCCATGACATTTTGGTAAGAGCTCAATAAATGTTTGATATACCTAGACAATAATTTAGATTTTTCAATTAAAGAACAACTGACATACAATATTGCATTAGTT
The DNA here is from genome assembly GCF_048164855.1 of Canis lupus baileyi. Lineage (NCBI taxonomy): Eukaryota > Metazoa > Chordata > Mammalia > Carnivora > Canidae > Canis > Canis lupus. Next base: position 54,660,309 of record NC_132841.1, read on the forward strand.
TCAGGTATACAACTAATGATTCAGTACTTATATACCTTATGAAATGCTCATCATAATAATCTAGCAAAGGAAACCATCAACAAAATGAAAAGGCAACCTACAAAAGGGGAGAAGATATCTGCAAATGACATTTCCAATAAGGGGTTAATATCCAAACTATAGAAAAACTCATACAGCTCAACACCAAAAAAACCCCCAAATAATCCTAACTAAAAATGAGACAAGGATTCCAGTAGGCATTTTTTCAAAGAAGACATACTGATGGCCAACTGAGACATGAAAAGATACTCAACATCACTCACTGGAAATCAGAACTGTAATGAGACATCACCTCACAACTGTCAGAACGGCTAGTATTAAAAAACAAACAAACAAACAAAAATCAATATAAATAACCAATGTTGATCTTGTATAACTGGAGGGAATGTGAAATGGTGCAGCCCCTGTGGAAAACAGTATAGAGATTCCTCAAAAAATTAAAAATAGAAATATCATATGACCCAATAATTCCACTATTGGGTATTTATCCAGGGAAAACAAAAACACTAACTCAGAAAGATATATGCACCCCTATGTGTGTAGCAGCATTATTTGCAACAGCCAGAATATGGATGTAACTTAACTTGAGTGTCAAACAGATATCAAATAAAGAAAATATGGCACATGTGTACACACACGCACACACGCGCACACACACGATGGAATATATTCAGCCATAAAAAATAATGATATCTTCTCATTTGTAACAACATGGATAGACCTAGAAGGAATCATGTTAAGTGAAATAAGTCAGTCAAATAATGATCAATACCATATCATTTCACTGATATATGGAATCCAAAAAACAAAACAAACCCACAAAAAACAGAAATAGACACTCAAATATAGAGACCTGGTGGTTGCCAGAGGGGAGGGGCTTAGAGAATGAGAGAAAGAATTGAATAGGATGAAGAGGTACAAACTTCCAGTTACAAAATAAGTCATGGGGATATAATGTACAGCACAGGGAATATTGTCAATAATACCGTAATAACTTTGTATGCTGACAGATGGTAACTACACTTATCATGGTAAACACTACATAATGCACAGAATTGTGGAATCACTACGTGGTACACCTGAAACTGATAAAATACTGTATGCCAAGTATACTTCATAAATAAATAAATAAAAATTTAAAAAGTCAAAATATTTGTCTGCCTTGGCTGACACTTAACATGTTCTCTCTCCTTTTTTAATATTTTATTTATTTATTCATGAGAGACAGAGAGAGAGAGAGAGAGAGAGAGAGAGACAGGCAGAGGGAGACAGACTCCATGCAGGGAGCCCAACATGGGACTCGATCCCGGGTATCCAGGATCAGGCCCTGGGCTGAAGGCTGCACTAAACTGCTGAGCCACAGGGCTGCCCTGACCCTTAACATTTTCAATGTATGCAGCAAAAATGGAAAGCAATGAAGCATATAATCATCTTTTTTTTTTTTTACCACCTCAGAGGTTATTTCCAGCGTTCTATAACTGAATATAAAGAAAAATTTCTGAAGGAAGGTAGACAATGGTTATACATGAACAGAGAGTCTAAAAGAATGCTTATCATCACGCATTGGGCATCACCTGTGAAAAATAATCTTTATTCAAAAGAGTTTCTACTCAGGCATTGCTTTTCTTCCCTTTTAGCATATCATGTAATCTTTCTTAGCATCCTGATCACACTTCCTGCTCCCTCCTGAGCTCAGGGTTCCATCTGTGAAACAGCAATCTTCTCTGGCAGCAGCCCGCTGCTGGCTGTGAACTCCCTTCACTGTGATCTCTTTGAGTCTGAATTCACACTCAGGGCCATGCATCTCACTGTACTGATTCCAACAAACAGCTTGGTTCTTAAGAGATTAACCTGCCAATCCCAGGAAGATGCCTCATACTCCCTTGGCACAAGTAAGCCATACAAAGCAGTGAAAGCCTTTAAATGGAACTCTAAAGTATCAGACCCTTTGTGTGTGTGTGTCTGTGTATCCACATATATACATACACATAGTGCATTCCCATGAAATGGCACCTACTTGGCTTAAATAATGCTCTAAAGAACACAGTGTGCTTTTTTAACATTTTGGTAGCATGTTATACCTCCAAAGCCTTTGCACAGATATTAAACAAAGACATAGAGAACAACATCATCAACCTGATAAGTGTCTTAAACTGTGGTTCTCAATATGTGGGCCTAGAAGCAAAAGCATCAACCTTACCTGGGAACTTATTAGAAATGCAGACCCCTAGGTCCTCGGCCTGAACTGCTAAATCACCAACTTTGGAGGTGGGATCTACCAGTAGTCTATGTGATTCTGAGACATTCTCAAATTTGAGAACTGCTGTTTTGAGAAAGAAGCACAGAAAATTGGGTGCAGTAGTGGTAAGAACACACACACACACACACACACACACACAAATGGTCACGGAGAGCTAGGGTTGAAACCCGGCTTCTCTATTTACTTCAGCAAATTATTCACTGACACTGTCTCAGCTTTCCCATCTGAAAAATGGGAATAGTAATACTAATGATCACAAAAGGGTGTTGCCAGAATTAACTGGTAAGATGCACTGAGTACTTGGTGTCACATTCAATAAATGTCAGCAAGTGCTGATGGGGCAGGTCCATTAAACACCGAGGCTGGAAACCCAGCGAAGCCTTATGGCTAAGAGGATAGAAGATGTCTAAAACTATATATAACTAAAAAAGGATAGAAGTCAACAAATAAGTAAAATGATAAGGCATGCATGCATTGCCATAAGTCTTATTTTCTTATTGATTCATGTGTAAATCCCACTCTACCCCAGAAACATCAAATTATCTATAATAATACCATATTAGATCACACGTGTACTTTCCTCCTCTAATACGAAGGAAGAATACGCAAAAACTGATATATCTTTACGTCTTTATGAAAGCACTGCTATTTTTCAAATCTTTGTATGTCATATTCAGAAATTCTGCAGCTGCCTTGTTTCAGTCCCACTGTTGATACTAAACACAATGTTGTAGCTGCAGGAAAAATAAAACAGGCATGTTTTTGTGCAAAACAGTTTAGAGGAAAGAAACTCTCACAGCTGCTTAGAACCCTTAGTTGAAGAAATGGTGAATCCCTCAATTGTACACCTTGCAAGCATGCTTTTTTTTTTTGCTACATGGAAACAAGTCAAAGGCATCAAATGCTGGCTCTGACAGCTGTTGTCTCTCATTTTCAACCTGACATAATGAGTTTCAAGACTTCAAGGCTGCTGCCCAGAAGTAGTGGTAGGGTCTGAGTAATTGGTTTGGAAGAGTGAAGAAATTGAACAAAAAGAAGGAACAAACATGGTCTCATTTTTATTCTCGAGCTATCAGTCTGGCATTTATTTACTCTCAGTGGAATTCTGCAAGTCAAACCACGATTCTTCATGGTGCAAAATATGCAAGGGAATTTTGGTCTTTCATTATACAGGCCCAGCCTAACAACACAAGAGATGAGGTGGACACAGAGGGGTGGCTAATCAGACAAATCGTGCTCACCACCTGTTGAGAGTGTGAGATTATTTCTTGCTTCCTCATAAACTGAGAACATTCTAATTATATTGCTATGTTTATTTAAAGCTACATTATCATACTTACAGATGCAAAATAAATTTCATTGCTTTTTAATCCTGTGCTATCATTCCAATAATAGGAGTTAGTAATTTGTGCATTAAAATTCCATTTGGCAATATTAAAATCCACAGTATTTAATTAGGAAGTAGGTTCTGGGGGTGACAGAGGGAATGATAACTTTAACCTAGTATGATAGACAAGATTGCAATGACATTAAGTAAAACCAAGGGTTGGTGTAAAACAGCCCATAGCCCAAATTGAGCTAGGCAGGCTTTTCACATGGCCCATGAGCTAAGAGTGGTTTCTACATTTTTAAATGGTTAAAAAAATACATGAATATTTCATTACTCATGAAAATTATATGAAAGTCACATTTCTTTGTCCATAAAGTTTTATCAGAATGTATACATATTGTCTATAGCCACTTCAATGTTATAATGACAGAGACAGTAGAGCCTACAAAGCCTAGATATTTACTATTTGGCTCTTTATAGAAAAAATTTATCAACCGAGTTAAATTGCAACTGACTTCAGCAGGCTTGACTCTTACTACACATAAATGGATATTTTGCTTAGGATTAGTAAATCAACAAAATAGACAAAAGTTCAAATACCACCAGAAGAATGGAGCATCTTGGCAGACAGTCAATAAGTACTCAACATTCTTATATATTTAACAATGGGAAGAGGGAGATAGGTCTACTGGTTCTATCTTTCACAATAAACTTCTGTCAATTGGAGAAACAATGTATTCTTCAAGAACTATAAAAATTGGAATAATGTCAACAACTAAGATAATTGTTCTGAGTGAATGTGCATTATTTCTCTGAATCCTGACATTAATCTTATGATGTCATCATTATCATTCCCATTTTACACAGGAGGAAACCGGAGCTTAAAGAATTTATATAACCTGCCTACTTAATGATTAGGGCTCATTCATAACCCCATAAACATTATCAAATCTTCAAAATACTGCTCACTCCATCTGTTATTGAGTATCTCCTTTCTTGGACAATAGGCTATTTGGAAGTACAATACAATGGCAGCTGAAGATTGAAGTCAGCTTGGCCACTTGAGAAGAGCAGCACACATGCTATAGCTGGCACAATTAGTAGTCTATGTATTATGTAGCTCCTCTCACTTTCCGTTTACAGAACTTGACCTCATTCAAGGTGAATCTGTACTTAGTCCCAGGTAGGGTACATTTTCCAGATCTCCCTGAGAGCCAGGGTGTTTCTAGGACATGTTTCTGACCAATAAAATGTGGGTAGGGGTTTTTCAGGGACTCTTATAAAACACTTTTTCCTAATAAAAAGTGAAGATATAGTTAAAACCACCCTTGTTTCCTCCTTCTCCATGCTTTAAAAGTGGATGTGAGGGACATCTGGGTGGCTCAGTGTTTGAGTGTCTGCCTTTGGCTCAGGTTGTGATCCAGGGGTCCTGGGACAGAGTCTTGCATGGGGCTCCCCGCAGGGAGCCTGGCTTCTCCCTCTGGCTATGTCTCTACTTCTCTCTCTATGTCTCTCATGAATAAATAAATAAAATCTTTTTAAAAATAAAATAAAAATGGCTGTGATGTCTGGAGTTATAGTAGTCATCTTGTGATCATGAGGCAACATGCACAGGTGTAAAACAAAGAATTGTAGAGATGCTGTTCCTGAACTGATGACAGCAATTGCTATCTCTACATCTCTTCATGTAGTAGTTGCTTTTAGCCATTCCTAACTCATAGAAATACACAACAAAGAAATATAAATTGAGTTCATCTCTGCATTTAGCCCTTCCTGTTTCCTGGATGGACTGCTTCCAGCATAAAATAATCAAATTTATATGATATTTCATAACAATAAATATATAAACTCTATACTTAACCCAACTAAGCTTTTATTAAATTCTAACAGTCATGTCTTTGTTCTTACATTCTCTCACTCAAAAAAATACCCTTTAAGAATCTGTTACTATGGACTATGCACTGTAACAGAAGATTGAGGAAGGGAACACATCAGAACTCAGAGAAGGAGAAAGGCATTTGCACCAGAAAGTCTAATTGCCAGAGATTATTTCTGTTATCATATGTTGTGGAAGGCCATTTGAAGCAGTGTAATCATGGTGCCCAGGACAGCTGGACACAAGGGCGATTAACAGAAGCTGCCATTATTTTTATTGTCATCAGCGCACCAGGATATGAACAACATATACTTAAATCTTGATGAGGGAAAGGAAATGTGGAGGGGAAGGCAGACATGACCCAGAGAAGGCTATCTGGGAAGATGATTAGGAGTTTTCTGGAGAAGAGAGGGAGAATGGAACATTTTGAGCATAGATAACTGCCTTAGGGGGAGTGTTTGGCAGAGGTGACAGATGGAGTAGAGACTGGGGTGAGCCGTGAGTGCTGGCAGGCAATAGAAATGAAAGGCCAGGTTGGAGCCAGATCGTGAAGGACCTCATAAAATAGTGGGCTGAGTCTGGTGCTTGATCTCACAAGCGAGAAGTCTCTGAGGCGTTGTAAGCAAGGAAGTGACATAATCAGGTCTCTGTTTCAGGTGGATAATTGGCAGCAAAATGGAAGATGGGCTGGAGTTGGTAGAAAGTGTAAGTAACAAGAACCATTAGAGGTGTTTTCTATAAACCAGCTATGGGATATGGGATAATGAGGAACCAAACCCGGACAGTGATGCCAGAGCACAGGGAGGAGGGTAGTTTTTAGGGACATTTTGGAGGGAAAGAAGGATCAGTGAGCTTTGGAAGGTTAGGAAAACTGAAGACTCAAAACTGACTCTTAGTTGTTTTGATTGAAGGGCTGAGGGCCTATTAAATGCCATTACAGAGACCTGAACATTCAGGAAGTGTATTAATAAATCAAAGTTCAAATTATAAGAACATGGTCTTTCTGGAAGTTAGCTGTTTCTGTCAAGTCCTTCCTAAAGTCTCACCAATTCTCCTTCAGTACCACTCAAGCCTTCTTGCTAACATCAGTGCACAGGAATAAGGACTGGCCATGTTCTGTTCTTAACAAGCCATTATAAACAGCTGTGAATGCACCTTTATGAGAAATAGGATCTCTAACCTTTTTACCAACAATCCTATTAAGACTTGGCAGTCAGGATACATGGTTCAATGTTACTATTATCCACCTCCCCAACCAACCTGCTGTCATGCCCAGTGTAGGGCCTGCAAATGTAAGTGCTAAAAAAAAAAAAAAAAAAAAAAAAAAAGTTGTTCCTTTGATTCGATATAAAATCACATTTCTTAAGAGCCAACTTTAAAGTCTTTGATGATCACTGTGGAAGCTCCAAAGAGTCCACTGTGGAAGGAGTCTCAGAAGGCAAGGGCATGGAGTTCTTTGCATGAATCTAGGTTCTTGGTGATTTGGCTATTCCATCATAGAGATAAAATATGGCATTCTGTAGCCTGAGCCCCCTACTTTTTAAGGTCTCTACTCAGGGTCAGGTCTCAACCTTTGACCCAGCTTTGCTTGCTCTTCACCATTTATATCCTTCCTATCCCTCAAAATGGTGCATAAGTGTTGCAAGTCGTTTCATGGCATGCATGGCACACATGCATCAATCCTAGCAGGTTTGATGCCCTTCTGGTCTCAGGCTTCCAGGAATTCTCCCGTGCTTTCTGGCAGACTTAACCCTACTTGTTCTGTATTCTCACCCACCATGTCCCATCTGCTCCCTAGAATCCTGGCTCCATGTGTGTTAATTAGTGTCACATAGGCTAGGTAAGTGTGGTCATTGTGAAATAAGTTTGGTAAATAGTTATTGCCTTTAATATACTAACATGCACTGAAAATAATTAGAAGCAGAAGAACCTTTATAATATTTCCCACACTGACCTGATAATGGATATTCTAAGTGAATGCAACATCTCCAGGATGGGTAAACAAAAGAGTAAAACAAAAAGTATTTTCCAATCTTTGGTCATAAGATTCATACAGGAAATGAATGAATGAATGAAGGAAGGAATGAAATTTACAAAATCAATGGAATGAACAAATTACCTACATGTTTTCTCTGAAGTAATTACCTCCATGTGGTGCCTTCATACTCTAGTCTTGACTGCATCAAGAAAAGAGGAAGAGCACTAGGGCTTTGAGAACACAAGAAGGAAATTCTGACGTGTCCAAAGTAAGGAGATTCCTTTTTAGAGAAAGAGGACTGCCTTGGGCAAACACCCAAGGAAGTATTCATGTGAAAGAGAGAAAGCATTTACAAGTAAGTAAGGGTTGACTCCAAAGGGACAACTGTCTATTGAGGCTTGCAGCCGTCTGCCACAAAATATTTTTCTGCTTTGTCCATTTCATGAATCTCATTCAATCAGCATTCCTACTCCACAAGGAATGAGCTCATTAATGTGAACTGCTACCACTCAAAAGTAATGGAGTGGGAACACCATTATTTTAAGTTGTTTGAAGCCATGCAGTCCCCAATTTCATTAGCTCCATTTCTATGGAACCTATCTACCAAATTCTATGGCATCTGGAGAAGCGGGGGGAAATCCATACAAATGCCTTTCTACCACAAATGCCATTCTCTTCATTATGATGAATCATACAACTTCATAGGCACTTTGGATTTATGGCAGGCAGAAAAATGGTTCCCCAAATATGTCCATGTCCTAATTTCTAGGATACATCAATATGATGAGATTATTCTAGAGTGTCCTGGTAGGTCCAGTGTAAGTCACATGAGCTCTGAGAAGCAGAGAGGGAGGAAAGAAGAGGAAGACAGAGAGATGAGGCAGAAGGGGAGGGCAAGAGATAACAAGCACAGAGAGAAATCTCATCATGGGCTGAGGAATACTGGCTCCAGGAACTGAGAGTGGCCTCTGGCCAACAGCCAGCAGCCACATGGAACTGAATTCTACCAACAGCCTGAACAAGCCTAGAAGTAGATCCTCCCACAGATAATAGCACAGGCCTGTCAACACCTTGACTTTGATCTTATGAGACCCAACGCAGAGAACCCAACTGAATCACCCTGTGCCCAGGCTTCGTGACCCATAGAAACAGTGGGACAGTAAATGAGTGTTGTTTTAGACCATGAAATTTATGCTAATGTTACTGCAGCATTAGAAAATTAATACAAGATTTGTTCACTTAACCTCATAACATTAAAGTTCCAACATTGGTGAGCATTATTTTGATTCACCCACCCAAATATCTGTTTTTGGAGCAACTCACCTACTCTGGTCAGATATATGGTAACCTTTATAAAAGCTAAGTTCACAGTGATGAGCAAAAATGGGCATCTCCTCCAGTGCTTTCATGACAGTTGGGGTCATAAATATTAAAGAATATTATTCACATAAATACATATGTAATATTAAACTATGATCAATAAAATGGAAAGGAGGTGCTTGGTGCCAAGAGAGCCGATATCAGAGGTTCTGGTGGGTCTGTGCTAAAGAAGACTTCCCTGTGGTCTTGACAATGAAACTAAGGTCTGCAGTATAGGCAGGAAGGATGAGAAGGTGCCAGGATTTGGGAGTAGAAAGAACAGTGAAGGCGTTGAAGCAAGAGGGAACATAAGGAGTGTGAGACAGTGAAAATGCTGGGGTAGCAGTGTTGAGCTGAAAAGGGAGGTAATGATGGCTAGATTGTGAGTGCTTTGTGACTCATTCTAAGGATTTTCCATGAGGAAAATAAAAACATGCATAATGCTTTAAAGAAAAAAAGAACTGTTGTTTAATGCAATAGAATTACTTGATGATTAATGATTATAGAAACTGTTATATACATGAAATGATACTCAGACTGTCCCTGTGAACTGAAGGCTTTTAAGATTGTAATCCACAACTTAGGAAATTGAGTACAGGACATGCCTTTCAAATTTCAGATCATTGACAGGTTTAGAAAAACCCCAAACTTGGCATTATAAGGCCGAGAGACCTATAGAAAGTGATTTATTCTCTCTGAGACTCAATTTACTAACCTGGGGAATGGAAATGATACTTTAATGCAAATAGGAGACACACAACAAAAACTTGCTGAATAAATAGTAAATAAATTTTTGCCCTGCTTGACTCAAGATCAAATGAAACCAAGGACATGAATGTGCCTTGTACAGTGAAGTATGTTTTACAAATGTGACTAATTACTGTTACTATTAAGCCAACAATGTCTTCATAAAAGAAGAAATGGCTTATGTTTCTAAAGAAAAATAAGAGCTAGTACGAATAATACTGACAAATGGACTGGAACAGGTGAGTGAAGAAGGTCATGGAATGTTCACCGACTTACCTGGAATAGCAGCTAATGGCTATTGACAGATTAGGGGGATATCAGTAGAGGGAATAGGAATCAGATCAGACGAGGCATCCTGAGCCCTAGGTTTCTATGTAAACCTGCTCTAACTAGAACAATACAAGGGCCCAGTGACTCTGGCAGCTACTAATGCAACATGTGGTTATCATTAGAGTCAAATCTGCCAAAAATTGCAATCAGCACTAATTTGACATTCTTTTAAAACAGAATGTTTGTATGTTTGCCAGAACCCTTCCTTGGAAACCTGAGAAAATTTTGTTTCTGTGGGGGCTCCTTTTCTGAGATCCTAAATCTAGCTAAGAACGAGTGCCTATGTTGTTCCATATCGCAGCAACGAAAGCATGAGCTCTGGCGGTCCAAAGAACCGTGTTTGAGTCACAGCCCTGACTGATAGCAGGGAAGTTACTTGCCACAAAGACTCAGTTTTCTCACCAGGAAAATAGGAATGGTAAGATGACCTAATGTGTATGGTTGGGCTTTATGCAGTGCCTAGTGCATTAAAATGTTTGGCAAAGATTTTTATCACTGTTGATCCACATTTCCTGTGAGAATCTAAAAGCTTGAATCACTTTAAGACAAAACAACAAAAACAACATTTCAGAAACACAAGCAGTATCTCACTAATTGTTCAGCAGCCTATTTCTTTTCTCCTTACTACTAACAAAGGAAAACAAAAATGAACTGAAATCTGCCTACAGAAGATGTCTTAGCTGGCTATTTGTCTTTGCTGGGGAGCCAAAGGGGTTGTCCGTTCAAGGCAGAAATGAAACAGCAAAAATCAAGGGAGTGTTAAGTACGGAAAGCAGAACATCTTTACTTCAGAAACTAATCTCAACTGCTGGCATTTGAAATACTTTGGCGATAGGAGTCCACCTAATTTCAAAAAAAGACTTACCACGAGAAAGCAGAGCTGACCAAGTCATTCATCCGCAGTATCATAGAGGAGGCCTCAAAGCAAAGCCCAGAGTTCAGGCATGTGGTAATTAGATCTCTAAATTTACTCAAATGACTGGGAAACCTGTCAAAGAAATTCTTATCATGGGTAGTGTTAATTATACCTAAAGCGACAGAGCAGACACACTGGGAGTCAAGCGGGAACCTGGAGTGAGACGGCCAGAGGAAAGGCAGCAAGGAGCCGTGTCCACAGCTGGTCTCTGCACACCCTACCAGCCCCCCAAGTGCAAACGAGTCTGCTGGAATCAGAAGACTGTTTTCAGTGCCCAAGTAGACGTATGTTGGGTTCATTTACAGAAAGCTGAAATATACTATAAAACTGGCAACTGGGAACTTTCTAAGGTTTGATTTACTTACTCACCAAGGCAAGAAGTTCTTTATAGTCTGCTTTCATTTCACTCATTCATTTAAACATTTATAGAAAAAGAGCATGCATCAGACACAAAATCTAGCATGCAGAGACCATCAGTATCCCAAGGTACCCAACATGTGGTACTGATATCTTCTAGGGAAATAATTTGATTGGTTTCTGTTTCTTTGGAGAATTATTTTTGCATCCTCCAATCAAATATAATGAAGCTATTTTTCAAGTCTAAGTTTTATATAGGTTAAAAGGAATTATGAAATCAGTGATCACACTTGCAGTCCATGCTCTTAAGTTCATGCCCTTGAGGCACATCTGTGCAGTTGATAAGAATCTTGAGAGGTCCAAATCAATCATGATCACCAGCAGTGCATGTCCTGGTCATAATCACTCTCATCTGAGCCAGCCCCAGTGGGTACCCCAGCACCAGCACAGAGCATGCCACGATGGGCACTACAGATCCCCTTTTAGGAAGGAACAATTTATTCCTCTATCTGCAAGGAGACAGGCCAGCAGACAGCCCTCAGCTGTAAATCCTCTCTAAGAATTGTCCTTGTGGGGCATCTGTGTGTCTCAGTGGTTGACCATCTGCTCTTGGCTCAGGTCATGATCTTGGGGTCCTGGGATCAAGTCCCACATCGAGCTCCCCATGGGGAGCCTGCTTCTCCCTCTGCCTATGTCTCTACCTCTCTCTGTGTGTCCCTCATGAATAAATAAATAAAATATTTTTTAAAAAATTGTCCTTGTGAGCCAACATATATCCAATGGCTGGTCCAGGCAGGGGGGCAAAGGCTCAGTTTCCTAATCTCAACTAGGGATAAGTGTAGAAAAGCATCCTAGCTTCACAGATCCCCATGGGGTCAGCAAAGGCTTCTTGAAAACTGCACTGCATCCCAACTTCTCCTTGCAATCCCTTCAATGTCGAGCACTTTCTTCTCCCTTCCACAGGTATTGATTCCACAGCCCTGCTAATTTCCTACCTCAAAGTCTGCTTCCTAGAATACCTGAGCTGTCCTAACTAGACACTGTTGGAACAGTAATGTGGATTCACCCACAGCATTCATCATACACCTCAGGCATTTATTGAGCACTGTTGTGTGCCGGCCACTGTGTCCCCTTAAGAAGCTTACAGTGCCACTCTAGAACACAGAGTCTTTTTCACAGGTGTATATACATTAGACACTTCTCTACAAAGCCTAATGCACAAGTTGTTATTCCAAAGAGTTTGATCTTTAATATCCAAGGTAGTTGCAATGATTCAATGTGGACCATCTGTTGTTGCGTCAATCTGTTCAGGCAAGAGACTTAAAATCCTGGGAGAGTCTGGAATCACAAGTTTCTGCATTCAAAAATAATGTGGCAGCATTTTCAGCCCAGCTGTGAAGCACTGCCTGACTAAGAAAATACAAGTCCCCGAGGAGACACCCTGTGCTACATGCTAATGAAATCAGGAAGAGGCCAGCTGTATGATCTAATTGGTCATCTGAGAGGCCAGGTATTTTTTTTTTCTTTTTAACCAGGTCTTTAAGTAGTGATTTTTTTTTTTTTTTTTTTTGCTGTAAATACAGTCTTCTTAAGGCAGCTGTGTAGTTCTTTCATTTTTTACCTTAACTCTGTTTTTTCACCTCCAACTTTTTTTTCCCTCATATTATTTCCAAAGAAACAGTTTTGCTCCTAAAGATTAACTTGGAAAAATGACATCAAATGCTTATGTTTATACAGGTTTGCAGATTAATAATAACTCTTGTTTTAGAGGTTAATTAAGAAGGAGTCGTATGCGAGGCCAGGGGTGCTCCTGACACCATGTGAGGGTTCAGACTAGACAAGGGGAGTAAAATCAGCATTAATCCTGGTCATCTAGAAGTTAAAAGCAGGAGCCACCATGCACGACAGGGTACATAGATGCAACAACTGACATCATCCTTCCCACTTAAAGGGAGTCCATTGACATAGTCACCACAATGTCATTAAGATGCTCACCATGACTTGGGTTTTCATTAGTTCAAAAGATTGTAGGGGCACCTAGATCGCTCAGTGGTTGAGAATCTGCCTTCAGCTCAGGGTGTGGTCCCGGAGTCCCGGGATTTTAGTCCTAAATCGGGCTCCCTCCAGGGAACCTGCTTCTCTCTCTGCCTTATGTCTCTGCCTCTCTCTCATGAATGAATAAATGAAATCTTAAAAAAAAAAAAAAAAAAAGACTGTAATGGACCAGGGATTTTTAAACTGTTTGTTCTTCTCTCTACCCTCTCCCCCTTTGCCCTCCCAACCCAACTCTCTAGTTTACTCTTACACTGCAGACCCCTGGGATCTGGTCTGATCCTTCTTATTCAGAATGGTTATCTAGAGATGCTCAAGAAACAATATTTTTAGCAAGCACAGCGCGATTATTATGCACAGTAATGTTTGGGACTAACTCTTCTGACAAGTGAAATCACAACTGGTACCCCCAAATACAAATGAACTATACCACCTTTTGGTCTTGTCATAGATGTGTGCATTCTGGCCACTTTATATGCAGCAGCTCTACCCATGAAAACATCCACCTTTACCTATAGCTCTTCACTGTTTACTTCCTGGTTCCCTGGCCCACCAGGCTCCACAAGTTGACTCCTAAGAGCAACCTGACGCTCCCTTTCCTGGTAGCCATTCTAGACTAGCTTTTCATCCCTCCAACCCAGGCACCATGACACCACTAAGAGACAAACTCAGGCTGTGCAAATAATGGAAGAGCTGAGTCCTGTTCCGGCCATGTCACCACATCAATAGAGAAAAACATTCACTCACTTACTCATTTATTCCTTCACTTATTCAATATGCATTAATTGAATACCAATTACATGCCAGCAACTGTGCTGTGCCCTGAGGATACAGCAATAAAAAAAGGGGGGCTTGGAACTCATGTTATGGTGTTATACTTGAGCAAACTTTAAAGTGATTATGTAATGAGTTGTTTCTTTAAACCTGAGTGTTCTGAATGATTATGATGTCCTATGGGGAGCATACAGTAGTGGATCTACCTAGATTTGGAAGGGACAGAAAAGTCCCTGAGGAAATAACACTTGACATGAACACTAAACAGTTGGCCAGAATCAACAACTTGGCCAAAGGCATGAGATGTGGATGGTGTGGGACCAGAGACATCGTCAAGGTGATTCCCTGTGTAGGGAAGCAGTGCATGTGTCAAGATCCGGAGCTGTGTCAAGATCCAGAGGTGTGACAGTGCTCAGCCAAGCTCTGAGAAGAAGGTATCCTAGGACCATGCTTGATCATAAAGTTCACTAATGGTTGTCTTCTTACTCTACAAACTATAAGGAGCCCTGAGCAGGGGAGTGAGGAAATCCAAAATGCATTTCAAATCCCTCTTCTCGGATATAGGAGACAAACAGAAGGGGAAGCAGAGGAGCTGACAAGAAGCAAGAGAAGGCCAACAGTAATGAGATTTGAGATGTGGAGGTAAAGGGGTGAACCAGGAAGATGTGGTGGTTGATGAAAATATGAGAGGAGGGGAAGGCAGTGTACAGCATGACGCCCAGAGAATGGATGTAGTACTGTTTCCTTGGTCCTTGTGAATCCTGATTTGTGGTCTCTTCCCTGGAGAAGAAGAGGAGAAAGAAACTAAGTGTACATATTCCAAAGGCATGTGGTCTGTATGTGTCTCTGTGTCTTCATTTATAATAAGAAGAAAATAAGAGTAGAGAGCTTCCTGGGCTTAGAATGCAGTGATGTCCCAATATACCCAGCATACATAGAAAATATTGTAAGTCAAAGATGTACTTAATATACCTAACCTACTGAACATCAGAACTGAGCCTAGCCTACCTTAAACATGCATAAGACATTTAAATTAGCCCACAGTTGGGCAAAATTATCTAATGCAAAGTGTATTTTATAATACAGTGCTGAAGGTCTCATGTAATTTACTGAATTCTGTACTGATAGTGAAAAACGGGATGGTCGTACAGGTGCAGCATGATTGGAAGTGTTTGACCCTTGTGATTTCAAGGCTGACCATGAGCTGCCACTGTCATTGCCCCATAGCATGAGAGAGGATCATACAGAATATATCACCAGCCTGGTAAAAGCTCAAAATTCACAATTTGAAGTATGGTATCTGAGGAATGCATATCCATTTTGCAGCATCATATAGTTGAAAAATCTTAGGTTGAAACATCAGATGTTGGGGACAGCCTGTACTTAACAGTAGATTTCTAGGAAAATCAAATGAGTTAATACATGAGCTACTTAAAAAAAAAACAAAAAACAAAAATACATGAGCTACTGAGAACAGTGTCTGGCAGACCATGAGCTCCTGTTCCTCTGACCTCATCCTGCATTGGCTCCTAGGGTAGAAGTAGCATGGTATGGTAATTCCAAGTGTGGGCTCTAGAGACATTTATATCTAACTGAGTCCGATCTCATATTTAGTTACTATTTACTATTTACTCATTTATATCATTTTAGCTCTGCTTTTTGAAAAAAAAAATTAGCCCTAGGTTTTTGTTTCTAAATATAAAGTATTTCAAATATCCAAAGATACAGAAAATAATGTTTCAGGCACCCCATGCTCACTCCCAGATTTAACAACTATTTACATTGTGCTTCAGATCTATTTTTAAAGAATAAAATGGTGTAAGATCCTGTTAAAGAACTCTCTCCATTAATTTCCATTTCTTTCCTTCACAGAAGTGACCATTATTCTCAAATTGGCACATATCTCTCTCCTGGGGGTTTTTAATACTTTTACTACCTATGCAAATGTCCATAAAATATACATAGCATTTTTTTTGGTATGCTTAAAATTTTCATATAAATGACATCAAACTGGATGGACTAAGTAGAATTCATCCTGAGAATGAAAGAATAGTTTTAACATTTAAAATTCTATTGCTAGAATTTATCACATAAAGAGATTAATAAGGAAATAACATATGATTATTTGGATATAATACAAGGATTTGATAAATATTTACCACTCATTCACAAAAAAAGCCTCTTCAACTTAATAATGTATCATATTAGGCCACAGTTTCTTAACCTGGGCATCACTGACATTTTGGGTTAGAAGATTCCTCATTGGAGAGGTTAAGTGTATATTGCAGAATGTTTAGCCTATAGCACCCTTGCATTCTTAACCATAAAAAAAAGTCCCAGACATTGCTAAATGTCCCCTAGGAACATGTCTCTTGATTGAAAACCACTGAGTTAGGCAAGTTATTAATCCCTATAAGATTCCATTTTATCACTTACAAAATTGAGAAAATATTAAGAACAACACTATAGGGAATCTGCAATAATATGATATAATGTATTTATTATATTTTCTGGCAATTTCACAGTAAAATGTCAATACATGTACTTGCTCAATGGTGGTTGTGGTGATGGAGAGGATGTCAATGTTGATGAGGACAGGAGGGATATTGTTGAAATACACACAACCGTATTTTTGTTCTCAGGATTCTCCTCTTTCTCTGGGGCCCTCTAAATTCATCACTGAGGCCTTCCACAGTCATTTCCTCCAGGATGGATGACATAGCAGAAATGCCTAGAGGCCACGAAGAGGAGTCAACCACCAGCCCCAGGGAATGGTTGGTGTCTCAAGGACATAGTAAATAGATTTAGGAGAAGGTATGCTAAATTAG
Source organism: Canis lupus baileyi (assembly GCF_048164855.1). NCBI lineage: Eukaryota > Metazoa > Chordata > Mammalia > Carnivora > Canidae > Canis > Canis lupus. The sequence goes on from NC_132841.1 coordinate 54,677,155, forward strand.
AGAAAAAATTTCCCACTGTGGTCTAGAACTGACATCCTGGGCTAAAAAGAAGAGATGGGTGTTCCAAGGAAGATAAGAAGCCAGAGAGATACTAAATAGGAGGATCAGACCAAAATGGTGGAAGCTACCTTCAAAGGCCTCCTATTTTCTGTGGGGGATCCCATCAGGGGTCCACCATCCATTCCCCATATCCCCGGGGAACAATGAACCTCTCACATCCTATCGACTCTGTTACCATGAACAGTGCTTATCATGTCATGGAGGCTTCGGGGAGCTGGGCTCCCAGGCTGTGTCTATCAGGGAACACCATACTTAATACTAGCACACTGTGCACTCACTCAACGCTGCTGGTTAGCCAGTGGGAGCTGCACAGATATGTGACCTGGACATGGTTAGATGGCCCAGGTATTGTGACCTGTGGAACCCTTCCTGCATACCTAGATGGCCCTTGACGCCCTGTTAGAAGAGACTATGTGGAAGACAAAGTCACCTTGTACCTGTACCTCACCCTTAACGTGGGATACAATAGAACCAACCCAAGACTCCCATGTTGCATAATAATTTTGTAGAAGTTACTTTTTATCACTATTACTCATATTTGATGCTAGGCAAGTAATGTAACTTGCCTGAGTCTCAATTTCCTCTACTGTACGTGAGCCTGAAATCACTCAGTTCTAAAATTTTATGATTCCTCTCTCTTTACTTTGGTACAGATTAACTGTTCTTCATAAATATGTAGTAACTGCTTGAGAAATATTCAGATGTCATCAGTTTTAAGTTGCGAAAGATTGAGATGTAAAAAATAAAATAAAAATGAAAAGTTGGGCTACTTTAGCAGACAGCATGAATCGAGAGCCACAGAGAACTTGCTTATAAAATGCCAAATTAATGGCAGTTCTACTCAGTTTTTATTCACCTCTCTCACTTTCTTCTGTTATGATTTTTAAATAGTGTCTAAACTTGAGGCCAGAGCACACTTATGTTGAAACAGATCACTCAGATTTTTACAATCAACAGTGAAACGAACGTCAAAAATGATAAAATAAGTGCTCTTTAGGTAATGGCAGTTGCATGCATGATCCCGTTTCATGGATATGGAAACTGAGTCTTTGAGAAGCCAAGTAATTTGTCCCACATAAATATTAAGTGGAGAAGCCAGAATTCAAGGCCAGGCCTGCAGGATTTCAAAGACCACACTCATAATGAGAGAATACCCAGAGACAAAGTATCTCTGTTTTCTTCCATGTGTCATTTATATTCATATTGTCTCGGTAACTTGCAGATTTAGTTGAATGGTCAAATACCAAATCCTTTCTTTTTTCTCTTGCCTAATCATTTTTTAAAAGATTTTATTTATTTGAGAGAGAAAAAGCAAGAGAGAACACAAGCAGAGGGAGAGAGAGTGGGAGAAGCAGACTCCCTGGTAAGCAGAGAGCCCGATAAGGGATTTGATCCCAGGACCCTGGGATTATGACCTGGACCAAAGGCAGATGCTTAACTGACTGAGTTACCCAGCTGTCCCTCTCACCTAATCATGTTTATTCCCATCCCCTTCACTTAGAAAACCCATCACCATTGACAAGTTTTGGATTAAGCCTATAATTTTATTCATTAGAGAGAACATCTAGGCAAAACAAAAGCCAGAAACTTCCCAAGAAGTTCAGTTACACCTATGCTGTTGTAACTGAGCCTCTGACTCTCCCTTAAAAAACTTCTCAGGGTATAGCTGGATTCAAAGGGGACTCTATTGAAAAATAAGTCGTTCATTTCTCAGAACTAATTTTAAATGGTTAGAAAATGAGAAAGTCTGTGCAAATATGCTATGGGTTATTAAATCCTGGTTTGGACTACACGGCAAATGGGTGTGGGTAAATATCAGCCACGTAATGATAATTACTCAACTCTGACAAGGCCTCACGGTATCAAAGCTCCATGCTAAGTAGATATCCAACTCAAAATACCATATAGTCAGACTGTTTTTGACTTTTCACTTCAATAAGGCAAGAAACTAAGAAAGTAAAAGATAACACGTTTGACTACAGGAACATTTTTAAATTTGGATGGCAAAAGAGACCATAAACACAATTAAAAGACAACAGAGAAGCAAAGATTGACAACATAGGTGCCCCATGAAGGGTTAATAGCTATACTATCTAAAAAAGAGTTCAACAAAACATAAAATAACCTAGTTGAAAAGTGGGCAAAAGTGTAAAGATGAATAAGAAATAGTGACCAACAACCATAAGAAAGATTACTGAAATCGCAATTTATCTAATTAATGCAAATCAAAACAAACACATAATTGTTTTGTCTTTCAGATTAACAAGGACAAAAAATGCATGCTACCTAGTGCTGATAACAATGTAGAGAAATAGGCACTCTTGCACACTACTGATGGAAGGTAATCTTGTAATACCCACAATCTCTTAAATCTGCCTACCTTCTAATTAATCAGCACCATGTCTGGGTGTTGTTCCTATGGAAATAATAAATATCTGCTTAGGGATCCCTGGGTGGCGCAGCGGTTTGGCGCCTGCCTTTGGCCCAGGGCACGATCCTGGAGACCCGGGATCGAATCCCACGTCGGGCTCCCAGTGCGTGGAGCCTGCCTTTCCCTCTGCCTGTGTCTCTGCCTCTCTCTCTCTCTCTGTGTGACTATCATAAATAAATTTAAAAAAATTAAGAAAAATAATTATCTGCTTAAAGACACATACAATGTTCAAGAATGCCTATTACGATATTAAACATTTTGGAAATGTTCATTTGGGGAAAAAATGAAAATGAAATTATCAGGTGGTTGGCTACAAGAATTGTAATTCATTCTTAAATAATACTACATAGCTGTTCAAAATAATTAGGTGCATGTAGATATACCGGTATGGAAAGATGACAATATATTGTTCATAATAAACTGTTAGGCAATGAAAGCTATAACGCACTATCATATTCCATTAATGATGATAACCAGAATAATTACAAAAATAATAACCACTACAAATAGTTATTGAAAAATGTTTGAAAGGATGCAAACTAATCTCTAACAGTAGTTATCTTTTGGAGTTATGACCAAAGAAAACTTTCACTGTGTCTTGTAAACATTTCTGTATTGTTTGTATATTGGACAATTAGCATCCGTTATTCTCTCCTCCAATTATAAAATGTCAGAAAGTATTTTTAAGACTTGATGATCTAATCACTTCAAAGAGCTTTAAGAATAGGCTAGAACAAATCATTACATGAATATTGCCACAATGGTGATTCTCCACCTAACCAACGAAAGTTCAGAATTTCTATATAGGACAGAATTTGGGGCAGTCACCTGTTTGAAGTGGGTAATTGAATCTGCTTCAGTAGTGTGTTTTTGTTTATAAGAGTGAGGAACATATGATTAGGAAATATTAAGCTTGTTTTACCATTTTAAGTCATTTTGATTTTTCTAAGTGTCACTTTACCCATGTAAGAATGGCAGTAAGGACTCCTGCATTATCTCCCAGGAACAAGATGCAAAGTAGATGAATCAATGCAGGAAAAACAATTTTTAAACTGAAGGACACTCATCAGGAATGAAGGATTCTGTTACTTTGGACAACTCCCAAATAACAGCATATCATTATTTCCTCAGAAGATAAATTTGATATTTCAGTATTTTCCCTATGATCCAGGATCTAAATTGCATATGCAACATGTTTTTGGCCTCTGGATTTGCAACAAACTATGCATGATTTGTGGGCAAACTCTTATGAAACAGTAGGCTGATCAGAGGAAAAGTTGGGCCAAATTCCAATGCCTGGAAAGAACAGAGAGTGATATCGCCAATATTAGCCACACAGCACCCACTGGTGCTGCTGCTAATATTTTAGAAGGAGCTGTCACTGACATCAGTCACCTCCTTTAGGTCCTGTAAGAGACAATGACAATTCGAAAGGAATCGGACAAGGATAGATTAGAAGAGTAGAGCTTTGTTGTCGGACAAGACTTGGTTTACTAGAGGTATACCACAGGGAATATAACTCAGGGCAGAGTAAACATGAGGCCAGCGCTTACTTTCACTTTCTTCCTCACTTCAACTAGAGAATGTGTAAGAACGAAACACTCACTTCCTCAGTCTTCCTCATAGCCAATGGCAGCCAGGGAACACTGATCTCAACTATATGGGGATCTGTCTACTCTTCTTTCTTTCCCGATAAAAGGGACAGATGGAACAGGTGCCTCTGCTCCTTCCTTGCTCCTGCCTGGGATGCTGACATGCTGCCTGGGAAAGCCTCACTAAAACCACCAGGAGAAGGCTGAGAAAATCACAGAGCTGCCAGTGTGGATGTCACTGAGCTGCTTAATCAGAGCCAGGAGCTGCCTCCTTCCCCAAAGTTCTTGTCATGTTAGGAAAATCACCTGCTGCTTGTTTAGGTCAGTGTTCCATGGATGCTCCATTACTTGCTACTGAGAAACATGTAGAATGCATACTTAACCTCCCTAAGCATGTGCGTATGTGTAGATAATCTATGATATACTCACATTCAAATCATCATTCAAGTCATAGTGTTCAGAGAGGTCCTACTTGACAACCCTCTATATCCATTGTATATTTCCTCCTATTAACTTATAGTAAAAAAAATTTTAGTAACAGTTATTTATTTGTTTTCTGGGACTCTCCACAAAAATGGATCTTTCATAAGGCCAGAAACTTTGTTATTTCCACAACTCCAGCACTTAGAATTGGGTTTAGCACATAAATTACATTCCATGAATAATTGTCAACTAATGAATGAACAGATTAGTGTATGTAAAATGTTTGGAATATAAATGTGCTAATAAATGATAGTGGTTTCTTTGTTGTTGTAAAGTAGAGAATAATGGTTATTACACAAGCAACACCCACTGGGAGAGACAGAGCTGAGAGCATAGGTCATTATGTCCACCCTAGAGATCTAGCACACGCATGCATATAAACAGCAACATTTCTTTTGTAGCAACAAAAGAATGCAACTCAAGTGTTCATCAGTATGCTAAATAAACTGTGGCCCATCCATATCAAGAAATACTTGGTCATTCTGACAGAGGATGAGTGAGCTGAAGGGTGGAAAGGAATGAGGGTTTGCAGAGAGGGGGAGGCTCTTTTAACAGATCACCTTTTGTCCCTATGTAGAGAATCTCTCACACTCAGATTGCTCTAAATTGGGACTGTCACTCCTTGACTCTTTTGAGGCTATGTCTTGAAGAGCTAAAACTTACGGTGTTGTCAACCTAATCTATATTGTGTGTGACTGTGTCCTGTTAACTAAGAGGCTTACAAAAACAATGAACAAATTCTCAGTTTTTCAAAAGGAAGAACTATTTCTTTTGCAATGGATCTTTGAGATGATCCAATTTGGCTTCCTTTTTATTATGGAATAAATTCATAATATTATTATATTTATATTTATTATTGTACAAACAGCAAACTTTGTGAGATTGAAGTAAATTGGCCAACATCATAATGAGTTTAGAATAATAATACTTTCTAAACAATATAATGCTGATGGCCCACTGGGTGGCAGGCCCACCTAGACATTTTATATACACTATCTCCTAACATACTCATGGCCACTCCAAGAGGTAGACTATGGTTAACTCCCTTGTAAAGAAGCTTAGAAATACCGAATGACCAGAGACCTCAAAGCCTCCCATGTCTGGGTCAAGGGTTCAAATCCAGACTATTCAGCTTCACATATCATTCTCATAAATCCAGCATGTGATCCTCACACTATACTTTCTCTGTATAATATATGAAAACAATTTAAACTCGATATCCCTTGAACATTCTTAAACACATACTCATTTTCACTTTAATGGAAAATGATCCAAAAGTTGATTACCATAGATTCTTTAATTTACTTTTTTTCTAAAATAAATTTTCACAGTTCTCTCACATTTGAAGTGTGCATGCTCAGCTCTGCAGGATTTCTTACAGGCAAACAAACACTTGCAAATCACCAGTATGTTTTAATTTAATGTAACACCTTTGCCCAACACAAAATTCACATGCTTTTGCAAATTTATATCGGTTAGCACAGTCTACATAAGCCATCCTTAGTCCATCATTAGGATGACCAACCAGTAGGTTCCAATAATGTAATGTTGCAATAAAAACTTCATGTCTACACTGGAGATGTATAGCACCACATGTATACATAAACAGACAAATACACAGATGTTCATAGCTACATCTTTTTTGCAAAAGGAAAATAATGCAATCTAAATGTCCATCAATATGGTAAATAAATTGCAGTACATCCATAACATGGAATAATAATCAACTCTTAGACAGAATGACTTAGATCTATATGTACTGATGTGGACAGAGCTGCAAAATACAGCATTAAGTGAAAAAAAAAAACCTACAAAAATAATAATGAAATATGATCTCATTTACTTAAAATAATCACAAAGCAAAACTATATATTACTCTTTGTACCAATTTATATATATATGCATTCATGCAAAACATCTGGAAGATATATATACACACACACTAACTGGTATTAATGGGGCAAAGAATAGGTTGAAGGGTGGAAATGCAAGTGTAAAATTCCTCTGTTCTTTATTATGGAAATTTTACAAAAAGAATGGCTTCATTTGCATTGGTACAGCAAAAGAAATTACTAAAACCATTAGTAATTCAAGAATAGATTCAAAAAGCATCAACATGGAGTATAACTGAAGCAAATCCCCCACCTAATTCCAAGCATCTTTTCAGGAGAAATGTCTCAAATATAACTGATCGACTATTATCATTGATGAAACTCAACCATTTATTTTTAAGTTTAGTACCACCACAAAAAATACACATTTTGATCAGCCTCCTACGCTGCCTTGGCTTCGCTTTGAGAACGCGATGATCACTTTCAGGACTGGATCACATAAAAATGAACACCATCACCACCACCACTTCATCCCACCAGCCTGTAACACTGAGGCAGTTAGCCATTTGTGAATTGTCCCAGGCAAACAAATTATAATTATTTACATTCCTGCTTGAAAAGAAAACAGTAATGCTCCTTGGAAAACTACAATGTACTGAAGGAAGAAGGCGAGACACAGAAATCACTTCTGACAATGTTCAATTACAAGGAAGAAGAAAGGTGTCTTAGAGCTTTCCTCCTTAAAGCATCTGTGTGACTCCGATTTCCAGAAGCTCCACACCATCTCCACCAAATTAAGAGGAAATGGGTTGAGGGAGATGAAGGCAGTGAAAGCAAATTGTTCATTCCCTCCTGGCCGCCTCAGAAGTCATTACTGAACGTATTCCACAGGATAATAAATAAAACTGATTGGGTGTGTGGTTAAGAACATTAGAGAAACCTGGAGCGCCTTTAAAGAGTGTTGTGCTGAGAGAGGAGAATTAAAAAGTGAGGCATTTCCTCGCCTCACATTTAAATGTGGTGGCTTGGGAGAGAAACCATACTTGAAATGGATAGGAGTAATTTTCCATCATTATAGAAACCTTAAACAACCTCTGACTGCTTCTACCTTCATCTCTTAGCATCCTAGTAAATTGCAGTTATTTGTTCCAAACAAACAGAAAAGCCCATGGTAAAATGGAGCAATTTAAGGCTGGAAGAACACAACACCTGTAATTCAATTTCATGGCAGATGGTTTCACAACATGCTCCTCTCCCTTCACGTATGACACAGGAAACTTCCCTCAAAGTGCAGCAAGTCTTCCCTGGCTGAGCCAAGGGCTCGAGATGAGCAGGTGACCTTCCATGGGCAGAGACTCTCATCACGGGCAAGGTGTAATTCAGCCTGGGTTCCTCGGGCAGTGTGCCACCCATTGGGTGCTCAGGCCAACAGCGAACTCTTACTCTCTCAACTCTGTGTGTGTGAAGTGAGCAAGTATTCTAGAAGAAAGAAGTGCTCTGGGAAAAAGGGCCCACCAATTATCACAGCCAATATCTGACACATAAGGCAATAAAGTCAGAGCCACACGAAATCTATTACAGATTTAGATCTATATATAGAGATAATTAGAACACCTAAACCTTCCCTTAGCAAAGAACTGAAAACACAAGCCTGCTAAAAGCAATGACTGGTTAAATGTACTTAATAGATTGAACCATAGGAAGCTAACTTTTGGTGACTGTCTGCTGCAGCCTGGTGCAATTTGATGCAAACTGGGATTAGATGGATATTAATATTTATATTGGGCAGCTGTGACCTAGCAGTTACCCTTGTGCTAAACAACTTCAGTGAATTCTCACAACTCCAAGGGTTTAGAACCATTACTGTCATTCTCCATTTAGAAATGTGAGAAGTGAGGTTCAGAGAGGTTTCATACCATGCAAAGTCACACAGCTGGCCAGAGGTTGAACAGGCAAATCAAACCGGTAGGCAGAGTGATCGGGAGTCTGCACATTCCCACAGTCTCCTGCAACTTGCTGATATTGCTCAGAAGGCTATTCTCAAAATGCTTTCATGAAAACTTCTGGCTACTGCACTGTCCCACACATTGCCTTATTAGTTTATTGTTTCAGCCCCATTAGTAAGCAAGGGGTATGATCCTCATTTTGTAGATGAGGACACTGAGACTCAAATACATTAAGAGAGTTGCCCAGAGTTTCACAACTGGCAAAGGAAGATACAAGAGTTGAACTCGGAGCTGGATACCAAAATTTGCTTTCTCTGTAGCTCAAATTGCAATGCATGATGACACTCAGGAAGCTGAAGTCAAGGGGGATTCACCTGACTCAGTGCACATTTATTAAAAGGGTGGTGATTCTATTTGCATTTGACAAAAATATATGGAATGCAGGACTTCCAGATGTTTCTCCTGGCATCCAGAAATTTCTTGAGGTTTGTGATTTAGGTGAGTACATGCTGTTTTAAGAAGTTTATAAGATTTGCAAGTATTCAATGATTTTAAAAGTGCTTTTATTCAAAGAGGTAAATCTGTCATCTCACGAAGAGAGCACCAAGCAGAGAAACTGCCTTTTTCTCAAGTCCTTCTATTTATATTTATTAAAATCAGCTAAGAGATGTAGAAAGAGAATTAGAGGGAGACACAAGGAAGGACTTCCCTAGTTTGATGTCTGAGGCGTGGTATCAATTGGGCAGCATTAGCCACAGGCAGGATCTAAACTGTGACAGATGTAGAAATGAAGACCATCCTTAAGCAGGGAAGCTCCCTCCTCAGCTGGGGATAGACCAGGGTAATGGATGGGCAAGTGCCTCTGATACTGATGAAGTAGGATAAGGATGAGGATGCATGAAAGGAAGGAGCCATGGGCCCTAGGGCTCCTAGCAGCAACATGTACCACAGAAGTATACTTAAGACAAAGGGAAGGATTCTGAAGCAAGGTCTAACTTCAGGTTCATGGAAATCAGAAAGAATTTAGGACTACCACACTCAATTTTTCCTGTTGTACAGGAAAGAGATGCACCAAATCAAGTGTCTGAGCACTGTGAGAGTGGAGAATGGGGACTCTGGGCCCATTCACTGAGAGCTGCTCTCAATAATCTTCACTTGTATTCAGGCAGCCATGAACAATTCTAGAACTCATTTGGCCAGAGGGATCCGCTACAGTGCCCTAGGGCTGGGTATCTTGGGGCCTGGGAGGAATGCTAAATTTGCACTGATATTCACCTATATGAGTAGCTAGGGTATGCTCATACAGGCAGGGGTTGAATGGCCTTTCTTTAGCAGAGTTGCACCAATATCCCAGCTATCAGCTCATCAACAGAAATGCAGGCATTCTGGTCACACAGTGTAAGGGAATTGGGGCTTGGAATCATAAGTTCAGCATGCCATCCTAGCTCTGTCACAGATGCACTGTGCATTCTTAGTTCCCTTCTTGGAGGCCCAGCACTCTAATCTAGGCAATGAGGAACCATAATGGAGTGTTTACAGATTAGACTGACAAATCTCTATTGCTGAATATAAAAGCTAGCCCATCACAGATTACCAAGAAAAGTGTGTTTCTCTTCCTTCCTTCCCTTTTTGCCTTCATGGTGAAAAAGAAGATGCAGGCCAATAGGAAATGCCCAACTGGTCAAGGGGAAACACCACCCTAGTCATAAAATCGCAGCAAAGCAAAACAGATCTAAAAATACGTGCAGATGGTTTTCTCGGACAATAGTAATGAGTAACTGTAAGACAGTAGCTTTTGTAGATACCTTCACAAACAGCTCCTGTGGAAATGAGGTCCGGCACGATGAATGTCGTGGGGTATGAAATAGGAACAAACACTGATTATCTGCAGTGACACACACCAAAGCATCAACTTTTTGGTGCTTCCATTTCAGGTAATTTTTTTAGGCTCAGTTTTTAATATGAGGAAGATGAATCATTTATATAAAATAGAATAAAACAATAAACTTTTAGTTTTTTTTTTTTTAACATAGCACCTACTGAATACATCACTGCAATAGCCAAGAGGAGAATAAGGAAATATGGGGTTCTCCTTGAGGACCAGAGCATCTTCACCAGTCATGGAATTCTGTAAGGCCACTCCCTGAGTCTTTGAGTTCTTAGCTCCAGAACGAGAAGCTAAGAATGATTTTTTTCATCATATGATGATTGTAAAGATTAAATGAAAAAACACACGACATTTAATTAGAACAACGCCTAGTATGGAGTGAGTGCTAGAAAATGTCATCAGCATCACCACAGTTATTGGTTATTGTTCTCAATCATCTTGGGAGCCAATGAAGACAATGCTTGAGCCAAACAAAAAGACACTGGGAGGCATCCGTAGTATAGGAGATTTAAAGACTGTCTAATTTTCAACAGGTATGGTTATAACTAGATAATTGTTTCAGGGAGATATCAAATAATGGATGTAATAAAATTATAAATGTAAATTTCAAAGTTTGTGAATGAAAAGTATTTGCCTTAAGATACTAGGTTATTCCAGAGATAATACCAGCATTTAGAAAACAAAATTTTTGGTTTCTTTTATTTTTCAATTCATGCCAATAAACTTTTGCTGAATATTTTTGATAAGCTGGCTGAATGGGCTTGTCGCTACAAAGAATACCAAGACAAGCTTAGGAATTGCCTTAATGGTGCATAAGGCACTCTTGTCCATACCCATGATGATGGAAAGCCTTTGTCCTTAAATGTTAGCATTGATTATTGGAAACAGTTCAAATTAGTTCATGGCCAAATCCAGGCAGGTGGGTAATAAAACCAAGGTCTGCTCTGAATGGAGGCAGATTTCCTTGCGTGCCTCCACATAATTCTGAAAGTAATTTTCAAAGGGCTTTTGCAATGGAGCTTTGGCAGCAATGGTGAAATGAGTGCATGGATCACTAAGGTGACTACTTTGAAAAAGACAGCATTATGATTTCAATATGTAATACCTGGTGGTTTTGTCAGAAATCAGTCTCTTAAAACACTCTCTGCAGCACAGCCAAGATTTTCTGTCCCTTTCTGTCTTCCTGTTTCACTTAGTACAGTTTTGCACACATGGTGCAAGCTCAATCAAGCACCTATTGTACCAACTGTGAAAGATGCCCCCAGGTGGTGACCCATGCCTTTGCCCCCCCTAATTTCTCTGGATGGTTCATGACACTTTCTCATTTCAGTCTTGCCACACTCAAGTGAAGCATAACCCATTGCCTTCTGCTAAAATTATATTTCCTGCTGTTCCTGCTACTACCTCCGAAGGCTTCCTACAATGCAAGCTTGCAAGGTTCTTTCGAGGTACAGTAGTTGTGAAGAAACCACTGGAACAGTATCTAGTGGGGGGCACTGGGAGTCATCACTATGATGCAGTTCAGTGGAAGGACAGGAAGAGTCATGTCAGTGCCTTTTGAAAGCCAAAGCCCAGATACACTCTAGACTAGTAATAAGGTGAGGACACTGGAGAGAATGACTCAGAACCATCTCCAAAGGTAAATATACTTTCTAGGCTCTCACAGACACCTGACAGAATGATTTACCTAAGCTCCCTAGGCACCATGGGCTTATAGCCAGTAAAAAGTGGTGATTTAAAAAAAACAGCTCTTAGACAGATTTGGGTTTAAATTCTGACACTACCTTCTAATTGCTATCTGACCAGACACAGATCATTTACCTCTGGAAACCTCAGTTTTCTTAGAGATTTCATAGAGATTCTCAGAGTCCTTAATTCATTAGATATTACAATGATTTACAATGATTACATGCAATAAAGTATCTGACGCATAGTAACCACTTAACAACAGTTATGGTTATCACCATTATCATTGATTAGAAAGTATTCAGACCAAAAAGAAAGTGTTCAGACTGTAAGTATTAGCTTACCCTCTTTATCAATCTGTGAAACTACTGCAGGAGTTTTTCTTCATAAGAAATATGCACTTACTGGGATGCCTGGGTGGCTTAGTGGTTGAGTGTCCGCCTTCGGCTCAGGGTGTGATCCCAGGATCCAGGATGGAGCCCCGAGTCCCACATCGGGCTCCCTGAAAGAAGCCTGCTTCTCCTTCTGCCTATGTCTCTGCCTCTCTCTCTCTGTGTCTCTCATGAATAAATAAATAAATCTTAAAAAAAAAAGAAATATGCACTTAATATGCATATTATGCATATGCATATAATATGCAAATATATGTGCATAAAGCCTCTATCATATCAAGTAATATTGTATTCGTGTGTTTTAAAAAAAATACTCTTTTCATTGAAAACCTGCAATTTTCCAAAAAGGTTTGGATTAAAGTGAGGATTTAAAAAGTGATTCTGCAACAGACCTAAAAACATCCAAACAAAACAAAACACCCACATTTGGTTTAATAAATGCCTTACTTGCCTAGTTTATGAAGTAACTGATAATTCTTGGTCTTCATTTCTGCCCAATGGAGATTAAAGCTTGCCAGGTGATAGTGGGTGAGCAACATATAAGATGGCTAATTGGATTTTTAATCTTCACTAGTCTTGAGCAACAAACATCCAACAATGTTTATTTGTGAGTCACCACGTTAAATTGCCAGCCAATTAAATGCCAAAGGGAGCAAGTGGTTACCTGGATATTTTTAGTGAGATTAAAACTTTGTTTTCAGGGCAACATTTTAAATTATTTCCCATCTAAAGCATACAAATTAAAGCTGCTGTTGAATTAAAATAAGAAATGTAAATACTCATCAGCCATGGAAGATCATTTTTAAAGACTAATTGAGATGTAATTGCTCAAAAATTAAAATAAAATATACAGAATAATAAAATAGAAAACAAAGATAAATTTTAAAGCAGATAAAGGGGAGTATATTTATTTGTGTCCTTGGGCAAAGCCTAATTCCTCAAATAGTAGCAATTTAACAACAGACACTAGAGGGAGGAATCTACAGCAAGCAAAAGGAAAGTTTGGTTGCTATTTGATAATCCTGATACATGAATGTAACATCAGAAATTTCAGTTAGGGGAACTGATAGAAAAAGGTTTATAATAATTGTGTTCCTGAAAGTTCTAATTATTGATTTCTTACTTAGAATCATTCTTAGCCCCCATCATAATTTTGCAATTATCACAACCTCAAAATGCTTGAGTTCTCCCAAGCAGGAGATTCCAGGTTACAGTAAAGGGGGCAAGGGGGCCCCCAAACCCAGAGCGGAAGTTGAGAACCACTGCTCATTATGTGTGTCACTTTCAGAATCTTGGGAAAGAAGCTGGAGCTTCCTTGGTAGATTACAACTCTGTCCTATAGGGAATCTCTTGTCTGAGCGCATTTAGATATCAGATATAAGGAAAGTACCTACTTACTATTTCCGCATAAGACTATCAGAAGTCTTAAATGTGTGATGCAACCCAAATGCAGGTGGCCCTCAGATGTCAGGCTTTCAGCTTAGTGAGCTAAAATGGGTTCATCTTTATCAGCACTCCCTCCTTTTGGCTACATTTAATTTCTTCCTGACTATGAATTCTAACTAGACTGTCTTAAAAATTGTTTGGGGTGAGGTGGGTAGATGTGTATAGGCTCTTACTATTTTCATCAGAGGACTCACTCAGAGAAGATCATAAATCTGGAACCTGACAGGAGGCAGATGTAAGCCCAAACTCTCTTCACCTCATGCTGGGAAAAGTTCACAAGGATGAGGGTAGGGGGGGTCGGCTGGTGTCAGACCAGAGCCAAAACCATTGGTGTCCTACCTCTTTTGTGAGGGAGAACTCAGAGGTGAGTGAATGTTGTGTCAGCACCTGTGAGGACCTCCCCCTGGGCCTTAGCAGACCAGGTCAGGAAGTGGCAGGGTTCCCAGAGGGAAATGGATGTGATCACTGTCACTTGTTGGAGCAACAGAGAGGAGGTGGAAACAAAAGGGGGGAGAAAGGGAGAGAGAGAAAAAAAAGGAAGGAAGAAAAAGAAGGAAGAGGAGGGAAGAGAAAAACAGAGGAGGGGAACAGAGGGGAGGGAAGAGAAAGTCAGATCTTATATTATGTCCTGGGAAATTCTGCCACAAAAATCATAGTTTCTGATCCATAATTTCTGATTTTTTTTTCTCTCTCTCTCTCTTGTCCTGGGGTTAGAGCAAGGACTTTGGAGTTGAATGTCACAGTCTGAGAGTCCAGATGAGAGCCTTCTGAAACCAACTACTATATGACCTTGATATGATCAGTTAATCTGAGTTTCAGTTTCATCAAATGAAAAAAAGATAATAAATCCATTTTACTTGAAGCTGTTATGAGTGTTAACCAAGTGAATATATATCATGCTTAGTGTATTATCTGATACATAGTACATGGTGCTAATCAGGAAATAGCTCTATGATAAGTATACTACTAATACTTTCAAATTTTATTTTTAAAAATATCTCCTGGGACACCTGAGTGGCTCAGTGGTTTAGCATCTGCCTTTGGCTCAGGTCGTGATCCCGGGATCGAGTCCCACATCAGCCTCCCTTCAGGGAGCCTGCTTCTCCCTCTGCCTATGGCTCTGCCTCTTTGTGTCTCTCATGAATAGATAAATAAAATCTTTAGAAAAAAAATCTTCTAAAACAGTGATTGCATCCATAAAATGTTATTCGTCATTTACTTAAGTTCTAGTAATCAAAAGTTACTTGAAAGGCAACTCAACAAAATTTCCTCAAAAACCCAAACAAGGAAACAAAATACGTCTTTCTATACCATAAAGCTGGACCATCTCGGGACAACACAGACTACCTGAAGAGAAAGATTCCACCAAGAGAAGTCAGTCCCCGGGCCCTTCTACATGAACTGGATGAAATCTGGGACATACTAAGAAAGGTCACTGTTGTGCTCTTCAGCCTGAACTCATGATTAAAGCTTGGAGAAAGCCCAGGGTGGCAGCTGAAGATGGGGATGTACAGTGTAGTGTGGTGCAGTGGTGCTGGCTCAGGGCACCCAGTGAAGAGCCTGGCTCATAAATATAAGGGAGATAAATAAATGAACGAGGGGATAGGAAGAAAAACTATAGGTGACTGAGAGAGGCTGATTGATGTGTTAAACTATATCGCATTAAACTGAGAAATGAGGCCAGAGACCCATAAATGACCTCACCGTAACTAAGTGGTACAATACGTTGTCCAGTTTGCAGCAAATGTGTATTTTGGCTGACCTCGACTTACACTCACTGAGGTTCTGTTGAGGAAAATGAAGTACAGAGAGAAGAATGAAGGATATGGTTTTGGAGAATAAACTCCCAAACTGTGGGGGACTAGGAGACGAGCAAGGTGCCAGTGTGAGATTGTGTGAAGAGCTCTGCTTGGCATTAGGATGAGCAATCTCCTCCTCAACACAGCATTTATTTATCAAAATAGGACCTCACGCTTATACATGCTTTCCTGGTGCCAGGCACAGGATTCCTCAGGTGCCTGATTTCATTTCAACCTCACAGCAACCCTTGGAGGCAGATATGATGATCTCTACCTCACAGATGAAGACACCCAGGCTTGGACTTGCTGAATGCACAGTATTTCTAGCAAATGCTTGAACGAGGACTCCAGTGGTGCCCTCAAGATTGATGGTTTTAACTATTCTTATTATTGTTGCCATGCTTATATACATCAGAGAAATTCACTGTCTGCCTCTGTTAATTGCAGTAACATCACTTCCCTGTAAATGGAAGACACTGGTCTTACTCCTTAAGGCACACAAACTCTGGTTGGGAATTGGACATGAGAATCGGATGGGAGGAGTGGAATATCTCAGTTTCTGACTCAGTTTATTCCCTGTTTCTGCCCTTCCCCAGCTGTGGGGACCTTGGGCATGGTACCTCACTTATCTCATCTGTAAAATGGGGACAATAACAATATCTAGCTCCTTGCCTTTTGTGAAGATTAGTTTAGTTCCTACATTTAAAATACACCGAACAGAAACTAGCCCAGGACAAGCAATGGATGTTAGCTTTTATTAACACAGCACTTCAGAGTTTAAAGAGTGCTTCTATACATGTTGTTCATCGCAGGCCTCACAACGGTCCTGGGTGGCAGGGAAGAGAGATCGGAGCCTGCAGGATTGCCTAGTGATGCTATAGTCCTGGCCAACTCTTGCGTCACTTCTCTCTTCTCAAGCCCTTGATAGCTCTCAGCTCTTGACCTTCCTTGTTACTTTACTAAGAAAAGTGAAGTCATCAAAAAAGGCCTTCTCTACGTTCCCGATATCAAATTGAACGACCTCTCTACATCTGTGCCCACTCTTGCCTTCCATGTTAGCAGGGGCAAAGTGTTCACATTCCCATCTACGATAGGCAGAAGATGGGCCTCCCAAAGATGTCCTCATACCCCCCCAACCCTGTGACTGCGTTATCTTATGTGACAAAGAGGAGCTAAGAGAGCAGGTGGAGTTAAGGTTATCATTCCGCTGACCTTAATATAGGGACATTACTCTTGGTTACCTGGGTAGAGCCAGTGTAATCACAAGGGTCCTTAAAGTGGGAAGGAGGGAGACAGAAGAGCCAGGGCAGAGTAGTCTGATGTCAGAAGGGCTAGCCCCACTCTCACTGTCCTTGAAGATGAAAGAGGAGAGCCACCGCAAAGGAAGGCAGGCAGGCAGTCATCAGAGCTGGAAAACACGAGGAACTAGATTCTCCCCTGGAGCCCCCAGAAAGGGACGCGGCCCTGCTGACACCTCAGGTTGGGCCCAGGGAATCCCATTTCAGACATCTGAACTCCAGAAACATAATCCTGCCTTGAGGCAAGGGAACCCGGCTTTATACCCCTCAATGAACTAGTGCTAACATGCAGGCTGCCCCAGGGAAGGCAGAGTGACCTTGGAGGAGACTGCTCTCTTCCTCTCTTCCTCTCTCCTCTCTCCAGTCAAGAGCATTTCCCAAAAGATTCAGAGAGTTCCCAGAAGCTTCGGGAGGGAGTGCCTTGCTCACAAAGGGAGAATCTGCAAGGCACAGCACAGCACCCAGGACAGGCACCTCCCATCAACCTTTCCCCCACCTGAAACGCTACCCCCCAGATACATGCAAGCCCCTCTTTTCAACTCCTCAGCGATGCCTCCCTTGACTACCTTACTCAAAACAACATCACCTCTCTACTCCAGGAGTTCTCTATCCCCTTCCTGATCTCTTTTCCCCATTGCACTCATCTGATGCACTTTAATATTTTATTATTTTTGTGTATATAGTCTCCTTCCTTCCACTAGGTTGACATCTTTGAGAGCAAGGACTCTGGTCTCTATTATTCACTGCTTTATGCCCAACCCACAGAACAGCACCTGGCCTCTAGCAGAAACACAATAAATATTTGTTGAATGAGTGGATGAGAGATATGGGAACGCAGAGGATGAGAGACACTGAGTACTCACCCAAGGTTGCAGGCAAGTGTAAAAACTAGCGAGATTCTACACAGAAATCAAAGTTTTTAGACTCTATACCCAGTGCTCTAAAATTTCATTGAGCAACTAAGGTACCCTCCCTGATCTCTCTCCGTATATTGTAACTAAAGAACAAAATCAAGTATGTGGAATTGATCAAAGTGGCTGTGCAGATCTCCAAGTGAAGAGCAAAACAGATGGGTGGGGGGAGACAATACTGGAGTATAATCAATAACGAGTAGCCATATTTTGACTCAAGATACACCATTTAATCAATTTGAAAATATGATCTTCACAGAACATTATTCATCCAGTGAAAGTACTGAGTATCAATTTTATGTCAGGCACTGTATTAGGCTCTGGGGATACAGTTGATGAAACAAGGTAGATGTGTCTGTCACTTCTGTGGACTTCTGACAGCCTTGTCCTAATATACATTCAGGCAATAAGATACATGTGAATCAGATGGAAAAATGTTACTCATCAGAAATCAAATTCCTCTTAATATTTGATATCTAATGGAGGAAAGAAATACAGATTTCACAGCTCATGTTCTAGATGGTATCTCAAGTAATGAAGAGACCTAGGATTTTGGCAAAAATAGAAAGTCACTGAATGTCTTGATAAAATGTTAATTTAAAAGAATTTGAATTATAAAGACTGGAAAATGTTTTTGCTTGTCATGTTCAATGTGGCCTTTACACAGACCTTCCTCAGCAATAGAGGAGCAACTAACAAAAAATTTTTTAAAGATATTCTAAAAAAAAGATTTAAAAGATCCACTTAGTTAAAACCCTCTCATGTCATCCCACGTATGTTGTTTAACATCCGGGTCTCAGCAAGGTGGTGCTTGCAACAGGGCAGCTCCCCTCCACAGTCTGCATGGACCAAAAAGCAGGGAGAACAAGTGGATAGGGTTCAACTGTAGCTCCCCAAAGATTTACCCAAGTTCTGATCCTTGGTACCTGTGAATGTGACCTTATTTGGAAGAGGAGTCTTTACAGACGTAATTAAGTGAAGGATCTCAAGAGGAGATTATCCTGGATTTACCAGATGGACCCTGACTCCAATGACAAATGTCTTTACAAAAAGGAGAGAAGACATAGAGCATCTTCTGAGGGGGAGGCCTCAGTGAGGAGAAACAGGGAGACACACAGAGAAAGCCAACTGAAGGCAGAGGCAGACATGAAGTTAGTCTGCCACCACCAAAGGATGCCTGAAGCCACGTGAGCTGAAGGAGACAAGGGAGGATTCTTTCCTGTAGCCTTAACATAGAGCACAGCCCTGCAGACACATCTTACTTCTGGACTTCTAGCCCCCAGAACTTATGGAAGAATAAATTTCTGTTGTTTTAACCAATCAATGTTGCAATGAATTATTAAGGCAGCCTGAGAAGACTAATATAGTAAGTATTCTGGGGAAGAGAAAAAGTAAACATCAGTGCCTTCCTTACTCTCTATGCAAGCTCAAGATATGAGCAACTGTCACTTGTCACAGAAGAGTCTCCATGTATGTAGAGTTGATTTATTTTCCTCAGAGTTGATTAAATGCAGTTTTGATTTTTTTTTTTTAGTTTTGATTTTTTTTAATTCAATGTTCCATTGGTCATAGTGGTTCCTAACTTCAAAAATAACCTAGTCTTAAACAAGTCAGATGCCAAGTCAATGAACTCAACCTCTTGCAAGCTAGTAACATCTGTGATAGATTTACAAGAAACAGCAAGAAGTATCTAAATCATGAACACACACACTTCAGCCTATGGCACACCCACCCCTGATGAACCAGAGGGAATGCCCAGGCTGCAGAGGTGTTTTGAAAAATTGAGAAAAGAATAGCAAGCAGGCAAGTTCAGTGGGATACTGAAAACAGCGTTATAAATTTTTAAAGTAGAAATGCAATTATTTCAACGTTTGCCTCTTCCAATATTACAAGTAATAGTGATTCCTGCTCTTTTGAATTATATTGGTGCTTGCCATCAGTGTTTTACGTTTTATACTTAATTCCCTGTAGTTTTACACTGCCGGTTAATTGTTGCACAACTGCCTTTATAGTTAATGCAGTAAGCTGTTTTAGGCTAGGGGACTATTTCATGTTTTTTTTTTTTTTCTTACACCCCCCAGTTTCTTTTCAGGGCTGAGTAAAGAGGAGATAATTATGAGATAACTATTAATTGATTTTTGTCTTTATTTTCCTGTTCAGAAGCTTCCCTCCTAATACTATAACTACTTTGACTAATGAATGTCAAAGTGTTGCTATATCAGTGCATGAGCAGATCACAAAAATGACAGAGGCAGCATATTTATATATGTGTGTCTACACAATCCCCCCTACACACATGCTAACATGCAGCAGAAATATTTGACCCAAATCAATTCTGGTAACAACTAGAGTCATATCTGAGAGTTCTAGTAATATGTGAGGCAATTATTTTTCACAAAGGAGAACCAGAAAGATGAAAATGTCTCCAAAATAACAGACAATAGAGTGTTTGCATAGATAATATTAGAACCAAAATGCTTCCGCCAAATGTCTCAATCTGAAATATTACATGTTGTATATAATTAGCTATAAGCCAACCCTGGTTCAAGAATGCTTCAAATAATTAATAATAATAACATTAATTTAGCAGTTAATCTGGTCCAGCCACTGTTCTAAATGCTTTATGTTCACTGAACTCACTTATTAAGTCATCAAATACTTACAGAGCGCATGATGGCTAATTTCATGTCAACCTAACTGAGCCAAGGGAAGCTCAGACATTTAGTCAAACAAAATCCATGTCTCGGAAGCTTTACTATCTATCATTTAATCTTAAAAGAAAACCATAATATACCCCAGGAATAGCCTTTTATCCCTGTTTTAGAGACAAGGCACTAAGAATTGCTTTAGCCCCTGACCTGGGTCACTAACCAAGTGGATTCCAGTTGCTATCACTTAGACCTAGTACATCTTAGCAGGGTCCATTTTATCGATTCATGTCTCATCAGTTTAGCCACTACATGCTGTGTGTGTGTGTGTGTATGTGTGCACGTGTTAGGATACATCCTTCTTCAAGTTCAGTCAAATGCTGATTTATGTGGTGGGAAGCAAAAGTGGACCGATTCTTCAGGAGGCAAAGTCAAGAAGCAATAAACTACCCAAAACTGTATAAAATTACTGATGAGAAAGAGATACTATCAAACTCTTTGAAATAATACTTTCTTTCCTTTCACCCTCAGAGGAGTGGGGCAGGACATCTGTAGTCCACATGATAGAGAGAAATGAGATTTAGCAGCCAGCAGTCATGGTTTTAGGTGTCCATTTGACCAGATTTATGAAACTGGCCTATGTGCTTACCCCAACAGTGCCTACACAGTGGGGATAATAAAAATATCTGCCTCCAAAGGCATTAGCTATTTGATGAGGCAACAGATGTAAAGTTCTGGGCACAATGCCTAGACCAGATTAAGCCCTCACTTGATACAGGTAAAAATAATGAATGGAGATAATGAGGTTAAACTTAAGCATCAATTTAATATTTTAATGCATATGGGAAAAATTGATTTCAAGCCTAGCAGACAGGAAAAACATGAATTTGTGGGTGCAAATCCCATAACAAGAAGACCTGATTGTCAAGGTGTCAGGGTGGGAGCATAGATATTCAGGAAATGAGCATTTACAAAGTACCTGGTCCATACCAGGTACTCCATGGACAACACAGCTCCATCAGCACACCTAATTCCATAGCTGCAAATGCAGCTGATGTTTGCCTAAGTAGCTTCAGTGATTTGGGCCCCTGCTGGGTGCCAGGGAGTCAGTGATGAGCAAAATAAGGAGTTCCTGGCCTCATAGAACTTATAGTCATGAACTAGTTGGGTAACAACCAACTGAACGAAATGCTTATCTGGGCAAGCTTTTCCTGTAAGGAGCCATACAGTAAATATTTGGGCTTTGGAGGCAGTGGTCTCTGATGCAACCATTCTACTTTGCCACTGCGACACAAGGTGGCCCTGGACAATATGTAAATAAATGAGCACAGCAGTGTTCCAATAAAACTATTTGCCAAAACAGGAGACAGGCCGGCAGTAGTCTGATGATGTCTAGATAGTGGAAGAAGCAACTAACTCACAGTCTTGGGGAATTAAGAGGAGCTTTAATCAACGGAGGGGTGGCTAAGGGAGCTGTGCTTTGAAGAAACAACAGGCTCCCTAGAAAGTCAGAAGGGAGAAGAGAAAAAGTAGCTCTGGGCAGCAGGAACAACAGGGCAAAGTCATGGAAGCTTTCAAGGACACGGCTTGTTCTGGAAGAGGTGCCATGAGAACTGGGAGAATGGGGTCAGAGAAAAATGAACAGGGATTTAGGAGGAAAAAAAAAAGCCTTTCTGTACATAGCTCTGTGGTGGTTGGAAGCAAAGTTCATATTATCTTTCAGTATTTCTAAAGGTCGAGCTGCGTTTCCCCTCCCAAAGCTAAATGATAACATGATGCAGTTCAAAAGCTGGTCATATCAAATTGCCATCTAATCATTTAATTAAAGCCCCATGCTGCCACCAGCCATCCTCAGGGCCCATTTTTCATTTGGGCACATTTCATTACACTTTTCAAAGCAAATTTGCCTTTTCAAAGGCGAAAAATGCAAATGACTAGGTTTGAAAGGAAACGCATAACACTCTGCATAATGACAGGGATTTTCTTGGAAAGCAGTGATGCACAGACAGAGCTATCTTTAGGGGCTGAGGGTGGCTTATCAGCCCTATAGGAACTCTACATGATACTTCATTACAGCACCAGGATGCAAACGGAAGTGAAATACCAAATAGCAGAAAGCAAACATCTATCCCCTGTCTCTTTTTTCAGCATCATTGAAACCACATTTTGAAACAGGATGCATCCTCTGGACCAGCAAGACCAAGGCAGGCATTGATAAATGGAGGACATTTACAGTGTGGCCAAGAAAATGATGAAAAGCTAGGAGGGACTGACCTGTTCAAAGACAATAATAGGAACACCTAAAGGCCAATTAACATAAAGCATTCATAGGCAAATTACAGTAGGTTCAAAAAAAAATTCTCAGGAATCAGAAAACATCCATTTTGATGCAGCAAAATGTATGTTGGGGGTATTCAAAACAAGACAATGAAAGTGACCTTAATTATAAATCAGCATCTTCCTCCTCAGTTCTCAGAAACTCTCAGAAGCACTGCATCCCAATTACTTGAGTCTTTCACCTTGGAAGATGAAGGCACGGCATGCATTTTATGAATCCACAGACCCCAAAGTGAAAAGCAATAGTCCAAAGGGGAGAGAGTGGTACATAATGAACACCTGTTAATTTCTCATTGTTTACCATCAAGGAAAGAAGAAAAGCTTAACTTTGGAATGTCAGATAAATCATTTCACCCTATGAAAGAACCACCAACAGCACGGTGAGGTTTAGCTTTCAACAAAGCCAAGGTTGCAGACAGGTTTGATTTGTGGACAGAGTACATGTGGATATTTCAAACAAGAGCTTCTGACCAGGGAAGTTCACTAGCACTTGAACCATAACTGGTTAGCTCAGCAAAGACATCAGTCTGGAGTAAGCCAAAGTCCTCATTCTATTCCTCATATGAGAAAGATGCCCAGGGCAGCCTGGGTGGCTCAGCCAAAGCAGGCCTTGGCGTTGCCTTCAGTCCAGGGCCTGATCCTAGAGACCCGGGATCGAGTCCCATGTTAGGCTCCCTGCATGGAGCCTGCTTCTCCCTCTGCCTATGTCTCTGCCTCTCTCTCTCTCTCTCTCTCTCTTTCTCTCTGTTTCTCATGAATAAATAATAAAATTAAATTAAAAAAAAAAAAAAAGAAGGATGCTCATTCCTAGACAGGCTGCCTACAGACCCAGGCAGATCAAACCCTATCTCAAACGTAGCATTAAGTTCAGGGGCAAGGAGAAAAACCAGGACACAAGGGGATGTTTTGATATAGCTTGACATGGGGTATTTTTTTTCCATTTTAATTTCAATGATATAAAAATAAAATACACACATGGAAAAACAACACCTATCATGATCATCTGAAACACACCTGTGCAGCAAACAATTAGGTAAATAAATAAATAGAATTACTAGCACCTAGAAGCTAACCTCATACCTTCTTTTAGGATAACTACTGCCCTGACTTCTAACAATATAAGGTAGTTTTGCATGGCTTGTATTTTTGTATAAATGGAGTCATACCGTATATACTATTATGTCTCGATTCTTTGGGCCCAAATTAAATTTGTGAGATTTACCCATATCATTAAGCCTAGTTGTAGCTTGTTCTTCCTCATTGCTGTATAGATTTCCATTATGTAAATATACCACAATTTATTCATCTAATCTACTATCAATGGTGGCTTGTGTTATTTCCTGCTTTGGGCTATCAGAAACAGTACTACAATGCCTTTTGGTGAACATGGCAGGTTTTAATTTTGCCACTTTGGTGTGGAAAAAAAATGGTGGTGTGCCATTTTGACAAGATTATGTCAAATTTGTCCTGTTAAAATGTGAAATCCCCATCTTTTATTTAAGGTAATGTATGAAGGAGATATTCCTGATTCACATTCCATCTCTGACCCTTCTACCATCCTTAACTCCGTCCTTGGCCCTCACCAACCTGTCTAGTTCAAGAGGCTGAGATTAGGGAGAAATACATAGAAATGAACACGAAAGAAGCCTGACAGATCACATGCAATATTAATCACCTATCTAAAAGAGACAACAAAATATGCTTTTAAAACCACATAAGGATTCCTTAAAAGAGAAATTTTAGGTAGGTGGGTTTCCTGCCTAGCACAAGAATCAATAATTATAACAGACTCTGACAATTTGAAGAGTATCATGTGCTAGCAGTTGTTGAAAGAGAGAATATATACAACTCACTATAATTCAAGCATTCAGACAGGAAAGGCAATAGAAATAGAGAGGGAAGAAAGATAAATTCTGCCTGCCAGGAGCCGGCACAGGTAGACAGAAATGTGGAAGGCTTTGGGACAGGAAGATGCAGTGGGCATTTGGGTGGGGGGGGGGGGGCTTCCAAGCAATGATTCTCCCATTCTTTCTTAATCACATCCAAAGTTTCTCATCTATATGAATGCAATGGTGCTCACTCAACCCCTCGCTTGAAACATGGACACTGACTTAATCCAACCAGGCTATCTCATCTTTACAGCCTGGTTCAGGGATGGGTTTAATCCACTTCCAATCAGCATAATTCCTTCTCTTGGTCACAGACATTAGCCTGAGGACAGGAGGACATGTGACCTAGATGATCCAATCGATCATCATGACACCAATCTTTCTGCTGAAGGTTAAAACACAGACTCTCTTTACTAGTCCATTCTGGACTAAATGGTATGAAATAGGAGCTGTGAAGAGAAAAGCTGGCTATGACAGGAGGGGCATGAATCATGTTCTGATAATCCCATTTTTGTCTTAGAAGGAATTGCATGTGATGTGAGATGAATTTCTGGATGTGTCTTACACAAGGTAATGGATTCTCCTCTTAAAAATCCAATTTGAGTTTGGTTTTCTGCTTGCTTGTAACCTAAACTTCCACAAGCAAAATAAGTGATGCCTTATCTGAACCTGGAAAGGATAAGGGGCATTCAACAGGTAGAGTGGGCATTAAATTTTGTTCCAGGAGCAAGCACAGTAGGAATTAAGGATGTAAAGGAAGATCTGTGGGCAAATTGAAGTCAAGAAAGGTATCACAGCATGGTGGAGATGGTATTATGTATTGGGTTAAGACAGATTAGAGGTCAGCAAAATTTTTGGTGTTTGTAAATATTTTCAGTTTTGCAAGCCAGATGATTTGTGTCACAATTAGTCGGCTCTGCCACTGTAATATGATATCAGCCATAGTCAATACATAAACAAATGAGCGTGTTCCAATAAAACTTCATTTATGAACACTGGTTGAATTTCATATAATTGCCACATACCACAAAATACTGTCCTCATTTTGATTTTTTCACTCATTTAAAAATATAGAATCATTCTTAGCTCATAGGCCATAATTTGCTGATCCCTAAGGTAGAGTGAACACAGAATTCCTACATTCACATTCTTCCACCATATGCTATCTACTTAGTTAACGCTGACGAATTACTTAATCTTTCTAAACCTGCAATTTCATTGATACAAAAGGGAGTTATTTTGTTCCAAGAATTAAATACTCTAATCCATACAGAAATGCTTAGTAAAATGTCCAATACACCACATCCAATAAAAATGAGCCATCTTTCTTATGATTAATTATAAAAGTCCTTTGATACTAAGTTATGTACCTTAAAAATAGAAAACCATCAGTGCTCTCTGAGCAGAAAATTTACACACATAAACTTTGGAAGTTTACAAAGGCATCTGTCAGAAGGACGGATTAGAAAATGAATACCTATTTAAAGTAACTTAGTGCGCACCATTTCTAGCTTAGGGAACTCAGATGTTTATTAGCATTTTACTTTTCATTTCAGTGCAACATTCATTTTATTTTTTTAAAGGCAGGATTCTTTTTTAGAGGAGGGGACCATGTTTCCAGTCCCATGTAATGCATTTTTTTTGCAATGCATTTCTTTGAAAAAAAATTATTTCACAGAGACTCAGCTGAACTAATAAAAATTTTAAAACCCATGGTCACTTCTGTTTTGAACTGCATTTGTCGGTTTGATAATTTATTCATTGACTAATTAGTTCAGCCAAATCTTAGAGTCTATGTCTCTTTCTATAAGCCCAGATGGTACCCCATCACACAGATGATGGGGAATAAGACCCCATACTGTATTTGTCAGACACCCCACCAGGTAACAGATAACCAAAAAATGGTTCAGTAAAGATTTGCATTTAAGGTTTCTTAAGGTCCTCTGATTCTCTCTAGCACACATTAAAGAGGCTAACCCCATTTAAGATCATTAGCAAATCCCAGTCTTCATAAATATATCACAGGGGAGCTAATGAGATGACTTAGAGAGGGTTTGCAGCTCATTGTAGAAGATGGCACCAAGCCAGTTTGATTTCTCTGGTCCATGCTACAGGGAAACCAGAGTGTGCTTCTGCTTGAATGATGCGAACAAACAACAACAACACAACAACAAACAGTATAATTCAGTTGAATAAATGTGTTAAGACAAGAGATTGGGATTAATAGCAATAACAATAAATCTGCAATAGAAGGTATTTTTCTCAACTTCTGCCCCTTAGGTGAGCAGTCACCAAGTAAGCAACATGTCTTTATTCAGTATGTAAGTCAGGCACTGCACTAGAATTTAAAACGTATCACCTTACGAAATCTTTGCAATTACCCTATGAAGCAAGTCCCATTTTCCCAGCTGTATAGGAGAAAAAGGCCAGGCTCAGAAAGATCATGCTCTCACTCCAGTTCCTAGACCTGATGAGCCTGTGCTCCTAGCCTTTCCTCTCTCCTCTCTCCAGTGTCTCTCTTTGCCCACTCTTGGGGTAGCAGCAAACTGTGCAGCACCATGTTTAAAAGCAACGCATGCCTGCAGGGTGGGAGGGTGGTAGTAGGCAGTAGTAGGCAGAGTTGAAAATGCATCCTGTTGCTCTTTTCCACCTCCATCTCTGCCATGCTATTCTTTAACTTAGTCTTGATTGCATTAATTTTCAAAAGTACCTCTTTAAGAGGTTTCTCTCCCTCTGGGAGCTGAATATTTTTTTTTTTTTTTTTATGGAGAGCAAGTATAGGCATGGAGTTGGGGAGGGTGCCATGGAAAGGGGCAGAGAGAGAGAGAATCTTAAGCAGGCTCCATGCTGGGCACGGAGCACCGTGGCAGGAGGCTGGATCTCATAATCCTGAGATCATGACTTGAGTGGAAATCAAGAGTTGCTCACTTAAGGGACTGAGTCACCCAGGCATTCCTGGGAGCTGAGCACTTTTATACTCATTTGACTGATGAAGAAACTAAGACTGGGGGAGGGAAAGTCACTTGCTCAAAGTCCAAAACTAGTGGATGAATGAGCCCTAATTTTTACCTAGATCTGGATTCAAAGATCACAGTGTTTCTAAGACTTTGAGGAAAGTCATAAAGGTTCCCTGTGCATTCCCATTCTTATATAGAAAGCTCTATCTCTATGTTGGCAAATTGAATTTAGGTTAAAAGAAAGAAAGAAAGAAAGAAAGAAAGAAAGAAAGAAAGAAAGAAAGAAAGAAAGAAAGAAAGAAGAAAGAAAGAAAGAAAGAAAGAAAGAAAGAAAGAAAGAAAGAAAAAAAAGAAGAAAGTTCCATCTTTTTTGTATACAACTGTATAAAAACAAATACAAATTAAAAGTTGTTTCCAAGATCCTTAAAAATGCATGATTTATAAATTATATACATAACATTTAGGTGGTTATGGTAATACTAAACAATAATTTGAGCCTCAGTTTCTTCATCTGCTACCTGGGGCTAATAGTACCAATACCACTAGACTGTCAGAAAAATTAAATAAGAAAATACAAGCAAAGCAACAATACTCTAATACCTATTAAAAAGAAGCCTATCTTTCCATCTGTGTCCATCTGTCCCGCTCATATTTACGTCTCCCTCCTGCTATCTACCCATATCATATGTTTGCTGACAGAATGAAGAGGCAATGTGCTAAGGAAAGGTGGATTTCTGGCCCAATTCTATTACTAGATCTACCACTCTAGTCATTTTCCCTGCCAGGTTGTGTGGCCCCCTTTGGTAAAAGGAAAGGTTTTGCTGGACCACCTCTAAAATTCCCAATATTCTCAGAGTCCACACAAGTCCGTCATCACTATAGTTCATCAACTATCCTAGTTGTAGGTGACAAGTACATCCCGTTTCCCAGTTCAATAGGCTAAAGAACAAAATCATGAAATCACGTACAGTTCTGTCCTAAAGATTTGGCTGGTTTGGCTGGCCACACATTTTGTGGAAAGCTATTACTACTCCGCACAGTGGCTGATGAATTTCACATGATGATTTTACCATGCTTATATAAACAGTCACTTTCAAGTCACTGAGGCTGTGTTGTTTTGGCATGAAAACCAGCTCTGATTAAGCTAGGAGTATCAATCTCTCGCTATTTAAATCTTTAGAAAGATTGAGAAAGGAGAAATTAGGGAGGACATAACCCTATTAGTATTAAAATAATGTTATTTTTTTTAAGGTTTCAAAATACGATTAGAAAAAGAGCCTTCATACTTATCAACAATATAACTACTTGGCAAACATTTGATTAAACTCTCAGCAAGTAAAATAGAGTAGAAATCAGAGACTTGAGAGTTGGCTAGACCCAGCTTCAAACCCCAGCTCTGCCGTAAGCCACTGAATGACTTTGGCTTATTAATCTAATCTTTAGTACCTTGATATCCTCAATTAGAACACGAGTATAATGATATCTAACTTAAAAGATGATTATGATAATGAATTAAATAAAATATGCAAAGAATCCAACAGTGCCTATGACTCAGAGTACCTTAAAGTCAACATACCCTAAACAGAAATCAGGATTTTTTTTTTCTTCTTCAAGCCTGCAGTTTGCAATTCAGTGTTTCCTGCCTCAGTGGACACCATCAGTCACTCAGATGCACCAACCAAGTCTTAGAGTTCTCCTTGTTGACCTCCTACTGCTGCAAACATCCCCTTCTCATCTGCTGTGTCACGATGCCGTGCTCATCTTACCTGTTAAATTTCTCAAATGCACCCCCTTCTACCTATCCTCAGTGTCACATCTCCATGCTCCCACCCTGAACTATCCCACCTAAACTGGCCTCTGCACATCTGCCTCTGTCTCCTCTCCAGATGACTACCCATAACACAACTAAAACAATCTTGTAAAAAGCAAATCTCTGTGTTCCCTTCTGCCATTCAGCCCTTCTGGGTTCCTTCCTACTCCTACGATGAGACCAAATTTCTCACTTTGATCTCCAAGGCTCTTCCTGAGCTTACTGCCAGCCACCTCCTCAGCTCCATCTTAACTCACCATCCACTTCTTTCTCTGGGTGTTGGCAACACTGGCGTTTCTTGTATGCCTTGAGGGTTGCCAGTGCTCTCCAGCTACACAATCTGTACTGATGCTTGAACATTCCCCTCACCAGCTCCCACATCCACCTCTATTCTTAAGAGTAGTCACCCCTGACACCTCAGGCTAGGTTTGCCTCCTACACATGCTTCCAGAACTTCCCAGGCTTTTCCTTTAGAACCTACAACCTTTGGTTAAAACTTTGTGTGATTCTTTGCTTGTCTGTGACCCTTGCTAAATATAAATTCAGTGGGTAGGTGGAATCATTTCTGTTTTTACTATCGTTTTTCTGATAACCAATACAGAGCTAGGCCCACAGTAGGTGTTCAATAAATATTTTTGAATGAATGAAGATTCTCTCCCTTTCTTGTCTTCCTCTTTTTGTTTCTTTCCCTTTCAACCTTCTACAAATATTTACTGACTGTTCGCTATATGCCAGTCACTCCATTTGGTACTCTTCACATTCTTTTCCAAGCTCTGAATGTCTCCAGTAACATGGACCTCATTACTCCCCCAAATCTTCATTTGTAGATAGTTCTGATAGTTCTTTTTCAAAACCAGAACTTTATAAAATTTCTCTCTATGCAACTTCTATTCATTTGTACATGTGGCTTATGTTTCACACTCAAAGTCAAAATAAAAGCATTCGTTTTTACGAAACTCAGTATGTGTTTGTTACCTCAGGCTAGCACCTACATGGTGAGATTCATACTCCATTTGCATGGTTCCTGCATCTTTAATAGCATGTCCAAAGGCAGATAAATGGTAATCTATTTAAAAATGTGCCTAACTTCATACATTTATGTTACATACCAGTTTACAAAGACAGAAAAAAAGGAGAACCAAATGTAACAGAAATTTAGGGACAAATTAAATGCAATCATAGATTCATCATACTCTTGAAATTTTTGGTTAGAGTATCCATCTTTGCCACTAAACCATGAGTTTCTTGAGGGTAAGTTCATGTCTTCATAGAGTATATCTGTATCCTAGCACTTACTACAGTATACCCTCAATTCATATTTGTTGAACAAATGAAACAATAATGCCTACTATTACAAAAGCCTTGATTCTAAGTTGAATAAAGAAAACTTGTGTTTTATTCTGGACTCTAACTTTTGATGCCAGGTAGGAGAATGAGGTAATCAACTGCCTGAGATAGAACAATGTCTATAACATATTATGCCTTTTAAAGTTATAAAACAGTACACATAGTGTGATTCCATCTGAGAATGGAAAAAAAAACAAAACAAAACCACGTACGTGTACACAGATAAATGCACAGCATATGCCTAGACATTGTCTGGCATTCACAAACCTTTAACAATTGTTTATAGGAATGTGGGGCTCACAAATACATTTACTTTTCATTTCATACAGAACTGTAGAGTTTTGGAGTTGTTTGGGTTTTGAGTTGATTTTACCTTAATTTGCAGTAAGTATCTATTACTTTTGTGATTAAAGTAAACAACTTACAGAGTTATTATATAGAGCGAAGTGATCGAGCTGATAAAGGGTCTGGATTCCATAGGAAAGGAATAACCACCAAGAAAAATGGAAACATCCAGCCTGGAGAAGGCCAAAGCGGAACACAATAACTGTCTTCAAATTCTTGGAGGGCTGTTTGCACGCAAAAGGCAATAGACTGCCCTCTGCAGGGGAGAATGAGGACCACTGAATGCACAGAAAGCTCAAAGATGCAAATCTCTGGAAAGAAAAGTTCCTCCCTACCTTTGAGAAAAGTTCTCTTCCCAGTATAGAGTCTGCTTCAGTAAAATGGACTGCTTTGAGGTAGCCAGTATCACATCACAGAAATAGAGATCTCTGCAACAGAGAGTCTGAATAGATTTCAGGGGTCAGCAAGCCCCTCACAACCCATTCCAAAGCTGTGCAGGCATTTACATTTTTCAGGAGCAGTTCTATAACTTGCTTCAATTTCCTATAGGATGCAGTGGTCCCCAAATAAAGGGGCACTAACAGGACAGTTAGTCCTGATAATTACTATGTATCATTACTGACATCAAGGGGATTCATACACTCTTGAAATCTTCATCATCTCATCTATACCAAAGATTAAAAACTAGAAAAAAATGCAGTTTTAGAGTTTCTTGGTTCTCCCTCTACACAAATTGTGTAAAGTTTAAAATTACTTATTCCAGTTTATTGAGGGCAAGGACAATGTCTTTTATAGGGTTATATTTCCTCTATGTCAAGCACAGTTTTTTGTGCAATGTAGATACTTAGTAAATGTTGAATACATACAGGAAGCAATACAGGAGCAGATTTTTATGACAGAATTTTCCCTTTTGACTGTTTGATGTAGTAATTACAACAGCAAGGCAGGATTCCATATAGGAGTCAGTGCGCAATGATAATGATGATGGTGATGATAACTAAAATGTTATTAGGCACGTACTATGTGTCAAGCACTTCATTAAGCATTTTATTTGTAATAGCATGAATAATTCTCACAGCAACTATTTAAGGAAAATGAGGCTTAGATGAATTAAATGACTTATCAAGGTTATATAGCTAGGAAGTGATTCAAATCAAGGCAGATCAACTATAGCATGTGAGCTCTTCACTTCAATGGAAAATTCTACTGAGTATAATAGTAATACCTGGGCTTTCGTGTCAACTTTGTCATAGCTGTGTGAAGAATTAAAGCAAGGTGCTTCTCTATCCTTTATTGTTCAAACCTGTTATGTGGAAAATAGTATACTAATTAAAATCTGGGAGGCAGCATAGCATGATGATGAAGAGCATGGACTGGGTTTATACATTATGAGCACATTTTACTCTATACACCTGAACATAATTGTAACACTTGCTTTAACATCCTTGTCTGCCAATTCTAACATTTGGGTCACCTTGAGATTATCTCTGTTTATTGCCTTGAGTATGTCCACATTGTCCTGTTTCCTTACATGTCTGTATCTAGTAATTTTGGAGAGTATCCTGGATATTGTGCATGATAATTTGTGTTGGGTTCTATTATGTTCCTCTGAATGGGTGTGTTTGCTGTTGCTGCCATTTGCTTCTTTTAGCAGACATTTCAATTTGACTTAAACTCCAAATTCTGCCTCTACTGTGGTATGAGCTGAAATCTGTTTGATTTTTTAGCTTTCACACTTGCATAGCTCAGGGGTCACCCAGTGATTTGGGCAGAGCTTATTACAAGGATTCCCCTTATGGTGCTCTCCTTTCTAGATTTTACCTTCCTCTTTCCGGCTTCTCAAGTAGCTTCAAATTCTTTCTTTCAATCCTTCATGCCAATAAGATTGCTACTCATGTAGCAGTAAAAAAATAAAGTAAATAAAAAAGTAAATAAAATCATAAAAACAGGAAACTCACCCAGTGCCATTCCCTTCTTCCATGTATCAACTCCCTCCCAATTTCTGTCTTCTCTCTGTCTTCTTTAGATCACTCCCCATTGTATTCACATAGTATATATATATATATATATATATATATATATATATATATATACACTAAATATGCACTATATATATATACACAAACACACACACATATATGTATATATGTATATATAAATGCTACACACACACACATACATACCCCTATCCCATCATTTGTAATGATCTAGGAGAGTCGGTCTGATGGAAGCTATTCCACCAAGAGCATGGACTTTGAAGTCTGGTAGATTTGAGTCACTGCTCTGCCTCTCCCTTAGAACAGAGAATTCTAACCATCATGCTGATAATGGGTTAAAAGTGACTCTCAGCTTTTAAGGTCATTTATCTCCACCACAGTTTAGCTCAATATATTTTCATTTTCCAAGTATGCTACAACATGAAAAAGATTAAAAAACAGTCTTAAAGCTATTTTACCACTTACCTCTTTTATAGCCTTTTTTCCCCATCAGTCAAAGAGGGTAAAAATGATACCTATGTGAAAGAGTTATTATATGATCTAAAATAAGATGGGGCACCTGGATGGCTCAGCCAGTTAAGCATCTGATTCTTGGTTTCAGCCCAGGTTGTAATTTCATGGTCATGAGATCAAGTCCAATGTCCGGCTCCCCACTCAGTATAGAGTCTGCTTCGGATTATTTCTCCCTCTCTCTCCCCTACTGCCCCTCTTTGCTTGTACACGTCCCCCCCTTCTCTCTAAAATAAATAGATAAATAAAATCTTTTTAAAAATTAAATAAGATAATGTAGGTAATGGTAGGTAATGTGTGAGAGAATAAATGTAGAGGCATTCAGAAAAACCTTGGTAATACTAATATTGTCGCCTTTTAAATGTTTAATAACTATTAATGCCAATGTAACTATGACTTTGGTGATTTAACCAATATCAATGATTATTAATGGTACCATACGTATGATAGGAGTGCCCCACCCCAAATTACATGAGACTATTCAATGTTTTCTCCTCCACCAACTTGTAAGGAAAATATGCCTGCTATGGGTTCCTGTACTTGGCTCTTAATGAAGTGATCAAGACAAAAACAGTAAGAA
This sequence comes from Canis lupus baileyi, assembly GCF_048164855.1. Classification (NCBI taxonomy): domain Eukaryota; kingdom Metazoa; phylum Chordata; class Mammalia; order Carnivora; family Canidae; genus Canis; species Canis lupus. The sequence goes on from NC_132841.1 coordinate 54,711,339, forward strand.
CGATAGCTAATTTTCCAACACTAGCTAATTTTCTATTGCTTTGCTATATCAGGTACTTTACATATATAAACACTTTACATATATAAGCTTTACATATATAAACACTTTACATATATAAGCACTTTACATATATAAACTTATTTATTCCTCCAATCAGTCCCATGGTGCTAGTATTATTATCTCTCCCTAACCAAAGAGGAAACTGAGATTCAGACTGGTCAAATATCTTGCCCATGATTATATAGCTAGAAAGGGCTGGAGCCAAGGCTTTAATCCAAGGAGCATGTTACCAAGATCTGTTTTCTCAACAACCATAATTAGGGAAGTCAGTAAAGAAAACTGGGAAAAGTTAAAAGGTTAAAATAATTTGCCCTCAAAGAAGCAAGGGACCACCTGATGGACAAAACCTGGATCTGTAAAAGAGGAAGAAGGAAAAAGGAAAGTCCAGAATGGGATGAATTTTGGAGTGAGATCTCTCAGGAGTCTGGGGCACTCAAATGAGAACTTTGGGGATGAAAAAATTGGGGGAAGATAAATGGAATGTATCTCTTTAGATATGTTACTATGCAACATGCTTTGGTTTCCTTCTTAGGAGTGTTTTAAGACTCAAGATAAAGACTTAAATCACATTAAATTCTCTTTGGTTTGGGGACATGCTATATTCTTATCTCTGCTAAATGTGATACCACACTGACACTGACTCTCAAATAGTACAGCTCCAGCTGTGTGATGATGGTGACACTGACTATAAAACTGATAATGAGAACCATGAGGTATGACAGTAAAAGGGGGAAAATAATAGGATTTCAAGTTTAAATCCCAATTTTGATATTTATTAGTTGGATCCTTAGACAAACTATTTAAACAAGGGGACAGTTCTCTCATCAATGAAATGGGAATCATAATGTCTAGTTCTCAAGTGTAATTGTAAGATTAAATGAGATAGTACATGGATATATAATACATAGAATAGTGTGCCCAGCATTATGAGGAAACAAAACTGTCCAATTTCTTTCCCCTTCCCCTTCTTTATCAAACTCAAATCAAAACATCCCCTGAAGAGAACAGCTACTGACTTACGAGAAAAATCATTGCCAGAGTACCAGCACTTTGGTTAGTGGCCCAATTACGCTAATGCCTATTAAATTCATGTATATTTCAATAGACCATACATGACACCAGGACCAATAGAGGAGAGAAAAAGGCACAGTGATTAATGAAGCCCCAGCAACAGCCAGCCTGATGCCTCATAAACAACCACATGTTTGTTTACTCATCCATAATTTGTTTATTTTTCCATTTTGAGTCCCAAATTCAGAAAGGGCTGTCAGATGAGAAATTTAATCTGAAGCGATTCCCTAGGCACACTTATCCTGGGGCAGACCCCACTTTATTTCAGGCTGACAGCTGGCACCTGTGGCCTGCAGTGAAATACTCTCTGACACTGATGAAAAGAGACAGGTGGCAGGGCTGCCACCAAATGCCACATTTGATTGATAAAGTGATCTAAGTATCACAGGCACCAAGAATGTCATTAGCAATCACCGCTTCCCCTGTAGAAAGCACCCCACAGGCCAAGGAGGCAACAGAGAATGTAGCCCTTGGGTGTCCATATATGCAAATGTGTATGTGTCTCTGTGTGAGTGGAAATAGTTCCCATCACTGTGGCTCAAAGAAAAGAGCACTGGATCTGGAGAACAGGAGGGCTACATTCCAATCCTGACTTGGCCATTAATGAGCTATAGGGCCAAGGGTAAGTCATTAATCTTGTGAAACTTGGCTTGCATCCTTCTCATCTCCTTCCTATATTCTGAGCAGTTAAATGCCACTGCCTCAGAGAATCCTTCCCTGATCACCTCCACTCCCAGACAAGGTCTAGTCCCCTCACGATATAGTTGAATTACACCTTGCAGGGTATTTGCATTATACTTGTAATTAGGTAAGTGCTGATTACTTATTAATTCAATGTCCATCTTCCCACTAAATTGTAAACTCCATGAGAGCTGAGACTGCATCTTGCTTGTCAAAGCCGATCTGCCCTGCACATTCATCTTCTCTCAGTCTGCTCATCCCCAAATATCTCATTTCATGTGCTCTGGCCTCCCGAAAGACCTTTCTCCAAAACTCATCCTTTTCTGGGTTTTTCTTTTCTCCCTCTTCTTCTTTCACAGATTCATGCTTTTCCATACCATGGTATCCCCCTGCCCTTTTTAGTGAAAATCAGTTAAAATCCCAATTCTTCCCTGATTCTGTTTTCTCTGTTTTCCAAATCACAGATTTTGAGAAAATAAATCGTGGTAGGTGATTACCCAGATTCAAACCTAGGCCGAGCATTTCCTAGACATATGACCTTGGGCAAGGTGTTGGACATGCTGGCCCTTTGTTTCACCTTTATGGTCAGCTAGTTTGCACTTGGTGTTCCTGTGCCTGCAATGCCCTTCACCTGAATCTTTTCCTGGCTGTCTCTAAGGTTCAGGTCATGTGCCTTCAGAAAGCCTTTCTCTGAGCCTGCACCCATCACCTGCTATCTCACTATTTTTTTTTAAGATTTTATTTATTTATTTGACAGAGAGAAAGACAGCACAAGTGGAGGGAATGGCAGAAGGAGGAGAAGAAGGCTCCCTGCTAAGCAGGAAGTCTGATTCTGGGCTCGATCCCTGGACCCTGGGATCATGACCTGAGCCTTGGGCAGATGCTTAACTGACTGATCCACCCAGGTGCCCCTCCCACTATCCTTTTAAGTGGCTTCCATGCCACTTACTGCTGGCTCATATGATCTCTTCTGTTTCATTCTTCACATATCCCCCCTGCAATGAAATTCCATGTGGACTGTAGCCTCCTTCCTTGTAACGACCTTCACTCAGGAGCCCAGCCCTGAGGACAGTCCCTGGCAGGAACTATCCTTTCAATACATATATTTTGAATAAATGCATTAAGCAATAATGAATTCATAAGTAAATGAATGAATGAACAAAAGTCACTAGAGTGTGGTGTCAGCCAAGGTTTTCATTTGCAAACAACAGAAGCCAATTGTGGCTGATGTAAGCACAAAGGGAATTTGACTGAAGGGTATTAGTTAACTCAAAGAATTCTTGGGAGGATTCAAAATCGGCTATGGGCTGAACACCAAGTATTTATAGCCTAACCTAAAATCCAGTCACAGAAGGCTAGAGTAAGAATGTCACTGCTGCTACCGTCCCCAGGCACTAGACAGGGCTGCTTGCACCAGGAGCATGTCACATGGCTGGTGGCAGCAGCAGCAGTGAACAGTGGGTGCCCATGCTGCTGCTCCAGATGCCCTCTCCACACAACAGGAACCCTGTCCCCATAGCAGTCCCCGGGCCCCAGCAGCATCATGTCATTTGCTCACGGTCCAGGTCTGCGACCAGCACAGCCAACTGGCAGACTGAAGGCCAGATGCCCACCATATCATAAGGGTGGGGGGAAAGCAAGTAGCCATGGATTTCAGCTTCTGTGATGGAAGAAAGGTTGTCACTCCAACCTGGAATCATAAAGTGAGTTTTTCCAAATGGGAATAAGGTTCAGATGCTGAACAGTCAAAACTAATGACAAATTTCCACTACAATGCTCAATAAATATTAACCACAAAACAATCCAATTACCAAGAGGTCCCCTTTTACAAAACAACTGACAGTCAATTTTTTGAAAAGAGAAGACACAGAAAAACCTACTGCTTAATTCTCTACTGCTGTACCAAGGTGGAAACACACATTTGACAACTTTTTCATGAGTTATTCAGTTTGTCAACTAGCTGGATATTAAATGTGCTTGAGTATTGATTTGAGGAAACTCTTGTCCTGCATAGTTCAGAGCTACACACACACACACACACACACACACACACACACACACACGATCTTTAAAGAGGTTTCTTGCCGACACAGCTCTGGGGATGTGAGTTTGTTGCCAAATCAGCCAGGCCATTTCATAGCTTGCTGTTCACCAAGGAAAAGAAACCTTCAGCTGCTTTCCAAAAATGCAGATGTCAAAGACTTTTTACTGAGGCGGTTGCAGACTTAATGGGTCTCTGAGCTGTGCAACATTCTCTAACATGAGTTGGTGATTTGGTTTGGGGATGTCCAGTCCTATGTGACACACTTGATCAATCTGAGTCACTCTCCCTGGAATTTGAATCTGGACACAGGTCGTAGAAAAACAACAACAAAATGGAGATGGTATTCCCTAAAGTTCCTGGTACCTAAATCGAGGTTCCATTCAAATTCCCATTCTTTAACTTGGTTCCTGGCTTTTCCGTAATTCTGTGAATTTTTCACATAGCATCACATCCTGTTGCTTTAAACGATAAACTGTTTTGTGCATGCGTGTGCGTGTATGTGCGTTAAAACATCTAGATCTGCATTCATAGCAACTTTCAAGTCTATAATATCATTAACTGGAGTTAATGCTGTACATTAGACTCCCCAATACTTACTTGCCTTGTAACTCTAAGTTCATACGCTTGACCATCATCTCTCCAATCTCCCCACCCCCAGCCCTTGGCAACCACCATTCTATTTTCTGTTTCTAGGAGTTCAGTTTTTTGAATTCCACATAAAAGTGATATTTTGCAGTATTTGTCTTTCTTCATCTGACATATTTCACTTGGCATAATGCTTTCAACTTTCATCCATGTTGTTGCAAATTGCAGAACCTCACTGCTTTTTATGGCTGAATAATATTCCATTGAGTGTGTGTGTACATGTGTGTGTCACAGGAACATGAGTAGAGGGACGTAGATATCTGCCTGATAGAGTGACTTTATTTCCTTTGAATATATAATCAGAAGAGGGTACTGCTGGATCATATGACAGTTCTATGCTTAATTTTTGACAAACCTCAATACTGTTTGCCATAGCAGTTACGCCAATGTACATTCCTACCAACGGTACACAAAGCTTGTCTTTTCTCCACATCTTCACCAGCACTAATTATGTCTTGTCTTTTTGATGACAGCCATTTTAAGTGTGAGCTGTCTTTTCATTTTTGTTTTGATTTGCATTTTCCTGATGATTTGTGATGTGCGCATCTTTTTATGTATCTGTTGGCTACTTGTCTATCTCCTTTAGAAAAAAAGTCCATGCAGGTCCTTTACTCGTTTTTTAATCTGATTGTTTTTCTGCTGTTGAGTTATAGTTGTTCTTTAATATATTTTGGATATTAACCCCTCATTAGATATATGGCTTACAAATATTTTCTTCCATGCTATAAGGTGACTTTTCATTTTGTTGACAGTTTCTTTGGCGTGCAGAGCTTTTTAAATTGATGTAGTGCTATTTGTTTATTTTGCAGTTGTTGCTTGTTTTTGGTGTCATATCTAAAAAATCATTGTGTATTCCAATGTCAAGCTTTTCCGCTCTGTTTACTTCTAGGAGTTTTATGGTTTCCAGTCTTACATTGAAGTCTTTAATCCAATTCTAGTTATTTCTTATTAATAGTGTAAGATAGGGGCCCAATTTTATTCTTTCACATATGGATGCCCAACTTTCTAAACACCATTTACTGAGAGACTGTCTTTTCTCCATTAAATATTGATGGTTTCTTGTCAAAGATTAGTTGGCTATATATGCCTGGGTTTCTTTCTGGGCTTTTTAAAAAGATTTTATTTATTTATTCATGAAAGACACAGAAAGAGAGAGAGGGGGGGGAGAGACACAGGCAGAGGGAGAAGCAGGCTCCATGCAGGGAGCCTGACGTGGGACTCGATCCTGGGTCTCCAGGATGACGCCCTGGGCTGAAGGCAGTGCTAAACCTCTGAGCCACCCGGGCCGCTCTCTTTCTGGGCTCTTAATCCTGTTCCATTGGTCTTTGTGTTCTTTCATGCCCATACCATACTGTTTTTGATTACTATAGCTTTGCAATATAGTTTACAATCAAGAAGTGTGATGCCTTTAACCTTTTCTTTTTCAGGATGGCCTTGGCTCTGAAAGTGCTTGTGTGGTTCCAGACACATTTTAGGACTGTTTTTTTTCTATTTCTTAAAAAACTGCCATTCGAATTTTGATAGGAATTGCACTGGGTCTACAGATGGCATTGGAAATTATGGACATTTAAACAGTATTAATTATTCCAATCTATGAATACAGGATATCTTTCCATTTATTTGTCTTTTTCAACTTCATTCTTCAGTGTCTTGCAGTTTTGAGTGTATGAATCTTATACCTCCTTATCGAAGTTTATTCCGAGTATTTTATTGGTTTTTGTTTCTGATGCTATTTGACGTAAATGGGATTGTTTGTTTCTTTTATTTCTTTTTTGAATAATTCATTGTTAGTGTGTAAAAATGCAACCAATTTGTGTATGTTGGTTTTCCTATCCTGCACCTTTATTGAATTTCCACCTTTGCTAGGATTTCTACTACTATGTTGAATTGGAGCACTGACAGGCATCCTTACCTTCTTCCTGACCCTAGAGGAAATGCTTTCAAACATTCACTTTTGAGTATGATGTTAGCTGTATGTTTGTCACATATGGCTTTTACTGAGGTGCATTCCTTTACTGAGGTGCATTCCATGTCCATTTGTTGAGTTTTTATGATGAAAAGGTACTGAATATTTTCAAATACTTTTTCTGCATCTACTGGGATTTTCTGCATTTATGTTTCATTCTATTAATATGATGTTATCACATTTCTTGATTTGTGTATACTGAACCATCCTTAAGGATAAGTCCCATTTTATGATGGTGTATGGTCCTTTTAATTCACTGTTTAGTTCGATTTACTTGTATTTTGTCAAAAATGTTTCCACCCATATTCACCAGGGATAGTGGCTCACAGTATTCTTTTCTGTTAGTATCCTCACCTGGCTTTAGTATCAGGGTAAGGCTGGCCTCATAAAATGAACTTGGGAGTGTTCTCTCTTCTTTAGTGTTTTTGAAAGGGTTTGGGAAAGGATCAGAATTAACTGTTCTGTAATGTTTGGTAAAATTCACCTGTGATGCCATCAGGCCCTGGGTGTTGGGAGATGTTTTATTGTACATTCAATCTCTTTACTCATATTGGTCTGTCCAGATTTTCTATTCTCCATAATTCAGTCTTACTAGGTTATATGATTCCAGGAATTTAACTATTCCTTTTGGTTATCCAATCTGTTGGCATATAATTGTTCACAGTAGTCTCTTAAGATCTTCTTTATTTTTGTGGTATTGGTTGTGGTGTCTCTTCATTTATTTATAATTTTATTATCTGATCTCAGTTTTTCTTATTAATATGAAAGGTTTGTCAATTTTGTTTATGATTTCAAAAAGCCAACTCTTACTTTCACTGATCTTTTCTATTGTTTTCCTACTCTCCGTTTCATTTATTTCTACTGTGGTATTTGTTATCTCTTCCTTCTGCTAATTTTGGGCTTAATTTGTTCTTTTTCTAGTTCCTTAAGGTATAAAGTTAGGTTGTTTATTTGACAGCTCTTTTTTTAAAAGATTTATTTATTTATTTATTTATTTATTTATTTATTTATTTATGAGAGACAGAGAGACAGAGAGAGAGAGAGAGAGGGGCAGAGACACAGGCAGAGGGAGAAGCAGGCTCCATCTGGGAGCCTGATGCCTGCATCCCCAGGATCACGCCTTGGGCTGAAGGCAGTGCTAAACTGCTGAGCCACTGGGCTGCCTGAGAGCTCTTTTTTTCTTAATGTAGGCTTCAGGATAGAAATACTTTCTGTCAGCCTTGTTAGGGACTCTGAGGTTGTCTCAGAACCTTTCTATTGATACTTTTTGTTCCCTCTTAGGTGGAAATTCTTAAGATTTTTGCCATCTCTTTATCCTGCAAAGACAGGTTAGGTGCTGACAGCCTCCTATTTGTTTCCCTAGGACAATGCTAAACACTCAGGGGAGTGTGTTTTCACCCAATCCCACAGAGTAGGGGGATCTTTCTGTGCATATTGACCAGTCAGTCATCTGCAAAGCCTGGCGCTTGCCACCCTTGGAGGCTCATACAGGGAACTAGCCTAGGGTAGTGAGTAAGCATTAGGCAGGAGGGATAATTGGCCTTCATGCCAACTGGGGTGATCTACAGATGAGGTGTCCCCAGAGGCTCATGGATGGGCTTCCTGATGAAGTCTGCAAACTGGTTAGTAGGCCTTTCCAGAGCCCTGGCAGCTGTTCTCCCAGGCCCTCCCCCACTCTCAGTTTTACAGCACAACTCCATCTTCTGGATGAGGCAAAAATAAAAGGAGCCCCATTGGCAGCATTTCACACAGCTGGAGAAGCCAGGCACTCACTAAGTTTTGCCCGTGGGAAAAACTGGGGTGAGAAGGTCTCTCTTGGCCATGAGCCGTGCCATTCCAAGGGAGAAGTGACAGAGGTATAATAAAACCATTCCTCGCACCTCTTTAATGCGTTCAATCTTGGATTGTTTTTGTTCCAACAGTGCATTGGAACTTCCCTGCTGAACCCTTAAACTTCTCTCCAAAGGCATTCTCAACCTTGGCTGACTGTCAGAATCAGTGCACTCTGAGAAGGAAGACAATAGAAAACTCCTTTTCTGCCATTTTGCGGATGTCATCTCATCATGAGCTTTAAATTATATAGCCTCCTCTGGAAATCAACTGAAGATGACTTATAGAATAATATTAGGGATTAAAATTTAGTTAAACACATATTATGTCACAGCCTTTGGGACAAATGCTTTTTAAGTATCATATCATTTTAGCCTTCACAAAACCTTCAAGGTAGATACTGATCTTATATCCATTTTGCAGCTAAGAAAGTTGCTACTTAGATTGTATATCTGCCTAGCCAACGATGTACTCGTGGAAGTAGCTAAGTTACCGGTTCCATCTTAAGCCAAAGCCTAGGCACTTGACACCTATGCACTAGGCTCTAAGACTGGGATTCATTCATTCACTCATTCATTCATTTCATCATTATTGACTGGACATGTACATTTTGCCAGATTCTGCTCTAGACCCGAGGGTGAAAGAAAAACAAGATTCTCTGTGCTTATATTATAAAATTACATTCCAATGGTAGAGACAAACAATAATAAGTAAACAACAAATAAAACAGTATAGGTTCTAATGATAAGTACAAAACAGGAGACTAAAGACTAAAGGAACAGAGTGGATCAGAAGCAGTATTAATATGTGATAAAACAATTAGGAGCCATGCAAACATCTAGCACAGAGCATTCAAGACAGACACAAATGCAAGTGCTATCATCCATGAGGCAGAGGTAAGTCTAAGGTGGGCAAAGCAGAAGAAGCCTTGCATGGCTACAGTGAAATGAGAGGGTATAAATGAGGAGCAACTGAAATCAGGTTGACGGATGTTATGGGAACTTCAGGGTTTGGCTTCCAACCTTAGAGTGCCAACTCTAATAGTAGTTTGTCCTCTGGACACTCACTAACCCTGCCTGGGTTGTTTCCTTATTTGTAAAAAGAGAATGTCAAAAGAGGAGGGGACCTGAAAGGTCTTTCCTTGTCCTGACATTCTGTAGTGAGCAAGAGAACATGATGGATGACAGGAAAAGGCAAAAACTGAATAATGAGTCCAGCCTCACCTGGTGGTCACCTTGAATGTCTCCATCTTTTTGTGTGCGAGTCAATGTGAGGGTTTGTAGATAAAGCCACTCTTTCCAAATATTGTAGGCCCATCTGATAACATGTTTGTTTCATCATTCATTAAATACACGGAGATAAGCCAAATGCCTCTGACATTTAAATCAAGGAAATTAGAAACATTTTGGGTATCAGTGAAATGCTCCACCACTCTGATTAGACAATTTAATCTGATGAAGGTCCAGTGTGAGGTATTTATTAGACTCTTCTACTTCACAAAATTGTTCCAGAAAAACAGCTCTTAGAACCAGCTATTTTAGAAGTGAGTAGGTCAAATCATCTTTGAATGAAAACAAGTCAAAATAGTGCATGAAAGTCAGTCACATACAGAATATAAAGCTAACCTAGACACATTTCTCATGATTATCCCGAGTGACGTAATATATCCATAGGAGAATACCTTTGGATGACAACAATCTGATAAGTAAAGCCACAGATAACATCTGGAGTCCAGCTTGCTACCCAGTGTGTCCAAGTTCAAGAAAATCTATTTATTCCTATAAGAAACTTATCCTAGAGAAAACCTACAGTCAGGAAGTAATTACTCAATTGAGTATATGAGTCAAAAGTGTGGAAAATGCTACAAACAGAATAGCATCATGGAAGTCCATGATAGGGTGATGAAGCTGTCACATTTTTGAGTCATATGGGAAGGAAGTGAACTGCATAATGACAGGCAGTAAGTGGTTGAAAGCAAATCTGAACCCAGGTTTTCTGGTTTTGAAGGTAGATATCATCTTGCCAAACAAAATACTAAGAATAGCTAACATATTTCCAGACTTAATATTAACCTGGAATTTACTTAGTGCCAAAATGCTAACAATACTTGTTTATGTTAATTAAGAAAATGTATTATTTAGTGGGATACCAGAAACACCTGCTCAGCACAACTGGATAATCTTGCTTATCTCTTTAATAGCTCCTTAGCAATTAAAAAGCAAAAACTGCACAACCTTTATGCCTCATATAGAAATAATTATATAAATGACATTGAATGAAGATGACTACAAAGAATTTGGAATATTTCCGGTGCATGTATAACTGAATCTGTTTAGGTTGAAATATAGTCACAGGCCAGCATTTATAATAGAATATAAATAGAAAAAATAATCCATTTAGGTTTGAAGCAATTTTGAATAAAATGATTATTTGAACGGTCCCTACTTCTTTCTGATTTCTTATAAGCCCCCATGCAACTCAGAATATAGATGCATATAATATATTTCATCCACTAAAAATAACAAAAAAAACCTTTTGATTTTAAAAGCTTCAAGAAAATTGGGGCACCTGGGTGGCTCAGTAGGTTAAGCATCTGACTCTTGGTTTCAGCTCAGGTCAAGATCTCAGTGACATGAGATATAGCCTCATGTAGAGCCCTGCTGGGGATTCTCTGTGTCTTCCTCTGCCCTTCCCCCGCTCTCTCTCACTCTCTCTCTCTAAAATAAGATAAAATAATAAAATCTTTAAGAACTTCAAGAAAACTAAAAGGAATGAGAAGAGCTTTTCTGTGGTGTTTAGCAATTTTACTTTTCGTGTGACTTGTTTCAAATACCATATGATAATTCAGGTTAGTAACATATTCCAGCTGCACACACACACAAAAATCCATGTGCAACCATCTGCAAATGTTAACTTATTCTAACCCCATGGAACATCAGAGTACTTTGACAACATTAAATAAGAAGAAAGGAGGAACATAAAAACAAGTAACCCTAGACTTATAACCTCAAAACAAGATTATATGCTTTTTATATGCTCAAAATAAGCTTTAGTATAAAACTTAACATAAAACCTGATGCAATGTCGGAATTATGTTGATTATGCTGGTTTTCATGCAAACATGATATTTCACCTCAAAATTATTCCTAGTAATGAGGGCAGAGTATCTTAACCCTAATGTTTTCAATAACTCTCAATAGTTATAAATGTAACTGTAAATAGTATCTGATGGCAGAACCTCTGAATTGGAAGGGACCCTTTGGGTCATCTCTTCCTATGTCCTAATTAATGATATTTTGCCAGTGTTATTTTCAGACCATCAGAACACATGTAGAACAGTACTTGTTCATTATGAAAAGTCCATGAGCTAGAGTGAGACCACACTCCTTGCTGCCCTCCATTGATGCTACCACACAGGCTTCTATCTCACTCTTCGAGGATAGGGCACAATGACCCATGGAAGTGAGATTCAAAAGACCATTTACACTGACCACAGCACTCCAGCAATATCACAGAACCTAGTGTACGCTTTGCTAATATTCTCTCCTGCCCTCTCTCTATCATCTGGACATAGGAAACACACTTTACCTCTACAGTATGACCAACCAATGAGAAAACTGTTTACCTCAGCTGCTGAACTTGTTCAACTTATTTACCTCAGCTCTTCACCATCTCCTGCACATTCTCAAACCACCCACCACTGGCTCAGAATAATGTATGACCATTTTCCCATGCAGAAGTCCCTCCTCCTACAGAGGGACTTGCCAGGCATCTGGCACTTGCTACGTGGAATGAGAAATATGAAGATGAACAGAGGAATTAAAGAATCTCTTACATTCAAAAAGTTTCCACTGGCAAGAAAGGAAGGGAAAAGACAAAGGCATAGGGAAGATGTATGTATCCCATACCTTCCAAACAGAGGGACAGCATATATGTGCAATAAGCAAAATACCATCAGCACAAAGAAAGCAGAGCAAGGTCAACCTGGAGAACCCTGGGAATTTTGCAAAGAGAGGACCTTTGGGCTTTAAAGGGCACATAGATTTTTCCTAATAGAAAACAGAGAGAATGACATTCTGAAGAGGGAACGAAATAAGTGAACGCAAGTATGCAGTGAATGTGGGAAATGGAGCGGAAATGACACATAATCAGGCAGCACAATAGGCACACAAATACAACTGGTAGAATGAATGATTATTAGGGCAAAGGCTTTTGAAGAGTGGGGAAGGGTGAATACACCTAGGGAAAGAAGTTAAGAGTAAGCAGACAAGAACTTTTGAGTCTGTGCTACAAAGTGAAGACTACATCTTGGAAGCAATGAGACTCATCTGAAGTCTTAGAGAGGAGAAGGATCCAGATTCATGTTTTAGAAAAATAACTTAGAAAAGAATAAACCTGGGACTGTTTGGAGGATAAGAAATTAGGGAGGGAGACTATCTCAAGAGCTGAGCTACTTTAAGAATTGAGACTAAATGTGATGAGTGAGTGAAAGAGACCAGTGGTGGAAGGGGAGAAAAAAAAAAAAAAAAGTACTTGGAAGAGAATATGAGGCTAAATTGCAAAGTCTCTATGAAAAGATAAGGGACAAGATAAAATGTTTCTTAATCACTAGTACACACAAAAGCATTACCTGAGAGAAAAAAAAAAAAAATCCTGCAGTTCCATTGGAGGAGTCCTCTCATTCAAATGCTGAGCAAGTATATATGGCGCTAGGGACCAAGGATGCTGCAGTGGAGAGGAAAAGCAGTCATGATCCTGGCCTCATGAAACATACCGCCTTCTCACATCAAACTGAAGACCAATATTTCAGGTATGGAAGTAAATGTATTCATACCAATTAAAACCAGAAAAAAAAATCAATAAAACCTGTGACAATTTAGAATTAGATGAGAACTGGAATGACTCTAGGGATTAAAATTAGACAAAAGATTTTACCATTTACTTTATGCCCTTTAGATCATTTGAAATTACTATAATGGGGAAATGCTATTTTTAACATTTAAAAATTCAAAAGATTAAAAAGTAACTAAAGCTATAAAATTCAATAGACCCCCAAACCCAATTTCAAAAGGATTCAGAATATAAAGAGAATTCATGTATATTTTAAAGATGTCCCTGAAGATTCTTGCTTTGAGTTGTTGCATAAATAGGTTTAATTTAATTTATTTGCCTTGAATGTTACTGAAAAATTTGAAAGAGAGAAAATCCAATTTTTTTCTTTGCTTGTTATTGAATGTGAGACCCTGAAGACATTCATATATTCTTTCACATGTACCGTCTGTTTTTTCTCTCTCCTTTAAAATAATAAAGACAAAGCACATTTTGTTTTCTATAAATCAAGATTCAATTGATTGATACATAATGCCATCTAAACTTGATATCCCCCTTTGAAGAAGCCAGTCAATTTCTGTATGTGTAATTCATTTAAAAAGCCATTACCACAAAGAACCTTTCTTACAGCTTCTATATATTACATAAAGAGAACCACCGAAGGAGTGGGCATCAAAAATAACATTTTGGGGCACCTGTGTGGCTCAGTTGGTTAAGCGTCTGCCTTCAGCTCAGATCCTTGGGTCCTGGGATCAAGTCCCACACCAGGCTCCCTGCTCAACAGGGACTTTGTTTCTCCCTCTACCCCCCACCCCACCCCGCTCGTGTTCTCTCTCTCTCTCTCTCTTATTCTTTCTCATGTTCTCTGTCTCTCAAATGAATCAATAAAATCTTTTTAAAAATTAGCTACATTTCTTTTTTTCCCCAAGCTCTTTAATAGCAAAGATCATGAAATATTTTTGGGAAAAGTGTAAATTACTTATAATTTGTCCATTATTACTAATAATATGTCTCCTCCTCCTAAAAAATGCCTATTTTACAGATGAGATTCCATTCTACAATGTTGTGGGCTTGACTCCTTTTTCTGTGAGCATGCTTTTTATTCTTTTTAAATTAACATGTACTCGTTCTTATTGCAAAAGTAATAGAAGTTCAAGGTAGAAAGATTCAAAATATTTAAAAGTGATAAGAAAACTAAAAGGACTAAGAAAGAAAAGAGTAACTAACTGATATTCAGAAGTTGGCCTGCCACTCATAGCTGACCATGCTATTCTCCTGTTGGAGATAGACCATCTTACAGAGTACCAGCCTCAGACATGATTAGACTGAGACCATAACAAAATGACACAGAGCATGCACATCATAGTTTTGTGTGGGCATAGACTGTGCCTCCCACAAAAAATCAAGTACTCCTTCTCTCAGCCAAAATGGATGAGAGTTACTTTGTTTTGTTTTTTTTTTTAACCAATTACAGCTCTGTACTCACCCTAGTCTGCTCTCCCTAGAGGTAAGGTGAATTAAGATATCCAATCACAGGGATGCCTGGGTGGCTCAGTGGCTGAGTGTCTGCCTTCAGCTCAGGGAGTGATCCCGGGGTCCCAGGATCAAATCCTGCATTGGGTTCCCTGCATGGAGCCTGCTTCTTCCTCTGTCTATTTCTCTGCTCTCTCTCTGTCTCTCATGAATAAATAAATAAAATCTTTAAAAAAAAGATGCCTAATCACAGACCCACTTTCTGATAGCACCCAATCTAGCATGAACCCCTTGCTTCCTTAGACCCACCCACAAGTCACTCTGCCAAAGCTGAAACTCTATAATAATAGGTCATTTCTAACACACTCATGCCAAGACACCCCATGATTTTATTTGGCTTGTGTCCTCTCTGGCTGTAACTTGTTCAACTATCAAAATATTCCCAAAGACCTGTGGCTGGAAGGCACTGACAATACCTACAGTATAGTGTTATCACTGTCATATTTTGCTGTATCTCCTCTTTCTTTGCACTATGACATATAATAGTGAACAACTAGCACATACTGAATGATTAACTGTTTTCCAGTGGCTGTTTTAGTGTTTTACTTATATTAGCCAACTAT
This sequence comes from Canis lupus baileyi, assembly GCF_048164855.1. Taxonomy (NCBI): domain Eukaryota; kingdom Metazoa; phylum Chordata; class Mammalia; order Carnivora; family Canidae; genus Canis; species Canis lupus. The sequence continues at coordinate 54,726,562 of NC_132841.1, forward strand.
TGTCACCATAACCCTATGAAGTAGGTATTATTATTTCTACTTTAAAGATGACAGACAGAAATGGAAAGATGAAGCAGTTATGTTTCAAATCAAGGCTTCTCAACCATGGCATTAGGGGCTGGATATGTTTTTGTTGTGGGGAGCTGACATGTACATTAGAGGATGTTCAGCAGCATCCTTGACCTCCAACCACTAGATGCCAGCATCATGCTCCCCACCCCCCAGCTATAATAATCAAAAATGTCTCTGGACACCACAAATGTGCCTGGAGACAAAATTGTCTCCAATTGAGAACCACTAACATTTTTTAAGAAAAGATTTTATTTATTCATGAGAGACACAGAGAAAGAGAGGCAGAGACATAGGCAGAGGGAGAAGCAGGCTCTGTGTGGACAGCCTGATTCAGAACTCGATCCCAGGACCCCGGGATCATGACCTGAGCCGAAGGCAGACGCTCAACCACTGAGCCACCCAGGTGCCCCTAATGTTGTATTTCTATAGCAAAAGGAAGACAACAGTAAAAAGGCAAAGGTAAGTGGTAGGATGGGTTGGGGAAGAGAATGTAGGCACTTATTTCTGGTCTCAGCAGAGAGCTCTTTCTTAATCATCTACTTTGTACTGCTCTTTCCCTGAAGTCTGATACATCAGAAAATACCTGAGTCAAGAGCTCTACAGACTTCTGTTTAAGTTTGAATAAGGTTCTTAATTTTCCTAAGACTTAGTCTATTCATTCTTAGGCAATGTGGAACTGAGCCTATTTACTTAGCAGGGTGTTTGTCAGGATGAAATATCACAAAAATGGCCAATAAACAATAGGCGTTACATGAAAAAAATCATCATCTTACTAGTGAAAATGGGTAACTCCTACTGAGAAAAACAAACAAAATCCCTAAAATAAAAGGCACAAAACAAACACTAAGCATCCCTGGTAAAGAAATATTGCTTGCGTTAGCCAAATCCATTTGTCCAATTTCCTTGCTTCCTTTTCTTGCTTCTCTGTAACTCTAATTGAAAGTGCAATGACATTCTTCAATTGGCAGGGCCTGTCACATTAACATATCGATCAAGTGATGGTTTTTCCAAGGGCCTTGTGTGGAAATGTCCATTCACAAGAAACCTACTATAACAACAGCACAAAATAAGTAATTATCAATGTCCATCTTTGCCATATTTTAGTTCTCTTTGCTGAAGTAAGAAATATGGACTTAGGGTTCACGGTCTAACAACCTTTGATTTTAACCATCAAGACTGTAAAAAGATTGGGGTTCCACAAATTTCCTGTCAAAGCACAGAAAGTTATTCCAGGGACATGTCCCTAGAGCTTTTTGATAATGCAGCCATTAATAAAGTAAATTTGAGATATATTCCTAACACATGCACTTTTTGGTAAATCTACATGTTCCATTATGTTTACATATTATACATTTTAGAAAATATACAAAAAGTTAAAAGGATGAAGTAGAAATATATCAAAAAAACACTTTTACAGTTTGTCTCCAGCATCTCAATGGTCTTGCTGACTTTCAGCCAGTGTGAGAACCCCACCTAGAAACTATAGTTCTATCATACTGAGATAGACTGTCAGTAGTGGTGAGCATTATCTGCTTGTGCCCTGTCCTGTCCCAGATAATAACTATGTTTCATGCCGTATGGCTATGTTAATAGGGCTCATCTAGAAATCGATTTATTCACCATTGTACACATTTGTTCATTACCCACTGGAGCACTTGGGGCATTGCCTGATGTCCAAATTTTTCAGTAGGCATTGATTGGGCCGGAGCCTCTGGTGATTTATTGCTCTTCCCAGATGGAATAGTCAACCTCTCATGTCCTCTTCTTCTCCAACTTACTTTTCTTTGAGGGCTGAAAACATTGCAGTTTTATTGAAAGTATTTGCAAGTTTTTGAACCAAAATATCTGCACTAGCAGGAGAGTGGGGGTGTCCTCACAGCCTGGGATTGTAACCTGAGAGTCAGTGCTGAAAAATACCCATGCACATCTACACTTTCTCTGAAGCCATTAGAAAATACTTACCAAATGTAATTTGTAAATTGTAAAATTTCTTTGAAGTTTCATTTTTACCTGAATCATCTATTTTTTTCTTTATTAAGCCATTTTAATTGTAATACAAAAACAATGTTTTAAAATCATGAACACCACATAAATGGATGCCTCCTGGGAGACAGTCCATGTTTACCCTTTTGCTATCCCTATTCTGCTTAGGATCATGCTCCCCCAGCTTTAGCAACTCAAAAATAAAGGATGGGGCCGCCACCTAAGGTTGAGGATTCAGCCACATGCCCACCTTATTGCTCACCACCCACCTAGGGAACTTTGGCCAACCACTTAATTTATCTAAACCTCATCTAAGGGCAAACTCCCATGATAAAAAACTAGGGACAATTTATATGTGCCAAAATCCTTCCTTCTAAGTTACACCCAAAAGATCTCATCTTGTAAATCCAAAGCATGAGAACTCAAAGAAGGCCTAGAAAAGGAGAGTGGAAGCCACAGACTTCCGGATACAGAATACAGAATAAGTAAGTCACAGAGATGAAGGGTCCAGCCTAGGGAATATATAGTCAGTGGTAATAGGCTTGTATGGGGACAGATGGGAGCTACACTCATCATGAGCATAGTATAATGTGTAGAATTCTTGAATCACTCTTGCTATACACCTGCAACTAATACAACACTGTGTGTCAACAATACTTACATTTAAAAAAAAAAAAAGATTTAAAAAAAGGAGGCCTAGAGATCATCAAAGAACAGTTTGAAGATAAGGAAATTGAGGGTCAGAAAGGCTGACTTGCCAAACTCATGGAGTTAATCTTTTTCAACACCAGAAATGATTTTGACTCAAGGAGAAAAACCACCTCACGAAAGAAAGGAATTTTCCCTGAGCGTCCTCAGTGTATCAGGGACAGAACCTTGCCTCCCAAGTACAAGCCCTCCACCCTCTCTGCAGTATATGTTTCTAGTCTTCACATGCAGTAGGTGCATAAAGCATACTCCTTAAAATAAACTGACTTATTCTAGCTAGGGGACGACTTCCCGGAAGTCACTCCAGATGGCATTCTTAGTACTGCCACTTTAATCTTAAAACATTTTCTAAGTTTTCCAATGGCTTCAGAGAGGTTTGTGTGTGGGGTTGGGTATTTTTCAGCACTGCCTCTGATTATGGAGATTTTAACCAAACTCCATCTGCCAATATACCCAATGTTTATCATGGAGTTCTCAAAAGAGCTGCTCACTACATGAATTCAGGTTTCTTCCCACTTTTCAACAGCTAAAATCCTCAGAGGCCTCACACTCCACTCATGCTTTAAATCTGACCCCCATCCTCTTCAGCCTCCTCATCTCACCTCATCTCTTTTCAAATTCTTAGCTTGCTACCCTGCTACCGCTACTCCCTATCAGCACTCTCACATGCTCAATTCTTTCCCTACTTAAAATAAAACAAGGCAGAACCTTCCATCCTGTGCACTCCCTCTACTTCACTCTACCTCCTTCCTTCAAGAGCTAAACTTCTGAGGAGGGCTGCCTGTACGCACTGTGTCACACATTCTCATTTTCTCTTTTATTCTTCTCTTTCTTCTCTACCACAACCTGGCTTCTGCCTCCAGATTTCCACAGAAGCTTCTCTCCCTCAAATAACAATGAATCTCTTGTGGACATCTTCAAGCCACACTGGACCTCGGAGATGTGCCTACCTTCCTGGCTTCTAGAACCAATCTCCCTTGAGTTTCCAACCTCTGTAGACACTTTTTCTTCATGTCTGGGGCTTCCTTTTCTTCACCTTACCTACTGAGTTTTGGTATTACCCAAGGTTCTGTTCTAGTCCTTCTTCTTTCTTCATTGTTATCACTGTTATCCATGACTTCAAGCAACTTCGACACTGTAATGAATGCCAAGTTCGCTTCTAGGCCTCTCTTCTGACCTCCACATCCATGTGTAAATTGCCTCCCTGAAAGCTTCACTTAGCAGAATGGTGGATTCTCCAGGGCTCTACCTAGATCCCATCTTCGCAGCTGCCTGTCCATCCCACTCTGCCCTGGCTGCCAGGAGTACTAGCTGTTGACAGCTATGGTCCGCACTGGACCCTGTACCATCAAGGTGACATTCTCTCCCAGCAGGAAGCCCACAGTAAATGACTAGTTAGTGAGTAAAAAAGGCCAGACCCTCTAGACACAATTTTTAGGACTCAGAAGTGCTATCCAGAGCTCTGGGTAGAGCTGACTGACATCTCCGTTACAACTGCATTTCTCACCTTGTCTCTGCTCATTCCTCCATTCATTGCTTCCTGTAGGGTCATCTCCTCTGAGAACTCCCCAGTACATCTTCAGCATTCAACTCCCCATCTCAAGGAATCACAGCCCACATCAAAAGAAAACTCATTACACTCCCCTAAAAACTTATAAACATTTTTTTACTTATTTAAAATTCGATTCTTTAATTCTCAACCGTATAATAAATAGTCACATCAGGGCTTAGAGGCAAAGGCAGAAATTCCAAAAGAGCTGGCTTTTCCTTAACGTGTCAGACTTGAGAGTTTAAACAAAGCTAGATCCACTCAAGCTCAAACTGCACCCTACTCTATCCACATTCTGGTTCCAGTTGCATTGGCTGCATACTGGCTGCACATCACCCAAGGGCCTGGTTCAAGGGTAATCATGGCTTCTTCCTCCTCCTTTTCCACTCCCTCCAATGTTCACCATCTTAGTAAATAGCACCATCATCTTCATATTTTCCCCCTATCTATGAGTAACTCACCAAATCATATTAATTCTTCCTCCCAAATATCTTCCAGGTTAATGTTTTTCTCCACTTTATTTCTCCACTATAATTTCCCCATCCCAGGAAATTTCCCCATCCCATCTCCTCTCTCCAATTATTGCAGAGAAGCCCAAACCACTGATTATCTTATCCCTGAGGTAGCTGTATAGAGCCAAGACAGCCAGGTAGACTACTCATTTGCCTCTATCCAAGAATAACCTCATCCAGGGGCACTTGGGTGGCTCAGTCAGTTAAGTGGCTGATTTTTGATTTGGGCTCAGGTCATGATCTCAGGGTCTTTGGGTGAAGCCCGGTGTCAGGCTCTGTGCTTAGTGGGGAGTCTGCTTGAAGATTCTCTCCCTCTCCCCCTTCCCTTGCTCTCTTTCTCTCTAAAACAAATAAATATTTTAAGTATTGTTTTAAAAAGGAATATTTTTTAAATAATGAAATAATATATTTTATTTATATTTATTATGCACATATACATATTTATAAAAATATTTTTTTAAAAAAAGGAATAACCTCATCCAGAATTCCAAATTCCAGGGCTCCACAATGTCTCATGCAATATTATCATTGTCTGTGTATGTCATGCTGTGAAAAACACAGAAAACACGTCTATTGCCATAGGTCCTAACTGGTTACCCTGCCAAGTGTCTTTCTTTTCCTATGCTAGATGGTAAGCCCTTTGAGGACAGGGACTCTGTATTTCCTGTCTTTCTGTTTCTCAGGGGTTAGCCTAAGACTAACATATAGTTGATACCTTATATTTGTTAAAGAAATCAATAAACTCGTCAATCAGTCCTCTATCAGAAGTAATGAATGAAAGGGGAAGGAAAGGAGGCAACAGTGAAAAGAAGAAAGGGGAAGAACAAGAAGTCAGTTTTTCATCCTTCCAGGAGTCTCATCCCTGAGATTGAATTGAGGGTCATGAGAAACAATCTATGTTAGAAGATAAGAGGAATATTGGTAACATTCTGAAGAACAAGGTTTTAAATTATAGCTACATTTTCTCATTTTGTTCTTTTTAGTTTGTAATCTCCAAGAGGGCTAATACCAGGTTGTGCTGTGAAGTAGTTTACCAAACAAGGAGAGACCAATAAATCCTAATTGATGATAATAATTAGGGAGGAATTAGTAGGTGGAGGACAGAACCAGAATGGCTAAATAAGCAAACATTTCCTTGGAATGGAAGTTTTATACTACTGGTCCCGCCTGTTGCTTTATAATTATTTTTGAAAGTGGAAAAACAGAGTCGACAAGTGGGAAAATAGGTGATTGTCTCTCAGCTCAATCACATACTAGGGGTGTGACCTTGGCAGAGGCACTTAAATCCTATGAACTTGCACTTCTCTGTCTGTAGGAAGAAAGAACTGAACTCCATGATGTTCGTGTCCACTTCTAGCTCCAAAATTCTATTCCATTCTGTTCTATGTCATTTTAACTCTTTCAATGTCTGTCAATCCAGTGTTTTCTGCAAACTGGAAAATGCATTCAAACTGGCTACTGTTTTATTAGAGTTAGCCAAAAATAAGTTTTAAAACAGGAAGCTAGTCTGTGAAAACAATTCATATCAGCAAGCTGGAAGCTTTCTGGAGGACCATTTTCAGCTTTCTTCTTCCTTACCTCTGAAAGCATATGCTTTAAATAGGAAATAGATAACGAGCAAACATACATACTTATTTAGCAAGTTGACCTATGGAGAGGAAGGCAAAGACAGAACATGGACCTGTAGGCAACTGTTCACTTGCTAGGGATGCACAGAAAAGTCTGAGAAAGAAACTGGATGAGAAAGGCAATCCAGTGACTATTGGAAGGCACTGCTTGGATCTATCCAATAATTCACCTCTCTCCCACCACCTTGCTTAAATACAAGAAGAAAAACATATATAATGAAGTGTGAAGCCTAGTTTGGTGTTCTAGTAAATATAGTGCCATAATGTCCTGGATGTATTAAATCACCCCACACACTTTTTTTTTTAAGATTTTATTTATTTATTTGAGAGACAGTGCATGAGAGAGAGCATGAGCAAGGAAGGAGGAGTAGAGGGAGAGGGAGAAGCAGGCTCCCCACTGAGCAGGGAGCCCGATGCTCCCTGCTCAGTGACTCAATCCCAGGACTCTGGGATCATGACGTGAGCTGAAGACAGATGCTTCACTGACTGAGCCACCCCAGGTACCCCCTTACCCCCTTTCAAACTCTATTCTGGTGATCTTCATTTATTGATTAGCTTCCAAGATACCATTCTTACTATTTCTCTTTTTCTCTTGTTTAAAGGAGAGGGACATTCATATCAGAGTTTTAATCTCATGGGCTGATTCATTTTCTATTCTTTTCAGGTGGGCAGAATATGAAAGAAAATCACCTGAATTAAAAAAAAAAAACCAGACCGTTTGTAATATTTGGCCATTTAGCAAATGCCCCAAGGTATTAGAGATCGAAGAAGCACAGTGAGTTGGAGATCAAGAGAAATGGAGCCAAACATATAACAAGCATATGCTGTTCTTAACAAAGTAAGTGAAACTGTTAATTCCTACTTCAAGGTAATTCTTCTCTGTGACCAGATCTAGTGAAATAAGCCCAAGGGCTCTTTGAAAAAATCTTATCAGTGGTCACATTAGAACAGTCCTAACCCTTTAGAAAAATAGGCCCTTCTTGGAAACAGATGTACCTCCCAGCCAGCATTTGTAGAGATACACACTCTTTGCCATCCTTCCAGCAGTGCAGGCTTTCTGCTGTAAGAGCAGATGAGTCCTTTCCTCTGAGCCTGACATCTCAGTAGTATTCTGGGAGCTGAGTTCCTGGGGACATTCTGTTTGCTCTCTAGGAAAGTTTGCTTTCCAACTGACTAGGCTACAGGTAGTATTTCCACTAAAAACTCATTCTTTAATTCTCAATTTTGCCTGGTAACACTATTCTAAGTTCCAATACTGTCTAATAAGAATGCCCAGCATTAAATTGCTTAATTACTGTGAGCCAGAGTCCATGTTAGATGTTTCATGTGCAAATAAATTTCCTTCCACTCCTCGCCACAGTCCTGTGAGGTCTGTAGATAGTACAGTCAACCTCATTTAACACAGGGGCCACCCAAGCAGCCCTTCATGTATGTTCCATCATTTACCTGTAGCGAGTCAAGGTTACCCCTCTGCAGGAGTAGTATGTAAAAAACTCTCCACTTGGCGCTGATCGAATAGAGTGCAAGGTAAGAAGGGCAACAAAAGATCACTGGAAATTTAAGAGGGGTATATGTCTAGGGGTTGGAAGATAAAGTTAGGGCCAAATGTCAAATTCAAATGCAAGTCACCTTTTATGCATTACTTTCATTATATTACCTTTGGAAATACTCGATATAAATATACTTTTTAATAGGACAAGACGGAATATAGGAGAGCAAGAAAGTCCTAGTTTAAAAAAAAAAAAATCAAATAGAAGGAATTCAAGAGACAAGCCAGCTAAGTAATTTTAGGTAAGTTACTTCACTGCCATGGTTACTTTTTACTGGATCTAGAATTCACAAATGACACCTTGCCTTTTCCACTGCTGGGGACATTTGCAAGATGTATATAAGATAACAAAACTCAAAGAGTTTCAGGAAAGTCGGAAAGACCCATAACTGCAAGCTATTATTGTCACCATCTTTCTAATTCAGTTCAACTCCATTTACCTGAAATTCTATGATAGGAAACTCCGATAACAATCACAGCAAACTTTCTACGCTTTTCTCAAACACAATGCATCCTTTGTACCTTAGCCATAAAATTACAATCCTCCCAGAAATAACATAAAAAAAAAACTCAGAAATAAGGTTCGAACAATGAATATCAATATAGACCCAATATTCCGACTTAAATCAAGTTCAATTTGGGACAATTGTCACACTCCATCTGTCAAAAACAGGATTACCTCAGGTCATGATGACCAGGGCACTCGGGCAATCCCCGGTAAAAACTCAAGATCAAAGACCTCATATCAAACTGTACTAAAAATTGGGACTTGTAATTTTTAGGAACTTTAGAATAAATACTAAAGTAGTCCACTAAAATATAAGTAGAATAAAGCCAAGAGTTTTTTCTGAAAGAAATTAGCTTATATCCAACTTTTCTTTTATCTCTTGTCAGAGATCGTAAGATTTTTCACTTCTCCCCAAAACTTTCCCTAATGAGAAACATCCTTTTAATAGCACTTGTGGGAAGTAACAGGATTCTGTTGGGAAACACACAACGAGACTTACTTATTCTCTTTGCTGACATAGTAGGTCTGTGTGTACAACTTCGTATGTTTCACACTTACTAAGAACTAGTTTGTGCAATGAACATATGGCCTTCCGAGGTTTGTAAGAAGAGCTGCTTAACTGAAGATAATTCTGTCAAGCATTTTTTTTTTTACATACGTATAAAGATAACAACAAAAGCCACCTTTTTGCTTTTTATCCTTTCTCTCTCTCTCTCTCTCTCTCATCTTTGTACCATTGCTGGCACATGGGCAGTCAGGATGTATTCAGATTTCACTATTATCAGAAAACCTTTCCGAGCCTATTTTTAGAAGGGCCACCTAACGTTATCTCCCACATATTAAATGTACTCATATACCACCTTAAATATATTTTTTTTGCTATAAAGCTTTTGAAATGTTTCAATGATTTAGCTTCTGAGCTTCTTCGGTTACGAGTACCTCATTCGATAAGCTTGGGAATCTGATTCAGGCTCAGGGATTATTAAGAAGTGAAAAAAATCTAACCTACAAATTATTTTCAAATGTAACCCAATTTTCAAGAGTTTAAGATGGAAATAAAATCGATACAATGTTTTATACATATTTAATTAAATATTGATTAATTTTGATTTTGCAGATTTCACCTTGCATTCCGTAGCCATTGACTTACAATTTTTTCTTTCAGGCCCTATGTCTATTACTATGATCCTTTAGGATCTTGTATATAATTAATGTCTTTTATTCTATTATCATATATTTGAGCATGGATTATGCTAAATCATACGTCCTCAATGAGGGAATAATGCTCCTATGAGGACAAAAATTGGTTCATGGGGAAAGAAAAATCTTATTCTAACTCTGGGTGTAGCACAGATATATACACACAGTCCATAAGCAGATATCCAGTATATCTGTGGTACATATTTTCAGAGGGCAGAAGGGCAATTAAGGGAAAGATAAGTCTGAAAGGCTCTTTAAAGGGGCGATAATGGCATAAAGAATGAGAAACATTGTTTTGGATTGTTTTCATATGCTTTATATGTATCTGTTTGGTTTTGCTAACAGAATTGAAGCTATTTAAGAACAAGGATTATATCTTCTACTTCTGAATGTTTACACCACCTGCTCGAAGTTCCCAACATTTTTTGTTTTTCACCCTCCTGGGAAAACACTGTGGTCTAATTTTATGCAACTCTGAATTATGCAAATTTGAAATAATGTCATAATAAATACCCAGGGTTCAAAATGTGAAATAATGCAAATTTCTTCAAATTAGAAATTTGCCAGAATTGCCTGATTTCAAAGCTGGCAAGGCAAGTGAATTGTTAATTGTGTTTACTGCCAGGTGGTAGCATTGTAGGCACAGAAAGTCCCTTCATCCTTTGTAGGGAACAAATTATGTGAAGTCTGTAGAAACACTTCTCTCCAATAAAATGAATTTGCATACTAGAATCTGTTGAAGCATACCTATAGGAACCTGATATATAACCACTGTATGTGTATATATAATTATATACATAATACACAAATATATACATGAAGAATATATATATGAGAGAGAGAGAGAAAGTTTGGAGTTATTTGAAAAAATCTGTTTAACTGTTAGGGGTAGATTTTGATCATTACATTATCATATTCATATCTCTTTATTGCCTGTGATCAGTAAAATAAATATCACTGTGGCCAGTCTATATTCTATTTGGAATACAAATCTGAACAGACTTTATGATACATCTAGCACTGGAAACCATCAGCAGAAGAGGCAAGAGACCTTAATGTCATCTAGAACATCAGGCTCTCAGCACGTGGCCTAGTTCATGGCACATAGAAATGAAAATGAATTATTTGTTAAACGGATATAAGATCTTGGTCATGCTGAAAAACAACCAAATACCCATTGTGATGACAATATACATCCCGATTTATTACATACAAACATTATTTACAACTTCATCAAAATTTGATGGCAAACATGTGAAGCACTCCTAGTGCACCATGAAAACCACAACAGTAAAATAAGGCATAACAATGGGAAAGTAATGAGAAGGTCAGAGTTCAAGGGTTTCTCCATTCACTAATACTGACACTTTAGGGGAGTTGCTTATGTCCCTGTATCTTGATTTCCCCATTAATGAAATCAAGGCACTGGATAAGTGACACCAAAAAGCCAACATTTTAACTGTAAAGTTGTATGAGTTTCATGCTCAATAAAAGCTCACCAGCAGTTTCTTAGAGCCTGTCCTGAGTTTGAAATTGCAAGCCCATATTCCTGTGCTAGAAAAGGTTAGCATCAAGGAAACTGTCTCAACAGTCTTAATATCAACAGTCTTAATATCTCTGCTTCTGAATTTTGCATGGTGAGCGCAGGCTATGCAAGGAGCTTCCACTCATCAGGGCATGCCTGCTAAATTCAACCATATTTCCACAATATTATGGCCTTTGATCTATTTTTTTAAAAAACAAAAGAAATCCTACTTCAAATATAACTCAAAATAACAAGTCTAAGTTTTGCTTAAAGAAAAAAAATGAGAATTTCCTAACTCTCAACGTGCTTTTAATTATTGAAGAAACAAAAAGCAGGCATAAAACCATTAAATAACAAGAAGGGATAATATGTATTCAACATTTTTAATGAATGTGCTCAGGAGCAAAGATATAATGTGCAAATAACTGGTGCAAAGCATGGTCAGAATGGGAAGAGATTAAAGTTAACAGAATTCCTGAGAGGTTCAGTGAAGGGTGGCAGTGCCTTGGAATGATAGCATCCTGGACTATAAGGGGTCTTAGAGGTAAGTTAAACCATGCTCCCTATAGCAATTCATCCCCATAGACCATCCAGCAGCATTACCATCCAGCTCCATTATCCAGATAAATATTGCTACTGATGGAGAAGTCAACAGTTCACTAGATAATCCATTTCTTTCTCACTCAATCCTTCTTATTTCACAGTTGGCCTTACATTGACCTAAAGCTGACTTTCCTTTTACTCTTCTGGTTCCTATTCCACTCTCTGGAGTCCCACTGATGAAGGAGAATTCTCCTCCAAATGAAATCTCTTAAGTCACTAATAGGCAGGGCTCATCCCAACTCTCTCTTCACCTGGGCGATCATTCCCAGTTCCATCTACCAGTTCTCTTCCATGACCTTGTCTGGTCTATGCCCATCCCACCCCCACTCCTCATCCTTGTCCCAGTTCAAAAGGCAACCCTCTTTCCTAAGTCTCTTTGATACAAGTAACCCAACGTTGAATAACCCAGGAGTAGGAAAACTGCCAGGAATCTCATTAAGAAAAGAAATTTGGAAAGATACCTATCATATCACCACTATAAAAATACCACAATACAATAATATGAAGAAATCCATGAGAATATAGATTCAGATCTGAAAGGGTATTTAAGAGAAAAATTCTTAGAAATTATTTTTCTAAAATTAAGTGTCGGGCAGCCCCGGTGGTGCAGCGGTTTGGCGCCGCCTGCAGCCTGGGGTGTGATCCTGGAGACCCGGGATCGAGTCCCACATCGGGCTCCCTGCATGGAGCCTGCTTCTCCCTCTGCCTCTCTCTCTCTCTCTCTGAATAAATAAATAAAATATTTTAAAAAGATCTAAAATTAAGTGCCAAAAACAAAGGAAGGGTGGAAGGAATAAAATTAAGAAAGCAAGGAATTTGGAAAGAAATAGTTAAGGCATTGAGGACACTAGAAATAAAAACGTTAGGAAGGGAAATGGGATGGAAGGAAGCTAGGAGAGAAGGACATGATTGGAAAGAAAGAGAAAGAAAAAAGAAAAAAGAAAAGAAAAGAAGAAAAGAGAAGAAAAGAAAAGAAAGAAAGAAAGATAGATAGTAGGGAGAGGCCAGGAGGGAGGAAGGAAAGTACGCCAGCCAAGATGAAGATGAATTGGCTATCTCACAGCCTTCCAGAGAAAATTAGTGTGAACAAATAAAGACCACATAATAAGGGAAAGATACAGTCAACACAACAACGTGGCTTCCAAGTTATACTTAAAATACAGCCACAAAAGCCATGTAAACTGGAACAAAATGACTTACTGTGTGGTTACTGTGCACAGAGCAGGCTGTACTGCTTCAACCTGGCACTATCTGAAGAAACTTGTTCTGAACACCATTTGGACAGAAGCCAAAGGTGTTCATGCCCCAAGAAGAAGCGCAAATCATTAAAAGAAAAATGTGGAAGGCAGTTTCCGTGTTGGTGTGTGATTTCCCAATGTTCTTGCCAGCACGAGAAATGCTTTGAAGGTGAACAAAAGCTAAGGGAGTAGAGCAATAAACACTAGCAGAACTTGCTCCCACCTCTGCCCCCTCCTCTAGCTTGCCAAGGCTCTTGAGTCCCATCTACACCTCACTCTGTGGAGATGGCATGTGTGAGCACACCTGGGGTTTCAGCCAGGTGTGGCATCTTTCCAGCCCTCTACCGTAGTAAGCTCAAGAGCCTTCCTATTACATACTAATTGTGAAATTCCAGAGACAAGGAAGGTACAAGCTCCATCACAGCTGAGGATGAGTAAGTGAAGTCACTGCTGACACTTTCCATCTATGTCTAATCCGCTGGCAGGAAAGGCACTTGGGAAGAGGAAGTTTTTATGTACAAAATCCTTGGGCCTGAGATTGAGTGCGTAGTATGGTGAAGCCTGTCAGGCTCCCCACATTAGAGAGCAAGCTGTGGGCAGTAGCAGAGGAAGTTGTTCATTGTTTTCACACGAGACCCTGAGAGGCACTGGGCACAACAAAGCAGGTGTCTCCCAGGTGACAGAAGGGACACTGGTGGAGAGGGCCATTCTGATTTTTTTTCATGTCACATATCTCTGATCTAATCCCTTGACAAGATACTTCCAGAGTTCCAGGACACACCACTCTGAAACACTTCTTGCTCTTGTGGTGGATGCTAGCAGTAGTGAAGGAGAGAGGCAGCAACAAATGAATTCACCAGTAGAGGACACCAACATCAGAGCAGGAGCAAGAGAAGAAGAACATGGCACTACTGTATCATGAATGTAGCTGGGTGAGAATCCACTGAAGTACTTTCAGAACTCTCCAGAAAAGACTTTCCAGCAGACAAAGATGCTGGCCACAAACAGATGTGAGCAGGAATCAGCGTGTCTGAAATATAAATCCCACTGTGAACTTATTTGTACCCAGAGACTATCAAAGTCAAGAAGATGTTTAGATACCATTCCACTTTTCCTTACTTATGATTTAGTAATCTGAGGTAGGCCCTAGTAAAGACTGCAATTCCTCCAGGGGAACATGTGATATACAAATAAGAGTACCTTCTATAAATTAAAAAAATAAAAACTGAATGAAGCTGTCAGAAAAGATTTGGAAATTCACATGCAATAAACAATATTTGAAGATGGCAGTTAAAATTCAAGAACCTGGATATTCTGATATCCTAAAAATCTTGGGTTTTATGGATTGAGATGGGTTGTGGCCCTTCTGGAAAAAGCAGCATCATGTTTGTGATCATACAGGTAATTAAAAATAATGCAGCCCCTATTCAGCCAACATTCAACCTACCTACATTTGAGTTGAGAGCTAAGGAAGTCTGCTGTGTGATAGAACAGGCAGCTAAATGCCAAATTAGGCCCTGAAACCATCCTTTCAATTCCCCACAAAGAAGATGTACAGCTGTCTCTTCTGAGCAACAAAGCTCAAATATTTATGTAGCAGGCCATAACGCAATTGAAGGAACAGAAAGCAAGTGTACCAACAGGTTGGGGGTATCTTCCATTTTGATAGCATACTCCCCTAAAATTGGGAAATTTCTGTGTACACATGATTCATTTTCTCTTCTCTATTACCAAGTGACAGATTAGTTCCCATTTATTCCCCTTGTCTTTAAGGAGAAAAAATAATTCTCTCAGAGGCAGGGTAGAGACAGTCTTTCTGTCAATTCTTTTGTACAGACTCACATAAATTTGTCATCCTACTGTTGTACCTCTTCAGGGTCCTTTGTGGATAATTTTTACTATCAAGATTGACATGATACACAACCACCAAGCTACTACTTTGGCTAAAAGTCCCTGTGCTGGGGGATCTAATGACTTTATTGGGACCAAAGCCCAAGACTGGCTTTCTTCCCTAATTCCACTTGTCTGTCATCTACCCTCACACTACTGGGTTTCTTACACAGCTTCTTTTACTGAAATATGTTACTAGAATCCTGCAACTCTAGTACTGAAAAAGGAAAAAGGAAGATTTAAGTTCCTCACATTTTTCTCTTAATCACTGTTTTTTAAACTTCCTGAGTAAACGTTTTGTTCTTAATGACATAGCGGGCAGAAACCCAACCTATAAAATGGTAAAAAGAGATGTTATGTCAGCCAAGAATATTGGGGAAGGGGCTGAGAAGGTGATGATAATGGGTCTGGACCATCAGCCACAAGATATTTCTCCTCCTCACCCAACTGTCACCTTCTGTATCTTCTGGAGTATGCAATGTGAAAACCACTAACTCATAACACTATACAACTTTCTGTTTTAAAGAATATTTAAGTTGAAAATTGTTGAATATATTTCATCTGAAACAAAATGAGTACATGTGACATCAACCTGCTCCAAATATGGCTACTGATTATCTCCTGTTCCTAGACTACTGAAGCATCATACTGTGATTTAATCCTAATAATATTACAAATGGTAAAGTGTAAGATTTTTATCTAAAATTCCCTGGGTGGGGGGAAGTCCTAAAATTTGGAAAAATGTTGCCTTCATCTGCTAAACTATTGAAGAAACTGAAGGCACTCAATACTGGTAAGAATTTTAATATTTTTGCCTAAGGTCTACTACAAAAAGATTTAAGACAGAGTTCAAGTGCCTCTCACTTTGTTAAGGGCTTGGGAAACCTGAAGGAAGTGCACAGTGATTCTTGGAAGCTGAAGAGTTTGCGAGGTCTCTAAAAAGAGAGGCGCTTTTCGATGCCCTTGGAAGCACTTGCTATTATTCATTCATCCCCGTCGAAAAGACTTTATAATCTCAGCTTTAGTTCTTATAATCTTATTTTTCAAATGCATGCCATCCTAGAAGTGGCATTCTGGTGATCCTCAGACAGATTCTTAACTACCTGATAAAGCTCTTCTTCAATAACATGAGCATGTTCTCCGCATAAAGGCATTGTGCAAAGCGATGAATAAAGGAGAAAATGGTGGTTATTTATAGAGAAATTTACACCACTGTTCCATCAGGACCCCACTTATCACCAAGTAATAAAGAAGATTCCTTTTGAAAATGCACACTTTCTATCTTCTGAATATTTACTAAGCAAACCAACTGTTTTTAGGGTTTATTGGAAAAAGATAGCTACGGTATAAAAGGCACTTAATGATTCACAGGCTGAAACCAGACTTCCTTTTAGAGACGAGAGAAGGAAGATACACTTTGTTCCTTAAGAGTTCAGCGGGGGACCTGTTTGGAGCATCTGGAGGAGAATTGCACACAATTGCAGAAAGATTATCACTCACCTTCTCAGAGCCTAATAGTCACCACATGATTAGCCTCAAGCTAATCAATGATTTAAAAAATGAAATTATGCTTCCTGTGTCCTTCATGAATGAAGAAGCCACTAATGATTTATCAGCAGTAGGTCATGTGTTCTATTATAACACATTTGAGAAGTATGTTATCTATCCATTCCTTTATTCATCTGACACTTCTTTACTGAAGACCTATGATGGTACAAGATCAGTTGATCTACTGAAGTTTTAAGACACAGAGCTGCCACCTGACAAAGTGGACAGACACACCCACAAGGTGACTATCTGGTGAATTTGCCACAGGCTGAGGTTGGACTCTAAGCCCAAAGAAATTCAGAAATGATGCTGCCCAATTCCTAGATTTATTTGCACTTATTGATGCTGAGATACAGAAGCAAAGCTGATATATAGACCAGTAAGAAAAATAATTGCAAAGTGGACCAATGATTTATAAAATGTATCCCAACCAATGTGTTCTCTAGAATTATATGAGAAAAGGTTCAAAATCGGTCACTTACTGTCTGACTTCGTGCAAGTTCACCATATTCTTAGATTCTCAAAGAATCAAAAATTACTCCATAAAATTGTTGCTATTAAGTGAATTAACTTTTACTTAGTGCTTATCCCTTATTCAGTAAATATTTACTGAGCACACACTATGTACCAGATATCATACTAAACAGTGGGGATATAGCAGTGAATTAATCAAATGTCTCCATGGGCTTTTGGAGACAAGGGGAGTGAAATAAAGAGAATGCTGGAGTGCATTAGTAAGTGGGGAGCTAGTTGTATGCTTCACTGAGCCAGGTGTAGAGGGATTATCTGTCAGGTAAGCAGGTTGGATCCTGCCAAAGTTCCCTCTATGATTCATTTTCTAAACTTTTTTTGTCATCCAGTGTCCCTTTTGATTGGCAGCTGCACTCAACGTGCATATCCAAAAAGCTAATACTAGCTAATAATTACTAAGCATGTCCCACTTCACTCTGACTGGGGATGTGGTCTTCTCCCTAACATAATCTTTCCATCTGTTTTCTTTAATCCAGTTAATACTGTGGGATATTTGTTTGTGCACCAAATAAACTAAACAAGAATTATGCTACCCAGAATGCCCATCCCTGCAGCACTGGCTACATGAGACATCTCCCCTGGAGAGTGGGAAACAAGAAACCTATGTGGGTCTCTCTGCTCTCATGGACACTGGCCCATCCTGCAGGTTCCAGTTTGTCCCTGCTTCCCCTACTTTTGCATCTATCTTTCCTTCTTGATTCCCTGCATGGCCACCTCAGACTGCAACACAAGACATTAAAGCAACAGCTTCCCATGTAACCAACTCTTCACAATTGCGAAAGTGGGATCTCATCATATCACTGAGGGTTTCTGCTTCTCGGAATTCTGATAGAGTGTTAATTTGAAAACATTTCTCTAAGGGTAGTGCTCTCCTTTAAAAGTTTCTACAAAGATGGATGAAAGGTAAAGCACTGTGAGGAATTTCTATCTTTATTTGTTTTTAGAGTTTTTTGAATTAAGACATAACTCACATACCATAAAAGTTCCCTTTTAAACTCTACAACTCCTACAACTCTGTGGCTTTTTATATGTTCACAAAGTTGTGAAGCCATCAGCATGTCAAACTCCAGGGAATTTCCATCACCCCCCAAAGAACCCCTGTACCCACTGGCAGATACTCCTCATTTCTACCTCCGCTTAACCATGGCTATCAGCCTGCTTTCTGTGTCTGTAAATTTGCCTGTCCTGGATATTACATATACAGGACATAATACAGTTTACAGCCTTTTGTGTCTGGCTTTCTTTGCTTCAACATAATATTTTCAAAGTTTAACCATATTATAGCATGCATCAGTACTTCATTTCTTTTCATTATTACATAACAATCCATTGAATGGATATAGTCTATTTTATTTACTCATTCAACAGCAGATGGACATTTGGATTATATCCCATATTTGTCTGTTATGAATAATGCTGCTATGAACATTCATTGTCAAGTGCTTATGTGAGCATATGTCTTCAATTCTCTTGAGTATATTTACTGAAGAGTGAATTTCTGGGTCTTAGGGTAACTCTACACTTAACATATGGAAGAACTGACAACCCAAGGGTTCTAGTATGTTCACATCTTCACCAATACTTCCTATTATCTGTTTTGTTTTGTTTAGAGAGAGAAAAAGCACACAAACAGGGAGCAAGCTGCAGAGGAGAGAGAGAGAGAGAGAGAGAGAGAGAGAGACTCTTAAGCAGGTTCCAAACTCAACACAGAGCCCAGTGTGGGGTTCAATCGCACCACCCTAAGATCATGACCAGAGTCAAAAATCAAGTCAGACGCTTAACAGACTGAGCTACCCAAGTGCTCCAATTACCTGTCTTTTTGATGACAGCCATCCTAGTGGATGTGAAGGTCACCTAGGAATTATGTATATCCTTATACAAGGATTTTAGGTGGCCAAAGTGAAGGGAATCACCTCTATTGTCTTGGGGCGAAGTTTTTGTCATCTTTTTTTTTTTCTTTTTCACGTTTAAACTTACAGAAGGAATAATAATGATGATGATCAGTAGCATACTTTGTGTCAGCACAATGCTATCTTATGAAGAAATCCCTTCATTGTAACACAGTTTTCTTCAAAACCCTTCAAGAAAGACAGCATAAATACTGCTATTTTCTCAGTATCTCCAATGTATGATGTAGAGCCGCCAGGCACACAGTCCAATGTTTTTTGAGTGGCTAAAGCTCATTTATTTTATAAAGGAGGAAATTGAGACTAGAGAAGGAAATTTTCATACTCAAAGATGTCCAAACAATAAGTGGTAGAGTTTCCTAACTTCTATGTGGGTGCTCTTTGCACAAGAAGATTAAATATGATATGATCACTAGTTAAAATGGAGGGTGGTGTTCAACACATAAGTAAAGTATATTAGGTCAAACGATAAGAGGCTACTTTACACAATTTCTTTGAGAGCATGGTTTTATTTAAAAAAAAAAACTATAATTATAAAAATCACAAGTCAAAAAGCAAGGCCACAGTCAATGCCTCTCTCTCTCTCTCTCTCTCTCTCTCTTTTCTCCCCCTCTCTCTTAGCTTGGTAGATCATAAGCACAACCCTTTACATGAAAAAATTGTCTATAACATTTCTTCACCCATACCCTATAGAACAATTTAGGAGGTACTACTCTAAAAAATGTTCCACAATACATATAAAAATAAAACATATGACTAAACATAAAAGAAAGGTAAATAAAGTATGGTTTCTTTAACCATTAAAAAAAGGGTAGAATAATGATAGTTGTACAATATAGTAAATATACTAAATGTCACTGAATTATGCACTTTTATATGTGCATAATTGCAGAAACCATGCATAATTTTAAATTAACCATATAAAACGGTTAATTTTATGTTATATGAATTCTGCCACAATAAGAGAAAAGAAGGTTTAAATTCTTTAAAGAAGCCTATTCACTTTTTAGTGGTGAGTTCTATCAAGATTGGGCAAGACCACAAGAAGTGACTTACAACATGGTTGCCAAGGAAACCAGCTTCTCATTGGAAGAAGATATCCAACAGCTGCAGAAATATATCATGAATGTTTCCCAAAACCCTTTCTTCTTTTAACTTAAGCCAGAGAAACAAAGAAAGACATTCTTTTCAAAGGCAATTGTATATACAGATTTTCACATGTTCTCACACACGTGCACAGTCCCACATTAGCAGTCACATGCACCAGGATGAGAAATTCACTGGGAGTAATCAGGGCATTGCCTCTCTGATAGCTAGTGAGTCAAGGCTGGAATGAAGTCAGCTGCAAAAGTCCTTCTGACACAAAGCTAAAGCTCCAAAGCCCTGCTGAGGTCTTTGTGCTGCCGAAGCTCCCAAAGTCTTTTGATTCTAAGAGAACCTCCACAGTGAGTTGAAAGTTGTTTCCTATTCAAGCCAAGGAGAAACTATATGTTTTACTGAAACTGAATTAGGTAAGAGAAACAAATGCATTGTGCCCAGGATTTATATCTCTATAGCTTCTTTGTAGCCCTAAACCTCACCCATGATAGGTGTTTTAATAATTATTTACTAAATTTTATTCTACCATTATCAATGATTATAAATTAGCTCATAATCAATTGGGTAGTCCAAAGAAGTTTGGGTTTGTTTTAATTTTCAAGTATGTAATTCATGCCCATCAGAGCCCCAACTTTACTCATTGCCCCAAGGGTGGGAAGCTGCTTCACCTAGAGTCTCCTGCTTATTAAAAAAGCACTCAGGGTTCTCCTTGAACAATGGATAGTCCCTGGTTGAACAAATGGACTTTAACCCCTTCAAGGTCAACCAAAGGACAGGTTATTTAGAGACCTAGGAGGAGCACCTGTTGGAAACACAGCAAAACAACCACACAAAGCTCTCTCCCATGAAAACAGTGGTAATTAGCTGGTCCAAAAAGATTTTCTCCTTTAAAATTTGTAGAATATACGGAAGGACCGAGCCAGTTGCTAATAAAAGGATAAAGGAGAAACAGAAGAAATTACAGGAGATAAAGAAAAAGAAAGAGACTGAGAACCCAGAAAAGCTCATGGGAAGGAAGCACAGAGAAACACAGATTGCAGCATTTTTGGGAAGAGCTGGCATGACGTCCTTATAGAAATACCTTCTTTGTTTCTTGTAACATAGAACATGTGAATTCATACAATTAACAAAATCTGATTGTGAGAAAAATTCTAATCTTAATTTTTAATGTTCCAGTAATGCTTAAATGGTCCAATTACATACATGCTCATAGTCCAAAGACTTGGTTGAAAGTGCAGACAGGGCTCAGGAGAAATAAGGTTGCCTGTAAATAACTCTTTTCTACAAAATACTCTCCAATAGCTTGACACTGAATGGAACTTTCTCATGCACTGGGTATGGAGAACAAAACAAATCTGGCCACCTATCTAGAGAATTCTACTGCTGCAAATGCTTATAAATGAGCAGCTGTAACATCCTTAATTTCAAGAAAATGAAGGAACAGCAGAGTAATAGTTAATGTTTACTGAGCACGATGCTAAATTATCAAATTTAATCTTGATAATAATTCCATAAGGACCATTATCATCTCCAAACTGAAAATTAGAATACGGAGGGTGAAGAAGTGAAGTCAGCAGCCCAGGTCACAGAACAACGAAGGGGCCAGGCTGGGGATCCTGACCTGGTTTGCATGTCTTTAAGGACCATATTTTAATGGTTATACTCATCTGCCAATTATGTACTGTATGACCCTGAGAAACCAATTAACCATCCTGTGCTTCCTCAACTGTAAAATGAGAGTATTGGCATAGATAATGACCAAAATTGCTTCTGGCTTGAAAAAGCTATTGTTCAAATAAATAACTTTTGGGTTTAGAAAGGGAATATTATTACCAATACCAACTAACATTTTCATAAGCATTCACTATGAGCACAGCTTCACATGCAGTAGGTGTCCAATAAATGTCAGTTGAATTAATAAGAAAATATACTAGCCTGATTAAATACGTTATCTTATTTACTCCTTACACCCCTAAGACAGTTACTGCTATCAGTCCCTTTTACAAATGCAGGAATTAATCTTTAGAAAAAGTGACTCGCCTAAAAGGCACACAATAACTGATGGGAGCAGCTTCAAGGCAAGAAGTCTCAAATCAAAACATGGGACCTGGACAGAGAAGATAAAAACTTGGAGTTGACAATTTCAAGTTGGTTAAATCTTTAGTATTGGATTGTTTATAGTAATCTATGAACAAAGAGGCAGGAAAGATTCTGGGAAATCTACAAACAGTTGTAAATGAGAAATCTGTTATTTTGGGTAAAATCCTACTAAGCCATTACCATCTCCTTTCTGTTCCTGGATCCACAGAGCAGAGATAAACTACCAGTTACAAGTAGGTAATAAGGTCCATAAGCAAGAAGGTTAAATGTTAAAGTAGGTATGGAAGCCATTTGAGAGTCACAGTTCAATACAAATGCAAAGGTTTCTTTTTCAATGTTCTATAAAGTTCATCCTCCTGGCTAGATGCCAAATAAGACACTCCTGAAGCTTTCAGATGTGTGAGGTTAGGCCTGTTTTAAAAACTAAATGTGAATTTATTCCCTTACCAGGTGGCTTTATTCTAAGAGCACTGAACTTAGGTAACCTTCTTAACCATATTTAGAAGTGCTCCATACATGATCTAGATCTGCCACTTATGATTCAAAAAACAGGGCAAAATCACTGAGTTTCCCCAGACTCCATTTTCCCAGATTGGTGCTGAGTATCTAGTCCCCTCCAGCCCAGAGTTTCAGATTCAATTTCTGAATCTCAATTTCAGAGGTCCAAGAAAACTTAGCAATTTCATTTATATTGTTACTTTTTGATTGGCATATCCATCTAACCACTTAAAACTAACTCAGTTTCTATGTTTCTTTTGTATTTTATACCAACTTTTGAAACATGGGATACGGCCTCAAATTCCAGCATTTGGTGATAGAATACAGTTCTCAATAGTTCCTTAAGCCCTTTGTTGAAAAGTGAAAACATAATTTAGTTGCTATTCATATTTTCAAAGGGTTTAGGATACTCTTGTAAAACACTCTATTAAAAATCTTATTTCTACATTTTGAACTGGAATTATTACTGGAACAGGTACTAACATCTATTAAAAGGCTACTTGCAGAAAAAAAAAGAAAGAAATTATGTGTGGGGTCATTGATGGAAGAGCAATGGTTATCTTCTTGCTGCTGTTATTTTAATCACATTTCTCTGTATTGTTTTTTTATGGGGCCTTTATTAATTGATATGAAGGGGAAGCATCTACCAGGTTTCAATTGCAAGAATCTTCTAGAAAAGTTTAATTACAGGCTTTTAAAGACTAGGAAAAATTTATAGTGGTTTGATTATTCTGCATTGTGAACATCAAATAAAAATCTGCAAAATCATGGAAGATACCAAATGAACAAAGCAAATTTACTTTTAGTAGATCATGTGTGGGTAACAAGGAAAGGGGTACCATTTTTTGACCAAGTTAGGAAAAAACAACCTAAATTAGTAAAAAGTGAATCATAAACCTTACAAAGAAAATTCACAGATTCAAGGATAAACAACAGTTAAACCATGCTATACTTTTCCTTGTTAGGGTTTTTGATAACTCTGATTTTATAATAGTTAATAATTCTTTCTATATTCCACGTGAACTGCCTGCAAAAGGGTATTTCCAAAATGTTTAAAACTTTATTCTCCTTAGTATTTACGATAGTTCTCCTACATTTTTTGTGTACCATTTAATTGGATATGAAATTATTTTTCAAAGATCTTACAAAAGTTAAATTTCAGCCTCATTGCCCTACATAAAGCAGATCATAAATTCTAACTAGTTGTCGTCTGAAAAAAATCTAAACAGGAAATTACGTGCAGCAAAGAACATTTTTAAATGATCCTTATTTATTTTTGAGGTTTCTAATCTAAAACATGCTTCTTTCCATTCCCAGTGCATGGAAAGAAACACATTCTTTTACGGTGGAAGTGTTAATTAATGTGCATGACATAGAGAGAACAAGGAAAAGGTTAGAGCTGATGGTTTCACTAATAGCATTTCTAAAAATAGAGGATTTTTGAAACAATGCTCTTTCATGTTAGTTAACTTTCTCAAAGCCCTAGGGTTAGAGCTAAAATACATTGATTGGTTAAAATAAAATCATCTGTTACACAGATATTATTTACCTGTATTCCCATTACAACTAACTGAATCATTTACTTCTCATCAAAATTGATTTCTAGGAGTGCCTGAGTGGCTCAGTGGTTGAGCCTCTGCCTTCAGCTCAGGGCATGATCCCAGGGTCCTAGGATCGAGTCCCACATCAGGCTCCCTGCATGGAGCCTGCTTCTCCCTGTGCCTCTGACTCATTCTGTCTCTGTGTCTCTCATGAATAAGTAAATAAAATCTTTTTTAAAAAATTGATTTCTAGGGGCAAGCTCTGATGTTTTTCTTTTTTTCCACATAATTTCCCCAAACGGGGAGGTTATCAACAGCAGCAGATTTGACTTTGAAGTTACAACCAAAATGGCCTGTAAAGTCATTAGCACAGTACACAAGTCAATGTATCTCTCTTTTTTGTTGTGTTGTTTCATGCCATCTTCCCCATGGCAACCTCTCATAGCCACACTTGACTTTCTTCTGGTTCTCAAACACATGGAGACTTTCTATAACCCCATATCCTTGTGAGTCTCTCCATTTAGAGAAAGGTTCCCTTATTTTCCTCCAGGCAAGCTCTACTAGAAAGTCCTTCAAAACAAACCAAATATCACCTTTTCTGGTAATATCTTTTCTGACTTTTCTAATTTGGCAGATCTGAGCAATTGTCTGCTCTAGAGCCATTTCCAATCTTTCTTCCTTGCTGGCTTCCCATATAAGAAACTAAAAATTAGGGGCACCTGGGTGGCTCAGATGGTTAAGCATCTGCCTTAGGCTGGGCCCCATGATCTCCAGTTCTTCCAGTTGAGCCCATAAGCTCTGGGCTTATCAGAGAATCTGCTTCTCCCTCTCCCTCTGCCTTTCTCCTCCACTCATTCTCTCTCTCTCAAGTGAATAAATTAAAATCTAAGAAAGAAGGGAGGGAGGGGAAGAAAGGGGAGGGAACGGAAGGGAAAAAAAACATTAGCCACTCAGTTTCCCAGTTTCCCCTGCAGCTTGAGGTAGTTAAGACCCAGTTCTATCCAATGAGACATGAGGGATATCTGCTTAGAGGCATCCAGGAGTAACTGTGCATGCTAATTAAGAAGTGTGTCCAGAGAACTTCCTCAGTTCACCACCCTGGCTGCTCTGTCTTCTAAAGCAACCTTCAAAGCTTGGTATTCCTAAGCTTCAGGAGCCATTCTGCAACTCTGAGAAGAGACTGTTGAAATGGGGAGGGTGGCAGAGGGGAAGAATGGGGGAAATGCATGTTTATAATATCATGTCGGATACCGGACCCACCTGGCTTACCTACCCAAAAAGACTGGAATTGTTTAAGCATTATTGGCAAACTGTTTTTGAGAGCATCTAACATATTCCTAGCCAGGAGAAATATTCACCTGTGGCTCCCAAAGCATTTTTACACTATCCCTCTAAAGGCATCTGTTCACACTGGAACAATATCTTTGCAAATGTGTGCCTCGTTAAAAAACTGTGTAGAGAAAACAAGCGCTGGCCAGGATGTGAAGATAAATGAGCCCTTGTGCACTGCTGGTGAGGATGCAAATCAGTGTAGCCACTGTGGAAAACATGATGGTGGGTCCTCAAAATATTAAGAATAGGACTACCCTATGATCCAGCAATGCCACTTCTGGATATACATCCAAAGTAAATGAAAATAGGATATTGAGGAGATATCTGCACTGCCATGTTCACTGCATTAGTCACAGTTGCCAAAATATGGAAACAACCTAAGTGTGTATCAACGGATGAATGGATGAAGACATTGTTTTACACACACACACACACACACACACACACACACACAGTGGAGTATTATTCAGCCATGAGAAAGAAGAAAATCTTGCCTTTTGTGACAATATGGTTAGGTTTTGGAGACATTATGCTAAGTGAAATAAGAGGAAAACAAATACTATATGATATCATTTATACATGGACTCTTAAAAAGCTGAACTCCTAAAAACGGAGAGTAGAATGGTGCTTACCAGGAGCTGGGGATAGGAGAAATGGGGAGATACTGTTTAAGGGTACAAATTTGCAACTCGTAAATAAATAAGTCCTGCAGGTCTAATGCACAGCATGATTATAGACAACAATACTGTTTTATAAACTTTAAAGTTACTAAGAGACTAGATCGTAACTGTTCACATCACAAAAAAGAAATGACAGCTCTGCAATGTGATAGAGATGTTAGCTACACCATGGTGGAAATCATCCTGCAATATATAAATGTATCAAATCAATACACTGTACACCTTAAAATTATGTGCTATCATATGGCAATTATATGCCAATAGAAATAAATTTAAAAACAAAGACTATTGGGGCCCCTGGGTGGTGCAGTCGGTTAAGCATCCAACTTTTGTTTTCGGCTAAGATCATGATCTTAGGGTCCTTGAGTCAGTCTCCATGCTCAGCAGGAAGTCTGCTTCAGGATTCTCTCTCTTTCTCCGTCCCTCCCCCTGCTCATGCACACTCTTTCTTTCTCAAATAAATCCAGAAAGAAAGAAAAGAAAGAAAGAAAGAAAGAAAGAAAGAAAGAAAGAAAGAAAGAAAGAAAGAAAGAAAGAAAGAAAGAAAGAAAAAGAAAAATTTTAAAATAATAAAAAATAAAACAAATACAAAGACTGTGAACTCCCCATTCCCAGGCATAGGATCAAGTACAGAGAAGAAAATAAAAGTTATTAAATGAGTAAATGAATGAATAAATGAACAGATAGATTAATAAACATATACAGAGACACAGGAAAAGTAGTAGGTGCTGTTCTTATCACATTTACTTCTCCATTACATTTGTTCATATCTGCTATTAAGGAAAAGTATTCCCACGTTGTAGCTTACATTGGTTCCAAAGTATTCTGATACTCACCTAGGACATCTGGGAGAGTTCACCCACAGGCAATTGCTGCAAGGTATCCCTGGCACAATTCTTAGAAGTTACCAACTTCTAAGAGAACAGAAGGAAAAGGGGCTGATAGAAAGTGTCAACGGAAGAGGCTTCAGAGTTGAATATAGGAATTCAAACCAAAAATATCAGAAGGGGTTTGTGTTTTCATGCAACTACCTACCTATTCATTCATCCATCTAGAATTTATTGAGCATCTGCTATGTATTATGTTATGGAATAGATGCCAGCAACTCAGCATGATTCACATAGACATGATCCTTGCCCCCACAGACCTTTCAGAGTAGAAGGAATAAGTCATTACAAGTATGACATCACCTCTGAGGACATGTGCCATACAATAGCATCAACACTTTGCATAAATACACACCACTAACAACATGTGGTTTTGCTGAAAATTGTTTTTATGAAAAAGCAAAGAACATAGTTCTTCCATGTTGAACTTAGAGGAAATTCTCATAGATTACTCAAGATTCTGATTTTCAAACTTTAAGTTTGGGGGGGACACAAACTTAAGTGGCAGCTAGGGGAGAGACCCTGCCTGTTAGGCTAGCAAACCCTACAGTGACCAATAGGCTGTCTAAGAAAAACCCTGGGACTCCAGGGAGCATAGTATGCAAATGTCTAATTTACACTCCTTAATTTGAAAAGGGAGGAAAATAAAATTCAACATATAAGATGTTCAACTTAATACCCCCAACTGGTGATAGAGCTGGAATTGGATCCTTTGTCTCTCCATTCCTCTACATTCTCTTTTATTCCATTATCAATTGACTTAGTCAATATGAAAATCAAAAAAGATCTGATGTGGTGTGGATGTTGAAACTTTAGAATTCTGGAACATATTAATATTTCACAAGGAAAAATTGAGTGGAACATAAGAAAACCAAATCAGTTTGGGAAAATTGAAGATTTATAGTTGTTTCACCAGACAAACCAAAATGTGTGAGAGAGAATGTGTTAAAGCCAAAGGCCATACATCTCAGACAATGCTATAGGTCAGTTCTCTCATGGAAATGGGGTAGTTCAACTAAAATAATATCAACAGTTTTAATTTTCTGAGCTCTGTAAGGCTTCACTATGCCTATTACTCCCTGAGATACCACTTTATACTCCCATCCTTGCAATATAAAAGCCAAAGGGAAAGTAATCTCTAAATGGGTCTGCATCCCACAGAGAATTTACTTAGATGACATTCAAATCTGTTTTTCAGGGTTTTTTTTTTTTTGGTGCTATTACAAGAAATCATATAGTCATTATACTTCAAATTTGACAGTTCTTTCACAGCGTGAAAGGCAGAAATTAGTCCAAATGTATTTATTTAAATGCAAGGTTTCACTGACCACCAGGACATTTGTGAGAACTGAAAGATGACAGCAGAGTGTGATGTCTGCACTATTGTTATTTCAGGAACCCCTGATGATAGAGTATCATGCTCAAATATTTTAAATTCAAACAATGAACCCATTAAAGAGAAATTCCAACTACTATCTCTCCTTCCAGTCATTCAAAGAACTGAATTTAATTCACTTAGCAATCACATTAAAGAATGGAAGAAAAACATTTGCTATGAACAGGTTTTAAATGTATTTGAAGACAAAGGACCCAATCAGTCAGCACTTAATTAACTGGATCTCAAAACCTTGCCCAGAGTGTCAGCTACCTAAGAACCGAACCCAAAGTGTCCATCTGACTTGTGGAGAGTACACACTCATGTGGATGTGGCATTCTTGCACATTATTTTTAAGGGCAGGAAGACTATTTTCCCATGCAGCTTCAAAGGCCGAAGGCAGGCACTAAACTGCTGAGCCACCCAGGGATCCCCCCGCTCCGTGCACTTTTTTTTTTTTTTTTAAGGCTTTGCAAACTTTTAATAGTTATGGAACTGATCTTCAAACAAAACTTTATACTGAAGTCCAATAGTATAAATCTAATACAAGTTGAAATATGGAATAGATTCCTCATTTAATCCTCTTTGTCTCTTGCAAGTTCCCTTAAACAAATTGATAAAACTATCAGGGCTCCAAAGAGGAAGTTTGAAAAACACTCTTTCAGACAAAATGTGGATTATACATATATAATTATACATATATAATGTATATTATACATATATAATGAATTCATTCATGGATAATAATGACAAAATGTAGATTATACATATATAATTATACATATATAATGTACACTATACATATATAATGAATTCATTCATGGATAATAATGACTGATATTTTGAAGCATTTTCATTCTGAGTATGATATTAAATGGTTTCCCATTACTTAAATAAGCAGTTGTTAATATACAAGAAATAAAGCATGTTTGGTAGATATTATGATGCATTCAGTTGGTAAATAAAATCTTTTTTATTTTATTTTATTTTATTTTTTTATTTATTTTTTATTGGTGTTCAATTTACTAACATACAGAATAACCCCCAGTGCCCGTCACCCATTCACTCCCACCCCCCCGCCCTCCTCCCCTTCTACCACCCCTAGTTCGCTTCCCAGAGTTAGGAGTCTTTACATTCTGTCTCCCTTTCTGATATTTCCCACACATTTCTTCTCCCTTCCCTTATATTCCCTTTCACTATTATTTATATTCCCCAAATGAATGAGAACATACAATGTTTGTCCTTCTCCAACTGACTTACTTCACTCAGCATAATACCCTCCAGTTCCATCCACGTTGAAGCAAATGGTGGGTATTTGTCATTTCTAATAGCTGAGTAATATTCCATTGTATACATAAACCACATCTTCTTTATCCATTCATCTTTCGTTGGACACCGAGGCTCCTTCCACAGTTTGGCTATCGTGGCCATTGCTGCTATAAACATCGGGGTGCAGGTGTCCTGGCGTTTCATTGCATTTGTATCTTTGGGGTAAATCCCCAACAGTGCAATTGCTGGGTCGTAGGGCAGGTCTATTTTTAACTGTTTGAGGAACCTCCACACAGTTTTCCAGAGTGGCTGCACCAGTTCACATTCCCACCAACAGTGTATGAGGGTTCCCTTTTCTCTGCATCCTCTCCAACATTTGTTGTTTCCTGCCTTGTTAATTTGCCCCATTCTCACTGGTGTGAGGTGGTATCTCATTGTGGTTTTGATTTGTATTTCCCTGATGGCAAGTGATGCAGAGCATTTTCTCATGTGCATGTTGGCCATGTCTATGTCTTCCTCTGTGAGATTTCTCTTCATGTCTTTTGCCCATTTCATGATTGGATTGTTTGTTTCTTTGGTGTTGAGTTTAATAAGTTCTTTATAGATCTTGGAAACTAGCCCTTTATCTGATATGTCATTTGCAAATATCTTCTCCCATTCTGTAGGTTGTCTTTGAGTTTTGTTGACTGTATCCTTTGCTGTGCAAAAGCTTCTTATCTTGATGAAGTCCCAATAGTTCATTTTTGCTTTTGTTTCTTTTGCCTTCGTGGATGTATCTTGCAAGAAGTTACTGTGGCCGAGTTCAAAAAGGGTGTTGCCTGTGTTCTTCTCTAGGATTTTGATGGAATCTTGTCTCCCATTTAGATCTTTCATCCATTTTGAGTTTATCTTTGTGTATGGTGAAAGAGAGTGGTCTAGTTTCATTCTTCTGCATGTGGATGTCCAATTTTCCCAGCACCATTTATTGAAGAGACCGTCTTTCTTCCAATGGATAGTCTTTCCTCCTTTATCGAATATTAGTTGACCATAAAGTTCAGGGTCCACTTCTGGGTTCTCTATTCTGTTCCATTGTTCTATGTGTCTGTTTTTGTGCCAGTACCACACTGTCTTGATGACCACAGCTTTGTAGTATAACCTGAAATCTGGCATTGTGATGCCCCCAGATATGGTTTTCTTTTTTAAAATTCCCCTGGCTATTCGGGGTCTTTTCTGATTCCACACAAATCTTAAAATAATTTGTTCTAACTCTCTGAAGAAAGTCCATGGTATTTTGATAGGGATTGCATTAAACGTGTATATTGCCCTGGGTAACATTGACATTTTCACAATATTAATTCTGCCAATCCATGAGCATGGAATATTTTTCCATCTCTTTTTGTCTTCCGTGCACTTTAAAAAAAAAAAAAACTGCTTGAGCCCACTTCTCTTACCAGCAAATAATTCCCTTTATTGCAAAACTCTTCAAAGCTGTAACTACTGTTTTCTCCAATCCTTCTCTCCCTATTTTCTTAAATCCAATCAGGCTTGTGATTCCTTCTCCACTGGTTAATGCCTCCCATAATGGTAAATCCAGAAGTCCATACTCAGCCATCATATAACGTGACCTATTATCAGCATTTGACCCTAAATGACATCCTGTCTTACTGGAAGCACTGAAAGGTTTTTGTAGGAAAGCTCTGAAGTTCAGTTCCGCTTCAGACATGTAAAATTTTAGATGCATATTATTAGATAGCTAAAGGAAGATGTTAAGTAAACAGTGTGGAGTTCAGGACATGGGTCCAGCTAGAGATCAACACTGGGGAGTAACCACTAGGAAATCTATAATTAAAAGCTCAAAATTGATGCGATAACTCAGGGAGTGAACCCCTCAAATAAGCTGCATGCAGGTCTCAGGGGGAAAAGGAATATTCAGTTCAAAGAAGGAGGGAAAAGACAGAATGTAGAGAATCATGTAGGAATGGTGAGAACATTGGGAAGTCAATCAAGGTTCAAATGGAAAAACATTTTAATCATCAGAGTTCCAGAGGAGTTGGGGAAGCTAGCCAGATAGCCACATGAGGCCGTCTTCTGTGTGGAGAAAAAAAACAAAAACAAAAACAAAAAGGAGGAGGGATTATACCTCCCAGGATCTGCATATGGTGGGGTGAGTCAGGGGTAAGGTACAAGGGCTCAAGGAGGTAGATGAGATGGAGAATAAGAGACAAAGGAATGGGGTAGTATATGTGAGTCCTGGCCTGGGACCTCTAAATATCTGTATCAAAGTTACCAAGCTACAGAATGTTAAATATGATTGGGTTTTTAAGGAAAATAGAGAAGAATCAGGTTCTGTTTCTGGGCACAATATAAGTCTAAGAGGGAGAAGGCCATGGTGACTCAGACCTGTTGGAATAAAAGCACAATAAAGGGAGTTTGATGATCTCGAGTTGGGGTAAGTTGGGGTGCACTTTGAGTTAGCCCAGATTTTAGAAATGGAGTCAGGCCAAGGGCAGAAAGGTTTACATGGCATTCAAGCTGTACATATATTATCTCATTTAATGTTTACTTATATGTATATAATGCTCGAACTATTGTCACATTTTACAAATAAAGAAAAAAATAATGAAGTCATGTCAGTTGCCCTTGTTCATCTAGCTAATTTACGGTCTGCTGGGACTCAGATCCAGGCCTTGGTATTATAAAGGCTAATATATGTTTCTCTTTCATTATGCTTTTCTCTGATAACTGATCTCAATAATCAAATGCAAAAAAAAAAAAAAACCAACATAGCCAACCATTCACATAATTCAACTGAATTATGCTGACCATCCAGATAGTTAGAAATAATTCAGGCTTTTCTTTTTTAATTCAAATATTATTAACCTACAGTGTTAGGTTAGTTTCAGGTATATTACATAATGATTCAATAATTCTATACATTACTCAGTGCTCATCACGGTAAGTATACTCTTAATTTCCATGAGTTAAGTTTTAAAACCATTTATCTCAACATTTGGAAGGCTGAAGTCTTTTTCATTCTTCTACTCCACATATTAGGGGTCCCTTCAGAAATGAGTTTAAAATTCATGATATCAAAAAAAAAATAAAATAAAATAAAATAAAATAAAATTCATGATATCCAGACTATGGATTGTGTTATTCCACCTACATATTCTACCGTTTTAAGTAAAATAGATGCCAACATTTAAAAATCACAAAAATTTATACAAATATCCCAAATTCTAAGTCATCTTGAAAAATCAGAAGATGGCACAATACTTAACCTTTATTTTCAAAGTGAAAGAATTGACTAGTGGTAGAGGCACCTGGGTGGTACAATTAGTTAAGCATCTGACTCCTAGTTTCAGTTCAGGTTGTGATCTCAGGGTCATGTGATGGAGTCCTACGTCACACTCAGCACAGAGTCTCCTTGAGATTCTTTCTCCTTCCACCTCTGCTCCTCCCACTTATGCTCCCTCTTTCTTCTTTAAAAGAAATAAATAAGTCTAAAAAAAAAAAAAAAAAAGAATTGACTAGTGCTGAATCTCAGGCATTCATTTACAAGGGGTATGTGTCCTCCACAGTCCTATCCACTTCCTGTAGCAACAACTAGTTTATTCTTTCATGTCCTGCCTAGCCCCTGTAAGTGTCAAAGTTTATAATTCCTGCCTCAGACACAAGACATATCCCATGACTACTTCATTCCTCCAAAGAGCTCAAAATATAGTTAAAAAAAAAGTAACAACCTGTGTTCAAAAACTTAAGTGAGCTAAGTAATCTTTCAGTCCCCCAAACAAGTGTACTTTCCCAAGAGAAACTCAAGAAGCAGATATAGGTCTCAAATCTGTTGCCACTAAAAGCAGAGAAAAAATATTTAAGATTTTTTTCTCATTAGCTGGAAAAATACAAATAAGCATTGCATAAGTAGATTGCACCTTGGCACTGGGGTGACTAATGGGGGTTTTAGTTCCTAAGACTTCTCCAAGATGGGAATACTATAGGCATTTATATCCAATGAGAATACCATTTATCTGCCAGACATGGAGCATGTATGCCAAAGTACTTAAGGTCATCCTGGAGAACTGCCATATTGTTTTCATTTCTGTTTTGAAGGACAAATTGAGAGTGTACCCACCTAATAGCAAATACGCTTATCAAATGCATATTCAAAACAAAACAAGAAACCCTAAAGTTATTTTTCTCCTGGGACGCCTGGGTGGTTCAGCAGTTGAGCGTCTGCCTTTGGCCCAGGATGTGATCGTGGAGTCCTGGGATCAAGTTCCGCATCCAGCACCCTGCATGGGGCCTGCTTCTCTCTCTGCCTATGTCTTGCCTCTCTCTGTGTGTGTCTCTCATGAATAAATAAAATCTTTAAAAAAATTACTTTCCTCTTGAATTTGGTACACCTTTACTGCATCTATAGACATTGTGAATAGCAAGATGAAGGGGAAAAGGGGGAGATAAGTAGTATTGTTGCAGAGATTAGAGTCGGAGGGTGCTTAATAAGTCTACCTCCTCATTGGTACAAATGGAAAAAACCAGGCTAGAGGCGATAGACATTTACTGCCTATGGTCACTCAGCAATTTAAGATACAGTTCAAAAGTTTTATTTCACTTTTAGCCACAACAAACTGAAGAGGAACCCTTGGGCTGAATGAATGGCAACCAGAATGAGACACATATCTGAAAAATAAGGAAAAGCTGAATATGAGGTCTCTAAAATAGCAAGCCCCAGGGGTTGGTTTTATACCCAAAATCTATCTAGGTACATTAGGAGTAAGAATTTGAAGACCTCTGTTTCCTAATATTAATCTCCATGTATTGGCCTCTCTCTTTTCTCTTCCAATATGAATTTTGATCCTCCACGGGATATTTGTTGTTTTAAGAGATATTTAGTAACCTTTTTCTTATACTTTTGGGATACTGCCTAAAATCTTTTGGAGGGAAAACCTATCCTACACGGTGGGTAGAAATAATGAGGCTGATAATCAGGTTGTTCTGTCCTCTCTTGACAGTGGGATGGGCATATGACCTGAGGTTGGCCAATATAAACTCCTGTCTGATTTAACCAGTCTATAGAATAGGTTAGGTGACTACTCTCTGCCCAACTGGCCATGACATGGGGAACAGGGGTGGCACAAGGGGGCAGGGGACCACAAGGTCCTCGTGGAGCCATCCCTGACGTAGGATCTGTGGTATGACTTTACTCACAAGATGCTATGAGTGGCAGACAACATATCCGATGTTGCAAGATCCCTGAATAAGAAAGCAGGTTCCTAACCACCCTTCCAGTACTTTTTCCTCTGACCACTCTCCATTTACAAGGCCTTTCCAACATAATTCATCTTTTGAAAATAAGATCCAAGATATAATGAAATGTGTTTAAATTAACAATTCTCCTATCTAGGAGGTACAGGACTCTAATGAATAATTGGTATGCTGATTACTTAAACACCCGTATTCTCTTGTTAATCACTTTAATTACCACCTCCTGGATCTTCTGTGCAGCAAAAACACACACGCACACACAAAAAATCCTACCTCTCGGAGAATGATGATGCTTTCATGTCGAGTCCCAAACTTCTTTACAGAAACATTAGGTCTTAGATTACTAGACTAGATCCCATTTTTAAGGAAATATAGGATCAAAAGCGCCCAAACTTACAAAGATTACAAATGAGGAAAGAAAACTTATTTTTAAAAATCACTCTATAAAAAATATATAGATCTGCCTTGGGAGTTTACTTAATCAGTCTCTACATAGGTGAGTTCATTTACTGGCTTCCTTCTGCATACAATGCTTATGAGAGCTTAGGACAGGAGAACAGGGTCTGATAGGACCAGCAAGTTTAACCCAGTGGGGAGAGTGGAGGCCAGTTAAGACAGACCCAACAGTCTGTGCAAGAGAACAGAAGTGAAGTAGAGAGCACAGATAGTAGAAGAATCGATGACAATCTGGTAAGACTGAATGAGAAGGGTGAAATTGGGAATAATGGTTGTGAAGGGCTGACATGTTTCATAAATGGAGAATCACTGATAGCTTGTAATCTACTAAATGTTATAGAAAAATAACTTTGAGAGGAAGTTGGAGGATGGTTCGAGGAAGGCAAAGCTGGGGGCAGGTGAGAGCATACAGAAAACTGTCTTAAGATCAGAAGAGAGATCTGTAGAACCTGAATGGAGAGAAGGGAACTATTTCAGAGATATTGCAGAACCAAAATGGGCTGTGTTTGGTTAAAGAGGCTTATAGTTGTTAATAGTATGAGTTTTGGAATCAGATGGCCCCAAATATAAGCTGAAACTCAGCCACTTACTAGTTAATATCACACAAGTTATCTCGTATCTCTGAGCTTCCTCTTCCTCATCTTTAAAATGAAGACAATGTTATCTAGAGGATTAAATAAGCTAATGCTGTAAAGTGCCCAATATAATTAAAGCACAAACTAAATGCTCAATATTCACTGAGTACTGATATTATTACTACCATTATTATTACAAATATTGTAAAGAATCATTGATGGAGAGATGTCAGGGAAGATAATCTGAAAGAACTGTCTAGCTTGGAAGTCTGGCATATGATGGTGCCATTAATTGAAATACGTCATTAATTGAAAAAACTAACATTTATTGAGAGTTTGCCATACGTCAGGCAGTGTCTTAGGAGGTGATCTCTTTTAATATTTATAAGAAACTCGGTTATCATTATTCACAGAGGTAAAAACTGGAGAAGTAGCTTGAGTGAGACAGGTAATAAGTAAAGGAACATAGAACCTGAATGCCACCACTCGTGGAAGGCCAGGGAAGTTCTGAGGTAGGGTGAAGGGACTTTGGTGAGGGGAGAGAGGAATCAGTTTAACACGCTCAGAGACATGAAAATGAAGTAAAGCGGTAGTGAAGTTGGATATGCAGTGTGTTCATAAATCATTTTTCTACTCAAAAGACCAAGGAACAGAGAACATGAGATAGTAAAGCATGAAGAGCTATTGCTAGCAAAAGATTAATCAGAAATGCAGAAGTGTCTTAAAAATTACTTTGTAAGGCAGAAAGAAAATACAACCAGAATAATACAAGTTTGATTTCTGTGCAGCTTCTCAGGAAGCAATCCATGTGTGAAGGAGAGAAGTATCTTTATGATTCCATTCTCCCAACACTTGTGTCCCCAATGTCAACCGTGATATGCGGTCACAGCCCTAGTGTTGTTCCTTGAGCGGCAGTGTCTCAGTGAAATAAAAGAGGAACCAGGAACTTTCCTACCAGGACTGCCCCATCAGATTTCAGATGGCAGAGAAAGGAAGAATGTGGCTTTCCTGCCAAGGGCTCCACCAGAGGTTTCTGGGAAATCTGCAGCCAGCATGTTCTATCTGGTTCTGAATGACAGAGCTAACTCGGCAGCTGCTTCTGAGGAGAACATCCGGAATCAGTGAGCCTTCCTACTGAGTGATTTGGCTGGTCCTTGGGCACACTCCCTGACAAAGCACTCACAGAAGGCTGAAGGGAAGCTGGAGTCTCAGCTGCTAGTCCTGGAAGCTTGCCTAATAAATCCCTTCCCACCCTGAACTTGTCTTTATTCTTTAATGCCTACATATTTTCCTTCCATCTTTAGTGCAGGAACATCCTTCTGTAACTATGCCCGGTAACTAGAATGTTTTTCTCTGGAGGAGAAAACATCTGGGTCATCTGCCTTGCCCATGACCTACTCACACTTTCTAAGTCTGTGCACACATGTGTGTACTTTCTCACACACACACACACACACACACACACACACACACCTCCACCATCATGTTTGTGCCAAATGAACCCATCTCTCTGGTTCTCATTGAACCAGGGACAGACACATGACTCAAGATCCATCCATCAGATATTCTAATCTGGGAATTTGGAATCTCTGGCTGGTGTGTGCTAATATGAACTGGGAGCCAATGGAACCATTTGGGGGAGCCCCTTTCAGCTCTAGAAAGAAAGATGGCAGGAAGCAGATACACACGGGAGGTGCAGATCTCCATCCAGCCCCTTCCAAGGACTAACTGAACTTCCTGCTTTTTTTTCAAGATTTTATTTATTTATTCATGATAGACACACAAAGAGAGGCAGAGTCATAGGCAGAGGGACAAATAGGATCCCTCTAGGGAGTTCCATCCCAGGAACCTGGGATCACAACCTGAGCCAAAGACAGACACTCAACCACGAATCCCTGATCTTCATGCTTTTAAATTGTATGAAATACCCCTGTATTTTTCCAATAAATTACCTCTTCTGGGACTAAGTTAAAATCAGCATCTGTTATTTATAACCTAAAAAGCCTCTACTAAGACATGCAGCAAAGGAATCTTATGTCAATGCATATATTGCTGGAAATGGCACTCTCCAGAAGCCCAAAATAAGGCAGAAATGAGGACTTTCTCTCTGTAATAAATTTGTAGGAAAAAATAATCATGATGATAAACAGTCATTTTTTTTTATTTTTCAAAGTATGCCTACAAATAGTTTACTCAGGACTGTTGGTGTGGCATTTCCAACTCTGCTCATAGATGGTGAAACAAAAGCACAAGAAAACACCCTCACCTATCCCAACTTTTCTGCATTCTTGGACATCCTAACACATCCATTCTGGAATAAGTGGGTTTGGACATTTATTGTGTTTTTTTTTTAATTTTTATTTACTTATGATAGTCACACAGAGAGAGAGAGAGAGAGAGGCAGAGACATAGGCAGAGGGAGAAGCAGGCTCCATGCACCGGAAGCCCGACGTGGGATTTGATCCCGGGTCTCCAGGATCGCGCCCTGGGCCAAAGGTAGGCGCTAAACCGCTGCGCCACCCAGGGATCCCATTTATTGTGTTTTTGAGATGGACAGATCATTGATTATGAAAAACTAATCATCACTTATTCATTTCCTTTTTTGAAAGTAACACTGAAAGTTAAATTCCTCTGGACCTGCTTATAGCAAAAATGACACACATTCAAGTTTCCCATTCAGAGAGTGGTTGTTCATGTTGTCAAACATCAGAGCTGGCATTTAATACACAAAATTACTGGTTGCACACAATTCAAATTACAAAAAAATAAGCACTTCGTTCATAACATTTGCAAGAGCAAGAATGTATGCACCCTATCATCACTATTATTTTTTATTTGATCACACCTAGACATAATGCCACATCTCCTAACTCAATAATCTGTATATTTTCAAGTGGTTTCTCTTCACCTATCAACCACCCTTCATTCCCCACTTCCTACCTCACTTCTCTGGGCTTTCATAACACCTGATTTTTTATGCTTGCTTCTATGTCAACAAATATTATCTTGCATTAACATCTACTTAGCTATACAAGGTTGGGAACTTACTGAGAGCAAGATATTTGTCCTTTGTCTCTGCATTTCAACACCTAATACAATGTCTAGTATATAAGCAAATATTAACTGTTTGCTGTATGGTAAAAAGGGGGCATATTTTATCCACCCAAATAAATTCCAAGTATGTCACTTTGGACGCTATGGATATAAATTCATGTTTATTAACTAAGTACATGCTCTTTCATCCATGATATGCATCTATGCTAGGCGCTGGAGGGGTCAGAAGGGAAAAAAAAAAGCATAAGGCATTATTCTTACTTTGATGAAGGCTAGAGAGAAAGTACTTATATAAACCATGACTATTTTTCCTGAATTACTGAGATACAGCTGGCTAAGAAAAATTATATATATTTAAGGTATACACTATGAAGTGATTACCACAACCCATCACCTCACATAGCTACTCTTTCACTGGCTGTATGGTGAGAATGCCTGAAATCTACACTCTTCACAAATTTCAAGTGTATACTATATGACTACCTAGGATAGTCACCATGTTGTACATCACGTCTCCAGAACTTACTCATCTTATAACTGAAAGTTTATATCCTTTGAAACATATCAGAACTAAACTATCATCAGTAGTAGTATCAGCCTATTAATTGATCACTTCTTATATATTGGGAATGGTGTTAAGTTCTTTACAATTATTATTTCATTTTATGATCACAAGCTTCTACCAGATAGGTGCTGTTACTATTCCTGCCCCACAGATTGAGAAGCTGAGGTCCACAATGTTTTAGGTAATTTGCTCAAGATCACACAGCTAATGAGAGGCAGAACAGAATTGTGAACTCAAGTTCTATCTCTACAGTTAGTATCTACTTGATGCCAGAGAGAACCATGTCAGATCTAAGGGTATTAATTGTATATGGAGAAGGGAAAGAGCAATGAGGCCCAATAAAGAAAACGCTTGCTATATATCTCAGAGTATTCAACCTGAGAATCTCTACTTAGACATAAGGCATATACACATAATATAAAATTGTAAGAGTTCTAAGCAATTTTTTCTTAAGGAAAAGCCCTTAAGTAACAGTACAAAACAGTTTCTATGGTAGTTGAAAGTTGATGATGAGCTGAATTTACTGCCAAAGGTTACTTTGGAAGGCTCCCAGGCATCACAGCAGAGAATGGGGCAGGCCTTGTGTGGGATTTATTGTTCCTGAGGACAGCAGCAGCCCCAGCACCGCTAATCAGATCATACATCAGCAGAGTGATTACTGTTGACTCTTCCAGACACACAGAAAGACAAACAAGTGGCTTGAAAGTAAACGAAAGCCGAGCCTCTCAAGCTCCCTCATCTCGCACAAAAGAGCTATGAATCACCTTGGTAAAGGATTCATCATCTTTAGGTGTCACCTGGGTCATAACGGAGGTTTTTAGTTGTGTGCAGGATGGCTTAGATCAGAGATACAGAAAGCCAAGAAGAATAGGGCAATAACGGCGTTCAAAAGCTATTGGTGAGAGTGAATTCCCATTAGAGGCACATTTACATAAACTATGCAATTGGAGAGAGCACTGAA
Source organism: Canis lupus baileyi (assembly GCF_048164855.1). Taxonomy (NCBI): domain Eukaryota; kingdom Metazoa; phylum Chordata; class Mammalia; order Carnivora; family Canidae; genus Canis; species Canis lupus. The sequence continues at coordinate 54,767,148 of NC_132841.1, forward strand.
ACAGGAGTCTAGAAATCTGGATTGAACTCCCATTTCTGCTATTAACTATCCTGTAGGATTCTGTTGAAATGCTCTGAGCTTTCATTTCTCCATTTATTAAATAAGTGGCTGGCTGAGGAACCCTTTAATCCTTAATTTTTAACTGGTATTAACTACAGGTGGAAGCATATTAATTATGGAAATGCTGGTAAATTAAAAGTCAGGACACCTGGTCCTAGTCTGACTGCCTAAGAACTATCCCTCTCCCCACCTGAGCCTCAGTCTCCCCATCTCTAAAATAGACATCTCATTAGATGGTCTCCAAAGCCTCTTTTAGCTACTGAGGTCTTTGACTCTATCTCTTAATCTCGGAATATGAACTTTTGGAAATACCAGGGGTGATCATTTTGCCTCTAAGAAGAATGAATCTTTTCTGCTTACCCAGGAGTCAAATAAAAGTAAAATTCTGAAATAAAAACAGCAGAAGGATAGATCAGGTTCAGACAAGACTAACAAACCTATGTGCTTATCCACAGGGGAAATGTATAGGCTGGATTTTCAGGGACAGAAACACACACACACACACACACACACACACAAATTTCTAAAACTTTCCTGGTGAGAATACAAATGCAGGTTTGCTGACTGGAGTTCAGCTGTGTAGAATCACAAGGTCAGAGCAGAGCGCCTGGAAGAACTGCATGAGTGCGAACTCAAGCATAATGACACCATAAACACTTCTTTATCCCACCTTCTCCTCTCCTATAACATGGCATGCATATGTGCCCACCGTGTGCGTGTATGTGCCTCATGTGTGTTTAAAGCATCACTGGATATCTCTGACTGACAGGTTTTGGCAGTGCTTTGTGACAGATTCCAAGTATAAGTGAGATAGGTGTTCGAGTATCAAAGTGAATTTTCAAACCTCCTAGTAAGTAGCAAAATTTAAGATTTATGCACATGCCATTATCCCCATATCTGTGGGAAACTCCACCCATTCAATAGTTAAGTCAAAATACCAGCTACTGCTAAGAGGATTCTAACTTCAAGAACAGTGTCTCTAAACATTTTTACAGCAATGGTGTTGCTGGAAACTTCAGAGGTACCTAGCACGTAGGGAGATTTCCATAGGCCATGCAATGTGCTAAACACATCTAGGCATGTTCTCATTAAATCCTAACAATCATCTAGAGGGTTGGTATGAACTTATTCCCATTTTAAAGGTAAGAAAACTGAAACCCAGAGTCATTCAGTTCATTGCTCCAGGACACACATGTTCTGCAGCAGGCCTGGCTTTGAACTGAGGTGTGGCTAATTTCAGAGGTCTTAAATACCATAGTTGCTATTCTCTTAGAGTCCCTTACAGTTCTCTTATTTGGTTGCTATACAAATCTGGATAAGTTACTGCAAAACTCCCAATTCAGCCTTTCCAACAAGAAAATAGGTACAAAAAATGACGATAAAATCTCTTTGTCTTTCTTACTATAAAAGACAACATAAAATAAAAATTTAAATTAAACGAAACTATGCAATACCTCTGAGAGTAGAGGTAAACCTATTTCTATTTTAACACCCGGGTTTTCTAATCTATCAATTTGTTAAAACTTCCTTATTTTACAGAGTTGTGGTAAGGATAACATTTTTTAATGTGAAAATTATTTGGAAAATTGAAAAGCTATATCTAATTTGCTTTCATTATTTTCATCATCATTTGAACATAATAAGACAAAATGTAGTGGTTGGAATAGGAAAAATTCTTTTACTCCTATATTTAATTTAAAAAATATCTACCTTTGGGGTGCCTGGGTAGTTCAGTTGATTAAGCATCTGACTCTTGGTTTCAGCCCGGGACATGATCTCTTGAGTTATGGGAACAAGCCCCACACAGGGCAGCCCGGGTGGCTCAGCGGTTTAGCGCTGCCTTCAGTCCAGGACGTGATCCTGGGGACCCGGGATCGAGTCCCAGGTTGGGCTCCCTTCATGGAGCCTGCTTCTCCCTCTGCCTATGTCTCTGCCTCTTTCTGTGTGTGTGTGTGTGTGTCTATCATGAATAAATAAATAAAGTTTTTTTTTTAAAAAAAAGAAGAAGCCCCACACATCCCACTCTGAGCTCTATTTGCTTGGGATTTCCCCCCTTCCCCTTCCCCCTCCTCCCCCATTGCACTAGCGCCCTTCCTCTCTTCCTCTCTTAATAAATAAAATCTTGAAAAAGAATTAAAAATATCATCCTTCAAAACGGTACTTCACATGATAAGGAACTTTTGAAACCAGAAACAGTGTTTTTTGCAAGAAAGAACATTTGTGGGCAGCCTGGGTGGCTCAGCAGTTTAGCGCTGCCTTCAGCCAGGGTGTGATCCTGGAGACCTGGGAACGAGTCCCACGTCTGGGTTCTGGCATGGGGCCTGCTTCTCCCTCTGCCTGTGTCTCTGCCTCTCTCTCTATCTCTGTCTCTCATGAATAAATAAATAAATAGTTTAAAAAAAAAAGAAAGAAAGAATATTTGCATCCAAAGGAAATTCTGTGATTACTTGATTGTCTCAACCCCTCACCTCTGAAGGGTAGACTTGGAGGGCATAACACCTATCAGCAGAAGCTGTCAGAAAATATTTTCCATCACATCATTTTGACACTGACAGTGATACAACCAGCAATGCCTAACTCAGAAAGCAGTGAGCATTCGTACCCATTTCACAGATGGAAGCATAGAAAATCCACTGCACAGAAAGAGAAATCACTCCAGTATAGGAAAGGAGTAGTTTATAGTTTCAGAAATAAAGCTTTCTGTTTTATATATTTAATTAAATACATGCCACATTCTCAGGGCATGATCCCAGGGTCCTGGGATCAAGTCCCACTCTGGGCTCCCTGCAGGGAGCCTGCTTCTCCCTCTGCCTGTGTCTCTCTCTCTTTGTGTCTCTCATAAATAAATAAATAAAATCTTTTAAAAATTAATTAATTAATTAATTACATGCCACATTCATGAGTTCTGACTTTGAAGGTTATACACACTAGGACATTTGATAGTTAGAATGGCAAGTATACAAGTCTTGGCTAGAAGCCATGTAGTTTTTACAGTAGGAGAGAAAAGATTAGTGAATTCAATCTGTCTAGCCTCCAGCCTCAAAGACTTTTTCTAAGTTTTGCCAATGTAGTGCCTGATGATCATAGCTAGTTCCCTGTGAGTATTGAGTGGGTTTGGCTCTTCTGTGCTGTGAAATGCAAAACATACATATCTTCAACTTAATGACAAAAACACAAACTCAATTTTGTATCTTAATAGTCACTAATAAACTCAAACCATCAAGCTTGCTAGAGGTGGTAAAAATTAAGAACATGTTCTTCGGTTTAAAGTATAAAATGAGGCTCAATATTGAACTTGCTTCTTACCTCCTCAAAAATGACAGAGTCCATTTTTATATATTCTCGTATGACTATTTTAATTCTACTGGATCTGAAAATAGCACCCGAGATTTAATATGGGTTAACAAAATCAGACTCCTATGCAACATTGTAACATTAGTTAGCAAATTTAAGTCCTTTCTTCCTTTAGTCTACTATCCTCTACATGGCAACATCCTTCAGGGAGGCTGGACTACCCCCCTAGATGCGGAAAGAAATCTTGATTATTCCAAGCCAGGCAGAGCGCTTTTGTTCTCCTAGCAAAGCAACTGCTTTAAGGCATGGACTGGTGACCCAATTTTGACCAACAAAATATAAAGCAACATCTTTTTGAGGACTTCTGGAAATAACTTTTCAGTTTGAATAAAGAAAAAAAATACTAGATGCTCCAGTTTTCTAATTGGCACTGGTTTTTCTTTGCGTGTTTTGAACTGCTTTGAACTTGGCAGCCAACATAGGAGGACATGCCAACATGCTAAGGATGGTAGAGAGGAAAAATGGAAAAAACCTGGGTCCATGGTAACTCACTTTACTGCTGGATTAGCCAATTTTGGAACCTGTCCCTAGACTTCTTACAAAATGGGATAATAAATACTCTTTGCAGTTTGTCTTTTTGATTATTTGTTTCAGTTACTTGCATCCAAAAGAAACTGAACTGCTACCAGCTTCCATTTCCACACTAAAAATTCCACTTCTTAAATAAATAAATAAATAAATAAATAAATAAATAAATAAATAAATATTCCGCTTCTGCCATAAGCCCACTGCTGAACATACATAGTCTCAAATTAATTCAGAGCCACCCACATCCATGGGTTACATTATATAATCCGTTATATTACAAGACTGGGGAAATATGGGGTCATTGAAGATACTATGTTTTAGTAATTGTCCCTTGTCTGCTAAATGAAATGTGATTCTAACTTTTTTAAGGTACCAGGAAAGACAAATAGTTCTAGAGAGAGTTTTTACCTCAACACATATATTCTACATAACAACCCCTTTGAATGGCTCTACTGCTTACTGTCATCATCAAGGTTCTGAGAAGTCTTGCAGCAATAAAGCCTAATTAACTCTACTGTGCTCAAGCAGAGGTGTGTTTCCCAACCTCATTTAATCACAGAACTCTTTTATCCCACATAAAATGTATTAATTGACTGAGCAGGATGAATGCTGCTCAAAACAGTTTGAGAAGCCTTAACTTACCCCAAGAATTTTTATATAAGTACATGGGAACAAAAGGTATTGAAAGAACTTTACCATTTAAGCTTGCCTAGTTGTAGTAAAAAATGTTTTTAAGTTTTTAATTGTAGGGATATCGGGTGGTTCAGCAGTTGAGCGTCTGCCTTCGGCTCAGGGCTTGATCCCGGAGTTCTGGGATCGGGTCCCGCATTGGGCTCTCTGCATGGAACCTGCTTCTCCCTCTGCCTGTGTCTCTGCTTCTCTCTCTGTGTCTCTCATGAATAAATAAGTAAAATATTTTTTTAAAAAGTTTTTAATTATAAGAGTAACTCACAATTATTGAATGCTTACTCTGTCTGGACTGGGCACCATCAGAAACATTTAACTCATCAATTGCAGATACTGTTATAAACCTAACTTCACAGATGAGAAAAGTGAGGCACAGAAAAACAACAGGCCCTGTGATGCTCTAATTTACATCACTCACCCTCTTCACAGTTCCTGAAAAGAACTTTATCTTACACTTAAAACTACTAGCCAAATCCTATTGCTAGACATGCGTTCCTCTCACTGACTGAAATTGGCCATGAGTAACTTGGCAAACCCCATGAGAAAGCTATGTGGGAATTCAGTGTCAGCTAGCATCTTAAAACATAGGTTGATGGCCTCAGGATGTGGGAGTGTTGATATGATGGGGAGACACTTCTAATTAAAGACACAGTTGGATTTAATTTAATCCTGGCACAAACAGCCACAGCCTCCCTCTTAACAATATTTGCATTTACAGAAATCCTTTGGGATTCTTTAGGCTTTAATTTTTTTTTAAGCCCATGAGACCTTGGCAGATCATTCACAAATGAAAGATCATCGAAGTTGAGGTTTTCTGAGCATCTGAGTACAACCATAAGATTCTTGAAGACAGCGAAAGATTCCAGAATGCTGACTGTATAGTGGTCATAAAAATTAAAATTTGTCTTAGATTCCACTGTTACATGTTTTTATCAAAATCACTCAAACTAGTATATCCTTTACCTAGTATTTTCACATAACTGTTATGCAGAAATAAATCTTATTTAAGTACAGTGAAGACCATACAAAGAATATCTGTGTCCTTAAAATGTCTTTAAAAAATGTTTTTAAGGATTTTATTTATTTATTCATGAGAGACACAGAGAGAGAGAGAGAGGCAGGGACACAGGCAGAGGGAGAAGCAGGCCCCATGCAGGGAGCTGGCCGTGGGACTCGATCCCGGGTCTCCAGGATCACACCCTGCTCCGAAGAAGGCACTAAACCACTGAGACACCTGGACTGCCTCTTTAAATATTTTTATTTTATTTATTTTATTTTTTTAAAGATTTATTTATTTATTTATGATAGACCTAGAGAGAGAGACAGAGAGAGAGGCAGAGACACGGGAGGAGGGAGAAGCAGGCTCCATGAAGGGAGCCCGACATGGGACTCGATCCCAGGACTCCAGGATCGCGCCCTGGGCCAAAGGCAGGCAATAAACCACTAAGCCACCCAGGGTCCCCCTCTTTAAAAATTTTTAATAGCCTCTTATCGTTTGACTAGCAATCAAGTGACAAAATGTCATTTTAATATTCTAAAGTAAAACCTACATGGCCAAACACGGAGTGGGGTATCCGCCCAAGGATTCATATTATCACAGAGGACATTAAGAAAGATGGCTAAGTTGTAGATGAAAACAAAAAAAACATAACTTTTAATAAAATGTAAATTTTTTTCTAAGGTCAAAAGGTTTGGCTTACGAAGTGCATTACTTTTCAAATTCTAAAAATGTCTTTCACACAAAGCGTTATTAAGGCACTTCAGAAAGAAGGTACATTTTACATAAATACAACCTCCATTCATGTGGTGCTTTTCAATGTGTTCTGCGGGGTGTTTTTTTTTTTATTATTTTTAAAAAGTGCGATACTGTTCCTAAAATGGGAAGGTATACAGATGTTCTTAGACTGATGTCATTCCAAATATAGAGAGGGATGAAGTGTTCTTATCCATGTCAGCCTCAAAACATCTCTACAAGTCAAGCTGGAGGCTAGGGATGGGGTGGATATCTTCAGACCTAGTTTGCAGACGATGTCTAATATGCTTTCAATTTTTATTCGCCCATCAATCCTTGGAACATTGCAATAATGTGTATTCCTTATTAGTCACATCTCTCCAACCCTATAGGGCCACCCCAAGTGTCATCAATTTATCACAGACAGCGGTGGGTGTTAGGAGATCCTGCCCACTCCTCAGAGGCTGTGACAGATGTGTCACAGGACCGCCAGACATGCCTGCCTCTGGCCCGGGAAACTGCCATCATGGCTTTGAAGGGGAGGTAAAAAAGCCATTAATGACTTAAAAAGAAGACAAGCCATCTTGACTAAACTCTAAATTCTGGTTAAAAATAATACATTGGTGTCTGAGAATACAGAAACATCTTTAAATTGCCACAGCGTGGTGGAAGGGAGATGGAGATCTAGAGAAATACCACAAGTTTTGCAAAAGTCCTTAAGAGCAAATGTACCAGGTTGTCAAATCTGATAGAAGTTTCTCAAGTTAAATGTTCTACGAAGTGCTCGTTTCTAGCACTCTTATTTACATTATTTGGATTTTTTAAAAGAGATCTGTTGAGTTATAATTGACATAAACTAAACCACATATATTCCAAGGGTGGAGTTTGGTGATTCTTCACATACATTCATGCCACTTCACTTCCACAATGAGGATGATGAACACGTCCATCAAACCCAATCATTTCCTTGTATCCCTCTGTAATCTCCCTTTCCTATCAATCCCCAATCACCCACTTTCAAACCAGGTAATCACTGACACGAATTAAACATTTCTATAGGTTAACTTGTATTTTCCCCTATTACATATAAAGGGAATTCCACAGTATGTACTCACGTATTTGTCTGGCTTCTCTCAGTGATCATAAGCATTTTCATTTTCATCCACAGTGTTGTGTGTATTAATAGTTTGTTCTATTGCCAACAAGTTCTCCATTGTATGGATATATCACAATTTGTTTATCCATTCATCTCTTGCTGGGCCTTTCTGTTGTTTGCCGGTTTGGGCTACTACAAGTAAAGCTCTCTGAATATTCATGTGGACATATGCTTTCTTTACTCTTGGGTAAATACCTAGCGGTACAATGGCTGGGCCATATGCTAAGTAAATGTATGTTTAACTTCTTAGGAAACTGTTAAAGTCTTTTCCAAAACAGCAGTGCCATTTTGCATTCCCAGTGGTTATGAAGGCTTCCAGTTGCTCACATGTTCAAAAATACTTGGTATTTTCACTTTTTGCCTTTTTTTTTTTTTAAACTTTAGCCTTTCTAGGGATATGTAATGATGCTCCTTGTGGCTTAAATATGCATTTCCCCCAATGGCTAATGATATTGAGCACTTTTTTTACATGCTTATTTTCCATTTGTGTATGTTCTTTGGTGAACCCTGTTTAAATCTTTGTCCCATATTCATTGATTTGCTTTTCTTATTGTTATTGAATTGTAAAAGTTCTTTACCTAGTCTAGATACAAGTCCTTTGTTTGATACCTGTTGCACAAATATTTTCTCTCAGTCTGTGTCCCACCTCTTCATTTTCTTAACCATGCTTTTTCAGAAGAGCAAAAATGGTTTTCTTCTCTTCTTTTATACTCTTTTACTTTTTTGTATCATATTAAAATTTTTTTGACAAACCCAAAGTCACTAAAATGCTTCTCCTTTTTCAAGAAGTTTCTAAAAAATCCAATAAGTTTTGTTGTTGCTATTACTTTTAATATATATTTGTACTCACACTGTGGTAAATTGTTAAAAATGTTCTTTCCTTTTTTTTCATATCATCATGAAAATGTGTTCCTACAATTCAGTTAGGCCAGAGGGTGATGTTCATTTTTAATAAGATCAGGAGTGTTCCTCTCCCCTTCTTTTGAAAACCTAAGGCAGAATAAGAAGGAAAAAATGCGCAACATTGTATAAAACATATATGGTCACAGAAATTGCTGTGGGATTCCAAGAAGCCTCCTGCTGATAGGAGCAATGGGGTAAATGTTCAAAGAAGTCTATGGTATAGTGAACTGTTTCCTTGCAGTGTGTTAGGATGATATAAAAATTGATCCTGGCTGAAAAGAAGAACAATTTTAAAGATTAAAAATAGATGCCACATTAAATTTTCCAAGATGGTATTTAAAACTGAAGACTAAATAATTTAAAACTTTGGATGAGTTGCTTCCTCTCTTCCTTTTAGAAGTACTTTTTCCCCCTGGTGAGTCATAAAATTATAACTGCAAAGTGATATGCTTTTTTAACCTTTTAAGAGATGTGCTTTTACTGAAATACAAATATTATGTGTATATTCTTTTAGTAATGACTTTTCAAAGAGAAATGGTGGTACATGATTTAAAAAGAGAAAAGAAAAAAAAATAAAAAGAAAGAAAATAAATTTAAAAATTTAAAAAATTTAAAAATAAATAAAAAGAGAAAAGAATAGGGCCACCTGAGTTAGGAATAGGGCTCATTCAGTTAAACTTGGGACCCTTGATTTCCGCTCAGGTTATGATCTCAAGGTCATGAGATCAAGCCCCATGTCAAGCTCCATGCTGGGTGAGAAGCCTGCTTAAGATTCTCTCTCTCCCTCTCCCTTTGCCCCTCCTCTATCTCATGTGAGCACATGCACACTCAGTCTCTCTCTCTCTAAGAAAAGAGGAAGGAATAGTATTTCAATTAAATTTAATGAAAATGTTATTGGTTTCCTACTATAGTTATACCCAAGTGATATGCAAAACAGCAATGGTGGCCATGAGATAGAGAGCTGAATGATGAATAAACTCTGCCGTTAAAAATATTAACTTCTCACAGGTGTCCTGTTAGTTGAAAAGATGTATGTCCTCATGTATACCACTGCATCTAATGCAAAGATCAGGAAATGGAGAAATGATTTGTACCTGGAAGCAATAAATATTTATATCAAGAGGTATTAGAAAGTTAGGATTAACAAAGCATAACTAAGGTTTAAGGATTTGAGGTTTAAGGATTACCTCAAAAGTAACTAGGAGGAGCTTGAACATGAAGTACTGGATAAAGGGACCAAATAAAGAGTTCTTTAATTATATGCAAGGTGTCAATGAAAACTAAGCATGACATACTCCATGAGCCATTGTGCTAGAGCCTGTATCAACAAGGATGGAGAATACACTAATAATTGTCCTTAGAAGATTAGCCAGACAGTAGTAGAAAAAAATGGCTCAGAGAAATGAAGGAATAAAGCAGAGAAATGTTTGCAGAAAGTTGAGTATGAAATGAAGAGAGACCAGGCTAGAGAGGACCAATGGAAATAAGGGGAAAAAACCAACCAGGTAACTCAGAGGTATTTTAAGGATGCACCCTGTGATTCACTGTATGCTCCATAATTACAGGAGCCACATTTTCCTTATTCATCTTTGCATCTCCAGCAAGTAGCACTATGAAGTACCAAATAAATGAATATTACCTGTACATTAAAAACACTACTGTTCAATCCACAATTATAGCCAGAGCTCAAAACTCCCCTCTCAGTAAATGATAGAATCGGTAGAAATCAGTTATACTATAGAAGACACGAACAATGCTATAAACCGACCTGACCTAATTAATATTTATAGAACATTTCATCCAACAATAGGAGAATACACTTTCTTCTTGAGGGCACACAAAACATGTACCAAGATAGACTGTATTTGGGCCATTTAAAGATCTGAATAAATTTAAAGGGATGCAAGTCGCACCAAGTATATTTTCTGACTAAGAATTCAATTAATAACAGAAAGGTAACTGAAAGTTCCCCAAATATTTGGAAATTCAATTGTATATTTCTAGATAACTCTTTATTTAAAAAAAGAAATTGAAAATAAATTTTAAAAGTAGCTTTAGGGATCCCTGGGTGGCGCAGCAGTTTGGCGCCTGCCTTTGGCCCAGGGTGCGATCCTGGAGACCCGGGATCGAGTCCCACGTCGGGCTCCCGGTGCATGGAGCCTGCTTCTCCTTCTGCCTGTGTCTCTGCCCCTCTCTCTCTCTCTCTCTCTGTGACTATCATAAATAATAAATAAAAGAAAAAAAATTAAAAGTAGCTTTAGGGGTGCCTGGATGACTCAGTTGGTAGGTGCCTGCCTTCTGCTCAGATCATGATCCCAGAGTCCTGGGATCGAGTCCCATGCCAGTCTCTCTGTTCACTGGGGAGCCTGCTTCTCCCTCTCCCTCTGTCTGCTGCTCCTCCTGCTTGTGTTCTCCCTTTCACACTCGCTCTCAAATCAATAACATCTTTTTTTTTTAAAGCAGTTTTAAATGGATGAAAAGGAAAACCCGTGTGTCACAATTTGTGGGATACATCCATAACAATACTGAGAGGGAAATCTATAGCACAAAACACCTACATTAGAAAATAAAGGTCTCAAATCAGTGACCACAACTTCCATCATTATGAACTAAAAAAATCAGTAAATAATACCAAAGCAAACAGAAGAAAGAAAATAGTAAGAAAATAAATTTTAAGAGGGCAAAAATTTAATAAGCAGAGAGCCAACAATGGTGCAACTGCTTTGGAAAAAATTGTCAATCAGTTCGTTAAAAAGTTGAACACAGAGTTACCATATGAACCTGCAACTGTAATCCTAGGTATACATCCAAGAGAAATAGAAACATGTCCACACAAAAGCTCATATACAATTGTTCACAACAGCATTATTCATAATAGGCAAACATGGAAACAACCCAAATGTCAATAAGCTCGTAAATCGATAAATGAAACATGGTATATCCATATGATGGAATATAATCCAGTCATGACAAGGAATAAAGTACTGATAACTATTAAAACATATGTGAACCTTGAGAATATCATACTAAGTTAAAGAAGTCAATTGTACAAGATTACATACTTATAAATATGTCTATACAAAATGTCCAGGCAAATCTAGAGAGACATGAAGAAGATTAGTGGTTGCCAGGGGCTTAGAGTGGGGAGGAAAGTGGGGAGTGATGACTAATGGGTATGGAGTGTCCTTTTGGGGTAATGAAAATAGTTGTACAACTGTGAATATACCACTCAACTCTACACTTTTTAAATGAGTGAACTGCGTGTGTTATGTGAATTAAATCTTAATCTGCTATATTAAAAATAATACATAAACATGCTTAGCAGGCAGTGTTTGTTTCTTTTATTCCCCCATTGTGACCTATATTATTAGGTAGTTTTGCCTGTTTTCAGCCATCTCCCAGTGATATGTTTTACAAAAGAACCATTACTAGGAATTGCCCAAAGAGAGAAGCTCAGAAACTCGTGAGCTCTAGCAGGAAACCACTCATCACTTACCATTCGGATTTGCCAATATGTAAAAATATGGCCACATTGTAGGAGTGAGGATATATAAGAGTACCTCACACTTGTGTCATGCTTCCAATATAGAACATGGACCTGATAATCCAAAAGGTCTCTTTCAGCTCCAGCATCTTACAAGTTTGGAATGCCATTTAACCTCACAACAACTCCAAAGAGAAAGCAGGTTTATATTACTATATGATTGCTGCATTTAACAATTGGTAGACCTGAAGCTCAAATACTTGAATACATATTTAGTCCATAAATCTAAGGAAATCATTGATACTGCAAGTTGATTTGCAGGCAATCCTATGGTTAATGCTATTTAATTTATAGGCCAAAATGAAGGTCAAGATGTATAAATATGTTTTCAAAGATATATGGAAATAAAGATATAAGCAAAGATTGACTTCATTAATGATCTAGAATGTTTTCTTAAGCCTTGGTTTTAAAAAGTAGAAAATCACTACTGTACAGATGATTTTGTCACTAGCATTAGAAGCCAAACATGAATGCAAACTTCTCTTTGTGATCATGCCTTCATTTGCAAGCCCCACCTCATAGGGAGAGTCCCCAGACAACAACCTCATCAGTCCACTACTCCTTCATTTCTCCCTAACAATTCCATCATGTCACAAAATAAGGTAGTCTGAACTCATCTTGTATTGTCTTGGCTTGTCTCTTTTTTTCTTTCCTTTGTTACTATAAATGCATAATACCTTAGGCTTGACCTGCCTTTATAGGTTCTCAAATGCCTCTCTCCAAAAGAATATAAAGTCCATTGTAGAGTCTGGCAGGAGGCAGTGCTTTATAAATCTCCAGTATACAGTAGAGAAAATACATCCCTTTAAAGTTTAAAGATTCCCCCCCCCCTACAAAAGATACTCAGAGAAAAAAGCTCCTTTTAAAATCCTTGCCCTGTCACTTCATTAATATTTATAGTTTCTCATATGCTGGTGGCTACTCACTGGGTATCTGAGCATGTTTCTACTGTAAGGGGCAATTTTCCCCCAGCTCTGTCATGGTCAATATTCAAATAGTATTTCAATATTCTACTCAATGGGTTTACAGTCCTTGAAGATATCTAATTGCCTTTGGTTCTTCTTTCTAAAATATTTTGTTTTATTGCGATCTTCCTTTGGACTCCACTTGCTAAGGAATGGGTCTATGCTCCCTCTCCAACCTTCTTACCTCCTGCCTCTTGGGATTTCAGGTTCTTCGTGCTGACAGAGTGCTGGACAGCATGAATGGGAAATGAGCTTTTGCTGGCTGCTGCCCACCGGGTTCCTCTGTGCAAACAAGAATATGGTGCCCATCCCCGTGGTTGCCATGGGCCAGCAAGTGCTCAGCCTAGTGAGCAGAGTAGGAGCAAGACTCAGTATCTCTCACCCCCTCAAGCAGGTATCCCTGGGTAGAACATACACACAACTTTCACAAAGGCCTTGCAAGTGATCACCACCCACATCTGTCTGCCATTCAGCCATCCTTCCCAAAAGCCTTGTATAGCATCTGGCTCCATTCAACCCCTACCCAGACTCCAATTGCATCTACAACCTGACCCAGGCTGAAATCCCATACAGAGTAGCCCCTGGCCTATAGGTACCTCTCTCTGCAGTCCTGAGTACAAAACAGAGGTTCGGTAGGTAAGAAAGGATCACACATTTTGTCATTCAAGTCTTACTTTTGTTATCTATATGACTTAAAGCCATCTCCCCAGCCTCTCTGAACCTAGGGTCCCTTATCTGTAAAACTGAGTGAGGAACCCGTATCTCACCATGTTGCAGAGAATAAGTGAGAAGTTGTATGTAAAGAGTTTAGCACATGCCTAGAGCAGAAAAGACTCTCAAAAATGGCAGTTGCTGTAACTCTCATGCATGTTATTTTTAAGAACATTTATTGATGGATAAACTGCCAAAAATCAACAAGATATTTCCTCTACTGAACTTGTTGCCATAATAAGGCACTTTGCCTCACCAGCATGGCATTCTACAAAGCTAAAATTCTTGAAGCCCAAAGGACAACTGTGAATGGATATTTAGAAGTCTCCAGCTCAATTGATCTGTTAACTCTGAATTCAGGCTTCTTTCCAAAGAAATCTGACATTCGTAGCATAGGAAGCTCGGAAAGAATTTTCACCTTGATTCTCTAACATGCAAATCCTTAGACAGGTATTTTTTTTTAACTCTTTGTGAGTCAACATATGTTGAGGAACTACATGGGCCTTTAGTCAGTCTAGCAGCTCATATATACAGTATCTCATGTAAAATTCTCGACACCCTTGAGTCCTAGGCATCATTATTATCCACATCGCAGAAGTGATCAAACGGGGACTCAGAAGGGTTTTCCTTGTCCAAGGTTACACAGCTAATAAGTCTCATCAGAATTCAGCTTTTATTACTCTTAAAGAATTTTTTGCCATCACGCCACTACAATTTTCATCTCCATAAGATCCTGATTATACAGGCAATATCAGGTGCTAAGAGAGAAGTCCCAGGGGTAGAGCAGATAGGCACTAACATTCCTGAGTGGAGAAGCAAGACTCCTAATGGAAATCTTGGCTAAACTAAAGCATGTTGGAATGGTGGTAACTGACTTGGACATCTACCAAGTGAGGCTTAGAATTCTCCTGGGGAGGGAAGGCCCAACTGAGGATGGCTGAAATCAAAGATGTCCTAGAGGCATGTCGCCTTTGCTCAGGCAACCAAAGGAGTATCCAATACACTGCTCCTGACTGGCGTAAGGACAAGATCTGATGGAGCTGTAACAACCTCTTGGAGATCTGCCCAGAGATTGGTTTCTGGGAAGGCAAAACTTTTACTCAGTTTTGAAAAACATGCCCAAGCTTTTTTCACAACAGATTTCATTTTATACCCATAAAGTTTGGATTTGGATTTGTTGCTCTAATTATGAGACCATTTCAAGTAACAGCAAATGCTGGATTTCATCATTTTCCTGGACTGCATTATAAACCTAAATCTTACCCACAACAGACCAGCCATGTTTTCAATGTTAATGGCAGTCCACTAACAGACCAGGAAAAGTATTTCATGGCGATGGCAGTTAATTCTCTTGGAACAGCATCTGGCATTACATGGTACTTAGATAAGTCCTTAATAAAAAATTTAGGACAAACCACTCAATACTTGGCAAAAGAAATGTACACGATGTACATTACCATTTTCTTACAAACACAGAGCAACCTTTAGATTTCCTCCAATATTCTGGGAAAAAAATTCTATTCAAAGTCTTTTGTATGTTGGCTGTCTCCCTTTCTTAACAGCAATGTTTTTGTACCTTAGCAATTATGTTGCATGCATTAAAAATATGATTAAATATGGGGCAGGATTTTAAAGATGTCAATAAGCTATAGTCTTCTGCATGTGTGTGTGTATGGGGGTGTGTGTGAATTTGAAGATCAGACAATGTGTACTCGGAGGTATCATGTCCTAGGCATCATGCTAGAGATTTCACATAAACTATCTCATTTCACTCTCGCAACCATCATTCTCACACTCGTTGTAGGGATGGAAACTAACACTACAAGAACCCACTCCCCCAGGACATGGTGACTTATTAAGTTCTCCTTCTCCTTCCCCAGCCTCATCTTTCTTAAGTAGCTGCATCATCACATACATGATGTGTGGGTGCTAGAAAAGGCTCATGGTTCTCCCCCTTCTTCAGGGGCATTATGAGTCTGTTACATGTCCTGTAGCTTCAATCCACTGTCCTTGCCTTCCTCTCCCCTAACACAACTGTCCTGCTCTCATTGTTTCTTGCCTAGGCAACTGTCATTTTCTCCTAAGGAGACTTTCTAACTGGTGCTTCCACCCTCTGCCTCATCATCCATGCTACCCTCAGGGCTTTCAGATCATAAATCTTGAGATGTGGGTGGTTCCCACTTAGGAGCAGAATAATACCCAAAGTCTTCTCAGCTTCACCTCCAGCCCTTTGTTCCCAGCCCTCCCTCAGCACCCCATGCCCTGGCCAACTGTTCTTAAACATGTTCACCTCTGGGTGAAATTTCCATCACAGCCTAGCTTCCTACCAAACACCCCATGTCCTACACCTTTCTCTCAGTCCCCCACTCAACAGTACCATTCTTAGCTCACAGCAAATGCTCAAAACAGCAATTCCTCTTCTTCTTACCTTCTTACTTTGTTTTCCCACAGCATTGTGTTTATGATCCGACACACCATTAAATCACAGTTGTTCACTTACCTGGCTCCTCAGGTAGACAGAGATTCCAATCCAGGCATTTACCTTCTCATTGTCTAGCATCAGTTCAGCATATTACAGTCCCTAGTAAAGGTTTTTTTGAATAAATAATGACTTTTACAGATAGGTAGTACATCTTCAAGACACAAACATGGGCCCTGGACTTCCTGGACCACATTCTGGAGATACTTGAGCCGTGCAGTTTCAGCAATGGTCTCTGACAACAAACATCTCATTTGTATTGGAGACACTCATTCTACTAAAAGATTTTTGTACCAAAACATTATAATTCTGTAAATGAGGGCTCCAAATATCAAGAGGGATGTCACTTCGATTGGCAATGAACAGCCTCACGTACAATGTAGTAGTAGTTCACAACAAATGCCTCCATTGGGCTGCCCCCTCTGACTCCAGACATTTTGCTACCAGTGCCTCTGCATAGGTTGCAAAGCTAAATCAACAGCACACTATACTCCATCGCCACCTTTACATCCTGCTGAGAATATTTATCTGTTTTTCTGACCCAGCAAAGATTTTCGTCCCAAGTAATTTATTTTGAAAGCAACAATTGTGAAAATGGACTCTATTCATTCTGTTGATAGTGATAAGCTAAAATAATAATCGGGTGCAGCAACCTCTGGATTGAACCAGCAGAGATAGAACAAGGGTCACCTACAAAAAAGGCATCATCTTTGAGAGAATTTCAACAGGATGTTTTCACATGTCTACTCTGAAACCACTTTGGGTGGGTTTTTTTGTTTTGTTTTTTACATGGGAGCAGGACACCTGCGTGGTAGGTTTCTCAGTATTAAGAAGAATTCAGGGCAGGTGGAGAAGGAGTCTAATGAAGTGAGGTTTAGGGCAAATATTCATTTTAAGATAGCCTTTACAAAGATGGGGCAGATGACATAATCATCAGAAAATACTAAAATTCTGGATGCTTCTCCTTTTCTGCCCATCATTAGACATTTTGGGGCTCCTTTTGGCAAACAAAGTCATAAAAGACAGAAAGGGACATGAAAATCATGCTTACTAAATAACATACTCTTGTAAAGTCTCTGGCAAGGCATGAGGCAAAAGCAAATAATGTAAATAAGATTTGGGGAGTTAGGGGATCCCTGGGTGGCTCAGCGGTTTAGCGCCTGACATTGGCTCAGGGCATGATCCTGGAGTCCCGGAATCGAGTTCTGCATCAGGCTCCCTGCATGGAGCCTGCTTCTCTCTCTGCCTGTGTCTCTTCCTCTCTCTGTGTGTGTGTCTCTTATGAATAAATAAATAAAATCTTTAAAAAAAAAGACTTGGGGAGTTAATTATGATTCAGCAATGATGGTCAAGGAGAAATCAGGAGACAATTCACTGAGCCTAATGATTATAATACATACCTTGTACTAACAAACACTTCAAGTACTTGCATATGCCAGGCACTATTCTGAGCATCTTGTAGATATTAATTCACTTAACCTTCATGACAACTACGAGTTAGGTGATGTTATCATAGCCCCTATTTTGCAGGTGAGAAAACTGAGACACTGAAAGTTTAAGTAACTTGCCCAAGGTCACACAGCAGCCAGATGAAGAGCTAAGGTTCAAACCCAGGCCATCTGGCTTCACAGTCTGTGCTCAACCACTATATAAACTACCCCAGAATTCTTATGTTCTCTTCAGTTTTATGTTACATAGTTTATAGGCACTATGTTATTTCATCTTTTCGATCACTGTACAAGACAGGAGAGGTAAAACACTTGACAAAGGAATGTAGCTTTTAAATGGCAGAGTTGGTGCTCAGACTGGGTCTGACTCCAAAGCCCAGGTTCTAAACAACCACACTGTGCTATAACCTTAGATGAGATAGTATCCGCATATATCAAACTGGTATGATAACAGTGTTCCCGAGTCACAGTATCATGATACTGTGTCTGAAAAAATTAAAATCACTTCACAAATTGCAGAGCTTTACCCAAATGTAAGGAAAGGGTTGAGTAACAAAGAGAGAGGAAGCATCAGATGACTACGTTACACTACATCCATTCATTCATGCAACAACTGGTTCTGAGCCCCTACCATGTATCAGGCTGTAGTCTGGGTGCTCAGCCCCCAAGAGCGTCCAGAAATAATAAGTATGGTCTTTGCCCTTAAAAGTGGATGATGAAATAAGTAATTACCATATAAAGGGATAATCTAAAGTGCTGACATCCAAAGTCCCCTTCAACTCTGAGATTGACAACTCCATTTTAGCTTTATAACAAGAGATAATCTCCATCTTTCCTTAAGTCCCTGAGACCACCAGCCTTGCCAGGCTTTTTTTTTTTTTTTTTTATCCTTATTAGCCAATTCTAGTTTCTGTAGTAATTACTCTTCACTCTTCCTGCTGTTTCAGGAGAAGGGCCTGAAGTTGTTCCTCAACCTGCACCCTGTGTCCTGTTTCCTCCACCTGCCTCTCCCAGATCCAGCTCCCCTCACACCAACCTGTAAATTTTTTCACTTCCATCATCAACCACATCATTCACATCCCCATTCAACTAACCCCAGCCTCCTCTCACAGAGACCTTCAGCTACCTCAGTTAATAATCCATGCCAACTTTAAGTTATTTTAGGATTTTTTTCCTTTTATGCACAAATCTCTCCCACAAGCAGTCCATTTTGCTACATTTATTTAGGCACAGTCCCCACTTCCTGCCATTTGCTTCCAACATCATCTGTCTGCTGACACCTCACATAAAGTCCCATGAAGCTGGTCTTCCTGAGTCCTCATAGCTCTAACCTCACTGGTGAATTTTACACAGACCTTTTTGAACATGGCACATACCTGGCTTTCCCTGAGATCTCATCAGGATGGAGGAGAGGTGCTGGAGTCAGAGGGATTGGGGGTCCAAGGCCAGCTAGACCAGCTTCCTAGTGGTACAGATCTTTATAATGTTTCTCTACTCCAATTTCTTCATCTCAAAAACCTCTTCTCCAAAAACTCTTCTGAGTCATGAAAGTGTCCTGACAATTCAATAACCCCCTGCATGTCAAGCCTGGCATATAATGAGATCTTGGTGTCAGCCTCTACCATTATTACCATCACTGATGTATGGTGATGGTGACAATGATGATAGCTACAGCTCCTGTGGCTGCTGCTACTACTGTGCATCTACCTTCAAGTCACAACCTCCTTCTCCTCAACTGGCTCTTCTTTGTCCCTTCCTCACACCAGACATCCTCCATCATAAAGCTGTTGGCCACCCACTCTCAAGGAATCCACCTATACACTTACTATAACCTCAACACAATGCCACACACATGAAAAATAAAAAACACATTTTGAGAACATCTTTAGATAGCTACACTGACATCACCATGAGTTCACCATAACCATTAGCATACTCACCACCAATTTCTGAGAAATGTCGCACCTCCCCTGAAGCCTCACATTTGAAAGCTGGGAATCCCATGAGATCACTTTCCTCTGCATTTCCCCATTACTGATTGCTACACTCTGGGTGCTTTATCTGGGCTTTTATTTTTCTGATCCTTCTTTCTCTTTGACTGGTTCAAGCCATTACCACATACTGATTAACTGCAATGACCTTCAAGACTTTCTCTGACCCTGTTCTCTTTTCTTTGGTGAAACATCCACCAATGATGCTAGTTGAATGCTACTTTCATCATTGGGCTCTGTTTAAGAACTTAAAAGCTTCTCTCTTTTTTTGAGTTAAGATTAGACTCCTCACTCTGATATTCAGGTCCTCAATCAATTCATCCATCCTCCCTTCTCACTGTCTTTAGACATGCCCAATGAGGGGTACCTGGGTGGCTCAGCAATTGAACGTCTGCCTTTCACTCAGGTCATGATCCGGAGTCCTGGGATCAGGTCCCGCATCAGGCTCCTCACAGGGAGCCTGATTCTCTCTCTGCACATGTCTCTGCCTCTCTCTCTGCATCTCTCATGAATAAATGAATAATAAAATCTTAAAAAAAAAAAAGAAAGAAATGGCCAATGGTGTTTCCACTTCAGTCTCCATCTTTATCTGCCACACAAGCCATGCTCATTTTGGTCCTCGTTTACACTTTTTGAATTCTTCTTATCCAGATCACTGTGTCCTTCTGAACAATCAAGTTCATAATTCCTTTAAAGTTCTATGTAAATTATACTCCTGGGTGTGTAACCAGAGGGAGGGGAGCAGGGGGGACCAACTTTCCGGACTAACTTTGGGTCTGACAAGGCTTGAGTTAAGAGTCCTCATTCTGCCTCTGACAACCCATGTGATCTGAGACAAGTCCCCTCACTTCTCTAGGGCTCAGTATCTTCATTTATAAAACACATACTGCACATAGCAGTTCTCAAGGTGTGGCCCCAGGCCCATGAGGCTGGGGGTTGGTGGCTGGGCACAGTATCCCCAGATCCTATCAAGGAGTCTTTAGTAACAAAACTACTGTATAATAACACAGAGATGTGTGTGCCTTTGTCATTGTGTTGACATTTGCCCTCAAAGTGCAAAAGCACAGGAAGGTAAAACTGCTGGCACTTCAGCCCGAATCTAGGTAGTGACAGCAAACTATCAGAGTAATTCTGATAGAGTAATTCAGAGTATTTCAGAGTAATTCAGTTGTATTCTCCCCACTTAGGGCTGAGAGAGAGAGAGAGAAGAAGAAAGTTTTGTTTCACAAATGCTTTGAATGAAGGCAGTAAATAGGATTAATAATACTAAATATGGACCCTTAGATGCTCATTTTTTTAATATTTTCTGTGACAAAATATATGGTACAGGAAGCACTTCCTCTGCCCACTGAAGTACAATGGCCATCCCAAGGAAAAGCATCTGGGCAACTGTCTGAGGTGCGAGGTAAACTGGCAGTCTTTTCCACAGACCCTCCTTTGCACTTGAAATAGAGTCTGGCGTGCCCTGAGACTTGGATATGTAGTAGAAATCTTCTTGCAAATGAAAGAAGCAAGCCTGTCACTTCAGGGAAAACAAATGACAACATTCATTACCAATTTTGGAAAACTTACATTTGACACCATAATGGCTTAAGAGCTTCGTAAAATACAAAGACTTTCCTGATGAGACTGGTAGTGAGACTAACACATGTGACATTTAAAAAATATATAATGAAATGTGTCAACAATTGGATATCTGCATAATTCAGTGAGTTAATATTTTCCAGGTGATAAACGCATGATGTTACAACACCATGCATGGGTAACATGCACGGTGATCAATGGATTGTAAGTTAATAGAATAAAAAGTTAGTATTATCTCAGAGTCCACATTACAACTAACTTTCTAGAAGCCTCCACATGTTGGGTTTTAGGTTAGCATTAAAGGACAATATCTACAATTATCAAAAAAGAATATGAAAGCACTCCTTCCTTTTCTGCTATTTATTTGTATGAGGTCCTTATTTTCTTCATGTACTTCAACTACAATACATCCCAACAGATCGAATATAGAAGCAAACATGACAATCCAGATGTCTTCTATTAAGCCAGACATTAACGAGACACACAAAAATGTGAACCAATGCTGTTCTTAGCACCTTTTAAAATTTTGTAAATAATATTTTCATAGAATATAGCTGTTTGTTAACATATAATGGGTTATTATTTTTAATTAATCATTGTTAAATGTTTTAGTTTTAATTATTAATATAGTAAACATCAGTATATATAGCCCACATAAACAAGAGCTTTTTTTGCTTATGGACAATGCCCATCACCAACTCTGGCAGCTGGTAGACATTCAATACCATTAGGTTTCTCACAAACATTTAAGCATAATTTATACTAGACCATATGTTCATATGTTTTTGTAGTTTATACAATGAGAAGAAAGTGACTTCTTCACAGAAGATTTTCTAGAACCCTACGATTTAGCTGGGTGTTTATAGGTGCTTTATTAACACTTTTTGTGGTTAAATCTCTATACAGATTCCATTTTTAAAATAGTCATTTGTCAAGATTGCAACGGTGAATTTCAAATACCCCTGTGTTTGAAACATTTTCATTTGACTTAAAGATAATAAATACTTCCAATCACCCCAATAACACAGCCCTGGAAATCACTTTTCCATTTTATTAATCCAAGCCAAACCCAATCTCTTGCCGGAATTACCTCAACCAGCTCCTAAACAACCCCCTTGCTTTCACCCATGCCACCCTTCAGCATCCCCAACACAGTGATCACAGCCATCCTGTTAAAACATAACCGAGATCATGCCTCTACTCTGCATGAAATTTTCCTATGGCTTTGAAGCACAGACATTAGGGAGGAGCACCGTCTTTTAGCACACCCATCTAGCTCATGGCACAGCCAGTGTCCTTGCCATGAAGGCTACATACATCTTGCTCTCATCACCTCTCTAAACTCCTTTCCTACTGCTCTCCCTCCTGATCAGATCCCTCTGCTCTGACCACCCTGGTCTCTGAGCTATTCTCCTGCTGCACCAGACCTCTTGCACTTACTATCCTCGTCTCTGGAAAATGTTCCTCTAGCTCCTCTAGGATCTCTAGGGAGCTCTCACTTTCTTCTGGGAAACTCTCCAGGGAGACCTACCTAAAATTTCCATTAGCCAGCAGCCCTCACTCCCACACCCCCTCATACCACCTGACTGTCCCCGTTCTCTTTGGCAGTCACCCCTAGCTAACATTCACCTTTGATTATTTGTTTGGTGTCCATCACCCCAGTTGAGGTACAAGTTCATTGAACGTAGGATTTTTGTCTCTTTTGTCCATTATGTACCTGACACACAGTAGATGCTCAATCTGTATTTGTTGAATGGATCAGCTGAATGAATAAACAAATGGCAACTATTCAGACCTTACCGATTCTGATCCCTTCTCCAAAGTGTAAGGGAAGAAGGTATTTTTATGAACAAGATCCCCGGGATACATTTACGGGGGATCTTGACCCTCATCTCCAAATCTCCCATGGAGAGTACATTTCAGTATCCATGGAAAATGCAATCGTTTCAAGAAGATGAGCAATTTTGTTGGAGGTAGGAATTTTTTTGTTCTGTGAATGAAGACTAAAAATGCCTCAGGGAGAGAAGGGTAATTGACTTAGGCCAACCCAGCAGGGAAAGCAAAATCACTTGAGCAAATAAAAACTGTGATTGGTCAAAACGCAGCATCTTTGAGTTAAACTTAAAGGTAAGAAAATAATACATTTTTTTCTCATCAGGTTGGATCCCTCATTTTACCCTGAGAACCTTTGTATTGCCACTGAAGATCTTAAAGAAAACCCACCAGGAAGTCATTTCAAAATCAACACACACCATGAAGGAAGCAAATTTAATTCAATTTCAAGAACACATTTAAAAAAAAATTAAAGCATAATGAGAACCTGCTGCTTCAAACTGCAGCCAGGTGGGAGCCAGGCTGCAAGGAGACACCATGACAACAGCTCTGCATCTGGATGGAGCCTCCATGCCCTGGGGGGATAACTCAGGCTCAATATTGTTATAATTTGTCTGGCTGCTGGCTTCAGCTGGCAACTCCCACCCCCTCTCCTTCAGTCAAGCCAGAGTACACCAATTGTCCAGTCCAAAATACATTCAGATCTCTCCATGGTTCTTTCGAAACTTCCCTGTTCAGCAGAGATGGAGCTCATTGCTTCCCTGATAACATTTTCTAAAAGGGTACCAAAGGGCATCTCCCCTCTGGATTTTCTCTCTCTACTGTGTGAAAAGCAGTATTAATTAGTGTTCCAAACAAAAATCTCCAGGCTTCCTAACAAATTGCTGATGGTAAGAAAGTAGGATCACACAGACTACACCTTAGGGATCTGCGGGGTGTAAATCTTGCCTCTGCCACTTACTGGGTTTATAGACAAGTTATTTAACTTCTCTGCCATATTTCCACTGCCCCTCAAAATAGAGATCATACATGTCCCTATCTTATAGAATTGCTGGAAGAATTAACTGAAATAAGGCAATAAGTGGGGTGTGAGCAACAAGGGCTGTGTTCCAATGTTAGTTAATAAAGGGAAAATTTGCATAGGTCAAAATATCATTTGCACCCTAGAAATCACACACACTTCTCAGCAAGATGCCCAAAGTACGCAGGTGCCAAGTCGCTTAAGTGTGTCTCTCTAGACCAGTACTCACTGAGAAGAATCACTAGCAGCATCACCCATGTCATTGACATTTTTATTTCTTGCTGTCTCCTTTTCTTGGGAGGAGTTGGGAAGAACCGCAAGTACATACAGTTAAAGGCACATACACCATGGGACCTCTCTCTAATGTGCACAACTTAGTGGCTGGTATAAGGCAAACACTAAATAGGCTAGCCATTGCTATTAATTATTGTTTCTGATTATTTAACTATTTAACATAACACTGAGGGGGGCGGCGGGGAGGAAGGACTCATGGCACCTGTAGGAATCAGGAAGCAACTATTCTCCTAGTGGGAAAATAAGGAGAGACATCCAGGAGTGAGGAGGAATCTATGGATTCCATCAGGGAACTTAAACTGCCTGCAAAATCTTCTAGCTCTCAGATCTTGTTCCCATGGAATTTAAAATAAGCTAGAAAGACCCAACATAGAGAGGCAGGGTTTGTTCCGACAGGTCCTACAGGAACAGAAGTGAAGCCCTGAACTACCCTCCCCACTCCCCAAGGAGTTGGAAGTTAAATAAGATGAAGATATTAGGCAGGAACAATACATTTAAACACCGTTTCTTCAAGGAGGCTTTTTTGACTCCTAAGCTAAGCTATGTCCTCCTGATACAGGTTCCTGTGTTAGCAAGCACCACCCTGGTCATAATACTTATCAGACTCGTTTCAATTACTTGTTTATTGTAAGTCTTTCCCACTACAATGTAAGTTCAACAAGAGCCAGGTCTACGTTTGGCACGTTAAAGGTATGTGACAAACATTTGTTAGGTAAATGATAAATGATTGCTCTATGTATGTGTATACGTGTATCCTGAAAAATGTATGTATATATTAGCTATCCCATATGTGCACATTCGCTGCTCTTTTCCTCAACTCAAGTTTTCAAATTAAACCATTTCTAGACTCAGAACTCATTTTTTATTTGCCAAAGAGTAACCTGCAAGTTGGAGTTTATAAAAACTTTGAATTATACTTTAGGGCTTTAGCTGCTTTGTCTGTGACAGTCATCAAACTGTTTTTGTTTCAGACTTTCCACTTCAAAAGCTATATTCCCTAGATTTTATTTTACTCTTTAAAAATATCTAGTGCAGAAATCTTGAAAATCTTAGGTGCATCTCTTGAGAGGCTCTAAGTAGGCTCTCCAATACGGGGCACTCCAAAATACCAAAATAGGTATTTCCAAATACGGGGGGTGGGGGAATCATTCCTGTGATGTATTGCATTTCATCAAGAATACTCTGCAAAGTATCTAGGAAAGTGAGATTTCAACAGCTTGCAAATAGAAATGAATTTTTCAAAGACAGACCTCAAATTTGGTATCTTAATTATCTGCAAATCCTTTGGTTATTTCCATCTTTCTTGTTTCGGTATTGATCTTGTACTCCTGCTATGGTTGTTCAGTGGCTAATTATTATCACTACAAGAGAGTGCTAGGGAAAGTAAATTTAAGACTTTAGTGAACCTGAATTGATGTTTGACTAAGTTTCTCAACTGAAAATCATGATGAAACCCAGATGCAACTCTTACAAGACGAGGAAATGTACCAATAGGATGAAAAATGTTTAAATGTCAGGATTGTCAGTTAAAACCAGGAAATAATGTTTTTTCCTGCATCCTATTTTGTTCCTTTTCTTGGAAATTCATATTCTGTAGCAATGATATACCACACTCTTGTTTATCTGCTCACCTGCCGAGAGACATGGAGTTGTTCCCCATTTTTGTCCATAACAAATAAGCTGCCATGAACATTTCTGTACCACATTTCCATTAACATATGTTTTGATGTCCTCTGAGTAAACACTGAGGAGTTGTATGACTGACTCACATTGTGGATACCTGTTGAACTTCTTTTGAAACTGCCAAACTGGTTTCCAAAGTGGTTACACCATTTTACCCTGAGAGTGTATGAAAGTTCTGTTGCTACATGTCCTTGACAATAATTGGTACAGTCATTCTTTTTTATTTTTTTTCAGTCATTCTTTTTTAAATTTTGCCACTCTCATATGGATGTAGAGGTATCTCACAGTTTTAATTTGCATTTCTCTAAGGACTAAACCAATAATGTTTTCATATCCTTATTTGCTTCCCTTATACATTTTTTGGTGGACTGTCTGTTCAAATCATTTGCCTATGTGTTAACTGAGTGTTTTGTTTTCTTATTATTAATATTTAAGAGACTTTTATATATTCTGCTTACAGATCCTTAATCATATATGCAATTTACAAATATTTTCTCCTACTCCAGATTGTTTTTACACTCTCTTAATGGTGTCTTTCAAACAGAAGTAGTTTTTAGTTTTAAGAAATCTAATTTTTTCTTCCTTTTTTTTTTTTCTGAGTTTCTTCCTTTTGGGTGTTTTATTTAAAGTGGTTTTCTTGGGGTGCCTGGGTGGGTCATTTAGTTAAGCATCTGCCTTCCACTCAGGTTCTGATCTCAGGATCCTGGGATAAGCCCCACATCAGGCTTTCAGCTCCACAGGAAGTCTGCTTCTCCCTCTCCTTCTGTGTTCATGCTCTCTCAAACAAATAACTAAAATCTTTAAAAAAGAAATAAAGTGAGGACACCTGAGTGGCTCAGCAGTTGAGCATCTACCTTTAGCTCAGGTCGAGATCTCAGGGCCCTGGGATCGAGTCCCACACCAGGCTCCCACTAGGGAGGCCTCTTTCTCCATCTGCCTATGTCTCTGCCTCTCTCTCTCTCTCTCTCTCTTTCTCTATGACTCTCATAAATAAATAAATAAATAAATAAATAAATAAATAAATAAATAAATAAAGTGGGTTTTCTGCAGGTAGTATGAAGTTGGATATTACTTTTTAAACCCAAGCTTACAATGTCTGTCTTTGAATTGGAGTTTTTAGACAACTTAATATTTAATATGATTATTAATATGGTTGAATTTAAATATACCATCTTACTATTTGTGTCATCCATTCTTTGTTATTATTTCCCTCTTTTTCTGTTTTTTTTTTTGATAAATGTTTTTGATGATTCTATTTTATCTCTTGTGCTGCCTTCTTAACTGTAACGTGATATTTTAGTTGTTTTGTTAAAATGTATAGTGTGTATATATGTGTGGGGGGGGTGGGCGCTATTTCAATTTATTTTTTAGTATATTTTCTCTGTTTCATTTTAGATAATTTTGTTTTTATTGCTATATTTAAGTTCATTAATATTTTTTCTACCATGTTTAATCTGTTGCTAATCCCATCCATTACATTTTTCATTTCCAATACTTTAATTTCCTTATCTCCAAGTTTTGGTTATATGATATACATAATATAATGTTAAATTGTGTTTTATATTGTTAATTATAGAGTATATAACATAATTTAAATAATATACAATGTATATACTAATATAATATATAACATATTATAGATTTATAAAATATTTTCCATATCTTAACATGATTAATCTTTTCCCTTGCTTCTTGAACATACGGAGTACAGTTACAACTGTTTTAATGGACTTGTCTACTCAAGATCCCTGGAGTTTTGCCCTCTTTGTGCAACTCTCTCCTATCCTGTACTCTACCCTTCAAATTTGAGCTGCCTTGGCCTCACTGGTCTCCTGGTTCTCTCTCCTTACTGCTCACTCTGCCTAGTTTTTCCCTCCCTTAAGTTCAGCCCAAAAACTCACTTCAGGTATAAGCTAGGACAAATGTAGGGCTACTTGTTTCCTGTTTCTCCAAGATCATCATTGTTCACTGCCTAATGTTTAACATCTTAAAAACCCATTTCATATATTGGGAGAGTTAATCTCACTCCTGTTACTCTATCTTGGCTGGTATTGGAGTTTTCATAAATGTCTTAATTTTTTTGCTGCACTTTAAGACACCAAAGCTGAACATCATATATGATTCATTATGGATATGGTATGTGCAAGAACAAGAAACCCCTGTGCCCTGATAAACAGATGTATCCTTGTGTATCTAAAGAATGGTAAGTATATGTACATTTATAGGCTTCAAGGTAAGTTAAAATATGTAATGCATCAGTATAGATATATTTGATTATTTCATCAACTGTTGTTGATTATGTCAGATGAAAGTTTTTAAACATTTATCAAGTATTTTGCAAAAATTATATCTAATTCACATACAGGGTCTAGTAAGTTACTAAATCAGTAGTTCACAGCTGTGGTTGCACATTAGCATTCCCAGGAGAACCTTAAAAAGATGTTTCAATGCCTGAGCCCTACCTCAAACCACTTGAATTAAAATCTGATGGCTAGCCCTAGTATTTGTGCTTTTTAAAGGTCCCCAGGTGATTTGGATACACTTCTAGAGTTTAGATTTATGGACTTAGATCTTAGTAGGTGCTCAGTGAGTGAGAATTATTCATATTTATATCATTTACTCTGGAAAGTAAATTGTCATGTACAGAAATTACTTATTATTGGGCAAAAGTATTGGTGGGTTCTAATCCACCATCTGCAATCAAGTAGTATGGTATTGACCAAGTCACTTGACATTCTTGGGTCTGAGTGTGTAAGATAAGAAAACAATCATAATAATTTTTCTGTTTACAGCTCAGTATGGTTAAGAGAAATAAGAAAGGATCTCAGAGCTGAGACTTCTAAATAAAACTTTTTTTATAGATGAGAAAGTTGAGGCCAGAGAAGCTAATGGACTTTCCCAAGGCAACCACGGCTACCTAAAAACAGAGGTGGAACCACAACTCAGGTGTTAGGGGTTAAAACACGCCCCCCAAAATAAGATGTGTTCAAGTCCTAACCCTCACTACTTCAAACTGTGACCTTGTTTGGACAAAATGCTGCAGATACAATTAGTTAAGATGAAGTATATGGAGTAGAGCTAGTGTCCTTAGAAGAGGGCCATGTGAAGACAAGAACACAAAGAGAATGCCATGTGACAGTAAAGGATTGGAGTGGTGCATCAATAAGCCAAGATTGCTGGCAAATCACCAGAAGCTAGGAAGAAGCCAGATAGGACTCTCCCCTAGAGCCTTCAGAGACAGCATGGCTCTGCCAATAGCATGATTTTGGACTTCTAGACTCCAAAACTATGAGGCAATAAATTATTGTGTTTTAAACCACCTAATTTGTGCTCTTTTGTTACAGCAGCCCTAGGAAACTAATATATGAGGCTGCTGCCCAGGAGTCTTTCCATTATACAGTTGGCTTCTCTAACACTACATGTGTTTTATAAATTATAAAACTTGAAAATTTTATGTCATTACTCATATTGTTCTTCAATTTTCTTCAAGACTACAAACTTTGTTTCCTGTATTTGGTTGTAAGCTTCTTAAGGAGTAAAGAGCCCACAACACCCAGCACACTCTTTGAATGAGTTAGTTGAAAACATAGTATGTATACAGATACTATGGACTGAAATAGGATATAAATAGAGCTTATAAAAAGTGTAAAGGTCACCAAAGACCTTATGGAAGTTGAGAAACTGATTGTTAATGAGACCAAGTCTCCATATGGCATTTAGGCTACACATAAGGATATACACATGGGGAGATTACATTTCAATGTAATATAAAAATATAACATAAGAAACACATTGTGATACATTAGCTGAAAATATTTCAATGGGTGCTCTATCAGTATATGAATGTAAAAGTTTTTTATTCCCATTAATGTTGAACTCTAGTATGGGTTCAAAATCAATCATCAAAGCAACTTAGTTTGGGTTTCCCCAGAAATTGACCTTGAGATAAAGGATTCCAGGGCAAGTAGTTTACTTGGGAAGTGAAGGCAGGTAATAAAGGGTATATTCACAAGCAAGTACACTATTATCATGGGCTTAATGCTTCTGGGAAACTCTGGAATCCAGGATAGCAGCTCAGGGGTACTCAACTTAGAGTTGAAGGACTGAGGGTATATATGTATACAACCAATCCCACCAGTCATTAACTGAGAGTTGCTGAAGGAGCAAGGGTGTTAATTCTCTGAAACATCTTGCTTTAAGTGTGGGTGAGGCAGGAGTAAAGCAGGAAGAGTTAAGGCTGACCCTCAACCCAAGATACAGATAGTGGCAGTTAATGGGAGTCCCCAGTGTTTTACAATGGTTAGCCCGAGGAAATGCCTCAATGAAAAGAAAAGTGGTGGGCAGAACAACACAGAAATTAAGAGCAGGATCTTTAAGAATCAGAAACCCTTCATTCAAGTCCTAGTTCCAATCTTGACCAATAGTTGACCCTGGCTAAGTGACTAAACTTTCTTAAACTTTCTTTATTCTCTCTACATAAAATAATGACAACAATAATACTGGCCTCAGGGTACCTACAAGCATTAAATGACTCAATGAAAGTAAAACTTTGTTACAGTGCCTGGCACAATCAATGCTTGATGAATACCAGCCACCATTATAATAATTTCTATTATTATTGTATTCCAAATCATGAATTATGTATGATGCATGATATTCACATTCGGAGATAATGGTACATCAATATGGGAAGTTCCTCATTAGAGCATCTTTATTCTGGGTTTCGATTTAAACATTACCAAATGTACTACACAGAAGTTTTCACTATATAGGAATAATTTATTGTTTTGTTCTTAATAGCTAAAACATTCTTTCTAAAAACTTGAATCTGTATAATCTACCTACAATCAAAACAGCTTAAATAAAATATAAGAGCTATACTTCTAGGTGAATTATCAGTAGAGATTAAAACTATTTTTTTTTTTTAGAAAGAGAATCAATTCTTAGAGGAAAACTCTGTAAGTCTTAGCTATGTCATAGAAACACACCAAAAGTGTAACAAAAATGGAATGAAATAATAAAATAAAATCTGGATAAAATTATAATTTTGAGCTGTGGTTCTCAATCTAGGGTGCTTCTTTTCCCACCTCTCCAGAGGACATTTGGCAATGTCTGGTGACATATTTTACTGTCAAAATTAGGGGTCGGGGAATATGCTACTGGCATTTAGTGATTAAAAGGCCAGAGATGCTGCCAAACATCCTAAAATACAAACAGCCCCCCAAAACTGAGAGCCATGCCTAATTTGTTGTTTATATTATATGGCCATAAATCACTGGAGTCTCTAAAGAATAAACACTTCTGATATGCAGGTGTTTTTTTAAATCATAAAATATAGTATACTTTTTCAATGTTACCATAAAAGGGTTTCCTACAACAAGAAGCTCACATCTAGAAGCCCTGAATGCTGAGTAGCTCTCCCTACCATAAATTTGTTGTGTTTCCACCTGCCAGATGAAAGCAATTTCAACAAGCTATCAACAAAGCCAGGTAATTAAGATGTTGGTATAGACATGACCTTGGTTAATTCACCCCAACTTGTCATCGCTAAAATAATGACAGAAAGGAACCCAGAGATTCTAAGGTCAAAGCTAAGGCACAGGGGGCTAAAATTTTCATTTTCAAATTATTTTAAGCAAAATGATACCTTATTGCAACAACATATATTGCCTTTTGGTTTTCATTAGTAAACCGTCTGGGAACTTTAACACGAATACAAGCTAAACCTGATTACTTGGTTTATAGAACACAGAGAACATTATCAAAGAGCTAATGACAATGTCTATTCACTTAGAACTCTGAGCAACCTGCCGACTTTTAATCAAGTTTTAAAGGTACAAGAACAAAATAAAAATTGAGAATGAATGTTTCTACTCCCAACTACTGAAAGGCCTGTCGACAATTGTTCAAATAACATCAGAACCAAGATTAGAACATGTAAGCAGAGAAGCAAACACATTTTCAGCAAGGCATTTTTTTTTTCCTAACCGACAAATTCCACCAAACTCAACAAGAAACTGTGATCTAAATCCATTTTTTCTACTAAAATTGCTTTGTTACAGCACAGTTGTAGCAAGACTAAAGAGCTCAAAACACATTTTCTTCTCTAAACAAGCTAAATAAGATGAGATCCAAGCATGTAAGCACACAGAGTTTTCAATTTACTAAATATATGTTAATACATGCTAATAATAAAATCTTAAATAATGGTACTAAAACTGTTTTCATTTCCCTGATGTTTCTATCCATTACACTATAATCGGAATTCTTCCAATCTTCGGGTTTGGACATTTCGCATTCCAAAACCTAAAATGAAATCAACTGATTCAAGTCAGAGAAGAATTACTAAAAGCATCTGTCAATTCATATGAAACGTAAATAACAAAAAAAAAAAAAAAAAAAAAAGAAACGTAAATAACAGTGAGAAGAAAACTGTCATTCTGAAATGAAGATTCCGACCCTATGAAATGGGACTTTTCCCCTATTATCCTGAGGACTCTGCCTCACGCACTTAGAAATGCACTGAGTTGTGATTTAGCATCTGTGATATAAGACGTCAGGACTTCAAGGCCTATGAACAGAAATGAGAAGAAGTATGCAGAAAGTTTATTATCCTACCACAGTAAGGGGATGAATTTAATTTTCTAAATTCCTCTCTCCTTCACTTTTTTTTCCCCAAAGACAACAGTCATTCATTTGACCAGTCTTCAGTGAACTGTATTTTAACTTTTCTATTTTGGGAAAAATTAACATCTGAATTTGTTCCATTCTCCTTTGTTTTTGACATTAATCCTTATAATCAGGGAAGGGGAAAATGTTTCTTTAAAATAATCTTATTTACAGTAGAAAAATCATGATAAAAGTTCTGCTAATACCTTCAAGAAGGCCCCATCACAAATGTATATGCCAAAAAACATGAATCATATGAGTTGGCAAGTCTTCGACTTGACAAAAAGAACTACCTCCACCAAACAAAAACATTAAATTAATAAGGCAATAATTGCTATGGAATCAAGTCTACTAATAATCTCCAAAGGGTTGGACTATCTGAAACACTTTGCATTCATTCAATAATCTGAATGCCCAGTTACAGCACATTTGGGCAAATAAATATTATAGGGGAAAAAGCAGTTTGAGAAATAATGGGATTATTTTTAGGTGGAAGCCAACATAGTTCTTTAAACATCAAACTATGAAAATATTTTTTCATTCAACTTTGAAGAGTCTAGACAGAACATGAACAATGCCATATCTGCTCTGCTGCAAGTCATGTCATTATCCAGGACAGGAGCTCTTTCATTCAGTTCTCTGAGTCCTATTATGACCCAGACTCTGGGTGAGCAGCTGAGGTTGCCCAAATGAAAATGACAACTCAAAGAGCTCCCAAGATTCTCAGATAATTGAGAGCAGATACAGGCAGATTGATAAGAACAAATGAGTGTGGTCACGACAGATGATGGGCATGTGAACAGGATGCTAAGAGGTAGTGTTGATGGAGCTAGGATACAAACCCAAGAAGTCTGCCTCTAGATGCCATCCAGTTCAACACTATGTGAAGCTATTTCCCATCGATTCGTACTGAGGAAGGAAGATGTGGCTCTCCAAAGTAAAATCAAAATGGTGGTACAGGAAGGAGGGATAGATTCTAGGCAGGCAAATCAGCAGATGTCCATGAATCCAGAATGATTTCTTTATGTAGAATATGTAGGGAAGAACTTTATGGGCAAAGGGATAATACTTTATAATTTTTTCTTTTGCAACAGTAGCATTCCATTTTTCATTGACATGTGGGTAGGCTGCTAGCACCAGAACCTCACAACTAGCAGAGTCACCACTGACCATTATCATTGGTCATTAACACTGTATTCCTCGACTGGTTGATGTTTCTGTCACATGAAAAACCAAAGGCACTGCTGGACCCTCTAATGATGAATGGCTCAAAGCAGCCAGGAAAACAAAAAAGAAAAAAAGAGTATCAGCTCACAATTGAAACTGCCTTTGCTTTGTCCTCACAACAAACTTCTCTCTCTCTCATCCAAGAACACAATGAGTTTCCCAGGTACTCCTGTGTTCCTCCAGAAACCTGGAAGATGCAGTCTTTTCCTAAGCCCTGATCATTCAACTGATGTGGATCTTGAAAATATTACAAATTAATCCCCAAGAATACACTGTGTTTTCCCATCTTCATGTCAGATTTGTAAGTCAAAGCTTTAAGTTGAGATGTGTGACTAACATAGGCAAAGGATGGGATGGAAAATGAATTTCTCAGAAAGAAAAAGATACTTGGAACTGTAATTAGTAAAGCTTCTAATTAACTGGTACTCTAAAAATAGGTGAAATCAGATTTAATATATATCCTCTGACAATAATAAAAATCGCAGCTCATTTATTAATATAACAAGGTCTCTACACCCCATTGATTTCCCATGATTTTATCAGAATCTGCTTTCAAGCAACACAAAAAAATACAAATAAACATTTCCAGTTCTACTTCCATCTCTCCCAACAGATTGAGACTTCCTTGAAGGCAGGAATTGGGTCTCATGCATCTCTGTAGCCCCCAGAATGTGGTGACATCCACGCAAAAGGAAGGAGAAAGGCAAGGGCAAAGTCAAGAAAAAAGGCAAGAAGAGCATGGGAACACTGGCCTAGTGAGTGTTATCGCTGTACCTGCCACGTACCACCTACTACGGCTTCTCCATAATCACTCAGCAAACGTTTGTGGAGCTGCTCCCCAGTGGACACGAGTCCCGTGACTGATCGGCAGTACAGTCTCCTTTGATATTTCTTAGTTGGCCTGCAATGTCACTTTTGATCATTTTATCAATTCACCATCCTTTCATCGGCCAAAGCAGAACAGGCCTACTCTCATCCTCTTATTTTGGCACAGACTGCTGCATGAGTGAATTCTGATTTTTTTTTTCTTGAGGTCATTGCAAAAAAATTTCCCTTGTTTCTTTCTCCCTGCAGGCTCTTAAGTCAAGGCAGGTTTCAGCAGTATCACCAGCCCAGTAAGGGCTCCTGGATAAAAGAGCTGTCTGCCCAAGCTCCTCAATTTATCAGTCTTCAGACATGAAAGAGTAAACCAATTCCTAGTCAGCAAAGTTGCACTACAGAAAAAAGCAAATAAAACCATCAAATGGATTACATACAAGCCTTGAATCCAAAATTAAAGAATATGAGCAAACAAGGTACTTAATCAATTAGAATGAGTCCAATATTCTCTTATGGCCAGAAATGAACCAATTAAACAAATAGCAAATAACAAGCATTCAATTCCTGATATTTATATTGCAAATGATATGGTCATTCATTCTAATGTCCCAGTTTAAAGTTTCTGGCTTAATTCTTCAAATGTATTGAATCAGAATCATTATTTTTTTTTAAACTCTGTCAACTCATTCAAGGTCATTTTCTTCCACTGAATCAGGCATTAGTTTTGTACTTTCACTAAGATTTGTACTTCAGCCAGTTAGGGTATTTAAAAGGGAGAGGCTGCATTTGGGGTGTCTATTAACATATCAAGACTGTTCTGTGCTGACATAATGGAATGATATACACAAAATCCATGTCCATTCTAATGCAGAAACAACGTATCTGTGCCTTTTTACCATACTCTACCCTCCACGCTATGTAATCCAAATTGCTACTCAAAAATTGTACAGTTAATGCCATTATGTTCTCCTGATTAATCAACAACTTTCTCAAAACCTATGTAAGAAAGCAGTTTTAAGTGTAGCCATTACCTGTAAAGAGACCACAGGCATGTGTGAGGAAAATGTATTTTTGAAATTCTTTCTTTGGATCATATCTAAATAGGATAGATAGATTATCTCACATAAGGCACCTCATTCCATCAAGCGTCTCCTAGATTTAAACTGGGGACTTTCAGTACTAAAAATTAGCATTTTCTGGGGCACCTGGGTGGCTCAGTGGTTGAGTGTCTGTCTTTGGTTCCGGTTGTAATCTTGGGATCCTGGGATGGAGATCTGCATTGGTCTCCCCGCAGGGAGCCTGCTTCTCCTTCTACCTATATCTATCTCTGCCTCTCTCTCTCTCTCTGTCCCTCATAAATAAATAAATCTTTAAAATAAAAATTAGTATTTTCTGTTCAGTGATATTTTATTTAGTGGGATTAACTAGTTACAGGTTATGTCTTGATAGTACACATGAGAAAGGGTAGGTCTTTTTCATCCATTGTAAATATACTACTTGCAGAAATACATTTGCCATTAGGAATTTAATGAGAGAGATCTTATATAAAAGTGAACTTGTTCATGATTAAAAATACTGAAAATGGTGCTATGTTAGCCATGCCAGACCTTATATAAATAAAGTTAAGGAGACATGGCCTGTTCCCTCCTTATTTCTTTCCTCTGTTTCTTGCTTTGAACAGGCATCTATCAAGGGTTAAGCAAAGCCCTACAGTAAGTGCTACAGTGGATATGATGGTAAGACACACATTCCTTACTCTCACTGCTTTCTCAACCAGCTGGGGAAAATGCTCTATAAACAGCTTTTATATTAAAGAGGATGAGCAAGCATTAGAGAAAGGTGGTGTCAAAGCAATGATCTGTAAGGCAATGGAGGAAGACATTCACGTATCTGAGAATGGAACACTGACTGAATCTAACCAGAAAAAAGTGAAAAGGTTTTGAGTAGCAAAGAACATTCCATGAGAAGGACTACATTTGCGAGAGCATTGGAAGTGTCAGGTTGCATGTGTTCAGGGAGCAATTCTATTGAGCAATGGCCTCACCAATGCTTTTTCCACCCAGACTTCTTTTTTGCTCTGGCACCATGCCCTTCTCAGGCCATGAGAGGTGCTACTGCCAACGGACGAGGAGTGTATGGAAACAGAAAACAAAGATGCCAAACTCATGGTTTTTAGCACCAAAGCCACAGTTCAGGTGACACCTAGGTCCTGTTTGACTTGTTCAGTCTCTGCAGAAGCATCCTCTTATGCTACCTTATTTTCCTTCAAAGCACACACCTGACCCTCAGGGTATTTCTTTGTTTATTATCTGTCTCCCTGCAAACAGTCTAGAACAGAAGCTCCATGAGGCTAGTGTGCCTGTCTTTCCCATACATTCATTCCATCCATTTATTTGCTCATTTAATCACTTAGAATCAATTGAGCTTCAGCTACACAAATGATACTATACTAGGAAGTATAAAGACAAATGAGACGGTATCCCTGTTTTTAAAGAGTGTGTCATTCATAAAGGTGGGATTTCATTATCTAGTCTTCTATTACAATCTACTCCAAAACTTAATGGCTTGATACAAATTATTATCATTATATTTCATGATTCTACTGATCAAGAATTAGGACAGATGATATCAGGAATAAGCTCATTTCTGCTCCATAAAGTCTGGGATTAGAGTGAAAATGGTTTATAGGGTCAGGGTCGGGAACAGCTGCAGACTGACTGGGCAGCCTTCCCTGTTCATATCTCCTTTCCACTACCGTAGCTTGAGCCTCCTTACAGCAAGGAGGCCTCGGGTACTTGGATCTCTAACACTGTCTCAGAGCTCCTGGAGGTCAACGTGGAACCTGCCAACCCTTTAGATGGTGAGGCCAGAACTGCCCTAACATCACTCCCATCACACCTGGTCAATGAAATCACATGCAAGTCCAAGTTGGAGGAAAGGGAAGAGACCCATCCCTCAATGGGAAGAGTGTCACAGAATTCATGGCATCTTTAATCCATTATGGTGAGCCACGCCTGTTCCCAAACTACTGTGCCATAAATTAAAATACAAAATATCAACAAGACAGTGCACTGTAATTAAAAGTATGACCTTGTTGTCTGACAAACATGATTTTGAGTACTGATTCTACTGTGGACTAGGCATGTAGCACTGTAAAAAGGGATAATAACACCCAGCTTCACAGATCTTTTATAAGAATTAAATGAGATTCAATTCATACACACATACACACACACACACACACACACACACACATACACACTTGCAGACACACATATATCCACAGAGCACACAACTGGCCCAGACGTTGGGTCATGGCAAACATTCAAGGAAGGTTAGTTACTGTTCTCATTAACAATGATACAATTAAAGTAAAAATGACTATTTCATGTCTCCATAATGTTATACTTCACATTTTCAAATATGTGCTTTTGATGTAATCACATCTACAAAGGTGACTGAGAACAATGGAAATTCTTTTTGAGCAAAAAATCAAACCCCGTTACCACCAACTCAAGGAGAGGTTGAAGGTTAAACAGAAAAGAAAAGAAAAAAAATGTAAGAGGCAAGAAAATAATTACTAGTTCACATACCGGGGTCCTAGAAGAAATAAAATGGATCTAAGCAGGCAGTAGCATTATAAGCAAAATATTATTTCCCATATCTCTATAAGCAAAATATTATTTCCCATATCTCTTTACTCTGTGTTGTGCAGAGATTCTGCATCAGTTCTCTTAGAGATTTTAAAAAAATGGTAAAATTAGATGGCAGTTGTGGGTTTGTGGCCAAAGGGAGTATAAACTCTTAAAACCAGAGAGAAATCTCTTTGGTGAATCAGAAAAATGACTTTTAAAAATCACCTTCAGGTTTTGCAGGGAATCAGAACATAACAACATGGATGGAAGGCCTTCACTAACCACAGGTGATGACAATGGGTGAAACAGAGAAGAAATAGCTAGAAAAGGCCCCACCCAATTTTTAAAAATTTTATTTAAATTCAATTTGCCAACATACAGTATAACACCCAGTGCTCATCCCATCAAGTGCCCTCCTTAATGCCCGTTGCCCAGTTACCCCCACCCTCTCACCCACCTCCCCTTTCACAACCCTTTGTTTCCCAGAGTTAGGAGTCTCTCATGGTTTGTCTCCCTCTCTAATTTTTCCCTACTAAGTTTCTCTCCTTTCCTTTATAATCCTTTTTTACTATTTCTTATATTCTATGTATGAGTGAAACCATATGGTTATTGTCCTTCTCCGATTTATATCTGTTAGCACAACAAACACATAAAGGGACTCAAAGAGTGATAAAGTGTATGCCTTTCATTTTAGAATTTTACTCACTTTTTAAGATCTATATGATCAAAAACCTAAAGGAAACCACTATAAAGTGGCTGATTTCACATTTTTAGATTGAAGGGTGTGTCTGGGCAAATAGGTCAATCGATTGATTGTCTAGTATATACTCTAATTGTGGTTGAACTTACAATATAATTAACATCACCAAATTCTTAACTTAATGAAAAATACTCTGATTTCCTCAAGTCACTAAAAGTTATAATCAATAAAATTCTTGAGAAGTTGCAAAGTTCTAGTTATTACTTCCTGCTAGAGATGATGCTCAGAATGCCTGTTATATGCACAGGCATTATCTTTCATGGAAGGCCACAGAACTGATTGCTTTGCCAACCAGAAAACTTGCTCCATTCTACTCAGGTTTATACGTGAAATTTAAAAAAAAAAAAAAAAAAAGCAGACTTATGCAGACCAAAGCATGTGAGCAAGATGTCAAGAAAAGTGAAGAATTAGAAGAAATGGATAAATTCCTAGAAACATAACCTTTCAAAACTGAATCAGAAAGAAACAGAAAATCTGAACAGACCAATTACCATCAATGAAATTGAATCAGTAATCAAAAAAGTCCCAACAAACAAAAGTCTAGGACCAAATGGCTTCACAGGTAAATTCTACCAAACATTTAAAAAAGAGTTAATATCTATTTCCTCAAACTATTCCAAAGAATAGAAGGAAAAGCTTCCAGATATATTCTATGATGCCAGCATTGCCCTGATAGCAAAACCACATAAAGACACTACAAAAAAAGAGAACTACAGGCCAATATCCCTGATGAACACAGATGTAAAAATCCTCAACAAAATATTGGCAAACTGGGGTGCCAGGTTGGCTCAAACGATTAAGCATCCGACTCTTGATTTCAACCCAGGTCATGATCTCAGGATTGTGGGATTGAGCCCAGTGTTGGCTCCATGCTCAACACAGGATCTGCTTGAGATTCTCTCTTTCTTTCTCCATTTACGCCTCCCACCAGCTCAAACTCTCTCTCTTTCTTTCATAGATAGATAGATAGATAGATAGCTAGATAGATAGATAGATAGATATTAGCAAACCAAATCCAACAATACATTTAAAAAATCATTTACCATAATCAAGTAGAATTTATTCCTAGGATGCAAGGGTATTCAATATTCACAAATCAATCAGCTGTGATATATCACAGCAAGAGAAGAGATTAAAAACTATATGATCATTTCAATAGATATGGAAAAAGCACTTGATAAAGTACAACATCCATTCATGATAGCCCTCAGCAAAGTAGGTTTAGAGGGAACATTCCACAACATAATAAAGCCTAGATATTAAAATCCTATAGTTAATATACTCAGTGGGGAAAAATTAAGAACTTTTTTCCTAAGGTCAGAAATAGGACAAAGATGTCCACTCTCATCAGTTTTTTTCTTAAGATTAATTTATGTTTTTATTCATGATAGACATAGAGAGAGAGAGAGATGCAGAGACACAGGCAGAGGGAGAAGCAGGCTCCATGACGGGAGCCTGACGCGGGACTCAATCCTGTGACCCCAGATCGCGCCCTGGGCCAAAGGCAGGCGCCAAACTGCTGAGCCACCCAGGGATCCCCCACTCTTACCAGTTTTACTCAGTACTAGAAGTCTGATTGCCATGGCAATCAGAATACAACCACAACAAAAAAAGACATCCAAGTTAGTAACAAAAGAAAATTTTCACTATTTGCAAATGATGTGATACTATATACATAAAATACTAAAGACTCCACCAAAAAACTACTAGAACTGGTCACTGAATTCACTAAGGTTGTAGGATACAATAATCATTGTACAGAAATCTGTTACATTTTTATACACTAATAATGAAGTCACAGAAAGAGAAATTAAGAAAACAACCCTCTTTCCAACCACACCAAAAATATTAAGATACCTAGGAATAAACCTAACCAAAGAGGTGAAAAACCTACACCCTGAAAACTATAAAACACTGATGAAAGAAGTTAAAGACCACACAAACAAATGGAATGATATCCATGCTCACAGGTTGGAAGAATAAATAGTGTTAAAATGTCCATTCTACCCAAAGCAATCTATAGAGTTAATGTAATTTCTATCAAAATACCAACAGCACTTTTCATAGAACTATAACAAATAATCCTAAAATTTGTATGGAACCACAAAAGATCCCAAACAGCCAAAGCAGTCTTGAAAAAGAAAAATAAAACTGCAAACATCAAAATCTCAGATTTCAAGATGTACTACAAAGCTATAATAATCAAAACAATATGGTACGGACACAAAAATAGACACATAGATCAATGGAACAGAACAGAAAGTCCAGAAATAAACCTATGATTATATGGTCAATTAATCTTCAACAATGGAGAAAGAATATGCAATGGAAAAAAAATCTCTTCAAGAAATGGTGTTGGGGAAACTGGACAGCTACATGCAAAAGAATGAAATTGGACCACTTTCTTACATGATATATAAAAATAAATCAAAATTGATTAAGAACATAAACATGAGAACTGGAACCATAAGAATCCTAGAAAGGAGCATAGGCTCTAATTTCTCTGACATTGGCCATATCAACATTTTTCTAGATATGTTTCCTGAGACAAGAGAAACAAAAGCAAAAATAAAATATTGGAGGTACATCAAAATATAAAGCTCTGCACAGAAAAAATATTTAACAAAACTCAAAGACAACCTACTGAATGCAGAAGATATTTGCAATGTCAAATCTGATAAAGGTTTAGTATCCAAAATATACAAAGAACTTATATAAGTCAACACACACAAAAAACAAATAATCTAATTTAGAAATAGGCAGAAGACTTAAATAGACACTTCTCCAAAGGAGACATAAAGACGGCCAAAAGACACAAAAAAAGTTTCTCAATATCATTCATCATCAGGAAATGCAAATCAAAACCACAATGAGATATCACTTCACACCTGTCAGAATGGCTAAATTCAAAAACACAGAAACAGCAAGTATTGGCAAGAATGTGGAGAAAAATAAACCCTTGTGTACTACTGGCAGGAATGCAAACTGGTGAAACCACTGTAGAAAACAGTATGAAAGTTCCTCAAAACATTAAAAACAGGATTATCATAGGATCTAGTAATTGCAATATTGGATATATACCCAAAGAATATGAAAACACTAATTTGAAAAGATACATGCACCCTTATGTTTAATGCAGCATTGCCTACAATAGCCAAATTATAGAAGCAGCCCAAGTAACCATTGATAGATGAATGGATAAAGAAGTGGTATATATATTCAATGGAATATTACTCAGCCATAAAAAGAATGAAATCTTGCCATTTACGACAACTTGGATAGAGCTAAAGAGTATAATACTAAGTAAAAGAGATCAGAGAAAGATAAATACCATATGATTTCATTCATATGTGGAATTTAATAAACAAAACAAAGAAAAAAAGAAAGAAACAAAGAAACACTCTTAACTATAAAGAACAAACTGACAGTTACCAGTGGGAAGGCAGGGTGGGGAGATGAGGTGGAGAATGGGTAAAATAGGTAAAGGGGATTAAGAATACACTTATTATTTTGAGCACTGGGTACTGTATAGAATTGTTGAATCACTATGTTGTATATCTGAAACTAATATACACAACATGCTAGTTATTCTGGAAATAAGATATTATTTTTAAAAAGGTAAAGTGAGGACAGATATTAGAATATTAAAGATAAGAAAGAGACAGCAATGCCCTAAAGAGTCAACATAATTCATATAGGAGTCTTCCCTGGTCATCTCCCTTGGGTTTGCACAAAACAAAAACAAAAACAAAAACAAAACAAAACAAAAAGGGTTTGCAGACAATTACTTAGCTTTGCCAGGGACTTTGAGCCTATACTGCTTGGGAGGCTATGTGAAACACAAAAAGCTATTTGATATCTTCCTAGAAGTCTCCCGTCTTATCACCACAATGATTACATCTGTGGAATATTTCTGATCTGTTTTTCAGTGGAAAGTTAAGTGAGGTGGAAAGGTTACACATTTATGGAGAAAGGGGTTATAATAAAATTGTTCATTGTTATAGCCTCATTTGGGCAAAATGAAACAGAAGGGAAGGTAATGTGTAAAACCCGGTATGAGCCTTACAGCTTGACCCCTTAATTTTTCTTCAAAATCCAGTGAGAGGAAGGTACACATCCCACACTTTTCTTCTATAATCATCAAATTACTCAGCCACCAAGTCAACATGAAAGACAGCAGGGATGTGCAATTTTTGGATTGAAATTTGGTAATAGCTGTAAGACTGAAAAATGACCATGCCAAGTGCTTCATATGTTATCTCATTGAAGCCAAGACAAGTTAGTACTAAAGATAAGGTGATGGAAACACAGAAAGGTAAAATAACTAATATCACCCAGCCATCAAGTAGCTCGGATTGGATGACCTAGCTTTAACCATTCCAATAATACTTTTAGGGTGTAAAAACCTACTCCTTGTGATGCTGTTTTTAAGCGGGCAGGTGAACTTAGGTGAGTCACCGCCCTTTACTTCCTTATGTTCTGTTTAACAATGTGAGGATGGCAGCACCAAACTTCCCCAATTAAATTTTGGTAAAAAGCAATTAAGAAGTGACTAGATGAGGGATGCTTGGATGGCTCAGTGGTTGAGCGTCCGTCTTTGGCTCAGGTCATGATCCTGGGGTCCTGGGATTGAGTTCCATATCGGGCTCCCTGCAGGGAGCCTGCTTCTCCCTCTGCCTTTGTCTCAGCCTCTCTCTGTGTGTCTCTCATGAATAAATAAATAAAATCTTAAGAAGATAAAAGTGACTAGATGACAGTGCTATAAGGTCATTGCTTTTTCTTTCATAGCTTCTGTATCATCTACTCTTTCCCTGCATCATTGTAAGAAAGGTTTTATTAATAAATTATGCCTCTTTCCAGGATTCCTGAGTCACAACCTTCTTCTAGTATGTTATAAACATCCTTGTTTATAATAATAAAACTACAGACTAAGTA
The DNA here is from genome assembly GCF_048164855.1 of Canis lupus baileyi. Classification (NCBI taxonomy): domain Eukaryota; kingdom Metazoa; phylum Chordata; class Mammalia; order Carnivora; family Canidae; genus Canis; species Canis lupus. The sequence goes on from NC_132841.1 coordinate 54,811,166, forward strand.
TTAGCAACACCTCTGGCAATTCACGAACTTGCTTAAGATTAGTTTTTATGCACCAAGTGTAGGAAGAACCTAATTAAGGAAAATGGAGAATTTACAATTAAGAGGGGAAATATAGGACAACATAATTTTGCTTAAAAAAATACAAGATTTTAGAAATCCAGAAAAGTGGGAAGCTGCCATATCCCATTGAAGGAGCAGGGCTATGTGCAAAGAAGAAATGTAAAGTCAAGGAAAATACAAACTCAAAATCAACACACAAAGCCTTCATAAACTGACTGTTTTTTGATTCATAATATTGCCGTTGAAAGATTTTTTTTTTTATTGTGAGAGAGACAGAGAGAGAGGGGCAGAGACATAAAAAGAGAAGGAGGCTCCTTACAGGGGGCCGAACGCAGATGTTCAACTGCTGAGCCACCCAGGCATTCCCATAATATTGCCGTTTATTCAAAATTGCAGAGGTAATTAATTTTGAGTCTCAAAATATCAGTCCTACTAGAAGGTATTTGTGCCACTATAAGAACAATTTGTTGTGTTTGTTCCAGGTGTGGTTGGGACATAAGAGAAACTCACTTCAAGTCAGTGTGAGCTGAACTATGTATGTGGGAAGAGGAGATGAGGATGCAAGATTTACTAGAAGGATATACAGGTGTCCAGTGGAACTAAGTCAAGGGAAGAAACGTTTTTGTGTTTTGTGAGAGACTGGAACAGAAGACTAGGAAGCCAGTAAGAGTCAAAGGTATAGGTGAGCCTTGGGACCACATCATGCCCTAGCTGTAGCACCTCCTGGTCAATGTTTACCTTCTTAATTCCCAGATCTACATCTGCAGGCAAGAGTTTCAGACTGTTTTGCCTTGAGTCAGAAGCCATCTCTTCTGTTCTATTTTGGTCTTGCTCTGGGTAGAAGGAACGAGTCACATAGTTCAACTAATTCATATCACTTGTCTTAGTTTGGGCTGTCATAACAAAATATTATAGACTGAGGGGCTTAAGCAACAGTAATATGTTCTTCACAGTGCTGAGGGTGGAAGTCTGAGATCAGGGTGCAAACACATTGGGTTCTGATAAGAGCTTTCTTCCTGCCTTCTCTCTGTGTGCTCACATAGCCTTTCCTCAGTGTATGTATAAGGATCTCTCTCTCTTCCTCTGAAGGCCACTAATCCCATCATGAGTACCCCATCCTCATGAACTCATATAACCCTAATTACTTTCAAAAGGTCCCATCTCAGGGCACCTGGGTGGCCCAATAGTTGAGCATCTCCCTTTGGGAGATCATGATCCCGGGGTCCTGGATCGAGTCCTGCACCAGGCTCCTCTCCACCTCTCTCTGTGTGTCTCTCATGAATAAATAAATAAAATTTTATAAGAAAAATAAGAAGGTCCCATCTATAAATATCATGGCATTGGGGGTTAGGGTTTCTACATACGACCTGGGATTTGGGGGGACTCACAACCATTCAATCCATAAGACTTAAGAATATAAATTTGAGACTTCAAATGTACACACTTGACAGAAACATAACAATTTTAAAATTGAAGATTCTGCGTGCTGACTCAATGAGCATATGCCCCCAGTGTATGCATAATTTGGAAAACACAAGTCTGCTGTTACCTCAGTGTGAGCATCTCACTGTGTAAGTGCTACTCTAGTATTTAAAGATATGAATTTTTCCTAAAACACACCCCTTAGACAATGCTAAGTATTTCATCTAGTCAAGGAAATAGCTACCTGGTGCAAAACTTAAGGAAAAATTGGCTATGCCCAACCCATTGAAGGGTAATTCATTATTTTCCAAATGGTAACTTTCTATTTGTTTTTCAAGGTAAATTATGAGCATATGTGTTTTTTTTTTTTTACCTTATGTGTAGACCTTCTAACATAATCCTCACATAAGACATACTATCTTTGTACAAACATCTCTCTTTAACCAGACCTGTTCTCAAGGATAGAAGTTGAAAATTATTTGAAAATTGGAACAAGTGAGAAAGACACAGCTTTCAAGGTGACTACGAAAAATATGGACTCTGGGTAACCGGAAGCTTTTACAGGGAGTTTATAAATCTAGGATCAGTTTGGAGAAAAGATTCACATAACAACTGATGAGACATCATTACAATCAAAGTGTTAGCAGAAGTAGAAGATAAATGATGTTCTGATATTCATAATTAATCATTTTTTTACAGAAGAACAAGCAAGTAGTTTGGAGATTTCTATTTTGTTTTTGTTTTACTTTCATAGTTACCAAAAAGCTGAATTAATGACAAACATAATTAGACATTTCTACCCATTAATTGGAAGACTTTTTGTGATGCTGTGTTAATTTTATTAAAATTCTACATGTCATTTAGTTTCCATGATTATACAGTTGCTTATTTGAGCCAATATTACCTAACACCAGTAGATAGCAACAAGCATCCTTTGAAAACAAGCAACTTTGTCTTAGTTGGTCATATTTTGGTTACTATGAAAAAAAACTCAAACTAGTTTAAGCAAAATGGAATTCTCTGGCTCATGTGATAAAGTCTAAATGGAGGGACGGCTCAATTCAGAGGTTCAAAAATTATCTTCAGGCATCTTTCACTCTTTCTTCACCTGCCTCTCTTCTCTTCTTTCTGCTATTTTGGCTTCATTTCAAGCTGACTCTTTCAAAGAGACAGAAGACATTTCTCCCAACAGCCCTGGCTCATGATGATAAAGTCAGGGAGGCCTTTCCAACAGCATTTCACTAATCCCAAAAGGATTCCCACTAATCTCAGTGAAACCATGCCCCACTCCACTGCCAGAAAAACTAATGGGTCTAGAAGGTTGTGCTACCTGATTGGCCAGGCCAACAGAAATCACATAACCTGGGTTATGGGTTTTCTTTCTTACCTCTGACCTTTGGGAGAAAAAGGGTAGTCACATATTAAACCACACAGACTACACAAGAGTATTATAAAATGACAAAGGGATACGTCTCTCACAGGATTTATGGAATGAAAAAAATGTGCATGTTATAAGCATCAAGATAAACTTTCAGAAGTGACACACTGTGAAAAAAATATTTGCAATATGCCTGACTGACAGATGGTTGATATCCCTAATAAATAAAAAGCTTATAAAATAAAAAAGAACAAGACCACCAACATAGAAAAATGAGCAGAGCTATAAATAGAGAATTCACAAAAATAAAATGCAAATGGACTTTAAACATTTGAATAGATGTTCAATCTTGCTCATAAGAGAGATGTGAATTACAACTACACTGAGATGCTGTTTCCCACCTACCAAATTGGAAAAAATCCCGAAGCTTGCAAAGGGTATTGGCAAAGTAGTGAGGAAAGACACTGGCATGTATACACAAACACACGCACACAGAGACACACACACACATATTATGTATATGTATTTAAATATATCTACTAGGACAAAGAACAAAAAAGAGTGGAGGGGACAAAAGCGGTGTTTTCTAGATTTGACTTTTGAATCACATGAATGTTGTATAGGGTTTTTTTTAAATTATAAAACATAATCTTGAAACAGAACCTTTTTTATTCTGAAGTTTAATGGGAAGGCAAAAGATCCAGAATATCTATTACAATACTAAAGAAGAACAAAGTTGGAAGATTGACACCACCCAATTTCAAGACTTACTATTAAGCTATCATAATCAAGATGGCACTGTATCGACACACAAATCAATGGAACATAATAGAAAGCCCAGAAATAGACACACACAAATATAGCCAACTGATATTTGACAAAAGAGCAAAGGACAAAGACAGTTTTTTCAACAAAAGATGGCAGAACAACCGGATGTGCATATACAAAAACTGAATCTACACTCTGACCTTCCACTTTTATGAAAGTTAACTCAAAATGGATCACAGACTTAAATATAAAGTGCAATATTATGAAACTTTTGGGAGAAACAGGAGAAATTCTATATGATCTTAGATTTGGCAATGAGTTTTTAGATACAACACCAAAAGCATAATAATCCGGGATCCCTGGGTGGCGCAGCGGTTTGGCGCCTGCCTTTGGCCCAGGGCGCGATCCTGGAGACCCGGGATCGAATCCCACGTCGGGCTCCCGGTGCATGGAGCCTGCTTCTCCCTCTGCCTGTGTCTCTGCCTCTCTCTCTCTCTCTGTGACTATCATAAATAAATAAAAAATTAAAAAAATGTATATAAATTTCCAAAAAATCATTTAGGAAGTTGGGGGATCCCAGGAAACAATGCATTCTGTGACAAGAGAATCTAATTGTATTATAAATATCTGAAACCTCCCTAAAGGGACCTGGGAGGAAAGGTGTCTTCTGCAAGACTGAGGGTCAAAGGAACTGTGCATAAAGCACTGCACTCTAGTTGGTAAAGTTGTTTCCCAAAAGACTGTGGGTTATTTCTGGTACAGCTACATGTGTATATGGAACAATTAAGTAAGTGGATGGTCGGTGTTAGGAGCCAAGTTTCTCATGTTAGAGTGGGAATTTACAGATAAGCAGAGGGTGAGGACTAGAATGATCCACATGAAAACAGAATTGAAGACACCAGTATAAAACTCATGTTTCGAGTAATGCAAGTGCAGATGGTTACATGAAGAAATATTTAGCTACATGTATATATACAGGTTATATAGCTAGCACACCTAGCACCCAGACTGTGGTTTTTAATACCATTCTCCAATAAAAGGAACAAGAACTCTTCAGAGAAATGGCTAATCCCAGAACTGGAGCAAGAAATATGTGAGCCTAAAGAATCACACAGTAGTAAGGAAGTGCTAAATAAATAAAACCTTTATAGAAGTGTGTCAAAGGGACATAGGAGCCAATTGAAATAAATCCCAATAGCCAAAGGTAGAAAATTGTGAGCAAAAAAAATATATAAAATAGTATTGGAATGTAATCTCAAGTATAAAGTAAATATTCATGAATCTATACTGATATAAACAATTAACTGAAAAATTAATAAATGATAAAAGACAAATGTATTAAAATATTCATTTACTAATTTATTTTAAAATAACAATAATGAATCTATCACATATTAATGTAAATAGCATATTTTTATGGAAAATAGCTATTTTTCAAAAACAAAAAAAAGTTTAATGAGAAGATTGGATTGTTTTACATTTTTACAAGTCTCTTTAACATCTGGCTCTATAGAAAAGAACTTGATTCTCATATCTGCCTCTGCACCCAATCTGTTGTAATATCACCTGTCAAACAGATTCTGGAAAACTCCACTGCCTACTTGTGAGAGAATGAGAATTTAAAAGGCAACTTACATCTTAGTATTATTATGAAACCAGTCAAGGTCCCACATATCCCCTGAAAGTGTCTAAGAGACCCCCTGCCATATGTCCCCAGACCACATTTTAAGAATTGCTGCAATTGAACTACCAATTTACAAGAATACAGAGGAACATATCAAATGACACCATAGAGTGTCCGCAAAATACAGAATATGGGCAACAACAGGACGAAACAGTTACAGATAAGATGATGCTACACTCAGGACTTACTTCAAAATAATGCAGCGCAATAGAGGATAGAAGGTGAGGAGGAGCCAAGATTGGGTCATGTGGTCACAAATCTCACTCCACTATTTTCCCTAATTTTGTATGTTTCCATTTTTTCGCAATAAAAAAAGAAAAAGAAAGAAACAAGATGATGTCTCCAGATATGTCCACTGGAACTTGGTGCTCGGAAGGGCCAGATGCCTTTTTGAAATCTCCAAGTACAATTCTAAATGAGAGCTGGGACAGTTCAACAATCCACAAAACAGCCACTAATTCAGAAATAACAATTCAAGGAGACATAAGAGAGCTTTTGCTGATTTCTGCATAAGGAAAGCAGGCTGAATTATGTTCCATGAAAGCTTTTATTCTGATTGTTTTTATGACAATAGGCATTCTAAGCATTTCTGTTCTGTGCTTACAGTCCAGGAGGTGGGACTTGTGTGGGGTTGTGTGACTGTGGGGTGCAAGGCTGTGAATGCCATGATGAGGTCTCTCCTTGTGTAGATTCTGAGAAGCCCTGGATTATCAGAACATTTGACTATGCCCCCTGCCAAATCAAAAATTCCAGATTTAAAAATTTTATATGATGAAAACTATCACAATTTTTTAATCAAGTGACAGAAAAGAAACCAGTATTAAAACATTTGTAATAAATAGTTAATATTCACCCTAGAGGAGACCATTATCATGTTGCACATTAAGTGCTATGGACTGAACTGTGTCTCCCCAAAATTCATGTATTGAAGGCCTAATGCACAATGTGATTGTTATTTAGAGACAGGGCCTATAAGGAGGTAATGAAAGTTATATGAGGTCATAAAGGTGGGGGTCCTGATCCAGGAGAAGAAGAGACCCTGGAGAGCTCCCTCTCTGTGGGCACTCAAGAAAGTCTAAGTGACTGCGCATGAGCCAGCAAGAGGGATCTCACCAGAAATCAAGCCCTGCTATGCCTTGATCTGGGCTTCTTGCTTCCAGAACTGTGAGAGGGTAAATTCCTGTGATTTTAACCACAGGGAATATAGGATTTTTGTTATGACCATCTGCACAGGCTAATACACTAAGAAATACTGTCCAGCAATTAAAATACATTCATGATATATCACTAAAGAAAAAAAACAGCACATCACAGACAATATACTAAGTAGGATTCCATTTAGGCAAAGAGCCAACAGAAACTTAACAGTAAAAACATGATGTATGTGTGCCTATGTGTCTTACGTGGGTCTGGATGATTCTGTGAGCAGTCAATGAGTATGCTTCCCCCTGCAAACTCCTTTTTGTGACATATCCCCACTTTGGGTGCTCCATTGCTGTAAAGGTAAAGATGTCACTGCAGAACTGCAGATAGAAAAAGATATCCACTTCCTGACATTTCAGTTTTTAAAGGCTGAGATCCATGTATATACAATGCTTGCAAAATTATTTTTCGTTTGTTTACTATCCCAAAAGATGTGGGTGGATGGAACACCTTGCCCTGGGTAGAAGAACACAAAAGTATGACAAACTAGTCCTACCTCTGAGGGCCCTGTCTCCCCTAAGGTTACCTTCAAGGGTACAGGAGAAATAGAACCTTCTGACAAGTACAGGGTTGAGAGCAGGGATGCCTATTGCCTGCTTTCCCTCAACTAGGGTGAGCACTTTCGAGGGAGGTTCTCACTCCATCAAGGAAAGAGGGATCTTGAGTAGGAATGGCTGTATGGAGAGGGAGAGTGTGAGAGGGAAACACAGCCCCACCTAGCTCCCCGTATCTTGAAGAGCTATTCGTTATCAACAAAGAAGAAAGAAAGTCGATATACCTGAAGCCTCTTGTATAGACAACCAGATAGTGACATAAACAGCACAGCCAAGGACCAAATGGGACTGCCAGCACCTTACTGGGTGCCCAGGGAACCAGGAACCAGGGAGGATGATCCCTGCCCTAGAAAATTCTAGGGTGAACATACCCCTTTGAGTCCAGCTGTTTTTTTCACTCCAGAAACCATGATTCTCCTTCAAATCCCGGCCTTTAGACAAGCCACAGGGAACCTGAACTATCAGGACTTAAACTTGTAAAAAGAGTTTTTCTCAGATTGACTATAATCATATTTTCTGTCATTAGATAAAATGGGAGCTCAAAATATGGAGTATAAAGAAAAAGTGTGTGTGTCTGTGTGTGTGTGTGTGTGTGTGTGTGTGTGTGTAAACATTGCTAAATGACTAGGAACAGTGGTTCTCTGGGGGGTCAGAGTAGGTTTTGGAGAAGAGGTACAAGAAAAGAATCTCACTTTTCAACCCATCTGTACTTTTATAAATTGTTTCAGCTTTTCACATTGAGCATGTGTTCCCTTTGTGATAAAGGTTTTTTTTGTTTGTTTGTTTGGAAGAAACAATGATGAAAGCTAAAGGTTCTCCCAAACACTTCCAGGGATGACTGGTGGGGGCATCTGCCACAGTCCATTTGCTGTATGATGCTAGGGCTTCATTGTAAACATGGTGTCAGGGAAGAGTAACAGGGAGGACTGGGTGACTTGTCATGTCACAAAGAATAAAAGGTGTAACTGTGAAAAAACATTAAAGAATTGTCAAAGATACCTGGCAAGAGCTATATAGGGTGTAAAACATGTCACAGCACTGCCTTTTCTGCAACCATCCAAACACTAATTTTTCATGAAAACAGAAAACATACATTAGTAAGTAAAACTGCAGAGTACCAGTCTTAGGCAGAGTCTACAAAGACCATTTCCTAAATTGGAGTTCCACCTCTACCCTCACCACAAAATCAGTCATATTTCAGCTATCATTTACTTTTTTATCCTTTTTCTTTTTATCAATACATATAGACAAATGCATTTCTAAAAATTCCATAGAGCCTGTGACGATTTAATTACTCTAAATTCCATGTTTGTATGTGGTATGGTCCTCAGAAACATGCATTTCCAATCGGCAAATGTTTATTGGGCACCTGTGATATGCATTCTTGGTGCCAGACAAGTAAGACCCAGATTCCACCATGGGGCAGTCACAGTCTTAAAGGAGAGACAGATATGTAAACAGCTGATAATTGTAGAAGGCAAAATAAAGCAAATGCCATTAATAATTGCAAGAAAGTAGCTGAGGAGTACATGGGACTGAGTAATTCTACATGGGTGTTTGGGCTGGCTGTCAGAGAACCGTGAGGATGCAGCAGGCAGAGAAGGGGCAAGGGCAGTCAAGGCCAACAGAACAGCACGAACAAAAGTGAGGAAGCGTGAAAGGAAGTCTGAGGTCCTTCCACACCTCAGCGCCGGGTCTCTAGGAAAATGCACTCTCCAGACTATTCACCGAAACTATTAATCATGTACATTCCATATTCACTTTCCTCCTGTAGCCAGAGGCCAAGTAGGCAGACCTAGCCTAAAATTATTAGAAAGAGAAAGCAAAGTAGAAATGCGCTCAGCAAATGTGGGTTCCTTGAAAGGGAGAGGTACTCATGCATCATGCAGGGCCAACGTGGGGGGCTCTTCCACATGGCTCGGTGAGGCACTGTGGTTTCCCTCACTTGACCTGAAAAGTGCTGCAACGTAGCACGTAACAAGACTGGAGCTTGCAGAATGAGCTGGTAGGCTTTTTCCCCCTTGGTTAAAAATTCTTCAAATTGGGCTCCAGCTGAACATAAATCATAATTTCAAGTAGCCAGCTGTGATGCATTTAGACCAATTCTTTTGATGTCTTTATCTGTTGGGGTCCATCATAGCTTGTGGAGTAGCAGCGCCCTCTGTTGGAAAGGAGGTCTCTTGAATGCCCAACACTACTAGAAAAACCCCTCCAGTTTGCAAGTAAAAGGGGTTGCTGCTCTATATGATTCATCTACCTTTTCCCCAGGGACGAGATTTTCTTACTCATTTGTTTTGATATTACAAATACAAAACCTGTTTTTTTTCTACAGAATAGTTATTTCTTTATATAAACTATTAAATTTTAGTTCATTACCTTCTGACTTTCTTAAAAACTGATGCACATGTTCATTGACAATACTCCATGAGATGTACGTAAGATTCCTCAAAGTACATACAAGAGAAAACTAGGTACTGTAAAGCAAAAAAAAAAAAAAAAAAAAAAAAAAAAAAATGTCTTACTGAACTATTCAGCACTAATCAAAATAATGACTCTTAAAAATCTGTAGTTTTATATACACAAAAGAATCAGTTGCTGCTTTGTTTCATTCACATATTCAACAACATTTTTCATTAAGTTTGTCACACCCTTGACACATGATTTACAAAATAAATAGGGGGCAGCCCCGGTGACGTAGCGGTATAGCACCACCTGCAGCCTGGAGTGTGATCCTGAAGACACGGGATCGAGTCCCACGTCAGGCTTCCTGCATGGAGCCTGCTTCTCCCTCTGTGTCTCTGCCCCTCTGTCTGTGTGTCTCTATGAATAAATAAATAAAATTTTAAAAAATAAATCAATAAATTCATCATTGTCATTGATCTCACATAGGGGAAAAGAATAAGCCAGCCAAAACTTAGGAAACAATGTGACTGGTACTACAGTAGAGGTACACCAGTAAAAAGAGTAGAGCCTCTAAACTCGATCCTCAAGATAGGTGTTCATATACAGAAAGGTGGTAATGCTTGGGTTGTATCCTAAAGACTAACTAGGAATCAACCACACAGAAGAGCAGAGAAAACAGTTTCCCAGAGATACCAAAGAAACTAGAGTATTAAGGGATCATCAGGTTCATAAATACTAGTGAGGTGCAGGCTGCTACCATACAGGGAATGTAGTAGGTAAAGCTGAGAGTGGAGGATGACCCTGAATCTCAGGAGTTGAAAAGGTATTATAGGTCATCCAGGTTTAAATTCTGGAACATTTTCAGTAACCTGACACTGACCACCCACATGGCTGCGCTGGCCCTCATTTTACACCCTGTGGTCTCTCAATATAAAACTAATCCCCTCTCTCATTTGCGAAACTAAAATCAATTTAACTCTTTTGAGATGAAACATGAAATACTGAAGAACTGGCTAAACATTAAGTTTTCACCAATAAATATAATCAAAACTAAGCTGAGGTTGACTTAGAATATTCAGTTAATATGGTCCCTTTGCAGCATCTGTGAGCCATAATAAATAACCAAGTCTCTGAATGTATCCTGACTCTAAAGAAGACACTTCCAATAGCAGGGCCCTTCATAGCTTTTGTAAATGCCATAAGACTTCTGAGTGCAAGTGAAAAGGAACAGCTCTCTTTAATCCCCAAGATCATTGCCTAAAGCGCCTTTTGTACCTCCCTGGAGAACCTCCATTCTCCTCATCAGGCCGAGCACTGCTGATAGCCACTCTCCCTACAGACTCCGTGGAAGCAATTACTAAGTGCGGTCATGATTCTACTGATCAGGCGAGTTTGCAGTACAAGGAAACAAAATCAACCATGTTAATTTCAGCTGAGCAAAGTGGGGGGAGCTGTGGTACTTGCCAAATAGAGAAATCGGAGCTCCTCAGAGAAAGCAATTCAATTTGCAAGCTCTAATTGTAAGCTGAAATTAAAAATAATGGAAGGTACAAAGCAATTGCATACAAAAGTCCAGGTAATGTCAGTGAAAAACGAAAGCATCCTTCAAAAAGCAACTGCACTTCTCAACCTGCTTTCTCCTATAAATCTGACAATGGTTTCTATGTTTGCCACTATTTAATTGGCAAGAGGTTAAAGCAGGCAATGCAATTAAATTTGGGAGTGAAACAGAGGCAGAACTTCCTCTTTCATACTGTATACATCCTATAAGATGAAATGGACTAGGAGAGGGAAGAAAGGGGACAAGAAGAGGTGCAGACCTCCAGAAGAGGTCGTGAATAGGAACAAAAATCGAAGCCACAGAACACGTGAAGGCATAAGAGTCTTTACAAGAGCACAAGAGGCAGTTCATCTCAATGGCTTAAGAGCTAAAGACCCAGGCTTTCGAATCAGACTTGAAGTCAAATACTAGCTCTACCCTTTCTACCTGACTGACCTTAGGCCAATTATTTAAGCACCAAAAAGTTCAATTTCCCCACCTGCACAACGATATAAGCTTATTAAAAGACTAAATCAGATACAACGAACGGATGGCCTTCGAAGTGTGTCTCACATATAACAAGCATCAGTGAGTTTAAGCTTGAAGAAAGAATGCCTGGCATACATCAAATAAGCAATAATTGTTTCCTAGATAAAGGCATAAACAAGCAAGAAGAAAAATTAACTTCTTTTGTGTCTGAAAAACAGAGTGGCCAATGACACCACGGGAAGATGGTAATTACAGAGTGAAGTAACAACATGGCCCCAAAGGAGGTCACAATACTTTCCTACTTTCAAAAGAGTTACCATTAGAAGGGACCCATTTTATTTTATTTATTTATTTTCTTTTTTTTTAAGATTTTATTTATTTATTCATGATAGACAGAGAGAGAGAGGCAGAGACACAGGCAGAGAGAGAAGCAGGCTCCATTCAGGGAGCCCAATGCAGGACTCAATCCTGAGTCTGCAGGATCACACCCTGGGCCAAAGGTGGCGCTAAACCGCTGGGCCATTGGGGCTGCCCTATTTATTTATTTTCTATGTATGTATGTATGTATGTATGTATTTATTTATTTATTTTTTATAATAAATTTATTTTTTACTGGTGTTCAATTTACCAAGATACAGAATAACACCCAGTGCTCATCCCATCAAGTGCCCCCCTCAGTGCCCATCACCCATTCACCCCTTCTTAAGAAAGCTCCACGCTCAGCATGAAGCCCATCATGGAGCTTGAACTCACAACTCTGAGATCAAGACTTGAGTTGAGATCAAGAGTCAGATGCCTAACCAATTGAGCCACTCAGAAACCCTAGAGAATGGCCCCATTTTAATTTTATACCAATAATATCTGAATTTGTTGATGAATTATACAGTCTTTCTTAACTGTAATTTGTTAGAATGAGAAAAGTCTTTAAAAACTGAATAATCATTGCAATTTTTATAGTTTATCAATAATACCTCAATAAAGTTATTTTAAAAAGCAAGATTCTTTTTTTTTTTAATCCATGACAGACTTGGGGCCAGAGAAGTTATAATGATTTTGATCAAAGTCCTATTATCAGAATAGCTGAGGACACTCATTAAGTTCATTGGCTCTAGTTATGGACTGAAATGGGTCCACACTCCCCTCCAAATACATACACTAAAGCCCTAACCCCCAATGTGACTCTATTTGGAAATCAGGCCGTTAGGAAGGTAATGAAGATTAAATGAGATCACTAATGGAGCCCTTATGAAATAGGGCTAGTGTCCTTAGATGAAAAGAAAGACAGACCTAGAGTGTACAGGCACAGAGAAAAGGCCATGTGAGCACATAGTGAGAAGGTTGCCATCTACGAATTGAGGAGAGAAGCACGAGAGAAACATACCCTACACCTTGATCCTGGTTCCTCCATAACTGAAAGGAAATAAATTTCTGTTGTTTCAGTGACTCCATCTGGGGTACTGTGTATTATGACAATCCAGGCAGACTAATATATACTACAATTCCTTGGCAGACAAAAGCAGGTCTAAATCTAGTTACAGCCACTTGCTAATAGAGTGGCTCGGGGCAATGCATGAAGCCACTTTGGGCCTCCACTCCCTCATCTATGAATAGAAATGATATCACTGTCTTCTACACATCATTATTTTTTGGCTATGTGGAGAATTAAGTGAGAGAATGTATTTAAAGATCTTTGCACAATGTCAGGTAAGTATTCACTTTAATTATGATTTTTATGATTCAAATCACTGATATAACTTAAGATTGCATTCCAGGGCTTTTCTCACTCAGTTATCTTTTTGCATGAAATTTTACCCCTAAGATTATGGGTCACCCACATTTTTTTTCTTAAACCAAGAAAGCATTTTTTTTTTTAAAGGAAAATGATAGTAGACAAGGTAGAGAAATTGCTACTTTGGCTTCTAAGTCTTCCATTCAATTTCCTCCAAAGTGGACTCCTAATCAGGCTATGAGTCAGCTTACCAAGTTTTCTTTGGTCTTTGATTCACTTGTTAGCAGCCTCCTTTGAGGCCCGAGAATGTGTATATTCTCTCTGCTTTCTTCTTATTTATTATTCCCTGGAAATACATACAACCATCACTCTCTGAAATGGAGTTCAATGTGTCTAGGGGAAATCCATCATAAAGGCTTTGGAATAAGAAAGTCTGGTGCATTTTAGAGGACTCAAACATCAGCTATTTACAAACATAATAATAATGCTTTATAGCAGGTTTCAGGAAAAAAGCTCTTTCAAAACTTCACGCATTTTCAAAAACTTGACCTCCTTGAACATGGAGCAAAGGAAAGACTGTTAGGCTACAGGCTCAGAGGCACACGAATGCCAAAGGAATGCATTGCATTACCTAAATGTTTATGGCCAGTGGTAAGGGAAGGAAATGGTTCATCCACCCCCAGTACCAGCAAATTTTCATCTCCTTTGAACAGTTCAGTGACTTCCACCACCTCTCAATTACTTTGAAAGAGGAAAGAGTGAGAAATGACTTGATCATTCCCTTCAAGTGGCATTTCAAAAATAGTGGCCAGGTCTTCCAGTTTTCCAAATTCAAAAACAACAACAAAAAATACAACCAAAAACAGTTTGTACAAATTCAAGAAGCACTTCTTGGTAGGAAGAGTTTTTTAACACCAGAAGAGGCTGGGGTAGAGAAAGGAGGCGTTGTGCATTAGATTCATTTGGTTGACAGATGACATCAAAACATTCTCTATATGCATCTACCACGGACATTTTCTTTTTATTTTTTTTAACATTTTATTTATTTATTTATTTGTTTGTTTGTTTGTTTGTTTGTTTATTTATGTTAGAGAGTGTGTGCACATATGAGTGAGGGGAGAAGCAGAGGAGGAGGGAGAGGAAGAGAAAGTCTCAAGCTGACTCTGCACTGAGCATGGAGCTCACATGGGGCTCCATCTCAAGACCCTGAGATCATGACTTGAGCCAACACCAAGAGTCAGACACTCAACTAACTGAACTGCCCAAGCATCCCATACCATGAACATTTTCTTGTAGAAAACACAAAAATGTCTTCTTTTTTTAAAATTTTTTTTATTGGAGTTCAGTTTGCCAACATATAGCATAAGACCCAGTGCTCATCCCGCCAAGTGCCCCCCTCATTGCCCATCACCCAGTCACCCCAACCCCCTGCCCACTTCCCCTTCCACTACCCCTTGTTCATTTCCCAGAGTTAGGTGTCTCTCATGTTTTGTCACCCTCTCTGATATTTTCACTCATTTTCTCTCCTTTCCCTTTATTCCCTTTCACTAATTTTTATATTTTCCAAATGAATGACACCACAAAAATGTCTTCTTTACAGAGATATTGCTTTGATACACTTCAGAAATGTACATGTCAAGCAGTTCAATTCACATTCAGTTTCTCATTTCATCTCTATAGCCAATGAGGTAGAACCGCGAAGGGTAAGAGAAAGAATGCAGGTTGAGTCCAACCACTCTGGGTTTAAATTCCAGATTTAGCTCCACCTGCTAACCTCACTCTTCTCATCTAAATGAGGATAGTAACACACCCCTTGTAAAATTACTGTATGTAAGATGACTCATAAGTAATGGAACCCAACATATAGGTAGTCAGCCCTTGCTATTACTGTTGTTTTCATGACCACAGTACAGACCTAGAAATAGGCACAGAGAAATGAAGCAACCTTCATGAAGTCACAACATCAATAAAGTAATGAATCCAGATATGGAGGAAGCTGCTAACTGCCTATGACTCATTAACCAGTCTCTCTCTCTCTCTCTCTCTCTCTCTCTCTCTCTCTCAGTAACATGTTACTAAGAATTGTTCAGAGAGGCAATCTGCCCAGCAAAAAAATCATCTCATATTATCCAGTCTCTCTTTTAGCTACAGTGAGCCAGTGAAATGCAAACACAAGATTTTAGAAAGAACACACCAGAAGTCTCCTTATCTCCTTAAGAGGACAGATAGTTGGCACAATGCCTGTCTAGACTATAGATGTGATGGCTGAAGGCTTCAAGAAGCCACAGTAGAAAAGGAGGTTACTCTGAAAATGAACATCATGTACTAGGGTGAAGTTCTCAAACCCAAGAAGGAATCTGGGTCACTGATGATCTTGAAGTTTCCATGCAGATCACATGTGACCTGGCGTGCCCACATGTGAAAGCATTTTATGTGAAAAAATAATCTCTTAATGTTTAAAATAATGTTACTTCTGGATTCTCTTATTAGCAGCTAAATATAATTCCTGATTGATGCATATTAGGTCTTCCTGACTCTAAAGCAAGGGAAAGCATGTAGGGTAATCTAATAACCTTGCATCCTAGAAATCAATTCCGGGCAACCTGGAATGGTTAGTTACCCAGAAAGCAAGTTTCTTCCCTGAAGAGTACTTCAAAACATATTTTTAAATTTCCTCTAACACTTTTTGCCACTGAACAGGAAAATAAATTTCTTAGTTGAATCCAAATCAACAGACACTGTCTGAGCACCTATATGCAAAATAGTCCAGAGGAAACAGACAAGGCCCAGATCCTGCCCTGAGGCTCCTGCAGTCTAGTTATGATCATTCATTCATTCAGGGATCCCTGTAGTCTAGTTGTATTCATTCATTCATTCATTCATTCATTCAGCAGGTGAGCACATATTCTTGAGAATGCTTTCTAAATACCAGGCATGGCAACAGCAAGACATAAACGTCATTCTTACTCTCATGGAGACTGCATTATGGCTGAGGGAAAGAGAGATAATAAACAAGTGAATAAATGAACAATAGAACTTCACTTAGGGTTCTTCAGAAAAAATTCTTTTTTTTTTTTCTTCAGAAAAAAATTCTTGACACTGAGCAGAAAGGCAGATCTATCTGAACGGGTGACACATAGACCGAGAGCAGCAAATGTAAAGACGTGAGCCAGGACATCTGGCCAATTTAAAGATTAGCCAAGGATTAAAATGAAAGCTAAAGGAGGGAGGAATCTGTGGAGCAAAGTTGAGAATAGTAAGAGGGAAGTCAGAGAGAAAGAAGGGTCAGGATTCTGTCAGATGGTGTAGACCATGACAGCAGACTTAGATTTTATTGTACATGTAATAAGAAAAATAGGAAGCCACTGGAAGATTCTAATGCAGAGAAGAAGATTTATGTTAATAAAAGATCACTCCAACTCCTGGCTGGAAAATGAATGATGAAGACTGAAAAAGTAGTCCCGGGGAGTCCAGTTGGCAGCCCAACGTTATTATTCAGTGGAGAAACAAAGATGGCCGGCATGGTGGGGCAGCACCCAACGTGGAGAGTGACAGGCAGATCTGGGGGACATTTTAGAGCTAGAGTCACATGACTGGCTAATGGATGGCATTTTACACAAGCAACAGGATTCACCTTTTCAGTGGGAGCTTCCTTTATCCTTTTTTTTTTCTTTTTGAAGTAAAGTTGACACATAATGCAACATTAATTTCAGGTGTAGGACATAGTGAATCAACTTCTCTATATATTATGCTGTCTCACCACAAGTGTAGCTACCATCTGTCACCATACGACGCTTTACAATATCACCAACTACATTCCCTAGGCTGTACCTCTCAGCCCTATAACTTATTCATTCTATAACTGGAAGCCTGTACTCCCAATGCCCCTTTGCCCATTCTGCCCATCTCTCTGCCCCCATCCCCTCGGGCAACCACCAGTTCGTTCTCTGAATTTATAGATCTATTCACTGGAGCTTCCTTCAAAATTCACTGTTATTTAAAAAAATCAAGTGTCTCAGAAATAATTTACTTGCTTTTCTAGATCCACTATAAACCTCCCCCAAAAAAATCAATGTACAAAATCAACTCCATTGTATGAACAGCCAACACCTTGTACCTCTCTGACATGTTTCTAGCACCTCTAACACTCTCTTGCTCTTTCTGTCATTTCACCTTAAAATTCTAGCACCATATGTTAATAAAGAACCAGAAGTACACCATCTAATCCAAAGACCCCTTAGACAAGCAGTTGTTTCAACAGCAAATATTAATTCTGAACAAATTAGAAAATATCACCAGGATAGTGTAGTACAATGCACCATTTACCCACCAAGACATGTTCTCGCCTTTCTATTTTTTATTTTTATTTTATTTTTATTTTTTCTATTTGATTTTTATATCTAGACACCTAGTTTGTAGGACCAAAGAGATAAAGTCACTGTTTAGGAAACTTTCCCCTTGCTGCTTAGCCACTACTGAATTTTACAAGTTCCCTAAGACTAGAGGAGGTCAGCTTTTCTTTCTCTGCTCCTTCTTACTTTCATTCCCCTCTTCACAGAAGTGCATTAATCATCATAAGTGGCTGGGAATGGAATCATATGGATCACAAGATGTCTTGGTTGCAATTGGAATCAAACTCTGACATAGGCTCTCATTGATGAAATATTCATTTGATAGAGAAAAAAGATTTTAGTGCTATGCCTCGTACATTTTCAATGCTAAAGAAATGAAGGCAGATATTGTCTCTTTTTTTTTCTCCCAGAAACTGTCTTTTACCATGTAGTGGCCATGGAGCTGGAGCTGGGCTAGCACATCTCCTATATGTGATCTACTTGGTTTTTCATCTACACAGCAAGTCTAGAGAAGGTATGGTCCTCTAACTTTTACAGATAAGGAAACTGAGGCTTAATGAAACTAGGCAATTTGTTAACCACAATCCATAGTAAGTGGCAGCCCTACAACTTAAAGCAAGATTCTAACAACTCAAAAGCCTTCTGCACTTTTGCTCTCTCAGGCTCCCCTTTCCTCAGCATAACAGAGAGAAGAATGTGGGGTCTGAAGACATGGGTTCATGTCCTAATGGCTCACCACTTCAGAGACTGTCAATTAAATAACCCAATTTCTCAGGGCCTCGGCTTCAGTGTCCCACTGGGGCTTAGTGAGAGAGTAATGCATGTGAAGGTATTTTATTAAATGTAAATTCTGTGACAAATCATTATAAATCTTGAAAACAAAATAAAATTCAAACAAGCAAATGATGGTGCATATAGAATTAACTGAATTTATTTTCCCTACAAGGACCTTGCGTTTGAATAAGTGTTTTCTCAGGTATTTAATAATATAAAAATTTTAATAGTGGGAGATTTGATACTAATGAAATTCTACCAGTATTGGAAAGCTTCAACCTATTCTAATAATGACAATAATTATAATGTCACATTTACTGAGTGCTTGGCCTTTGCAAGATTCTGTTTCAAGATTCTATTCAAGTTCTGATTCTTGTCATTAATTCTCCAAAATCTCTGATACTATAGTCCCCATTTTACAGATAAGCAAACAGAGGTACAGAGAGGTGAAGTTAACTGGTCAAGTGAAACATTAAGATGTGAATCCAGACAGCCTTGCTCCCCTGTCCACATTTAATTACAATGCAGGAGTATAATGCACAACAAAAATCCATTTTCAAAAAGTCCAGGGGTTCTTTTTTTGTTTTTACAAAAAAGTATCAGTTCTTGAACAGGGGACACCACCCCTGTGCCTGTGGTGAATGCTAAAACACTCCCAAGCAAGTTTAGTGGAATGGAAATATCCAAGATTAATACTCCAGCGGCACATCACAGGCTTCCTTTGGCAGCTTAAACCCTTCCTAATCGGACTTTTCTCAGTCCTGATGACTCACGACAGGCTAATGATTTCCTCTGCCCGATGAATTTCTCTCTTTCAGGCCGTTCCAGCTGTCCTGGTATGGTAATCTGGGATTCAAACAGGAACACCAACCGTGAATTTGCAGCTGAAGAGTTCTGAACTCCCAGGTGGAAAGGGTCAGATACGAGCAAACTGGTAATGATGACACCCTAAGGAAGAAGAACCAGGGGATGCTTTCTCTAGTGTCCTGAGGCCAGTGTGTATAGACTCTGCTTACATTTGTTAAAGCAAAAAAGTGAATGCACCGCTAGCTACCAGAAAAGATCCTGCCTCTGCACTGGGCACCTTACTTAGACTTTTGTCCAGAACCCTGTGCTAACATCCATTGTATCCCAGGGGAGCCACATCATCTGCCATTTAGCTCATGGGTTGATTCCCTAACTTTGGAGAAAGAGGAGACAGATGGCTAAGCGCTTGGGAGTGATTGCTACTCAGAGTTATTTAGCAGGACGTCAATGGGGAGAGACAGAAAGCAGGAGGCAATCTCTTCTCTATGAGTTTTCAAAGAACAATCTGGTTTTGGATGTGATCAAGCAAGTTTGAGATTTAGATCAATTAATATTTAGTAAACATCTACTATGTGCCAGTCCCTGAGCTAGATGCTTTTCTATGTATTATTTTATGCAATGCTCATAAGAACAAGTAAAATATCAATGTGCATTCAAGTTACAGAGACTGAATATTAAAACATAATGGATAAAATCCTGCAGTTGAGCAGAAACACTTTAGAATTCTGCATCCATCTCTCACTCAGTGCTAGGGATTATCCAGACAACTGCCTATAGATTTTTTTCTTTGTTCCATTTTTTAATCTAGTTCAGTATTTCTCAAACCTCAGTGTGCAAAATAATCATCGTCTAGGGTTATAGACACCAAATCTTATTTACTGTGCTTCATGGTCAATTTCAGGACATTTCAAGGTTATTTTCAGGGCTTCTGCGTATAAGCTTAAGCAGGTTGAAAGCAGCACGAACATACCCGCTTGAGAGGGCAAGGCAAGGGGGGGGCAAAACTCAACCTGTTTAACCTGTTTCCTACTGTTTAGCTGATACCTTTCTGCAATTCATGTGTCCAACGAGGGGCCATTTAGAAGCTGACTTATAAATTTAAATAGTTAGATCTAAACCCACTGCTTTTTTATTTTTATGCCTCTCCCCGCCTCACTGGAATGTGAGTTTCTCAGCCCAGAGGCCCTGTTTTATCATTTTTGTATTCCCAGCATCTTATTCAGTGCCTGGCACATAATAGATATTCGGTAAAGAATAGTTAAGCTGAGGCATTTAAATAAAATTAAGTATTATTAATTTCCTTAAATAATCACTGAAGGAAAATAATTTAAATTCAGCCAACATGCAATGATAGAACTAATATGAGTTATGTGTAAGGAATGTAGTAGTCATCATACAGTCCCCACCAAATCCCTTTAATATAGGCATCACCATTACTATTTTAACCCCATTTCTAGCTGAGGAACAAAAATGCATTTAAATATATTTATTTACATATTTAACTAATATTAATATATTAAACAGTATTAAAATTATAGTATGATCTTGCCTTTTCTCTGAAATATTAAACAATAAATACTGCTCCTTGTCATTTACATATCCTTTTGAATTATACCTTTTTTAATATTCTAGAAAATAAATATCCTATCATATTAAAGTTGTATTCTCATGCATTAAAGCATTCGCCTATGGCTGGACATTTGGACTCTTTCTATTGTCATTGTTAAAAATAACTTTCAAAGACTATTTTAGTATATAAGCCTTTGTCTTAATCCCTGATTATTAATTTAGAACAGAGTCCTCGATGTGGGGGAAAAAATAAACTGGGTCAAAGAGAATGAGCTTCTAAAGACTCAGGACATATCTTTGTTTTCTTAAAATTTGCCTTGTATGTTTTTTCTGCTTAAAAGTGATAGACTTAGTTTCAGGTATGTGCTGGGTAATCTACTCAATTGTTCTATTGCTTTTTCTGGCTTTTGCTTTAGAATGATATTTCTATTACTATAGCCACCACTACCATTAAAAGCTAAGATTTATGCAGTATTGGTGGGGCTGGGCTCAACAATTTGCGTGCACTATCCCATTTAAGCTTTACAAGCCTCTGGGGCCAGCGAACATATTAATCTCATTTTGTCCATGACATGCAAATGTTAAGAACAAAGTTAGGAACTGAAGTTTTGGTCTGTTCATTGTCAAAGCTGTGATCTTGGCCACTCAACCAGCACCTTTAAACACAGGAAACTCACAAGTAATGGTCACTTGAAGTATAAATTCTAAGGCTGCTATAATTATAACCCTTTTATCTTTATGGAAGTTTATAGGACACAAAGCACATTCATGTGTATTATTTTAACAAATCAGTTAAAGACTAGACCTTTCTTTCCATTGTTGCCTATCTGTGATAGGCTGAAGAGCCAAACTCAGAGAAGATAAAAGCAAAGTAGTATTTCTCAGGGATTCTGTGGCTTAACTATTACGCGGAGGGAACTGGCAAAAGATTAGTGCTTTGATTACAGTTTGACCTTTCAAAGAGCAGTGCTGGGAAATGCATAAAGGAGCACTGGCCCCAGAATATGACCCAGGACTGCAAAACAACTGATGTTGCTCATTCTCACAGCTGTAATGCTTGGACATTCTGGCCTTGTTCAAAATAACAACCAAATCCATGCAATTGCAGACCCAAGTGAAATCAATGCAGGCTACTGCTGTAGAACTATGTTTCTATAATTTAAAATACAGTTCAGATAAGAGAAAGGCTTATGATATCCTGATCAGTTGTAATTATACTTCTGATAGCAACATTTCTGAGCAAAATTTGAAGTCACAAGAGTATCACTGGCACATTTGTATCTTCCCTTTCAAAAATCTACTCCATTTCCCATGGAGACTACAATCTTTGTGCTTTCCATGGACAGAATCTAGTTACACAGATGTTTCTCTCCACAGACCCTCAAGAAGAAGTACCATATGGCGGATAAAAATATGGACTCTCAATCAGGATTCCTAGGTTCAAATCCTGGCTCTGCCCCTAATGAGCTGGGTGCCTTTAAGGAAGTGATTAGGTCTGTATGCCTCAATATCCTCATCTTAAAATGAGGATTATAATAGTACAGATGTTGTAGGATTATTGTGATTAAACAATTCAGTACATGGGAATGCACATGATAAGTGCCATATAAGTGTTTCATTGTTTATTATTCCCTCCTGTCAATAGTCCTTTCCCACATGACACATCCCTACTCCTCCAGCTGTCATCTGAAAAAATGGTTAATGTAGTTAAATCCTTCTAAACTTATAATAGTCAAATGTTTTGGCATATTACCCTTGGGTTGTTTTTATATGGGGAAAAAACTAGTGACTATTGAAAAGCTGCAATACAATGAACTTAAACACTCAAGATAAAATTTCAGATATATATATCTGTGTATATATATATATATATATACATGTGATAGGTAGACAAATAGATATTTTAAGGTTTCCCAAAGCACATTTGGGATTTTTTATTTTTTTAAGATTTTATTTATTTATTCATGAGAGACACACAGAGAGAGCAAGAGAGGCAAAGACACAGGCAGAGGGAAAAGCAGGCTCCATGCAGGAAGCCTGACACGGGACTCAATTCTGGGATCCCAGGATCATGCCCCAGGTGGAAGGCAGGCACTAAACTTCTGAGCCACCCAGGGATCCTACATTTGGGATTTTAGAACATTCAAGTTACAAGGAACTTTGAAAAATACACAATCTATTCTTCCTCTTATGTGTGGAAAAGTTGGCAGTACCTGGCTGGCTCAGTTGGCAGAGCATGCAACTCTTGACCTCTGGATTATGAGTTCAAGCCCACTTTGGGCATGGAGCCTACTTTAGATAGATAGATAGATAGATAGATAGATAGATAGATAGATAGATAGATAGATAGATCGTACAATACATGTGGAAAAGCTGAAACCCAGAGAGATCGTGTCATCCCCCCCCCCCAAAGACCCAGTATGTTGTCATTATAATCCAGCTCCATGACTCAGTCGGATTCTCTTTTCACTACATCACATTATTCTTTCTCATGTCTCTAACAATTTACATAGCATTCTTGAAAAACTGTGTAAACATGTAAGCTGCAAAAGAAAAATCTACTATCTCCAAGAAAGAAATTGCTAGAAGTGCTGGAAAGATAGCTCTGACTTTGGTACCCTCCTCCTCCTCTTCATTCCCAAAACAAGGAATGAAAATTAAAATTCCTAAACTACACCTCTCCCTCTGCCTTCCCATGACTATTCCTGCCTTGGTGCTTTCCGCTGAGGAATGTCCAGCCTAATACGAACTCTGTCCACCCTTTCCATCTCCCCTCCTCACACCCATTGCCACAACCTGTGTCTTGCCTCTTCCTCTTCTCTTGGAACACCCTCCTCTCACCTGAATTCTGCCTCCTGAAATTTTGTTAACACTTGAAGATAACCTCTGCTTCTACTGGAATCTTATTAATACTTTGAGATAATCTCTGCTCCCCCCCAACATACACACACCTGCTCTTGTATATGTAAATAAAATTTACTTGCTCTCTAGTTAGAGAATTTTCTCATAATCCTGTATGTTGCTGTGTATATATCTTATCTCCACTATGATATAGAAAGCTTGTTCAGAGTTTAATCATAACCTGGTTCACTTTTGTATCCTTCCCAGCAATCAACATGTTTTCTTTATAAAGTGTTCACTGAACTGAGTAAAGAAAAATATATTCTGCATGCCTGATTCTTCAGAAAATCTACAGTGAAAATTTCTTTATAGTCTCTCTATTCTAAAACATCTTTAACTTATAATCTGAATATCAGTCATAGGCTATTTTTTCAAATATGTGCATCTCCTACCATAAAATAATGTTAATGTCCATTCTTCTGAGCTGTTTCTGCAGCCAAGAGAGGGAGAAGTCCAAGGAAGTGGATCCACTATCAGCCATTTCAATCAGACATGGCACTAGCATATTTATTTATTTATTATGTATTAAGATATGTTCAGGCTTCATGTGGGAACAACAAAAAAGTTTTCCAGGTATGACCTTGAGCTAATGATTTCCTTTGGCCCTACATAAAATCTTATGCCCTTTAAATAATTCTCATATCTGTGAAAGAAAAGAGTTCATTAGCCAAAAAGCCAATGATAGGAACACCTAATTTACATGAATGAGAATACAAATAATAAACAAATTAAGAAACTTACCATCTTCACAAGGAAGAAAGAAACCATAATTAAATCAAACTTAAAGTATAATTTTAAGCCTATCAATTAACAAACACATTTCTAATGATTAAGCCTATTTTGACACAGATAGGAGGACAAGCATCTCCTATATACATTTGTTAGCAGCAGAGTAAAATTGGCAGATCCTTCCAAAATCAGAATGGCAAGCAGCAAGTGCTATAAAAATGTTCTAACCTTCAGATCCAATAAATCTATTTTTGTGAATATGTACCCTAAAAATAATTGAATGGAAGGAAAAATAGTATATGTACAGCAGTATTTATTGCAGCATTACTAAAAATAAAATAAAACCAGGAGGCAATCTAAATATTCAACAATAAGGCAATGATTTAGTAAATTGCAACAGATCAACATGATGTAATTTTATACTATTAAATTATTGTAACTAGAAGGAAATGTAGAAAATGTTTATGACGTACAGTTAAATGAGAAATGGAAAATACAAAGTCCTACATGCACTATGATAGCAACAGCATAAAATATACATAGGTAATGGGATTTGAGGAGCAATATATAAAAAGGCAAGCAGGTACACAATAGTTGTGTTCAGGCATGATATGAATGAGGGACTTACTACTTACATGTATAAATCCTCAAAACTTCTTAAAAATTAATAATTGTTATTATCCAACCTACTATCACATCAACCATTTGTTCAGCCAGCCCTCATTATTTTCTCAGTGTTTTTCCACCATTACCTTATTAGTTAAGCTAATATGCTTACTGAGACCTGTATATGAATTACTTATTCCATTAAAGGTAAGTTCAAGAAGGCACAGCTCTACTTTGTTCCTATAAGCTCTTACATAATCTATAAGCTCTTGCATTTCCAACATTTTGCTCAAAACTCATCTCTAGGAAGCTTTCCTTAGTGATTTATCACAGAATCATTTACCCACTATCTTTGTGAAAATGGTTTCCACTAGTTAATACATCATTTTCTAAGCATCCACCAAGTGTTAGATACTGTGTGTTTTTACCATTCTAAACAAATTTCCAATTCTCAAAAGAAAAGACCAGTCATCTTCCTTTTTTTTCCTCTCACTATTTCCAACCCAGGACAAAGGTTTTTTACATGGGGAATACTCAGTCAGCTTGCTCAATGAACAGAACCCTAAATCTTCCAACTTCAAAATATCTAGTCAGTTTGCTTATAAATACAACTATCAGTAAATGTTTTCCAGTGTGCTAAGTCTGCCTATATTTGGCTTGTCTCTTTGCCTGTCAATCTTTACTTATTGCCAATTTTTATTAATGACTGACATGTCTGTGATAACCTGGAGGAATGGTTCAAATGAGTATGTTTTATAATGTATCATGTATATATCTTCATAATATTGTCCAACTAATATTCTAGATAGATCCTTTGGATTCTAACTTTATGTTGAGAGCAGTAAAGGTCTCAACTTCATGAATCTGGATTATAGTTTTCTCTATGAGCTACTTTAACAGATATATAACAAACAGGCAACAATGGGTAAAGAACAAAAATGAGAAAGACCGTTGTCAATTTAAAGAGTAAGAGAACAGAGAAGATTGAAATATATATTCTGCTTAGACTATGATTTGAAATTACGGACAATAGTACAGATATGTTTAAAAAATAAATGAGATAAGTTACAGCAGGTATACTATTACAAAATTAAGATTAAATGAAGCAGATAATAACACTAGTCTTTAAGAATTGTGCTAAAGTTATTAAATTGGGTAGTAAAAGGTTTACTTAATATCAGAAAGGATTATTTGTAAATTGATGAGCCATAAGAAATAACCATTGATTATGTTGTTTACTCTCTAGGAAATGTCCATTGACTAAAAACTTTTGGTTATTTTATTTTCTTATAATTAGGATTTATATGCAAAACAATTTGGTTTTACCCTTCATGGATATTCTTTCTAAAATAGTAGTAGATTTTACTATCTTAGTAAATAGAGTCAATAGGGTTTAGTCTGTGGTTGATGATTTAGGATCTTGAAGAGATGCAGGGCATTATTTTGCTTGGTATGTAGATATTAGGTTTATAGTTTTGGCATCAAGGTCTTCCCTGATCCTTCCAAAACTGAGTTTGGTATGCCATTCCTATGTTCTATGCATATGCAGTGACTGCACTTTCCACCTTATATTCATTCATTAATTCATTCAATTATCCAAACAATGCCTACAGAGTGCCATTTATGGACCTGGCAGTAGGTTCAGGTTACTGCAATGAATGACTTAAGCTTCCATCCCCTCTCACATGCAGCTTAGAGTCTAGAATAAAAAATAGAAATATAGCAACACTCATAAAAACAATCAATTATATTGCTGATAAGTTCTATGAAAGGAAAACACAGGGAGTGATGAGAATATACAGCAAGAGGTAAACATCGAGTCTTGGAGGACAAAGAAAGGACCCTAGAAAAAGTCACAGTTTAAGGCTAACACTAAAGGAGGAGCGGAGTCTGGCCAGACAAATGGGAGATGGAAGGACACTCCTGGAAACAGAATGGGCAAACTGGACAGCTCTGAAGTAGAGAGGATGTTGGCATGTATGAGGTGCTGGTGGAACCAAGAGCAGTGTGGCTGGCATATCTAACATTAAGAGGGTAGAACAAGATGTACTTGGAAACTATGTAGGAGATAGGAGCCTTGGGATCCAAGAAGCCAGATGAAAAATGTGTGATGTCACCCTAAGAACAATGGTAACTAATAGTTAGCCATGTAAATGGCGGTCCCTCCACATTTGACAGCTAATGTTCTCATTTCATAATCCCATATTCCCAATATCTTGGGGAGCACCTGACATCCAGTGGGTGTTCAACGTTTGTTGGAGGACTGAAAAATGAATGAATGAATGATTCTTTGTCTCTCATCAAAGAATTAAGAGATTCTAAGTTACTGAGGACTGATTTAATGGAAGTAGGAGAAGGAAGATTCTAGCCACTACAGTTTCACTACCTTACCCTTTTCCAGTGGCATTTAAAAATACATACATTGCAAGTGATGTCCAAAGGAATGTGATAAGAGGCTACCAGACAAGTGAACTGCTCCATAATCAAAGCAAAAGTCTGGCCGGGGCAGGATCCCAAGAAAGTCTCCCTGGAAAACTATCAAATCACAAGCAAATGTTCTGAGGTCACAGAGTCAACCAACAAGCCTTCAGAAGAATCCCAAAGAGGATACCAGCTCAACAACACAGAAAATGTCTAGAGGAAAACTGCTGTCCTCCAACAGTAACCTGGAAGTGTGATGAGAAGTGATGAAATTGAAGGCTTTGATTAGGACCTGCTCATAGGGTGTTCTTCTGACCTGGGGATGTTTTGTTTTTATTCTCTAGCTAGCCCTTTGCTCTCAGTTGAATTCACGCATGCACAGGCCTTTTCTTTTAAGCATGCAAACAAAAATCTCTTGCAGTTTCAAATGTATTGCCCTCTCCCTTGTAGTCCACTTGATAGTTTGCCTTTCTTGCTTTGCTTTTTGAAGACAAGCTTTGATCATCTCACTCCGCTGCTCCACCTTCAGTGGCTCACCATGGCCGGAAGAATGAAATAAAAACTTCTAAGCTTGCACATAACATCCCATACCTCCTACCCATCAAACATGCTTCTGTAACCCCTTCTCATTTCCCTTCCACATATTCACTGTGATCAAGACATTGTTTTGCTTATTAAATGCAATAACAAAGACAACCAGTTTCAAGCATCCAATGTCCCTATGTCCTTCGTTTCTTCCCCTCATTTGTTTTTTAATCCCACCATCTGTCTCCTCTGCAACTAAAATCAAGATGCCTAAAGACACAGGGGTCATTGAAATCTAAAACAAACTTCTTGGTTCTCCCATTAAAAACATTACTTTCTTTTACAAAACACAATTGTGATGATGCCTAGTTTATTCCCAGGGTGGCTACACAACTAAAACCACAGTAATGGTTCTCCTTGGGGATGGTTGTTTAAGCAACTGAAGACATCCTGGGAGAACATTTAAAATATACAGATTTCTGAATGTGTTTTCAAATATTATGTTGAAATAGTCTGGTGGATTCTGAGAATCCACCTTATAATTAACATCATACCTGCTTCTGATTTCAAAGGCCCAAAGGTGATGATACTCTGAGAAACACTTCAGTGTCTCTGTAGCATTGAAGTGGACTTCCTATGTTTCAAACAGACTGCTCTTCTAATTAATTCTTTCTCTGCTGACATGCTAAAGGCAGAATTCAGCTGAATACCTGATTTTGGTGATGGAAATTTTTTACGGAAATTAAGAACTGGCAATAACATTAGAGTATAAATATATGATGGTTTATTTGGTTTTTCCTGGTCTGACGATGCTCATCCCCAGCTTGCTGCCTTCAAGAAGAAATTATCATGGTGAGATCAAACTGACATTCAGCAGCTTTCTCACCAATAGGCCCAGGATCAGTATTTCTTTCTTGGCCCAATTTATTCTGTAAGGAACATGTCTATTCATAAGTATCCAGGTTTACTTCACAAATACCTTTCAAGTGACTATCAATTTCCAGGCATGGAACTGAATGTTAGTTTTTAAAATCCTGACATCATTTCTGGTTCTGTGCAATAGACATCCTCTTCCATAATTTCACAGATGAGCATTATATCCAGCATCGGCTAAATGACAAACAGAAAGGGGCATTGTTGGAAAACATAATGATTTATTTGTAGTCCCTTGGGATCTACAATCTAGCACTTAATGGAATGTATCAGTAAAAAGCAGACATTAAAGGAATATTACTCAGAGAAAATCTCTTTGCCCCCCAAAATCAAATAATTGATATTTTAAGCCAAATCTTTTTATCCATGCTTTACTGCAAAAGTTTTTATATATCTAACTTTCATGGGGCTATTGTTTTCCCATTCCCAACATTTTTTATGGATTTTATCAACTTTTAATATTTATTGAATTTAGGAAGGTAAATTGTAACTGTACGAAAGTAAACTAACATAATTGATTCAACCAATAAAAGAAGATACCTATGTTATTATTAGATAGACAGACAGACAGAGGTATCTACAACCCTTTAAAATGCTCCTAAAATTGGCTTGACATTTGGAAGAAAAGGGAAAACAACACTAAAATAACATACACAATCTTCTAGAAGTAAATATCTTGCAAAGCTTTTGTTTTAGTTTTAAAGAGCAAGACCAAAGCCCAAATTATTAAAAGGTGTGTTGGCTTCTGCATAGAAATTAAGGAACATAAGAAAAGAGCATCTGATAAGAAAAAAAAATAAGTGCAGGAACACATGGTGTAGTAAGTTTAAAGCAATGACATTAAAATTATAATGACTTATTTTATTGGAGATTGTACAATCTTAAATTAATATCCCCATTATCTTTAGTGAAAATAAAAATATCAAAGTATCTGCATTCTTTGTTAATTACATCTAATGAAAGTAATAACCCTGGATAACTTAACTCATAGAGCAATAAATGACCAACTTTTAAGCCAAGAGGAAGGAAACAGAGAAGAGAATATTAGCATGGAAAAGGGAGGTTTATTTCATTGTACCCTTTCATTTTATACAAGAGACAACCAAGGCTTAAAGACATCTATTCACTTGCCAGGATCACACATTCCAGAAAGTCTTCCAACAAATGATTCTTACAGAGTTATGTTTTCATTTAAGAACTCTTTGGGAAAGAAAGATAATGCTTTCCTGAAGTAATCATAAATATCCATTGCCACATTTATGCATACTTGATGTTCATTCAGGACCCAAGATGTTCACACAATTCTTTTACCAATTGTGTATCCTTTTCTTCTCTTTGCCTCTATTCTTCTGTCCCTTCCCACTCTTCATTCTTTTTGTCAACTGAGAATGCACAATCATACATTCAGGAATCAGGAAATAGAAGCAAGTCAGCAAGATCATTCACCCACCCAAAGAATCAGTGATACTAAGACTCTTGTTGAAAAAGGCTGGTGACACTAACCTCAAAGTTTAGCCAAGAATGTCTCTAAATAGGCTAGTTTCCTCAATAACCTACTATATTCATCACCTCCTGGTTCTTCTCAATAATTTTAAACACACAGCCAGAATAAGTTCTGTTCTTGCCCTTTGCAATTAACAGTGTGCTACAGGCCAGAATGTTCATGTCTCCCAAAATTCCTATTTTGAAACCTAATGCCCAATGTGATAGCATTAGAAGGTGAACCTTCAGAAGGTAATTTGATCATGAGGGCAGAAGCCTCATGATTTAGTGCCCTTATAAATAGGACCCAGGGAGCTCCCCTGTCCCTTTCCTCATGTGAAGAAACAGGGAGAAGACAACCATCTACAAATTAGGAAGCTGACTTTCTCCTGACACCAACTCTGCAGACACCTTGATCTTGAACTTCCTAGACTCCAGAACTGAGAAATAAATGTCTGCTGCTTACAAGCCCATGTGCATCTGTGATTCTTTGTTATATGGACTAAAGCACAATGAGATGGACAAACATTCTTCTTCTACATATTCTCTCTCTTACTTCCTGATATAACCACTCTAATCAAAACGTATCACATCATCCCTGGCACCAGTCTGTGAGCTTCCTGAGATTGGCAGAGATAGACCTCAGCTCTTAGCACTGTGCCTGGCTGGCTCTCAGAAACAGTTCAGGGACTTGCAGCTAACTGGCCAATTATCAGCTCTACACTTATGAGTTCACAACAGGATAGCCAAGTTCTCTTAAAATATAC
This sequence comes from Canis lupus baileyi, assembly GCF_048164855.1. Lineage (NCBI taxonomy): Eukaryota > Metazoa > Chordata > Mammalia > Carnivora > Canidae > Canis > Canis lupus. The sequence continues at coordinate 54,842,262 of NC_132841.1, forward strand.
TTAAAATGTATCCAGCTCATATAAGATACCAGAGTGGCAACAGCTAATGCAATAATGTGTAATGGACCTAGTTATCAAAGTAAAGACGTCTACAAATAGAGAGTTCCGGAGTTGGTGAAGGTGACTCTATGACAGCCAAGACCCAGATCTATCTCTCAATAACTATGTGACTTTAGCACGTACATTATTTTTCAAATCCTCCCAGTTTCTTACAAGAACAATATGGCACTTGAAAGCACTCAGTAAGTTTTTCTATCATTATCATTATTGTCTCAAACATCACTATTTTATGAAAGACATTACCTGCTCAAGAGTTCTGCTAAAGTCAAAATGACAACCCATGAGCTAGATAATCTCTATACTTCTTTCATTTTCAAGTAAATGACTCTGTGTCTTATCTACTTCTCACCAATGGGTCAGATTGTCCAGCATCCTATCGCCACTGGACTTTCCTCAGTGAGGAGGAGTTATGGGATAGAAAAGTTACCTGGTAGGTACTGTATGAAGAGAGCAAATTCTTCAGGACAGCAGAGTGTCAGCACCTCTGTCTGCCTCACATGAGCCTTCTTCACTCTCCCTACCAATGGGGGCGAGTACAAAGGGTTAATGAAAACAAAATGCAACCAGATTGATTTACCATCCAGCAACTGTTTATGCTACACAAGAACCTTTTAAAATAGCACTTTGGTGGGTGTTGCTATTCAGTGGCCAGAAAGAAGATCTGGAAATAAATGAAAATTTTTTAAATGCCAAAAACAAGGCAAAAAAAAAAAGATAAATCACCAAGTGGCAAGATACCAACTATAAGTTCTCACTCTGAGTAGAAAGAAGGAAGCCCAGGGGATATGTGGCCTAACTGTAAACAAGTCTGGGAAATGAAATTATAAAAGCAGGACAGCACCCTCAGAACTCCTAGAGAAGTCTTCAAGTGCCAGTGGCAGCTTCATTCATTCATATCTTAAATTTTATTCATCCAAATTTTTATCTGATATAGAAATTTCAGTTAAATACATCCAAAGAGCCAACATGTTACTAATACAAGGTGCTATTTTTGTCTCTTATAATAAATCCAGCTTTCTTTCCAAATTACCTATCTTTGGTCCATAAGAACCTACTCACCCAACCCCAGGATAAGCCTAAGAGGTAAAAAAGAAAACTATCCTCTCTCAATAAAAGGAGTCTTTTGGGAGGAGCATCTTGCATTCTAAAGGGTCTGAAACATCTTACACTGAAAACAAACAAATAAATAGATAAGTACCTGTTTCCCATAAGAATACACCAAATACTTTATATTACAAAACAAGGAAAACTTTCTTTTGAACAAAAATACTTGAAATGACCAAGAAATATTTTATGGGCTGCACTTAAAAAATATAATCTAAGAAAGCTCGGAGGGAATGTTTCATGGGATTTATGAACTTATTTCAAGCAACGGATCACAGTTCTACCATAAAAAACACAATTCTCTGACAGTTTGGCATTTGGCTTTGTTTTTTTTTTTTTTTTTTTTTTTTTTTTTTTTTTTTTTTTTTAATTTTTTTATTTATTTATGATAGTCACAGAGAGAGAGAGAGAGGCAGAGACATAGTCAGAGGGAGAAGCAGGCTCCATGCACCGGGAGCCCGATGTGGGATTCGATCCCGGGTCTCCAGGATCGCGCCCTGGGCCAAAGGCAGGCGCCAAACCGCTGCGCCACCCAGGGATCCCTGGCTTTGTTTTAATATCTATACACACAACCTACTGGCTGGACCAACACTGAAGTATATTAACTACAAGCTGGAGCATTAGAGAAAATAAAACACAAATGAATCCAAATTTGTTTTCTAGAAAATTCATGTAAGAACATACTGGAGATGGTCTCAGCCTTCAAGGAGCTTACTCTCTTATTGTAGAAGCACCATCACTCTAAAGGAAGTAATGATCCCAAACACACTTTCTTTGAATGGCAATCTATACAGTACATGGGTTCACTTCACAAGGATTTAAATGAACAAGATAGAATAAATTAAGAGCTAATAAACCACTGGACTAATGGGAAAGGGATGGGAATTCAGTCAGGAAAGGCTGCACTTCATGCCATTAAGCATTTAAATCTCAGAAAAGAGAAACATCTCTAGAGACATTTCTTTTTTGCACTTAACCTAAGTAAATCAAGCAGATATTTTTGTTTGTATATATAATGTATGTATCTATATACCATGCACATGTGTTATTTATCCATTCACTTGTTGATTCACTGCTACAGTCTCAATGTTGATATTGTATGTTCCCTAGAGATCAATCTAGCCCTGAATATTCAGAATCTCAGCTTATAAGCCCTCTGTACTAATTACTGTATGTTCTAAATTACAGTAGATGGTTTAAATGAACTAATCACATGACTTACAAGTGAAATTAACACAATAGCAAAATGTTTTCTAAGAGAAGCAGTGAACTAAAAACCACAGAATTTCTATCCTTTCACTGCTGTCTTCTATGGTTTAAGACATTTATATCAAGTAATTACAAGCATTATTCCCCAATACTCAAGCTGTTCATCATAATAGCTAGCATTTATCATACTATACCCACATAACACAATATAAGTACATATATATTCAAATTCATCAGAATTTCTTATAAATTAAGATGAAAATCGTATTTTTACCTACCCTGTCTGTCTCAATATAGCAATAAACATGAAAGTAGGAAAAATAATATTTTCTGATGCTTAATTCAGCAAGTGAACACATAAAATCACTCTGGAAAAGAGTTTCCTTTCTAATGAGAATATAAAATGCAGAACACAGAGTTTTTTAAAAAAATCACATAAATGTCTTCAAAGTCTGTCATTCCAAGGATGTTTTGTCAGTTCTTATGTTAGTCAAGACATCACTGAAAGACTTGATTTATTTAAATGTTGTTGAGTAGCTATGCCAACCTCTTCCCCTTTTCAGCTATCACAACCTTTGGCCAAGGCCTCACTAGGTGCTGGCACAAGCCATGGCATCAGTCCTGGTATAATATGCTTCCAATTGCTCCTCAACCTAGCTTGTTTCCCACTTGGCACTATGTGCTGGAGAACGCTCCACTTAAGGTTTGCCTTCCAAAATAACAAATCCATCCTCTTGCTCTTCTACCATAAAAGTCTCCACTGGCTTTCTGTTGCTTACAACATAGCTTGTACTCCATGGATGTTGTCTGAGGCTTTTTCATATTTGATGCCACACCGAGCAATGTGCTCACTCTCATTAGCCCCATCCTCTCCACCCATGCTCCCACCTTAAATGACTGACACTCCCATATTTAACACCTATGGTTTTCACACAGCATTTCCTCTACATTAAGGGTTCTCAACCAGAGCTTATTCCTTCAGAGACTATTTCTCAAGAACAGGAGACATTTTGGGGTAACAGAAATGAGGGTTATGGTGCTATTGGCATCTAGTGAGTAGAGGCCTGGGCAGCTGCTAAATGTTCTACAATGCAAAGAGGACAGCCACCCCTGCAAAGAATTATCCAATCCAAAATACCTATTACTAAAATATTACCTATAGCCCAAAGTAGTACCCAGATTGAGAAACTCTGCCCTACCAGATATGCTGTCCCTCCATCAGCCAACTCTTCCATTTCTCAAGGTCAAACTCAGAATTCCCCTTGTCCTTGAAACAGCCCCTAATTTTCCAGGTTACCAGTCACTCCCTCACTTTCCCCGAACCTGTTTGCTTTAAATTATGTTTCAACCTACACACATAATAGATATCTATTTAAATGTTGGTATCCTCCCCTTCTGTGGACTCCAATCAGCCAAGTCTTATTCTTCTTTCTATCCCTTGATTTGCCTATTACAGGTAGTCCATAACGTTAAATGAGCATATATCCTTTTTCATAATATTCTATTTTCCCCTCTAGATCTGCACTGTCCAAATACAGTATTTAAATTTTAAATGTAACAAAATGAAAAATTTCATTTTTCAGTTCTACTAGCCACATTGCAGTAGCTCAAGAAACCCATGTGGCTAGTGGCTAATGCACTGGACGGTGTTGAAGGCTCCACTGGGCAGCACAGCATCTGGAGTATAAACTTCATGGGAATGAGAGGCTCTATCTATGTTTGTACACATGCCTGGTACACAGTGGGTATTTCATAAATATTTATGTGAATGAATGACAGTATAGGGCTCCTGGGTGTGCTAATTTCCATTTGCTCTATTTGCATGAAGAATAAAAGCACATCCAAGACAAAAACTTTCTGAAAATTTCAGTTTGCTAGTGGTCAGCATAGAGCACTCAGTCATGAGTGGCAAAAGATGGTCAGGGTGAGTAATGAATAAACTCCAGGGCATCAGGACAAACAACAGGGTCATATGTCAGGAAATTAACATTCCAGAAGCCAAGTGATAGTTGCCTAATCTGAGTCTCTCCTGAATAGCTTCCTGGACCAGCTGAGCCCTAACCACCAACAACCACAACTAGAGGCACACAGATGATACAATTATAATGCATAACATAGATCCCAAGGGGAAAATTCAAAACCTGGAGAGACAAGGATAGCATAGGAACTAGAACAGGGAAGCCTCAGAGCATATTGACTGACTAAGGACTCAGATTTTAAAGTCAGGCAGATCTGGATCCCTGTTCCTCCTCCATCACTTTCTAATAGAGCAATTTGGGCAAGTCAGTTGACTCCTTTGAACTTTAGTTTCCTTATCTATAAAATGTGTGTAACAGTATTATTTATCTTCCTCACTGTTTTATTGAAGGAATTATGAGATAATGTATAACGCATTCAACACAAAGCTGATACATAACAGGCAATGAATAAATGTCGTTGTTTTCATAATTACCAAAAATAATCTTTAAATATAGAAGAGACTGAGAGGTCAAGCCCAACTCCAACCCCATTTTCTGTCCTCACTATCTGAGTTCTTTATCCTCTTTACAATATTCCTGCCAAGGGCTATTCAGGCTTTAACTGACATCCTTTAATGACCATGCACTTATTGCTTCTTGAGCCAGCTCTTTCCACTTCAGATGACTGGAACATAAAATCACCATGTTTCTCCATGGGGCACAACTGGCATGTGGATGAGGCGATTTTTTCATGGCACTGTCCCATGCATTGTAATCCTTTAGATACCAGTATCTTGCGCACACACACACACACACACACACACACACAATCATTTTAGAAACAACAACAAATGACCTTATATATTTCCTATGTTCCCTATTAAGGTAGTACCATCACCTGCTAAAAACTATTTCCAAAGCTAAAATCTCCCTCCTGGAGATTTACCTTGAAAATATATAAATAGAAAGATTCAGTTATGACTGATATTTCAATCATTCCAGGAGCTATCTGGTGGACTTTGCCTGCTAGCTCTCAGATCCATTTCCTGTCCTTCCCCTGCTCTGCATCTCAAGGAACTACATTTCATGGGCTCTTTGGCCAATTGCCTTGGAGGTAGGTTCATCCAATGACAGGTACTAGAATGTGGGAAAAGGAGATAAGTCAGAGTATTTATTTCTCTTTTACTCTGCATTGTGTAATGTCTCTTCTCTGGAAAGCATCTGTCCTTCATGGATCCAAGCACCCTCTCTCCATAGTCCAATTTCCTATAAGTGTATCCCTACCCATGTTCTTGCTCCTGTGGACTCTGACATCAGGACTTTGATAATACTCCCTCCTCTGGTCTCTTTAAGCTTCCTATTAATCCCTGGATGGCCTCGTGCCCCTTGCTGCTCTTTCAACTTTTCTGTCACCCATGTAATGAATTTTCTACACCATTAAATCCCTTCTGTTGAAATACATTGAGCAATTTCTGTTTTCCTGATTGGACACTGACTGACGTGAAGTTAGGGATGATGTTTCTTCCTATTTTCATCTTGGATAAATGACTTAAAAGAGAGAGGAAGGGATTATTCCTGGCTATTGTTTTTCATGGCTTGTGGAACACTAATGTAGAGACTCTTAAGGAAATAATGAATTTTGCAATGTTTTCTTTCCTAGGGATACAAGCTTCAGAGAAACTGTCAAAGTTGAAACTACTTCTTTTTCTATGGATACGCTTTCCCTTTATGGAAAAATACACTATTTTCCCAAAGGAGACAGATCCCTCAAGCAGGAAATACCTGTGAGTAGTAGATGGAGGCTGGATTTCAAAGAGACAGCATATTGGCTATTTCTACCACTTTCACTGTAAATCTGGAAATACTGGAGAAATACTGATTCCAAAATGTGACCAAAGTTCATCTCAATTATTTGCTAAAAAATGCTCCAACTTCTGACTGGAACACCTTGGAGACAAGACTAATGGCCCATTTTAAAGTGGAGATGCTGATAAAATATATACAAATAAAACATAAATGAATAAAAATACACATAAATTATTTAAATTACAGATATTTAAGCAAATATATTTGTCCAGGAGAATAGGGAGAAGTTGGGTCTTTATTATTTTGATTATTTTTAACATATTTTTTTCATTATCATTTTCTATGTATACTCACTTGGCCAGTTATAAGGAGAAGTGTCTTACGAATCCTCTAATTCAGACCAGCAGAAACTCACCTAAACTAACTTAATGACACAGAAAAGTAGAAATAAATCTAATATAGAAGCAAACTCATGAATTCCAAGAAGAGAAAATTCAGTCAAGCCTATGGGGAAGAATAAAGCCAAGAACTAGAAAACCTCCAGGAACCAAGGAAATACTCTTCCTATGTCATTCTCTCTCAATCTGGGATTTATCTGCTATCATCTCTGTGCCAGCGGACTCTGACTTCTCCCTACATGTGGCTGAGATGGCTGGCCACCTGACAATAATATCCTTAGCATCTAATGTTAGCCTGCCCTTGGCTCAGGTGGCATGCTGGGACTAAAAGAATCTCTAAAATCCCCAATTCTGGGCAAATTACTTTCATCTAATCCAGCATGTCTACTCCTAACCCCACCAGCTGTTCCTGGGGAAAGGAGGTCCTATGGTACAAGTAGAACTGCTAGACTAGCCCTGTTGGCAAAGCAATTCCAAGAGACAAAGTTAGTGGAAGAAGAGAGTAATGGGCTAGGTATCTACCCCTTAAGTATCTCAACTTCAAAAGAGCATTACTATAATTATTCTCATTTTTCAGAAAAGAAACAGGTACAAAGGGGTTAAATTGCCTATCTAATAACTCACAGTTGATTAATGTCAGAGCCACTACTTGAATCCAAGTCTCTAGAATTCTTTCTCCACAATTCTAAGTTAACACCTATATAATGCAATCTGTGGCAGGTAGAATATGGAAATTTGGGCAGCCCGGGTGGCTCAGCAGTTTAGTGCTGCCTTCTACCCAGGGTGTGATCCTGGAGACCCGAGATCGAGTCCCTCATCAGGCTCCTTGCATGGAGCCTGCTTCTCCCTCTGCCTGTGTCTCTGCCTCTCTCTCTCTCTCTCTCTGTGACTATCATAAATAAATAAAATTTAAAAAAATTAAAAATATGGAAATTTATAGCCTACTACTAGTAGTACTTATTGTACATATTATTTTCATACTAGTTTTTTTATTTTAATAAAATTATAAATTTATAAATTTTTATTATTATAAAGGAACTGAACAAGTGTTCTAAAAACATGACCTATACTATTTGTCCACCACCATCAGCTTAGCCTTCTGCCTCTCTAAATTCAGTAACTACTATCAGATGTTTAGCAGGACTCAGAATCTAGTGAAATCCCAGGGCAACGAACTTGAAACAAATTTGGCACAAGTGCCAGAGAGCTTCAGAGCCCTATATAAAGCATGGTGATTCCAGATCTTTAGAGCTCAGCAGTGTAGGGTGAGGGAAGTTCAACTTTATCTGTTTTGAGAATGCTAAGTCTCCCTGATGACTCAATGTCCAGGAGGGATCTAAATGGATATAATACATCTTCCCTACTCTCATGGCTTGGAGTGCAGAGGGAGATCAGATTGTGAAGTGGTTTCCTACTACTGTAGTAAAAGGAGTTTAATAGTCCTAAGCCCTTTACTCGCAAGGCAAGAAATCGCTTTTATTTTCCCACCACCACCAAATACAGATGACCTACAATTAAGAATATTCTCACAACTAAACTTGAGTCCCAGTGAATCAACCAAGAAAAATACCTTCCCTTCTTGGGAGGCCAAGCAACTGGAAAAGTGAACCAGGTAAACGGGCACTCCTGGAAGAGAGGAATGCACTTCAATGCAAAATAATTAAGTTTCTAGAAAGATTCAAGTGCAAATATCAAAAGACTTCCTAGAACTTAAAAACACAATTCTGAACTACAAAATTAAATAAAAGAACTAAAAATGAGAATAAACTTATTGCTGAGATAATAATGAGCAGCCCAGAAGATGGAATATAGAAATTATTTCAAGGTTCAAAACAAAGAGAAAATAACAAAATGTGGAGATCACAAAGGAAAGTACTAAGAAACTAGATGAAAGATGTAACATAATACAAATGGAAAATGAGGACAGATGACAGAAAGGCTATCATAGCAATTAATGCCTAGGAACCAATACTAGGAAAAGCAAGACACACGCAAAACCAAAAATACTTCCCTGGACTGGGCAAAGATCTCAACCTGAAATTGAAAGGGCTTGTGGGGCTTGTGAGTTCTAAGCAGCACTACGGAAAAAAAGCAAAACAAAACAAAACAAAAAACTACCACCACAACACACACACACACACAATCCCAGGCTTATTCTGATAAAATGTATGAAGTTTAAGAATTTAAAAAGTATTACAAACTGTCAGGAAAAACAAAACAGTTCACCTAAAAAGAAAACAAAACTCAGATCGGCATCAGACTTTTCATCTGCAGTACTGGAAGCCAAAGCATCAACTGACTATGTTTATAAAAGATCTGTGACTCAAGAACTTTCTACCCACCAAGGTATAATTCACCAATCACAGTGGAAGAAAGAACATCTAGGACTTGCAGTAACTGAGAAAGTATATCACACTCATGCCTAATCTGGAATACCTGAAAAAAATACTCTAAGCAAACAACAAAGGCACCCAAGCTGAAGAAAAGAATAGAAAAGGGAAGATAAACTAAAGGGGATATAGCACTAAGCATTGAAAAGTAACGAGAAAGCTCTCAGGGCATGTGGAATATGAATGCTAAGGAGGGACTTAGGAAACATGACAGGCACCTATAAAGGAGATTCATTTTCTTAAACTATTCCAGAAAAAAAAAATTAAAAAGGAAGTAGGAGGTAGAAATAAGGAGCTGATATAAGCATTTGGAAAGAGTTATGTTGCAGGTATGGAAGGCAAAGAAGATAGGGAAATAAAAGTTATTGTCCTTTGTAGGAAGTAACAGGAAAGTAGAAAGGGAACAATGTTATGCTTATAATGAAGAAAAGAATGCATTTTGGTTGGGATTGTATTTTGCTACCAGAGAATAGCAGTCATCTATATTTGAAATAGCAGAACAGGGATTAGTAATTATTATTAGAATGAAAGTAGAACCTCTATGTTAATTAGGCAATTGTTCGGATTTCAATTTTAATCCTTTTGGTATAAAATGCATATCGGATATGTGAATCATGGGCTGCTTATTAAACATATTTTTAAAAGATACACTGACAGATGTCTGGCCAAAGAGGGAGGCCTCTGTCCCTTTGAACAATGATGATGTAGAGACTACCATGATGAGCTGTTCATCAAATTAATATAAGAAGTAATTTAATTATTGTGGGTAAAGTAACATCTAAAAATCGCTCAGGAATTACCTAGAAAACAAAGAAAAAGACAAACTAATGTTTACATACATGCATGAATTTATTCCCTACGTTTCCTCTACAGATCATTTATTCAATAGGCATTTGGAATGAACAGAAGTATCACACGCATGTCATCACAATGGTTTACGAATCATGGTGAAGCTGTTTTCCCCTAAAAATCCCAAAGGCAAGGTTGCAGGATGCAGAAAAAGAGCATAGCCAAAATCATCTCATTTCCTTAGCTTTAAATGTACTCTTCTGAAAGCATCCTTCATGCAGCTGTTTTTGGCACCCCCACGTCTATCGCCTCCCACAGACAGAGGCTGAGATCATTGATGAAAACAGTGCCAACATGGCATGTGTCATTAGAAAAGAAAATTTGTCTAAGGAAGGCAATTTAGTAATGCATATTCTGATTATGGAACAGATTCTAGAGTAAACTGGTAAAATGAGTTAAAATACACACCATACAACTACTACTATTTTAAAAACTGATGTTAAAAAATAATAAAAAAATAATAATAAAAACTGATATTAAAACTTATGTAATTTGTTCCAGAGAAAGAGTATGATACATGGTATTTGTTGAAGGTAAATATATTGTACTGAAGTTGGAAAAAGTATTAAGTTAAATAATTGATCAAATAATTTTGGTTAGAGTATCATTAAGGAAAATGTATAACCACATGGTTCTGGTATGTTTGGAAATACTTTGTGTCACTTAGTTCAAAATAAAATATCTGAAAAAAAGTGAATATTAGTCAGCTATAACAGGTGGCTGTCAGCAAGGTACTTGAGGACACTGGCATAATAAAAATGAGAGACTCAATAGTTTTGACATTCTTATGACAACAACAGGAAAAGAAGAATTGTGTGTGGCAGTATGGGAGGTTTATGGACAGAGATTAAGTCTGAGAACATACAGAGAAGGGTTTAAGTCAAAGTAGGTATCTAAAGGTGGTGACCTAGAGAATGTGTTGCCTTCAGGGCCTGCCTGTTTTCCACTGGCTTAGTAACAACTAGGGAAAGAAACCAAGAGTTTGTGAATTCACACTTCTCTCAAGGCCCACCTGTTGGCCTTGCTGTATAGAGCAAATCAGTAGTATCACTCATAGGATGGCTTTCGTGGGGTGATAATAATTATGGCAACTCAATGCCTACAAAAATCACTCTACATCTTGCTATTTTCCTCTCTCAATAAGATAGAATGAAAAGACAGCTCGGATTTCATCAGTTTTACCCAGAGTCTTTTTTTTTTTTAAGATTTTATTTATTTATTCATGAGAGACACAGAAAGAGATAGAGAGAGGCAGAGTCATAGGCAGAGAGAGAAGCAGGCTCCATGCAGGGAGCCCAATGTGGGACTTGATCCTGAGACTCTGGGATCATGCCCTGGGCCGAAGGCAAGCCCTCAACTGCTGAGCCACCCGGGCGTCTCTACATGGAGTATTAATGATCTTCAAGCCCAACATCCTCATTGGACATATAAAGAAACACTGGCTCTAAGATATTAGCTTTTTTGTCTTAGGTCACAGGTAATTTGCACCAAAATGTTTACCCAGTTCTAAATCCTAATGTATTTTTTACTCTTAGACATTCATCATCAAAAGACCTTTAAATCATAGAACTCAATGGAAGTACAGTTCTCTGTACTTCTGACCACTTATATAAAAATTTACTGAAGTTCAATAATAGTTATATTGGCTCCTCTTTAAGATGACAGACACAAATCAGTCTTCAGTATGATTATGTATTTCAAATACATATAAGGAATTAATTTTTCATTCTTCTAACAAAAATTGTTATAAAGGTTAAAATTCCTTTTGAATTATTTTATAGTACAGTAGAATACCTAGGTTCCTAACTTTATTAAAAGTCCTTATACTCTTTGCATTAAAGAATCATGAAACCAGGATAATGTTCCTTTTTTCCTTTTATCTAGAAAATATTATAGATATTCATCAGTTTGTTTTGTTTGTTCATTTCTTGCTGGTTTCTTTTTAGATTCCATATATAAGTGAAATCACATAGTGTTTTTTTCCATCTGGGTTATTGTACTTACCACAATACCATCAAGGTCCATCCATGTTGTTGCAAACAGCAAGATTTCCTCCTATTTATGACTAATATATACATATATATGTATATATAGTCTATGCCTTTTTTTCATATATATATTTGCATATATCACATCATTATCTATTCATCCATCAGTGAACATTTAGGTTCTTTTCATATGTTAGCTATTGTAAATAATGCTGCTATTAACATAGGAGTGTATATATCTCTTTGAATTCGTGTTTTCATATTCTTTGGATAAATACTCAGCAGTGGAATAGCAATTTTCTAAATTATTTGAGGACTCTCTATACTGTTTTCCACAGTGGCTACACTAATTTACATTCTCACCAACAGTGTACAATGGTTCCCTCTTCTCCACATCCTTGCCAACATTTATCTGTCTCTTTGAGAATAGTCAAATTCTAACAGGTGTGAAGTGATATCTCATTGTGGTTTTGATTTGCATTTCCCTGATAATTAGTGATGTTGACCATCTTTTCCTGTGCCTATTGAATCTATGTATTATTTGGAAAAATGTCTATTCAGATTTTCCATCTATTTAATTGGATTGTTTGTTTTCTATAGTTGTTGTTGAGTTGAGGAGTTCTTTTTTTTTTTTAAGATTTCCTGTATTTATTCATGAGAGATGGGGTGGGCAGAGGGAGAAGCAGACTCCACACAGGGAGCCCAACATGGGACTCAATCCCAGAACTCAAGGATCATGCCCTGGGCCGAAGGGAGGTGCTAAACCGCTGAGCCACTCGGGAATCCCCTGTAAGAGTTCTTTATACATTTTGTATATATGATTTGCATAAATCGTCCATTCAGTAGGATTGCTTTTTCATGTTGCTGATGGTTTCCTTCACTATGCAAAGATGCAGAGCCTTTTTAGTTTGACATTGGCCCTTGTTTATTTTTTATTTCCCTTGCCTTTGAAGTTTCAAAAAAAATATATAGCTAAGATTTATATCAAGAAGCTTACTGCCTATGTTTTCTTCTAGGAGTGTTATGATTTCAAGTCTTACATGTCAGTCTTTAATTCATTTTGGGTTAGTTTTGTGTAGAGGATAGTGATCTAATTTTATTCTCTTACATGTAGGTGTCCAGTTTTCCCAACACCATTTACTGTAGAGACTATTTCTTCCCTAGTGTATACTCCTACCTCTTGTGTCATACATTAATTGACCATATATATCTGGGTTTATTTCTGGACTCTCTTGTCTGTTCCATTGACCTATGTGTCTATTTTTATGTCAATACCATACTGTTTTGATTACTAGATCTTTGTAGTATTCATTGAAATCAGAAAGTGTGATGCCTCCACTTTTAATAGGGATTGCATTGAATCTATAGACTATTTTGAGTAGTATGAACATTTTAACAATGTTAATTCTTCTAACCCATGAAAATGAAATATCATTCAATTTATTTGTGTCTTTTTTGTCAGTGTCTTGTAGCTTTCAATGTACGGATTTTTCACTCATTAAATTTAACCCTAGGTATTCTATTCTTTTTTATGCAATTGTAAATTGGATTGTTTTCTGAATTTCTCTAATAGAGAACTTTCTTGTATTTCTGTACACTAATTTTTTATCCTGCAACTTTACTGGAAAAAATCTTTTTGCTGCATCCCATAGATTTTTTACTTCTGTATTTCCATTTTCACAGCTTTCTTATTTCCAGGTTTTTTAAAATTCCTCTTTTGATTTCTTCATTGATCCATGGGTTGTTCAGTAGCATGTTGTTTAATCTCTACCTTCTTATTTTCCAATTTTGTTTCCATAATTGATTTCTAGTTTCATACCATTGCAACTGGAAAATGCTAGATATGATTTTAATCCTCATAAACTTACTGAGAACTGTTTAATGCCTAGCAGATGATCTATCCAAAAGAATATTCCAAAAAAAACCCCAAACAAACAAAAAGAATACTCCATGTGTACTGAAGAAGAATGTGTATGGAATTCTGCTTTTTGGATGGAATGTTCTATATATACCTATTAAGTCCATTTGGTCTAATGTGCAATTTAAGGTCAATGTTTCCATACTGGTTTTCTGTCTAGATGATTTATCATTGATGTAAGTGGGGTATTAAGTTCCCCTACTACTATTGTATTGCTTTTAATTTCTTCCTTTAAGTCTGTTAATATTTGCTTTATACATTTAGATGCTTCTATGTTGCATGCATAAATATATACAATTGTTCTATCCTCTTATTATTTCCTTATATTATATCCCCTTTATTATTATGTAACGTTCTTCCTTGTCTTTTATTAGAGTCTTTGCTTTAAATCTACTTTGTCCAACAGAAGTATAGCTACACCAGCTTTCTTTTTCCTTCCATTTGCATCAAGTATCTTTTCTATCCATTAACTGTCACCCTTACTGTATCCTCAGTTCTGAAGTGAGTCTCTTAAAGACAGCATATAACTGAGGAGCATTTTTTAAACCACTCAGCCACTCTGTCTTTTGATTGGAGAATTTAGTCCATTTACATTTAAAGTAATGATTGATAGACATGTACTTATTGCCATTTTCTTGATTGTTTCCTGCCTGTTCTTAATAGTTCCTCTCTGTTCCTTTCTTCTTCTCGTGCTCTCTTCCTTTGTGGTTTGATGATTTTCTTTAGTGTTATGTTTTGTTTTGTGGTTATCATGAGATTCACCTATAACATCATATATGTCTATTTTAAGTTAAAAATAACTTAAGTTTGAGCACATTCTAAAAACTCTACATTTTTATTCCCCGTGAACATGCTTTGTTTTTCTACAAAAAACAAAGCAAAGCATGCTTTGCTTCCTACTCATATTTTACAGCTTTTTATTAGGTGTATCCCTTAATTGTTATGTTATTGTTAACTTTACTACTTTTGTTTTTACCTTCATATTAACTTTATTAGTAACTAATATATTAACTTTACTATATATTTGCATTTACAGTGAGATCTTTCACATATTTTCTTGTAACTAATTAGTGCCATTTCTTTTCAGCTTAATGAAGTCACTTTAACATTTCTTGAAGGTTGGTTTAGTAGTGATGAACTCCTTTAGTTTTTGCTTGTCTGGAAAACCTTTTATCTCTTCTTCAATTCCAAATGATAGCCTTGCTGAGTATAGTATTCTTACTTGGAGGTTTTTTCCTTTCAGCGCTTTCAATATATCATACTATTCTCTTCTGGACTGCACAGTTACTGCTGAAAATCACCTCATATCCCTATACATAACAAGTTTTTTTTTCTCCTTCTGCTTTTAATATTCTTGGTTTTAAAATTTCAAGTGTACCATCTCTTGATATGGATCTCTTTGGGTTCATCTTATTTAGAACTCTCTGTGCTTCCTGGATCTGGATGTCTGTTTTCTTCTCCAGGTTAGAAAATTTTCCAGCCATTACTTTTTCAAAAGTTTCCAGCCATTACAGTTTTCTACACCTTTCTCTCTCTTCTCCTTCTCCTGGCACACTAATTATACAAACGTTATTCTGCTTGATGTTCTCCTACAGGTCCCTTAAGCTATCTTCACTTTAAGAAAAAACAAAAATTTGGCTACTCTGATGGGGTGATTTCCACTGCCCTATCTTCCAGGCTGCTAATCCATTCTTCTGCTTCAAGTACCATTTGGTACTTTTTCATATTCTCTATCTCTGTTGAAATTCTCCTTTCACTCATCTTTTCTTCTCCCAAGTTCAGTGACCATCGTTATGACCATTACTTTGAACTCTTTATCAAGTAGTTTACTTCTCTCCATATCATAAGGTTCTTTTCTGAGCTCTTGTCTATTCTTTCCTTTGGAAAATATTCCTGTCTTCTCATTTTGATTGACTCTCTGTGTTTCGCTCTATTAGGCAAAACAACTATTTCTCTAGTCTTGAAGGAGTAGACTTGTATAGGAGATGAACCTTATCATTCAGCCCTGCCCTAGTCTGGTTGTTTCTCAAACCTCTGTTATTGTCTAAATAGCCTGATTTGTTCTTGATAGTGCTCAGTTGTTGAGGGTGTGCTAAAATGAGTCAGTGTTCCAAAGGCAGAGATCTCAAATACTGCCTAGTTTCAGGCTAACTATAAGCCAGATCTGTAGGCAGCAGCTTTTAAGGTATATAAATAAGTAGAGTCATGCAAGTCCACACTGCTGGCCTCACACCAGGAGGTGTGAAGTTATCTCCTGAGTAATAGTTGAAAAAATCATGGCTTTAGATATAAGCTTCTTTCTTGGAAGTATCAATGAACTATGGAAAAGCCAAGGGGTTGGGGGATGGATGCTAATGTGGTGTGTCCCTGCCCATGTTCCCTGGGGCCACTTCTGTAGCTTCTGGGATATACGGCAAACCTGAAGCCTGTCCCCCAGGCTAAAGCTCCAGGACAAGAAAATAATGAAGAAATGAAGAATGGAGGTAAGTTTCAGTCTGTTATTTGTATACAATTGTTTCAAACCCATGGGGCCCACAAACACAATCTCCCCTGGCCACCAGAGGTAGCACTCAAGGAGCATCCCATGGGTAGGCTGTACATACTCACCATCTGTGGTGGGGCAGGCTGTGGTTGTGGCATGCAGGGCGGGGTACTCCCACCAGAGTTAGCAGGCCAGAGAGTGGGGTATGAAAATGGCCTTAGTGGTGCCAGCACTAACTAGGCAAAAGAAGAATGCAAAAATAGCACCCATCAGCATCTCTATTCCTAGCAAAAGACCTAACAGGTACCTCACTGTCAGGCAAACACTTTAAGATTAACAAGTAAATCTCCTTCTCATATGGTCTAGGTGCTTTTCAAACTGTTGCTTTTGTTTTGGGTCTATGTGGAAGGCCTTTAATAGTGGAATTTCTATTCCCTGTAGTCCTATGGTTCCCCTGGAAGTAAGCTCCATTTTTTTCATAGCCACAGGCTTTGGGGGTTCATCTATCCAATGCAGTTCCCAAGGATTAGAATATCTATTGTGGAGTACAAACCTCAGGGTCAAGCTTCATATTATGAGATCTCTTCTAAATGTGGATGACTACATGTGGTGTAGGGTTTCTTGCAAGACCATGGGGCTGCTTCCCCTATCTGTCTCATTGTGGCTTGTGGCCCCCTTTAATCCTTTGTTATAGGGGTGTTGTTCTCCTGGCTTTTGGGTCATTTTCAGAGAGAACTGTTTCATATGTAGCCATGTATTTGTTGTGTTCTTGGGAAGAGGTGAGTTCAGGATTTTTCTATATCACCATCTTGAAATGTCTTTCTCTGTTTTACTACTGGCACTGCAATTACTTGTATGTTAGATATTTACATTATATTCTACAATTCTTATCCTTACTTTACCTATTACACATTCTTCTATTTCCTCACTGTGTTTTAGTTGAACAGGTTCTATTGAGCTGTCTACCAGATTATTGTCCCTGTATTCTACTGTAAAATACATTTACTGAGTACTTAAGATATCATACTGTTTGGTTCTATAATTTCCATTTGATTCTTTTTATGGATGTTCCTTCTGTGGTAAAAGTATCCATGTTTTTATCCATTGCCACTCAGTATCTCTATCTTCTTGAACACATGAATCACAGCCACTTTTTTTTATAATAAATTTATTTTTTATTGGTGTTCAATTTGCCAACATACAGAATAACACCCAGTGCTCATCCCGTCAAGTCCCCACTCAGTGCCCGTCACCCATTCACCCCCACCTCCTGCCCTCCTCCCCTTCCACCACCCCTAGTTTGTTTCCCAGAGTTAGGAGTCTTTATGTTCTGTCTCCCTTTCTGATATTTCCCACACACTTCTTCTCCCTTCCCTTATATTCCCTTTCACTATTATTTATATTTCCCAAATGAATGAGAACATATAATGTTTGTCCTTTTCCGATTGACTTACTTCACTCAGCATAATACCCTCCAGTTCCATCCACATTGAAGCAAATGGTGGGTATTTGTCATTTCTAATGGCTGAGTAATATTCCATTGTATACATAAACCACATCCTCTTTATCCATTCATCTTTCGATGGACACCGAGGCTCCTTCCACAGTTTGGCTATTGTGGACATTGCTGCTATAAACATAGGGGTGCAGGTGTCCCGGCATTTCATTGCATCTGTATCTTTGGGGTAAATCCCCAACAGTTCACAGCCACTTTTAAATCTTTGTCTTATAACACCAATTTCCAGATCGCCAGTGAATATATTCTATTGATGGATTTTTTTGTCTTGATATTTTTTCTCAGTTATAGTTAAATGAATGTTAGACACTGTGTTAAAAATTGTAGAGGTTCCAGATTATGCTATCTTCCTCTAGAGAAAATTTACCCTTTTTTCTGCTAAGCAGAAAGAGTCACAGTTGATCACCTTTATTCAACCAAAGAATAATCAGCTCTGAGACTGGCTGTAGTTTTACTAAGGCTCAATCAACCTCTAGAAGTCTGCTCCCTCTAGGGTGCAGTCTTGTATGCTTCCAACTGAATAGCTAATATGATCACCAGGATCATTATCCCAATAGTTCTTGAACACTAATCTCTGATGTTTCAATGATACTTCCCAGAAGTTCCTGACTTTTTGTTTTGTTTTGTTTCTTGCCCCCCCATTCCACTGATTTTCATAATTTATCAAAGGTAATGAGCAAAAAGCAGGCTGTGTTTTGAGTCACCATTTTTTTTTTATTTCACTTCATAAGACTACCAAAAGTTCTATAAGTTTTCTTTTACATTACTAGCATCCCTCTGTCTGGGAAGAGGCCCCATCCTCTACTTCCTACCTATGGCCAGAAGTAGGGCATCTCCCCAGAGAAAAAGCAGATATCAGTCATCAGCTCAGCTTTCTATAGTGTTACCATCTCTGAAATTTTTGTCATTCTAGTTCTTATTACTTCAAAACTTCTCTGATGCATTTAAGCATAACATTTTCAACGGCTATCCATATTTTCTGGTTGTCCTCAACAAAAGCATTATTCTACCACAACTCACTCCACTCCATCCTATCCAGAACCCTAATCATATATTTGTTCATTGTAAAATAAATTCCACTAGTCCCTTCAAAAGTTGTCATGGAAGACAGACAGATGGGAAAGTATTATATTAAATAGCTTAGAAGAGCTTTGTGCAGTGCAAAGAAATTTAAAATGCTACTTAGAACACTGCAAAATCACTGTATTGCAGCCTAAGCATAATGCTGCAATGAGTATGCATGTCACCAGCTTTTATATAAAAGACATATAAGAACAAGCAATATACCTATTATTTCCATCAGCAAATCTTGATGCATAGACCTGAAGGAAGAGGTTTTTATGCCAATTCTCTAATATAACAAGGAAATGACACAGTGATGTTCCATGTTGCTCATGTTTTTAGGGAATTGAGTTGCTTTTTTTTTTTTTTTTTTGATCTATATATTTGGGAAAAAAACAGCAATGTTTTTATTTAAACATGTAAAATCACTTTGATAATAACTGTCATTATATTTATGAAATTCTTTAAAATATATCAATGTGAAGTGTCTTATATCTAATTACTTAACTTTGCAATAGTGGATCTGATCAGTCTCCAGATTTGTATCTAACTGCAATGCCGAAAATCATTGCAATCCTCTGAAAGTTACACTTTCCCATATTCACTCATAAAAGTAACCAATGAAGAGTAAGAATATAAAGTTATCTCTTTCTTTCTGGGGTATATTCTAAACAACTATGATATTTTCTACCTCACTAATAACTGAAAACCTATGGTGATACCTTCTAAAACTAGAAAATGCCAACTTAATCTTAAAAACACAGGAGTAAAGCTTTGTTTTTAGAATTTAGGTGTTATGGGTTTGATTAAAATTACTGAGGCAGTAATAAGGGAAGACCATACCATAACATGTTGTTTTTAGAAATATAATCAAGGCTCCTGGATCCTTATTGCTTCCTGAATTTATGCAAAGTCCAAAACACATGGTACTAGTGGTCATTTATACTACAGCAGAAAACAGAGGAAATTCTAAGAAAATTAATAGTATAAGCTGAGATATAAAACAATAGACTAATAATCAAAGGCCCTAGGCCCTAGGCCCAGTTCCATCAATTACTAATTTTGTGACCTACGGCAAATTATTTAACTTCCATGTCTCTGTGACTTCTTATCTATAAAATGAGGCTAAAACTTCCTAACATATTTTATGCAGATCATAATTGTTGTGAGAATCAAATGAGAAGGTGTTTTTTTAAGTATTATACTCAAAAAATGAGAAAGCACCATGCAAATGCAAGAATCAGTATTTGTATAACTCTAAAAGGTATTTTTATCCTATTTCAGAAAACAAACTATCTTCAGGCACTTGAAAACCTCGTCAGCTCTCATTTGCATAAAATTATTATTCTAATTACAAATTATTTTCATGTATTTATTAAAGCAGGTTCATCAGGACATCTATTAAGCAATTCTTTATTAGCTTAATTCAAATTATGTATATGAAAGTAATAAAGCTGCATTTCTCTTTCAATAATAATTTCAAAGAGTCTCCATTAATCCAGCTAACTGAAGTATTACTCTAAATTTTATGCTTTTTGATTGTGAGAGAGGAAAGCCTAAATTTGCAAAATAGGTTCAGTGCAAACTCTAACAGTTACTGATATGCTCTTTGGTGACAATATCTAAATATTATGGACATGCTTTACATTTTATTTTGCTATTTCCATTTCACCCTTAAGAAACAGAGCCTAAATTTTAAAAAAGACAGTTAAGATCAAGAGACAGTAGTATATATAAAGGGGAAAGGAGGAAAAATAAGTGGGAAATATCAGAAAGGGAGACAGAACATGAAAGGCTCCTGACTCTGGGAAATGAGCTAGGGGTGGTGGAGGGGGAGGTGGGCGGGGGGTGGGGGGACTGGGTGACGGGCACTGAGGTGGGCACTTGACGGGATGAGCACTGGGTGTTATTCTATATGTTGGCAAATTGATCACCAATAAAAAATAAATTTATAAAAATAAAAAAAAGAGACGGTAGTATATAACATTAAGTAACATGAAGAGACTAGAACTTACAACTCCCTGGTCTCCAGCTCATTCTACAGTCTTGATAATCCGTCATTGCCTACCTGAATGATGGACACGAGCAGAATCAGGAAAGAAGATATTTCTCTCTTTGAATTTAAATATGGAAAATAAAAGCAGTATATCTTTATGGTTTGACATCTCTTGTTTCTCTCCTTCTGCATTTTCCTTTTCCCAAATACAACAGCATTCCTCAAGCACTATCAATATCTTGACTCTTCTGTGTCTTTGCTATTCTCTTGGCCTGGAGTGTCCAATCAGTGTCCATCAAAATCCTCCATCAAAATCCTCCTTTATCTTCAGACTGTGAAGGGTTTCATCTTTAAGTCCATCATTGAACAAGGCAATTTCTGGTACATCTCCTAAAGAAGCTTCCCTAATTCTCATTCAGCCAAATACGATTGATGATGAATATTAGTGTGGGAAAGGAGAGTCTCACCTGGGGAAAGGCCATTCATTCCTAGGAGTCAATTATGCTTCAGCAAGCCATGCTTTGCCATTATTCCATGTTCTGCTCTGCCTTATAGTGGTGAATTGTTCACTTAACTGATTCTTTTTTTTAAATAAAGATTTTATTTATTTATTCATGAGAGACACAGAGAAAGAGAGGCAGAGACACAGGCAGAGGGAGAGAAGCAGGCTCCATGCAGGGAGCCTGACGTGGGACTCGATCCCGGGTCTCGGGATCATGCTCTGAGCTGAAGGCAGACGCTCAACCGCTGAGCCACCCAGGTGTCCCCACTTAACTGATTCTTCAACTGAAGTATAAACTGACAAAGGAAAAGATGATGCCATATTCATCTTTCATGTGTCCATAAGCACTCTGGTGCTTCGCATATGCTTAGAAGGCAAGGATTTGAAAGAAAAAACACAAAACAAAACAGATAAATGAATGAATTAATGAATGAATGGCTGCTATAGAAGGCCAAGTGATAGACATAGTATTTTAAAGTTATAGAGACTGATACTTATATATCTAGCATACACTTGGCAGGAGAGCAAATTCAAATCATAAAAAAATCTACTTAACTTATAAATCTATCTTGATGTAGAAATAATATTATCCAATCTTATCTGGTACAAAAATCTTGGATATTATCACATAAAACTTGATTCAATTGTTCACATAAAACTACTCTGGATATGAAACATTAAAAAAATTTATGTTCCATCAATAATCTGTCATTTTTCATGTGTCTCCAAAGTCATTTTTTACTTTCAAAAGTCTTTAGTATCTGGACCCAGGGGAAAAAAGGACCAGTAATAAAACAGTAGTGGAATAATTAAGCAGATTATTAATGATTAAGCAAATTATTAAAGAGCCATATCATTTCAACATAGCAAAAAAATTAAAAAATCATGCCTTTGAAAAATCTTCCCAAGAAATGTACTAAGTGAATAAAAAACAATTTATTAAGTGAATAAAAAGTATTTCTTACTTTTCTAAGGAAATAGTTTTACCTATATTTCTTCATGCACATAGGTAAAAGGCTGGAAAGATACATAATAATATAATGTTAAAAGTGGTTATCTCTGGTGAGATTTTAGATGAATTTCTTTTCAATTTACTTCAAAATATTCTTTGGAATTTCTAGATGTTCTAAAAAAGAATCTTTTTTTATTAAAATCAGGAAAAAATACCTATATATTGTTTCCATTTTAATAGAAGAAAACCTTTAAAGTTTTAGGTAGAAGGACAGAACAGGGCATGATTATCCTTGAAGGAGGATCCAGTGTCTCCTTACCTTACTGTGTAAACCTAAGCAAGTCACTTAATGCTTGCAGGCTCAGCTTGTTTATTTTTAAAAGGTGGTGCTGGGGTATATGAGGGTTAAAGTGCCATGTAGTCATAAAATCCCGGAACCCTAAGCAAAAAGTAGATAGCTTTCAACAGCCTCAGAAATCTGTTCTATCAGACAGGATATAAACATGAACCAAGTAAATAAGGAAACCAAAGTAGCAACTACAAGAACCACAGAAATCCCCAAAAGACCCAATACTATCACATTACAATACTGTCACCCAAACTCCTTAAACTCACAGCATGGCCCACTGTCTCTTGAGTTCATCCCCTTGAAGGTTAATTAATTGTTTGCTGTCTGGGGGTATTCTCAAGATGCTAAGGAGTCATTTGGGGAGGGAACATAAAAGTTATACTAAACAATAATATGCAATTTATAGTCTGGATGTGGCACATACTGTATTGGCTTACTTTTATTTCACAGTTAATCTCCCAGCTCACAAAAGTTTTATCGGATTGGAGGCATGTGCAGTATTCCCTTTATAAAATTTTATAGTCCCTTGCTATTTTCAGGGGTTTGTTTTATAGGCACAATTTGCTGCTTTAATCTCACCCAATTGTCATGTTCTAAATCATGGTGAATAAAAATGTCTTAAAAGGAGAGCTATGCTGAGGGTAGTACTTAATTACACTTAGTGCCTGATTTAAATGTTATCCGGGCATTGCCAAGTGCTGGGCACAGAGTAACCCAGCAGTGCAAATCTGCATAAACCGACACAAGTCATTACTGGACTTTTAATAGCAAAGCTCACTTGCACTCAGATCACACCCTGGCAGCATTCTGATGAAGGTGGGTCCTCCCGTCTTCCATCAGTATCTGCGCAAATTAAGGCAGCTAATGAACTAGCTCTGATCGCTAATGTTCTCAAAGTGGGAAAGCACGGGTTTCATCTTTAAGCCCATCATTGAACAAGGCAATTTCTGGTACATCTCTTAGAGGAGCTTCCCTAATTCTCATTCAGCCAAATGCGATTGATGATGAATATTAGCGTGGGAAAGGAGAGTCTCACCTGGGGAAAGGCCATTCATTCCTAGGAGTCAATTATGCTTCAGCAAAACTCAAGAACACTTAAAACACACATTGCCTATCTCTTACACGGTTTCTTTAGGGGTGTGAAGGAGAAAACTGAATAAAAGAGAACTAAAGGTGTTCTGTGGCATCTACAGTTTTAGCATGCCTCCTTGACCTAGCCCCTGACCACATCACTCCACAGTCCCTTTAATGAACTACTCCATCCTTATTCCTTCCTTAAAAAAAAAAAAAAAAGAAAAAAAAGAGATATTTATTTTTATTTATTTTATTTATTCATAAGAGATACAGAGACAGAGAGAGACAGAGACAGAGACATAGGCAGAGAGAGAAACAGACTCCTCACAGGAAGCCTGATGCAAGATCCCAGGACCCTAGGATCATGCTCTGAGCCGAAGGTAGATGCTCAACCACTGAATCACCCAGGTGTCCCCATCCTTATTCCTTCTAATTTGTGCCTCAAACTTCCTTTGCCTGACCAGATCCCAACTAATTTCTGTACCATGGTGATTATTTCAGAAAGGGGCCTGTGACTCAAAGCAAACCGATCCAAAGCGTCCTCGAGACTTTCCTGCAGGAGAGATGGTCTCTGATCGCTTACTGGGAGTATGTGAGTCTGGGGCTGTCTGCTCAGAAGTGATGCCAGAGAGACAGATCTTACAATGAAGTGTTAAGTGTCTGTATCTGACCATGACTAATAAAACATCATCCAGGTTTTCAGGAGTCAAGCCGATAATCCTCATTTTGTCTTAAGCCAGGGGGACTTGAGTTTCTGACATTTGTGACAGAATGGATCCAGACTAAAATGAGACATTATTGCAAATGGAACACTGCATTTTGTTCAGAAAAGCACTATCTGCCCTCTTTTTTCTTTATTGAACATTTCCTAAGCAGCACATTTCTAGAAAAAGAGAAAAAATGATCACCTATTCCAAACAGGTGCTGTCATCAATGACAAACACTGCTTTCACATCCCCCAAGGTAGCATTAGCTAACTCCCAAAGGGCCAGTCCAGCATATAAATGGAAAAGTATATGGGAAGCACTAAATATGTGGAAACTAGCAGTAATCATAGTAATATCTGGAACATTCAGGTTTTTTATACTGAGAAAGGCTTAATTTACAGCTCTATCGATCTTCTGGTAGAACTTTATCTTGCTATTTATAGATAAATATACTAAAGACTACAAGGATACTTTTAAAGAGACTGGTGTAGAAGTTGTCTCAGTTTTCTCATGCCTTTGTGTACATTTTATCACACACGTACACATGCATAAGTAATAAAAATATATTGGTTTACGAGTTCTAAAATTTCCAAACTATCATAGTATATTCTTTTAAAATTTCCCTTGTTTTGGCCTGAATTGATGTTTTTTTTTTTTTAAATTTGTCCATGTACACAGAAATATATATCTATTTCATTTCAAGATTTCTTTAGCATTTTATTGTGTGAATCAATCACAACTTATCAGTTTCTCTATAATGGCCTGTGAGGTGGTTTCATCAATCATTCATTACTACAAACAGTAGCATGATAAATACCCCAGCATTATACACATCTCTTATGCAAACTGTTGTGAGACTTTCTCTGAGGCACATAGCCGGAAGTGGACATGGGGCCAAGGAATATATATATACAACTTCAAACTCACTATGTCACATAATAAATCGGTCTCCAAAGTGGGCAGACCCATTTATATTCCCACCAGCAATTTAAATATCTTGACTATTGAGAAAATTAGAATCCTATATTAATAAATAAAAAAATGCATGTGAAAAATATCACAACAGTAGAAGAGCTAGGAATACCAGACTTAAAAGTACTATATGTAACCTGACCAATTTCATCCTTCTGTCTTATTAATAGCTGATATTTGTGTCTCTATAATTTTCAAACTACTTTTTTTTGAAGATTTAATTTATTTATTCATGAGAGACACACACACAGAGATTGAGAGAGAGAGAGAGAGAGAGAGAGACAGGCACAGACACAGGCAGAAGGAAAAGCAGGCTCCATTCCATGCACGGAGCCTGACATGGGACTCGACCCCGGGTCTCCAGGATCACGCTCTTGGCTGAAGGCGGCGCTAAACTGCTGAGCCACCCGGACTGCCCTTTCAAACTACTTTTAACATATAACTTTTTTGTAGATACTGGAGATAAGGGATTAGGAAAAAGGATGAAAAACATGAATAAAAAATGGGTTCTGGCCTCTAATTTTACAACCAGGACCAACACTTGCCCCCAAAAAACATCACACTTCACACTTCCAGATGACAACAACCACCTTTGAACTGGTCTCTCCCAGCTGTAGTCACTGATCCTGATACAGCTGGATCAGGAGTCTCCCCTGCTTCAAACACCTAACTACCCCCTCCTTCTAAATCCTATTAACATTGCTGGTACTGTCTGCCCAGCACGTTTACCTTTCTAGCATCAGCTCTAGCTTCCACCCTGAAACTCTCCATGCTCTGACATTATTCAATAGCCCTTAGTTCTGCTCTCTTTTTCTACCTCAGGACTTCAGACTTGCCTAGAAATCCCTCCCTGTCCACTTCCAATCGCAACCCCCCACCCTACTTCGACTAGCTCCAGGCTAACTTCCATCCCCTTTTGAGGTAACAGCTCAGATAGGACTCCCTCCAGGAAACCTACTGCAACTCTCAGCATCTGGGGAAGTGTCAAAAGCACATAGAGCACTCTGCTTCTGCAACCATGGCACCTGGTCCCTGTACAGCACACTGCCTCATCTGTATTTATTTCCCCCTCACTAGACTGGAAACCTTTCCAAAGCAGGAACTGAAGCTGGTTTACTCACTACAATATCTTATACTCATGACTGGCAAATATCTCTGTGATCTAAAGTAACTGAGAGCAGAGCCTGGAGCCACAGAGAAGACATCATGATGCAAAACCAAAGGATGATGCTAAGTCAATTCTCTCTCTTTTGTGTTCCACTTTTCTTGTTTCTTCTGTTTGTCACATATACAGCTACAGATAATTCCTGTAGCTTTGTTATTACCACGTGCTGTATTCCAAACAATTCACGCTCTTCATTTCCACCCACGGGACAGAATGCTTTAGCTCAGCTTTTCTGGTATTTGAGGATTGTAGAGGGAGATGTTTGATGACATTGTTGCAAAGTTATTTTCAGCATGAATTAATTCTAGAATGAACAAGGGTTGTTGTTATTAATCTGGGACAATTAATCTGTCTTATTCTGGGTTGCTTAGTTTCATCATGTTCTAGGAGTTCCCACTGTGACAAATACAGAATACCTTCAGTGACTCTGTTTTTAGAGTCTATCAAAAAAGTCCTCTCTAGATCCTAACTTTTAAGAATATAGGAATTCTGTACTAGGTCAAATAAGTCACCAAGCAGCAAGATTGCCTGTCCTCAAGAGCAACCCCAAATGTCACTGGAATCAGGAATGTGACTCTAGTACCATTTAACAGTTCAATATTCATCTGTGAATTCCTATAAACTGCCCTTCAATGTATTTATATTGTAAGTCTATATCACTTAAAAATTTTTAAAGTCCTGGGCACCTGGATGGCTCAGTGATTGAGCATCTGCCTTCGGCTCAGGTTGTGATCTTGGGGTCTCGAGTTCTGTATCGGTCTCTCCATAGAGGGCCTGCTTCTCCTTCTGCCTATGACTCTGCCTCTCTCTGTGTGTCTCTCATGAATAAATAAAAAAAGATTTTTTAAAAAATAAATAAAAATAAAACTTTTAAAGTCTTTTAAATTAAATTATGCTGAAATTTCTGTTATTTCTCCTTCTTTGCCTCTTCAAGCTTTAATAGGATGGGGTGTGGTACTTTGAATTTCCCACCAAGGGCATTCCCACTGATGGAGTTCCTTCCATACATACTGGCACTTCCATACACAATTTACATACACTGTATCATTTCATCTTTAGAATGCCTCACGATAACAGATCTATGAATTTTCAGATGACAGATGTCTGACAGACAGAGGTCACAAGATCTCTCTCTTTCTAATCCCCTTCTTCCTTCCCTCCCTCCATCTATTCCTTTCTGTCTACTCCTTCTAGCTCTGGGATGAATCCTTTGATTTTGGATAATTCTTTTACTTACATGGAACTAGAGTCTTTTGACCTGGTACCCTTTTCCCAAACAATGAGACTTAAGGTCTTAGTTTATCCCTTAGAACAGTTAGAGGCACGATCCTCATCCGTAGAAGAGCTCTTGCCATATAAGAGATCCATACTCGCTAACCTGAAACACTTGGTAAAATTACTACTAATAATGAACTAGTCTCTGTTTGTTCAACTTACCTGCTCCCTAAATGAACTTTAGCAGTTTTTCAAAATTTGTGTGGCAACCAAATTCTTTATAAAATAAAATCCAAATGCAAGTTAAAAAAAAAGAAAGAAAGAAAGAAAAAAAAAAAGAAGAAGAAGAAGAAGAAGAAGGGTGCCGGGTGGCTCAGTTGGTTGAGCAACAGATTCTTGATTTCAGCTGAGGTCATGATCTCCAGGTCCTGAAATGAGCTCTAAGTGGGGTTCTGTGCTGGGTGTGGATCCTGGATGGGATTCTCTCTCTCTCTCTCTCTCTCTCTCCCTCCCTCCCTCCCTCCCTCCACAGCACCCCTCCCCTGAAAACCTCACCTTGCCCTGCTTTGGCATTCTCTTTCTCTCTTAAAAAAAAACAGTATGGATCTAACTGAAACAAATGTGAATAATGTGGAGTTATTCTCTTTGACTCCTCCTTCTCCATCCACTTAGCCCTTCCTCTCCATGGGACCACCATTTCAAGTAACCCATAAGGAATCCCTGGACTTCATGGTAAGCAGGTATAAGCCAATAACTACAACTAATACTCTTTTCTTTTTCTTTTGGGTTTGTTTTTGTTTTATTGAGAGAGAGAGAAAGAGAGTACACATGTGAGCAGGGGGTAGGGAGGGGAAGAGGGAGAGAGAAAAAGAATCTTAAGCAGACTCCATGCCCAGCCCCACATGGGGCTCAATCTCACAACCTTGAGATCATGACCTGAACTGAAATCAAGAGTTGGATGCTTAGCTGACTAAGCCACCCAGGTGCTCCTAACTACTAATACTCTCCGTTTTTCTTTATCTAGGAAGATACACTGGACTAACTCTAATGATCAAGTAGTCTAAGGAATATGACCATTTAGAATAATTAATTGAAAATATCTATTAGTTTATCAGTTGATTTATAAAATATCCAGAAACAGACAAACTAAAAACCACACCAAAGAACCACTTATTTCCATGTCTTTTTCATTTGAGGGTTTGTTGGTCTCTTATGATGGATGGAAATTACCAAAGAACCTGAGATAAGAAGACCCATATGACTCCATGGCCTATTTATCAGGAAGGTCTCCAGAAAAACTGGAGGAAGGAAGTATTTCTCTTTTGAGAGTTTCCTAAAACTTGAGAAGCTGATCAACAATGATTCTTCAGTTTTAGGAAATGTTGTTTCTCAGAGTCTCAGATTCTTCATTTCTAACATGATCTAGCTAGATGATGTAGAGGGTCATTTCTAGAACTAACAGTGCATCATTTCATTGAATTGAAAGTTAAACTTTACCCCTTAAGGAAGCTAAATACAAAATAAAAGCAAAAGTCATCATACAACTTTATTCTAAATATACAGACAGATAAGCCAGAAGCATGTGAACCTTAACTCAAACTATAGCACTGGGGGGATCCCTGGGTGGTGCAGCGGTTTGGCGCCTGCCTTTGGCCCAGGGCGCGATCCTGGAGACCCGGGATCGAATCCCACATCGGGCTCCCGGTGCATGGAGCCTGCTTCTCCCTCTGCCTATGTCTGCCTCTCTCTCTCTCTGTGTGTGTGTGTGTGTGTGTGACTATCATAAATAAATAAAAAAAATTAAAAAAAAACTATAGCACTGGGCTAAAGAATGGCCAAGTTAATCAGGTGCTAATTCTGGGTGCTTTAGAAAGTCTGTAAGACATTTTGATCAGTGAAACCGATTATTTCATATAGTGTTATCTTGCTCAAAGTCATTTGGGGTCTTTTATTCTCTTCCAATGATGGATAAGAATAAATATTCCAAAGTGCCCCGTGAACACAGAAAGTTTCAGAATCAATGCTATAAATCATGTTAATGATTTACTATTAATTCATCCTGTACTGTGATTTTATAAAAATTATGTTCTCCCCTTTGCACCCAATGAAACTGCATTCCCCCCTGCCCATCACTGTGGATTGCTACCTCATCTGAAGTAGTACTGCCCTCATCAATTCAAATGACACTGCACCTCAGCTCCCAACGAGGAGCAAGACAAGTAATTTTCAACAATCATTGTAAAGGCACCAGATGGAAATTCATGGGATAAATAAGTACAATTATAGTGCAGTGGGGGATTTCAAAATATCCTTTCAAACAGAGCCAATTAAGATACAGGAATGCTGACAGAAGTTCCACTCCAGAGGAAGAAAAATAATGTACTATCCATGTCACTATTTTAATTGGCTCCACAAAGAAAGAATTTTCTAACCATTTGAAATCAAATCCTGCCAGAACACATAAAATTTACTCAGTTATGCAGACAATACAATATGACTCTGAATGCCACAAAGCTTCCCAAGTGTCTTTTCCAAAGTGACAGTGTCAAGTGGTTTAGGGGAAAGAACTTAGAGTCAGACAATGAAATAATCCTCCATGCTGTAATCAGATAGAGAAACAATGAATCCAGAATTTGTCTATACTGTTGCTATACAGATAGGAAAAACTTGGACATAATGACCAAATCTACTGAGAGATCATCTACATTTTATTTCGGTGTCTTAATCCCACAAGTCTAAAGGTAGCATTTTTCTTTAGTGAATTAACATATGTCCTTTAAGAATATACCCAAAAGTATGTGAAAAGAAAACCCACAAAAAATAAAACTTGAGTGTCCACTAAATACGAGAAAGTACTCAGACTTATCCTTAATCAGAAAAGTGCAAATTAAAATAATAATATGATACTCGTTCTTACCCACTGTAAAGACAAATATGGAAAATAAAATCATACCAGGCATTGGCAAGGTGTAAGAGGACAAGCATGATTTGGAGAGTGTAAATTAGAATAGCTATATCAAAAGTCAATCTGGTCATTTTTAGATAAATTAAGTATAAATATGCACTATGGGTCAGAAGTCTCACATCTAAGTATCTGGCCCATAGAATCTCTCACACTGGTTCCTAAGAGGCTTAAAATGTGACGTGTACAAGGGTATTAAACAAAGACACCATTATTTTTGGCAAGAGTGATTTGGAGAGAAGCTGAAGGTCTATCAGTAAGAAAGTGGATAATTTAAGCTGTGGAAAACTTATTATGGAAAAGAATTCAGAAAAAACATAGTAGGTTTACAACAATAACTTGGACATATCTCAAAAACATTGTTGATTTAAAAAAAAAAAGAACAAGAAACAAGATACAGAATAGCATATGATTTTTATGTGAATTAAAACTCAACAGCCTCCAAACTAGTACTATGTACTTCATAAGAATACATGCAAATATAGGGACACATAGAAGGCACTTTAGAGTGAGTCTCTTCAAGAGCAGTGGAATAAGCCAGGGTTTGGAGCTAAAAAGGAAATAATATACTGAAACAAGAAACAAGGGTTGCTGGGCCCAATAATGGAATTTTGCTATGTGCTGAAGTGCTTATAAGCTCGCATTTCTGTAACCAAGATTCAAAAGAAGGAAACAAAAGACAAAACAAAAATTCCTTTTATCTCACTGATTGCCTCACTTAAATATAATCCTACCTACTTAAAAAAATACTATATTTAGAAAAAAATACCATATTCAACAATAAAAGAAAAGATTCATAGCATCAGATTTCACTGAGTAATGTCTATGCATAGGAAACCTCTAGAAAGACACCAACAAAGCAGCCAAGTAGGTAATCATCAGTTGTGTACTCCCTTTGTACGAGATACCAGACTGGACATTGTTACATGAACAAAGGATTAAAATATGGACCCACTCTTCAAATATTTTCACTTTTATTTACTTGGGAAGGAATAAAATCTTAGAAATATACATGGAAATTATAAAATGGTAAAAGTAAACATACATTACAGTAGAGATCAAGGAAGTTTATTCAAACTAAGCTTGCAATACAACTTCTCCCAACAAAGTTCAATTCATTTTAAGAGCTTTCCTTTAGGAACTAACTTCAGAGCCTCTTCCACTTTATTTTGGGAATCCTCAATGGTGGCAAAGCTTATATTTGAAAGATATGGTTCATGTTTAAGTTAACTATTGCCGGGTCATAAAGTAACAACTTGTATTAGTGTAATCCTTTACAGCTTATAGAGTATTCTCATAAACTCTCTTTTGGCAATTTGTTTCTTAATCAGAAAAAAAATAATGATCAGGTAGGGATACTTGTTAGAGACTTAGTAATTAAATAGTGAAAATGATTTTTAATATGCCATGAAATGGCTCTATAGGCAAGGGCAAGGGCAAGGGCAAAACTATTCCAAATGCATTTTAAACAATGACTGCAATAGCCCAAAAATAAATGTAAAGACTTATAAGCTCCAAGGATGACAATACTAGACACTTTGGCTCTGAAAGTCCTGTATTAATTTCATCATATTTGAAACCAAGTGTTCACACAACTGCTAGCCTTCATAACACTACTGTGTAGAGCAAAAAGTGGCAGTTAGAAGTTCTAGTTTCATTTTTCTCTTCTCTTCCAATTACAGTCAGTTCTTCTATAATACTTGTTTTGAAAAGGCAGATTGATACATCAATCAGAAAACAATTTGAGTATAACATAAGTTTGGTATTTGCATATACACAATTTTTTCCACCAAAAACACTACACTAGGTAAACACAGAAATTCCATCCAGATGAACCAGCCATGCAAGAACACACAAAAGACACACACATCTCAAATATCTAACAGTAACCAGTTCACTGTGTACTATCCTACAATGCTGTGTTTCACTCTTCTTTCATACTCATGAACCTGCCTATGTGAGAAAACACTCTTTCAACATCTATTTATGCAAAGTATCTATATTCAAAAATGCTAGAAAGTACATGCAAAATGAGAGTTTTAAATCCTGAGTAAAAATTTTAGATAAGAATTTGAAAGAAGAGAATATGCTGCTCCCCTGAGCAATGGGCATAGAGAAATCAATATTGCAGACCATCAGAGACAATGTGAGAAAAAAAATGTTTAGGACTACAACAATTCAACTATTGGAAATTCAATAAGGACACAGCCTAAAGACAGAAGAACTGAAGAGATTATTGAGCATCTAGAATGAATAATAAACAGCGAGAAAGAAAGAAAAAGAAAGAAAGAAAGAAAGAAAGAAAGAAAGAAAGAAAGAAAGAAAGAAAGAAAGAAAGAAAGAAAAAAAGAAAGAAAGAAAGAAAGAAAGAAAGAAAGAAAGAAAGAGAAGAAAGAAAGAAAGAAAAAGAAGAAAGAAAGAAAGAAAGAAAGAAAGAAAGAAAGAAAGAAGAAAGAAAAAAGAAAGAAAGAAAACCCTTTCACAATCAAAGAGAAAGCACCATCTATATAAGAAGACCTTAAGCAGAAATTGCCAACTCCTACATATAAATGTCCCGTTTTGCTAGTAATGGTAGGTTTGGTGGTTTCAAACATCTCTAAAAAGTTCCAAAACCTTTTGGGTGAAGATACAAGTTAAGATAAGAGAGCTATAAAATAATTTGTAGCAGTTCTATTGAAATTAATTAAAGAAAAAGAAGCTATACATTGTATCAAATTTTCAATTTGATGAAACAAGTATCAATTATAAATGTATGCCTCTAAGGACTATTCTCAACAGCAGAAAAACATGCTCCAGAATTTAAGGCTCCAAAGGACAGCAAATTTGTATTACCCTTCTTCTACCCCTTCACAATAACTCATAAGGAGGAGCCTATTCTTTGTCCACTTCCAAAAGCAAACTCCAGATCTTTTTCAAGGTAGAGTGCTATATTTACTGAAGTATTTATGGACACAGCTGTGCTACCATTTTTATTAGGTTTCTTTTGTTTCATGTGCCACCAAAAGGCTTTTTTGTACTGTTCCTAATCCCATTTTTTACCCACAGGCCATGTCGTTTTTATTGCTTGACTTTGTACAGTGTGGTGATTTTGAGAAACATGTAGTTCATGTTATTGGATATCTGCCTGTACTATGTGACCCTGTAGGGTATACCAGTTAATTCACTCAACTTAATAAATTTTCCCTTCAGAAAACTCTCCCTCTCCCAATATCAAGCAGGAAACTTGATTTCTCCACAGAGGAGAAAGAGTCACGTGACCCCATCCAGCCAGAATATCTTGAACCCAGTGCCATCATTGTATTTGAACATGTGGTCCAAACAGAGCCAAATTGAGTCCTCCTAAAGAACTATGTTTCCTGGAGCTACCAGAAAAGAACTATCCTCTTTACTTCTGGGTCTCTAACAGTAAGAAAAATAAAAAATCTCACTCCCTAGTAGCCATCTTTGTAACCAGGGATAAAGAATAAATCCAACACAGAGTTTAAATAACGTCGGATAAACTTCCAGATCTAATCTATGTGCATAGATTTTTTTTCAGCAATATGACCCAATATACATGAGTGTTTTAGCTATTTTAAATAGAGTTACTATTTCTGGGAAACTAAAAGTACATTGATTAATATACCTTGCTAAGAGAAGCCTTTTGTGATGCCATAGATTTGGTCCTCTATTATCTATTCTACAAAACACTACTTCTCCTGTAGAAGAGTCATGGCACAGGTAATACAGGATTTCCCAGAGAACCATATATTCCTTGAGGGTACAGACTTTTCTCTGTTTACAACTGTTTCCTAAAACCTCACCGAGCATTAGCACCTCGTGGAAGTTCAGTGAATGTCTCTTTAATTAATGAAGATTGAATGAGTGAACACACTTCACCACACTGAGCCTGTTTGCTCATCTCTAAAATAAAGAAGCCAGTGATTGCTGCCTCTTTTTTAAAATGGGTATCTAATAATCTAATGTATATGAAAGTGCTGTGCTAGCTACAAAGCAATAATTATTCATTCAGCATATACTTTGGTGCAATATAAAGAGGAACATAATAGAGTTGATAAAGCATAAGAGCAGGAGTCAGAGTAGGGTGGAATATTATTGCTGTATCTTAAACTGTTCAATTTGGGACGAGTAATATATCTTCTCTGAGCCTCTGTCTCAGGTTTTTGTGAGCATTAAATAGTTAACACATGCAAAGCACCTAATTATATTTCAGGTAGGCTACATGATCCATAAGATACACTAATAAATCAAAAAAGGACTCTGTCCCCATAAAGCTTACAGTCTAGAGAAGATAAATCAGGTATATAAACAACTTTAACATAAGAGAGAGTACATGCCCTAAAAGAGATATGAAGTACTGTAAGATATCATGGAGGATCATGAGAAATTAATCACTCTAGTTCTTTTTTTTAAATTTATTATTGAAGTATAGATGACATGCAATGTTACATGAGTTGTAGGTGTACCACATAGTGATTTTATATATTTCACAACACTCACCAGGATAAGTATAGTTATATCTGTTACCATGCAATGTTATTACAATATTATGGACTATGTTCATATCCTCGTGACTTATTTATCTAATATCTTTTAATCCCTACCACCTATTTCACTTATTTTTTCACTTTATTTATGAGTCTGATTTTCCATTGCTGTTGTTTATTTGCTTGTTTGTTTTAGATTCCACATACAAGTGAACTGATACAGTATTTATCTTTAGCTATAGACTTACTTTATTTAGCAAAATAACCTCTGGTCCATTCATGTTGTCACAAATGGCAAGGTCTCATTCTTTTTTAGAGCTGAGTAATATACCATTATAATTATATATATATAATTATATATATATATAATTATATATATATATAATGTATACACACACACATCTCTCTATATATATATCCTTTATCTATCTATTCTTATATCCTCTATTCCTTTACCTATTTTCTTTATTCCTCTATCATTGGAAATTTTGGTTGCTTCCATATTTTGGTTATTATAAATAATACTACAATAAACATAGGAGTACATATATTTTTTTGAATTAGTGTTTTCATTTCCTTTGGGTAAGTAACCATAGTGAGTCACTTGTGTACTTTAAAAGTAAACATTTCTCTCTCTCTAAAGTTACTAAAGTATCTCCATACTAACCAATATCTTAAATTTCAGGCAAGTCATAAAAAACTCTTACAAACAGGGGCACCTGGGTGGTTCAGTAGATTAAGTGCCCAATTCTTGGTTTTGTCAGGTCATTATCTTAGGGTCATGAAATTGAGCCCAACATCAGGCTCTGCACTCAGCATGGAGTCTGCCTGAGATTCTTTCCCTCTCCCTCTGTCCGACTCTCCACTCATGCCCGCTCTCTAAGACAAATAAATAAAATCTTTTAAAAAAAAAAACCTCTTACAAGCAATGATATTAAATTTCAATCACTGAATTTCTTATTTGCGTTGTTCTATACAATAAATCCAAAAGCACTTAGGTGCAAACTAGAAAAAAAATCATATACAAACTTTCAACCATAGAAATGTGCAATATGCATGGCTTCAATATGGTCAAGAAGGTAACAGGAGTTTTGTTTTGTTTTGTTTTGTTTTTTTAAAGAAAGGTAACAGGAGTTGAACTGCTACCACCAAAGGATTCATAAACTGGTAGGGGACCTTGGCAGGCTTAGATAATATCTTCCCAAAAAAGTCCTCTATCTAATCCTGAAACCTGTGGATATTACCCTACATGGCAACAAGGATTTTGCAATGTGACGAAGTTAAGGATTAGAAATGGGGAGATTATCATGGATCATCTGAGTGGGTCTGATATAATCATAGGGCCCTTATAAGACAAACACAGGAATCAAAAGAAAAGGCCATGTGGTAATGGGAGCAGAGATTATAGTAATGTGTTTTAAATGTAGGAAGAAAACATAAGCCAAGGAATACAGGTGCCCACTAGATTCAGAAGTAATCACAAGTAATCAAATTTTCTCTTCTGAGTATCTGGAAGAAACCAGCCCTATTGACACCTTAACTTTAGCTCAGTGAAACCGGGACTTCTGACCTCCAGAACTGTAAGAGAGTCAATCTGTGTTGTTCAACTCCCTAAATTTGCAGTGATTCCTTAAAACAACCACAGGGACAGAGGAAAAATGGCCCCTATTCTTTGATTTCTGCTCTTATTTTTAATGAGAAAGAATGTTACAAAGCACCCAGATGACCCTACTTGAGAGTTCATTTACAGATCAGTAGCAACTTTGTGAAAATTGTGAGAAGAGCTTTTTACCACAACAATCCTCTAAAAAAGCTAAAAGGCTAACTAAAAAAATCCAAAAGCACAAAAATATCCTGGCCCAGGATTTTGAACAAAGTGAAAACCTGACATCCTGGAGTTTGAAGAAAAGTTATTCATTGTCTCCATTCTTACATGTTAATTTTATGGCAAAATGAATTCAAAACAGAAGTTAAAAACTTAAGAGTTAGAGCATAATTTTTACTAAGCATTATTCTAGAGGTTCATCACCCATGTACATGTTGGAATCTTTAAAGGTGACTCTGGAGTGAGAAGATAGATCACACTCATTCTATTTTTGTACCACCATCACCTCTTCATTCACATCCCATGCTTTAGTTGCATGATCACCTTTCCCACTGCCTGTCCTTTGCACATGCTATTTCCTGGCTTGCAGTATCCCTCTTCTATTTACCACCCCAAGACCTAGAAAAAAAGGTCTTCAAGACTTATTCTTCAAGACTCAAGCCAAATGTTGTGTCCTTCAGTAGGTTCTCTTTGACCACCCCTAGACAAGCTTCCTGATTTTTTGTATCATGTGCCATAGTGGGAGAGAGTATCATTAGTAGTCATGCCACTGTTGTAATTACTTGTTTATGCATCTGTTTCCCCAACTACCTGGAGGTCTCTCCTGGGTAATGACTATGCCCTACTCACCACTGAATCCTAGATGCTTACAACTGTGCCTGGAACAAAACAGGCATTAAAAATGTTTGTGAAAGAAATCAATGCATAGATGTGGTAACTTCAGAAAACCAGTGTCAACACTTGTTACTTATCTTGAAGACTTAACTCAAAAAACATTTGTCTCTAAAAATCAAATGTACACTTCAAGAAAAGTTGCTAGAGAAGGGTCTATAAAACAATATGTGAATAAAAGCAGAGATTCCAGACTTAGACCTATGCTCCAACCCACCCCTGCCACAGCCTACCTGATCTGCTCTTCTGACATCCTTTTGACTTCATCTCCTACTACTCATTCCCTCATCTACTTGTGTCCAGCCAAAATGCTGTCCCTCCTGGAAACCTACTGGATTTTTCTGAAGATACAATGAGAAAACATACACAAAAGCATTTGGAAATATCAAAGTGTTACACAGATATTTGCTCTCATGATTGCTAGTCCAAATAGCTAGTCTTTACAATATGGAGTCTCCAACATTTAGGTCGTGTCTGTTCCCCTGGAAGCAGCATCTTCTTCTTCCCTGGCAATGAACTGCTCCCCTCTCCCTCTCTATTCATTGGTCCAAACAAAGAGGAGGTGCTGCCTTTTCCAAGGCAGAAACCAGAGCCAAAGAGGGCAGGCAGGTTCTGAAGCGTTGGGGACCCTACAGCACCTGAGGCCAGCTCTACCTCCCATGGCTTACCAATGCACTCCAATATATCCCTGATTTTGAATTTGGTTTCTGTTTATAGGAACAGAGATTCCTGACTACTGCATGTCCTTAACCACAAAGTAAAGAGGAGCAAATTTCTCAAATTACTTCTTCATAAAAATCACATGAATAGGTTTTTCAAGCTATTTTTTAAGGAGCATAATACAAATATTTATCAGGCACTGTGCTTATCAACATTATACTGTATTACAGATGAATCTAGAGAAAGCTGAACATTTCCATATAAGAGGAGCAACACGGCAGAGCATGGTAAGGATCCAGGAAATCTGAATGTTAAGTAACAAGATGCCTTTGGACAGGGAATTGACCCTCTGGACCCCACTTCATCCGCGAGTTGCCAGGGTCCACCAAAGTTCTAAACCAACAGCAAACGTATATTGTGTGGTTCAGAACACAGCAGCACTCTAATGATTTTCCATGTCAAAAATTTAAATATATTTTAATAAAGAAAAACTAAAGAATTTCTCTATGGAATTTAAATGAAAGTTCAAATATCCAGAATACTTAAGAGATCATTTTGCAGTTTTTTTTTAAAGCAAAGCCAGAGTCATCATTCAGTATATGATTAATGAACTGAAAATAGGAGATTACCAGGAAAGTTACCTTTTTATGAACTTATCCAGCTTGCTGGATAAAAACTGATAAAGAGAACTAAATTCATCCTCTGCTGAAGTGCGACTAATTCTATAATCAATCACAGGCACATCACTCAATATGGCAACAAGTACTCAGTGAGCAGCAATTATATGCAGGACATTGTGACAGGGGCTGAGGGGAGTGCAGGACGGGATAAACTAGATTTATCATCTCACATCCCTGCCTAAAACCCTGCAACAGCATTGCACTTGGACCAAAATCCCAATTCATCACATGATCTTTAAGGCCCAACTCTGAAGACTCCTACCTTCCCAGCATCTTCCGCCACTCTCTCACTCACCCTCCTTCCTCTGAAGTCTTATTTGAGATCCTGGTGCAGCCA
Organism: Canis lupus baileyi; assembly: GCF_048164855.1. Taxonomy (NCBI): domain Eukaryota; kingdom Metazoa; phylum Chordata; class Mammalia; order Carnivora; family Canidae; genus Canis; species Canis lupus. Next base: position 54,881,557 of record NC_132841.1, read on the forward strand.
AGCATTTTCTTGCTTCAGGAACTTTGAATATACTCCTACTTGATATTCCATCTGCCTGGAATGTTCTACTCCCACTCACACCATGGCTGGCTGGCTCCTTTCTGGTTTTGAGGTGGAACTTAAATGCAACTTTTCTCCAATCACTCCCTCCCTCCTCCTGCACCCCATCATCACCACAATTATTCTCCTTCTCAGCCCCATGTCTGTTCTCTTCCCAGGGCTTCTCCCAAGTGGCACTTGTATTTGTTTGTCTCCTTTAGCTCTGCCTGGGTCTGGGAAGAGACTAGGGTGTGGGAGTCTGTTTTATATCTTCAGTCCCCAGCACAATACCAAGAACACAGAAGTCATGCTATGAAGATTCACTGAATTAATGAATGAATGAAAAAAGGAGATTCGTATAACTATAATAGCTATAACACAAAGTATTCTAGGTTAGGTGTTAAATGGTAGCATAAAAAGGAGAAGCAAGGGTTACAAACAAAAACATGAAAGAGAAGAGCGGAAAACATGGTCTTCTGTCAGGTATAGGGAAGGACACAAATCATGTAGGGTCTTGAAGGCTAAACAAGGGAATTTGTATTTATTCCATGAGCAATGGGGCTGAGATAAGGAGAGTAAATGGTTATCTCTGTGTTTTAGAAGAATCAGAGCAGTCCAGGTGGCTCAGCAGTTTAGCGCCACCTTCAGCCCAGGGCGTGATCCTGGAGACCCGGGATCAAGTCCCATGTCAAGCTCCCTGCATGGAGCCTGCTTCTCCCTCTGCCTGTATCTCTCTCTCTCTCTCTCTCTCTCTCTCTCTCTTATAAATAAATAAAATATATATATAAAAAAAAGTTTTAGAAGAATCAGTCCGGGGGACCCAGAGACCTCATTTGGTTGAGTGTCTGACTCTTGGTTTTAGTTCAGGTCATGATCTCCTGGGTTGTGGGAGGGAACCTGGTGTCAGGCTCCTGACTAAGTGTGGAGTCTGCTTAAGAGACCTCTCCCTCTGTCCCTCCCCCTGCTCACTCTCTCTCTTTCTCTCTCTCAAAATTAAAAAGAAAAAAAGCTTATAAAAAATAAAGAAGAAGAATCAGTCGGCTATCAGCACAAATGTATAAAGGACAGGACCAGAAGAGAGTCACCCCAATAGGCCAGGCCAGCATATCACAAAAGAATGAAAGAGTCAAAGGAAAAAATGAAAACACACAAAAGACCTTTTGTAATTGGTTGGAGAATAGAAAGCAGAGAATGAGGAGAAGGATAGTCTTCCAGGGCTACACCAAGGTTGAAAACTGGAGAATCTGGGTAGAGTGAAGGTTTTAGGGTAGAGGAGGGAGATGGTAGGGCTCAACACTGGCTACCATTTAAAGCCAAAGAGAAGAACCAGAGTCTGTGAGCTTGTTACCTGCAGCCATGTCCTCCTTCTGCTATGCAAGTCTCCCTTCTAAATTTCCTTTTCTTTCTGCAATTGAATATGCCTTTAGGTTTTTTTTTTTTGGCTCTATAAAAATAACTAAAAATGTATGAAATACAGATGTGCTTAAAAGAGAAAGTGAAATCCCCTTCCAGGCACCTCATATACCACCTCCTCCACAGCAGCCTCTATTCATAGGTTGGAACCCATCCCAGTAGATTTTTTGTGCATATATTAATTCATTTTTTAAAAAAACAAACAATATAATACTACATTCAGTTCTATGACCTATAACCTATTTTAACTTTATGTATTGTGAACACTCTTCCTGGTTAATATGTACAGATCCTACTCATCTTTTTAAAAGGACAGTTTGGTATTTCATTGTGGTGTGGTCTTTAATGTATTTAGTCAATCTCTTATTGATGGATATTTATGACATTTTAATTTGTTATTATTATAAGCAATACCTCAGTGAACACCCTTGAATACATGTATTCGTGCAGCTATCTGACTTATTTCGGCAAGTACGTGGCAGAAGCAGTAAATGGGACCACCTTTCTGGAAAGGTGGGTCAACAGAGCTAAGAAGGGCCTCAGGGATACAGGCCAGCAACTCAAGCTTTCCTTTATGGAAGGACAACATGCAAATCAAGAGGAACTTCTGGGATGATTCCACTCAAGATCAAATAGGTCTTTCTATACAAAAGATATGTCATTCATCACCCAGCCCTTCAGGAGTTCTTTTCTTTTCTTTTCTTTTCTTTTCTTTTCTTTTCTTTTCTTTTCTTTTCTTTTCTTTTCTTTTTTTCTTCTTCTTCTTTTTTTTTTTTTTTTTGGTTTTCTAATTTAGGCCCGACACCATGACTAACACAGTCTGACATTCCTGAACACTCCAAGTTACCTGCTCTTGGGTGCTCTTGCCACGTTTGGTTCACACTTCAATTTAGTACTTTTCCCACGACAGCATGACAAGTGATTTACTTACCTGCTTCCCAGTATAGATTCTGAGCTCCCCAGAAACAGGGAACTCCCCAATCCATGGCTGTATCTCAGTGTCTAATGCAGAGTAGACTCTCCACCAGCATCTAGTGTGAACAAAGGCCTGGACAAATGTGTAAGCGAGTGAGTGCAAGAGAGGCTATTTGGTAAAACTATTTCCAGTATTATTAGAAAGTTTTTTGGGAAAGAGAGCTGCTGCTGTTGCTTTAATGCTCTGCCACTGTTAAATTCTCACTGCATCTCATAAAATTCAAGGAACTAGAGATCTATATAAAGAGGCAATTGCTCTGCCTTCCACAGGCTGCCACCTGGAGGGGCTGCCTCAGACACTCTGGTGAAAATCACAGCAGGGGATCCTGTGCAAAGTGCATCCAGCAGGCCCTAGCCTACTTCCACACAATCGCTGATGGTCAGCTACTGAAGCATCTGCTAAGTCACAATGTATGTGATCAAATACAATCTTTAGCATTCACACATGCACAAGGACCACACATGCACAGGGACCACACATGACTTGTGGGAATAAGGTCAGGAGAGTGAGTAGGATGGGTGAAGTACCCACACCCTAAGAAGTACCTGAAGAATCTAGTTCTGCTTGGCCTGGAGGGTGGAAAGGGAGCCAGAGTGAGTGTGGTCACTTCCTCCATATACTGCAGATGCTACTCTCAGGGAAAGAAATCAGATCTACTAAGAACACAGACTCTGAAATCAGATGGACTGGACATGAGCTGAATCCCACTTTGACATCAATTATGCTTGGACCTGGACAATCACTTAATCTCCCCTTGGCTTCAATTGTGCTCATCTGTAAAATGGTCACAATGATGATTACCTTACAGAGTTCTTGAGAATGCAATATCTACAAAACTCTTAACACAATGCTTCAAGCTCTAACTTTTAATAAATGTGAATGCAATCAGTAGGTTGGACAAGATTCAAAGGATGAAATCATAAAAGCAAATTATTTTTGACTGTTACTGCCCCTAAACTCTGCTCTATGGTTTAGCTGAAACGCTACCTTGGATAAAAATGTAAGCAGTCCAGCGACACTTCTGACCACTCTTAGAAAGCTTTATCATCACTCTAACTCAGTGATTTCTCTTGACTGAGAAATTAGCAAGTGTAGTACAGCAGACAAACACACAATTTATTCTTCTCTCAAAGTTGGGCCTCTCTCTTTTCACCCAGCAGCCACAGCCTGCTGTGGATGGGCCACCTGCCTTTGAGAATGGGCTGTGGCTGCCCTTGGCTTCTCTCCCCTCTTGCTTACCTACATCCCTTCCAGTAGCTGCTGTGTATGCCCTGTTTAAAGTCCATGTGGGAGGAGTTAGGGAGTTAAGAGGGATAAGAATTCTTCCATGAATAGTACTGTCCTATGGTGGCTTCCTGTTCCTTGGACCTGGCATATTTTAAAAGTAGGCTCTCTCTCTCTCATGGACATGGTCATGGGTCTCCCAGTTAAGTGCCTCTGCCGTGACTTCCTTTGGCTGGCTGAGCATTTATTTCATAGCTTCTGTCTCTGGGGAAACATCCCAGCCTCTTCCAGTAGGGCTCCCCTCACCTTGGTGTGTTGTCCTCTTGGGCAGGAATATTTTTAAATTACCTCTGGCCAATTGGCATACCACAAGTTCTATACGTGGCTCCAGGAATTTGTACACCTTTAACCCGCATAGGAGAGGAGTGCAGTCATACCCATTAGCAGCCCCTCCTCCACAGGCTGTTTGAGTTTTCATAGGTGTGGATCTGCCTCCAGACAACCACATTCCTCAATTTCTGCCCCAGGTGGTACCACTGATAACTTTCCTGCTGCACTTGAGGTGAGTGGGAGACATTCTCTACCACTCCCACTTGGTCATAGAAGGGAGCTAAGAATATCAGCACATTTTAAAGGAAACCCTCACAAAACCATCTTTTTATTGCTTTTAAAATTAACCCTCCTTTTGAGTAGTAATAGTCATCTGATTCTTGATTATCTACTTTGGAATCCTGTATATGGTTCCAGTTGCATCCTGGTAACTCCAAATTGTTGAATTTCATGTCCTGCTACGTTAATGATCATAAATGCTCTTCTATGTAGAAAATTAGATAGCCTATAGGGCTCTAGATTCGGTGTTTCTTAGAGCTTTTTCAACACATACTATTCCATTCTGAATGAATATTTAATTGCATTTACTCTTATGAAAAAGTTCAAAGAAAAAAATGGCCTACGATCTGATCTGTCAATTCCAGTTGACAGTTTAGATGAGAATTCTGTGCATTTATTGTCTTCTCTCCCTAGAAAGATTCCCTCACCGTGACTCTTAGATCTTAGCATGGTCTTACATATGTCTGGCTCACTGATGTTTAGTTTCCAGCTCAACTATCACACTGGCCTTGACTAATAGCATCAATTACTTTGCAGCAATATTCACTTCATGCACTGTTCCCATGAGTGGAGCATAATTCTCCACACCCTGTCCCTAGGCTTTGGCAGTGAGACCTTAGCAGACAATGAAGCAAAGGAAGGCCTCCAAGGGGCTTGCACAGTTTGACTTGGCTCTTTTGCACTCTAGTGATTGAATATGAAAACAGCCTCCCAGAGTAGCTGTTGTGCTTTCAGCCTGGGACTCACAGTGAACAAATACAGAGTGGACCTGAGCTGAACCTACAACCTACAAACCCAGATGATTGGCCTACAGCTTCCCAGACACATCTCATGTACATCTGCTGAGTCACAGTTGACTAGCAGAACTGAGTAATGGGATAAATGCTTGTGGTGAGGCATCATTCAGGGTGTTCTACTTGTTTGTTTGTTTTTTTAATTATTATTTTATGGAGCATTTAAAAGGCAATAGCTGATGGCTATGCTATCTAAAATGGTCCTCCCCCTATTAATATTTATTTTTTTTATTCTTCTTAGCTCTTAGAATTCTCCAAATTCTTTTTTCTTTCTTATTACTCTTTGTTTCTTCAGTAGACTTAGCTTTCTGAAAGTTGGGATCTTGCCATTGTTATAGAGAGCATTATGCTGCCTGGCACAGTAACTTTTCAACCAATGTTTGTTGAATAAATGACTGGATAATTCATTCAGCAATTTTTAAAAAAAAGTAAAAAGTACTAAGTAAAAACTTAAGCTTCTCTTCTCTCCTGCCAAAGCTAACCTTTCTAGCATAATTTTTATGTGTCCTTCCAAAAGAAGAGTGAAGTCTATGCACATGTATAACACAAGGGAGAGAGAGTTTATAATAGAGAAAGAGAGAGAGAGAGATGTTTATTGTTTTTGTAAGGCTTAGGGCTGTTTTTATACTAACAGGATCACATTATTGTTAAAATAGCAAAAATCCAACTGAGTGATTTTTAAGGATCTAATTGGCTTGATTAATCGATTCATGAATCCAGTAGCAAGCCTGTCTAGCAAGTGAAGGAGAGCTCCAAATGGCAACAGAAAAGAAAAGGCTTTTAAAGATAGAGAGAGGGTGGAAAAAAAGAAATTATTAGCAAAGAATCCATTGTTTTAGGTAAGGTCACCCTCTTAAGGGGAACGTTAGGGTCTATGAGTAAATTTCCTAATGCTGACCAGGAAACTCCCATGCTGACTTGTTACAGGTTACATTTCTGGGGGTTGCTGAAACTGCAGCCCAGTTAGGCATTAATTGGTTTACTGATTTGATGCCTTAATGTGATGCCATCTGGGGCCTGTCATTTTCTTTTTAACACTATTCACTGTACCCTTCATATTGTTACTTTAACTCAAAATATATGTTGGAGATCTTCCAATATCTGCACCACTGGTCTTTCATATCAATGGCACCATGATACCCCACTCTATGATAGCCCACAAACTAATTTCAGGCACTCTCCCTCGGATGGGTCTTTTTTTTTCTGGCCCTGTTTGGTTCTGCTATTACAAACAATGCTTCTGAAAATAATCTTAGCTATTTATCCAGAATGGAGATATAGTCCATCACATCACTGACATTTTGAAACCCTGACCTGGAGAGAGAAACACATCTGGTTGAGCATACCTTAACTTAATGCCCTACTTGTCAAAAATATTTTACATAGCTTAACTGTCTATAGCCTGGCTAACAAAACTCTATTCATGGTTTCTCATTTATCAGCTATACCATTATTTTTAGAATTTGCATATGAGTCTTTTCATCAATTGGCTGCCCTCTCATCCTCTAAGAAGCCACTCTCCCTGGTTGAGAATTATCATTCTGAAACATCAGGTTCCATGGTAATTCCTTCAGCCCCGAGATTAGAAAGTTCAGTACTATTACGTTTTCAAAGAGCAAGATGATCAGAAACTAGGGGCAGTTACAATGATCTTACTCCCAATAACAAGAGAGTTTAATTGAAGAATTAAATGACCACAAAACAAAACTAAGGAAAAAGAAAAAGAATAAATTCTACTGCTCTTAAACAAATGCAGAGTAGATTTCTGCTTTCTGCACATTTTTCTTTTAGCACCAGTTATGCAAGTCCAGGGTGCCAATTCAGCTCCCCTACTAAGAGTGTCTGCAGGAAGGCAAGGCTAAGATAAACCACAAATCAACAATGTTCGCTCCACTTTGCTTTGCTTCTGACAATATGAATCTCATTCACCTACTCTGGCTGGGTCCTCCTGATGCCTAATGAAATACATGTTGCTGGTACAAAGTCAGAAATAGAAGAAAAAAAAAGAACTAAGTATTGGAAGGGCAGCTGTAATACAATGAACTGGATCATGAGACACAGGTAGGTTTCAAGAAAGTGTACAGGTGAAGACAAACCTTCAGAGCCACCATGAAGATTAAATGAGTCTCTGGCACATGGTAAGTGCTAAATAGGTGATACCTGTTATTATGCTTACTACTGTTATCATTATTAAAATAAGCAAAGGTGTGTTGCAAACTGTGAAGTAACATAGCTGATAATGTTAGTACTATCAGAGAGCAATTTTAGGAAAATCAAAGATATTGCCATTGTTTTTTAGACTGGGTTAGCAGAGAGGTCAGAAAAAAATCACCAAAATTTTTATGGGAAGGGACATTAAGCATCATTTAATCCAAACATCTATTTTTTTTTTCAGGTGGGGAACCTATAGTCCAGATGTGACTTGCACATCACCACCAACTGGTAAGTGCTTCAGCTAAATGTTATTCTTTCATAGCTGTCAGGCCTCGGATGTGTTTTGTCCCTCCTCAACGAGCCTGGGTGTCCCCAGGAAAGGGAAGGGAATGGTCAGGAGGAAGATGAAGAATATAATTATAGAGGGACACCTTGGCATAAGCTTCAGAACCAAAGCACCAATACTGTGGATTTCCAGGAAATCCTAAATAATTAATAAATATAAGCATCAGTATCTTGCATCATTATAACCTGTAACTAACGTGTTACATTCTGGAAGGAAGAAGAGATAAGTAAAATAAATATGCACTCAAGAGGAAAAGAGGCAGGAGATGAGACACAGAGAGAGGTGATACGAATCACCTATAACACAGTAATGTCCTGTATGACACATAACTAAAACATTAATTTCAGCCTCCTGGCTATGATACGGAAAATATTTTTTCCTCCAAGGTTAATATGTAAATCATACAATGGAAATTCAGTTCGAGAAAGTTTTGGACAAATTGGAGACTTTATCATATCTTGGAAAAGTTTCTCAAGCATAGGCCCATGACCAAATACCACAGTAAACTGACCAACAACTTACCTGAAGACAATGGAAGCATAAAATAGAAGGCTAATTAGCCATCCAGAATTGGTCCTATCCATAAGGAGAGAGAAAAAAAGCCACAATCACTCCAATTGCATGAACTGAGAAACTGCACTTGCAAAACCTCTTTTTGCATATTTCACTCAGGTAATGATAAAATTCTCCATGACTTGGATCAAGTTGAAGGCAGAGACTGTCCTTGCCCCTGGTAACAGTGTAAGGAAATAGTCAGGAGTAAACACATGTCTGTAGAGGTGATTAGCCATCAGGAAAGTCATTTTGTCATGGATGTTATATCCTGGCTCTACTTATAACTCAGAATGAAACTATACATTATGAGGAGCTCCAATTCAAGGTGTTCATTTAGGAGACTAAACAGCTGAATTAGGAGCAGACCTACAATACCATCCCAGAGCCAGAAGGGCTCTGGAGATCTTGCAAATCTACACAGAGAGAGTGAGAACATGGAAAGAGCTCAGATCCTGAAGAAGACCCACCCAACATCTTGTACTTGGGGCATGTTCCTTACAGCCGTTGGTGTCAGCCACAGTAAGCAAAAGATGAGACAGGGGATAGCCATGTTTGTGTTTTGCTCTCAGAGACACTTGATTTCACCACCTGGATCTGCCACTTAGTTACTATTTGTGACTGAATGAGTCACCTGAGTGCTCCAAGGTTTAATCTTTCCAAGTTCAATATCACCAGCCCCATTGACAGTTATAAAGATTAAATGGGGTAATATAAACAAAACCTTCATGTATCTGGCACATAGGAAGATGGGTAAAATATTGTTTAATTTGCAGGGCTATTGCAAGACTTAAATAAGTTGTAATATATGAAAAGCACTTAGTGCAGCGCCTACCCTATGGTAGATACTCAATAAATACTAGTTCATTGTTACTACAGACTAATAAGCCCTTGACATGCCTTCTAGCTCTAGGCTTTCCATGATTAAATTACGTTTTTCTTGTTACTTAAACTTCAACCTGGGTTTCCTGTCTCCCTGCCCAGAATGTTGGCTTAGAAACTGAATCAGAATACACAACCCCACATCAGAAGCCCAGGGAGGAGCTGAGCCCATCCACCCCACATGGCCTTCCACCTCAGCCTGCCATCCACAGCTAGCAGACAGCCCTGGCATCAGGCACATCCTGTGGAAAAGGACTGAAAGACACACATGTCCAACTCTGGCATTGACTGCAGAAACCTGAGATGGAATTGAGGTCTGAGATGCTTTGAGGTAGGGTCAGTTTGATACTAAACCTGTGTCATCTTTGCAGTGACATCTTCCTCTCACCAGTGTGCATAACCCAGGCCTAAGGTGGCTAAAGTTTCAAAGTCACCATTCGAAGTAAGGTAAAGACTGTTCTTTGGACAGCTTCTCAAGGACGTGCTTAATATTAATGAGCTACATCTAAAAATGCTCTGCATTTCTCATAAACCAGTAATGTTTTTATACCAATTCTAGTCACATACAATTGCACCTGTAGACGGGACACAGTGATAAATATGACAGCAAATGCTTACTGAATGGTTAATTATGTGCTGGGAACTTTATTTTAAACATAATACCACTCAATCCCTGCAACAACTCCGGGCCACTTGTTGAAGTTTACTGGGCTTCATGTGACATTTGCAGTGTCTCTCTTTTATTGGCCAACATATTAACAATTTTGGGAGGGAGTGTAAGATGCTTCCCCCCACCATGGGGGAGCCACCCAGGGAGAAATGGGAAGGGGAGAAAAGACCAACCTATTCAATAAATCACTATCATCCAGCAACAAGGCAAGGGCATTTTCTGATAAAATTAAGTCTCATTCCAAGTTCACTCGGAACTCCCCTGCCCCTTTCTGGACCTCCAAGTGATTTTCTTATGTGTCTGAAACAGTGCACTCCACTTCGCAGAAAAGCACCTCAAGCCACTTACCCTTCTGAATGCTGATCTAAGACCGGCCAGGGGTGTTTTATATAAGTGAGATCAGTGTTCTTTATTACTGTTGCCTCCATTTTAGTGATGAGAAAACAGAGGCAGTGGAATTCACAAAGTCACAAAGCTGGTAGGTGCCAGGAGCACCTGAACCCAGGTGCAGTTGGCTCCAGAGCCTAAGCTCCTTTTTTTCTTTTTTTTGTTTTTTAATGTGGAGGAAATTCTTTTTTCCTTAAAGATTTTATTTATTTATTCATGAGAGACACACAGAGAGGGGGGGGGCAGAGACACAGGCAGAGGGAGAAGCAGGCTCCATGTAAGAAGCCTGACGTGGGAATCGATCCCGGGTCTCCAGGATCACACCATGGAGCCACCAGACTGAGCCACCAGGGCTGTCCGAGAGCCTAAGCTCTTAATCATTATATACACATTTTGTAATCTAACAAATGGCAAAATGTGAATACCAGCCAGGTGATGAAGTTATTCCTAAGTTTAAATCACTAAATTGTAGTTCTAATTGTTTTTTTCTCCAGTGTGACTATGGAAAGGAAAAATACAAAACCATTGCTGTATTTAACCATCATCAGTTGTACACCATCTATCTACCCAGCCCTCTGCTCCTATTAGGATCATAAACATTAATGAATTGAGTGCTAGCTCCTGAGTAATTCACAGTATAGAGGTGGGGAAATGGCTATTTTTTTAAAATAATAAATTTATTTTTTATTGGTGTTCAATTTAAAACTAAAAGACAACCTACAGAATGGGAGAAGATATTTGCAAATGACGTATCAGATAAAGGGCTAGTTTCCAAGATCTATAAAGAACTTATTAAACTCAACACCAAAGAAACAAACAATCCAATCATGCAATGGGCAAAAGACATGAAGAGAAATCTCACAGAGGAAGACATAGACATGGCCAACATGCACATGGGGAAATGGCTATTTAAAAAAGTGTTATGTAAAAGGGAAACTGCATTCTCAGAGATAGTGCCAAGGCTACCAGAACATAGAAGGACCTGGCCTACCACATGGGCATTCCCGTGAACACATGAAGAAAAGAAAGGCACAGTGCAATTCCTACCATAAAAGAAAGAATTCGAAGAGACAGTCCTTTTTAATTTACCAATCACTATGCATTAGCAAGAATAACATTCTCAGCTATGACAACATGCTGGATGATCCCCTGATTTACAAGGAAGGGCCAACTCTATGTTTCCCCACAAATTAAGTGACTCCACAATAAAATGTTTTATGATGTTAGATTTGAGAGGTCTGATGGTTCTATTAGTTTCATAGAATTGGTCTCAGAACAGTACAAACAGAAATAAAATAAAATATCAAGTCCCAGGTTGTGAGAATGTTATTTTCATGGTCTATGTGAATCCACCCAGGTAGGGCACAGTTAGTTACTAATCTTTTTGTTTTAATAAATGTGTTTACCAGCCAGGAGAATGCAGCTTGATTCAATGTCTCATAGAGCACTCAATTTTGGTAAATTAAAGTTAATAACGTTTCTCCATGAGCTACGATAACATCTCATGGTGAATAACAAAGAATATGCACCAAGTTGTATAGAAGCGTGGCAAACAGGGGCCTCATGCATCCTGCCAGTCTCTCTCAAAGGTTAATGTGTGTCCCCATCATAGCTCAGAGTTACGGGCTGTGCATTACCCATTTCTCTGGATTCTAGACAGTTTTCATGGCTGCAAAATTAGGCTGACAATAAGCCAAAAATTGTATCTAGAAAGACATTGAATGCACAAAGTCAAGGGAGAATTATAAGTAGGAGGTTAGAAATAATTGCAAGTGCATAAATCGTCAGCAGACAACTCTGTAACTACTACTAAGCATGAAATTAAGCCTTATGAAATAAAATGCATTATCGATAAACTCTCAGTTATAAATTAAGGGGAGAAAAACTACATTTCCTCTCTCTTGTCTGTTGAAAAAAATAAATGAAGCTCACTTTTGGACAAAGTTTTTTAACACTATGAAGTGGTTTAAAAATAGAATGTTTAATGGTCCACTTTATAATGGATGCCATAACATACTGCTCCAGAACAACACAATACAATGCAGTATGATTATTTGCATAATTGTATAGTTCTCTGGGACTCCATTCAAACTAATATTACCTCCTCTCTCCTCCTCCCTCATGCTGGTGATTGGAAGCAGGGGGTCTTCTCCCTCTGTGCCTCTGTGTCATAACTCTGTAACTCTTGCCCTTTTAATTAGCCCTTTTTTTGTGGTGGGTGCCAAAAATTATAGGGCAGGCTGTCCTTGGCTGGCTTGCTCTGTCTGAAGCCAAATTCCCTCTTAATTATAGCCCCTTCTACTTGAACAACATTTTCCCATTTACTCAATGTTCTCTTGTCCATTATCTCATTTGGTTTTCACAACATCTCTGAGAGAAAGATAGAGTAGAGGTTCCTAGTCTCAGTTTAGAGATGAGGAAACAGAATCAGAGAAGCACTCAAGGCCACACTAGGTGAAGAGCAAGCTTGCAATTCCAAAGGCTAGTTCAGTTCTCTTTTCCAGAATATGTTGGTTGCTCCCCAGCCCAAGAAGGTTCTACCGTGGTACTTTATACACGGTCAGCCAACTCAAAAGGGATCAGGTAATTAATATCAATGAGTGAATCACATCAGTGCAAGACAGCAGGAAATGGTAGGGGCTATGGCAAAGTGGTAGGCATTTGGGGGGAATTCTGCATAAAAACATGTCAACTCAAAACCATTTTAAACATGATGTGGGCCAAAAAATACACATGGAGTGATGGGTGGGAGAGGCAGTAAATCTGGACCTTGGGCATGCAGTAGTGACTCCTGCATTATACATATTTGTCAACATATATCTAATGAATAAAAGCACCCATACACACAGGGGCACACCTGGGAACCATATTCCTCCAGCAACTGAGAAATGAATTTATTAAAGGAAATTTGTCTTTGGTCTTGAGGACCTCACAGTCTACTAAGAAATGACAGACAATTCCCATCAAAACATCACTTCCTCAGTGAGGCCTCTCATCAGCTCCAGTTCCCCATCAGAGGTAGGCAGGCTTTCTCATAAATTCTCACCGTCCTTTGCACATATAGCAAGGAGAAAGAATTTTCTGTGCAATTTTGTGTGCAATTGTGAGAAACCGTGTAGCAATTTCACTCCTAAACTTACCATAGCATAAAGCCTGATCCTTCTTAGCGCTCAGTAACGTTTGACTCTGAATTACAGAAGGCTTTGATAAAACTCATGTACTCTAAAGGCACACAAACAAAATAGAAGAGAGGTAGTTGAAATGAGACAGAGTCTAACTGTAACAAGAGCAACCACACTGAGCATTTACACTTAGTCCTTCAAGAGGCAGCAAAGGCTAGAGGTTAAGAGCACAGGATCAGATGCAAGGTAGCTTGAATGTAAATTACAGCACTACTACCAATGTGCTGCGTTGTGTTAAGCAAAGACTTTAAAAATGCTCTGAATCTCATTTTCCTCTTCCATAAGAAAGGAAGATGCCCACCTCACAGTGCCACTATAAGGATTCATTGTAAAGAGGGTAAGTATTCTCTGTTATCTGCAATTTAATTCATTCAACAAATATTGATAGAGGGTCTGTGATCATAAGGCATCTACTAGGTGCAGGGGATACAGACCTAGTCCTTGACCTCATGGAGTTTTCATTCTAGCAAGTAAGATGGAGATTGATTAAATAATCACAGAAGTCAATATAAAATTTTAACTGTGCCAAGTGTTTTGAAGGATAAGTTTATGGCATGAGGAGATTGAGGGTGGGGAAACCAGACCTGACTAGGGAGGCTAACGATCAGGGAAAAAAGGGAGGTAGCTGGAGAGGAGGAGAAATCTGCAAAACAAGTAGGTATTAAGCAGCTGGGAACAGGGGAAAAGGCTCTGAGCAGAAAGACTGACCTGAGTGAGGGTCCCCTGGGGAAGGAGACAGTGAGTCAGAGCAGGACACATAAAAGAAATAATAGCAAAGGATGCCTTGAGTGATGAGAACCATGGGGAGCATAGCTGATGAGGCTGAGGTGGCAGCAGGGGCCACACCATGCCGAAACTTGTAGACTGTTTCTAAGAGCAATAGAGAGCCTTTGAACTGGTCAGATGATATTTACTTTCGAAATATGTCACTCTAGCTGTAAGGCATGTGGAGAATAAGGCAATGCAGGGGGAAGTTAAATGGATATTATGTTCCACCAGATAAGACCAAATTGTCTATTAGGCCACAGGTTTGGCAATGACATGAAGGAAAATGGGAGAATAGTGCTTAGTGTTATTTAAATAACTCACATTGCTATTATTGTTACTATTATTATTATTATTATCATTACAGACATTACATGCATTGTCTCATTTAATCCTCATGAAACCTCAGTAGAGAAGGCCATTAGGCTCATTAAGTATAGAGAAAACAAGGTCTAGAGGACATCATGTGGTTTGGCCAGGGTCAAATGATTGGCCATAGGCTTGACTTCAAAGTACTTTGTACTATCCCCAATTGCCTTTGGACAGTCAGGCTACAAAATAAAGGTAGTAATGCATTAAAAGGTGGCATCAACTGAGTCAAAAATGTAACACAAAAAAGGACTGAACCTTGGTTTTTGAAGAATGTTTTCATTTTTTAAAATTTTTGAGCCCGATATCGAATCTTTACCACAAACAAATACAGTCATTTCAAAGTTACATGGCAACTTCAAGCCAGAAGCTGTCAAGGTGCTCATGTACATAGATAAAAGAGTATATTTAAAAATGTGCATGCTTATCCACTGATAATTTGTCAAACTCAAAAATGTAGAGCATATTCCTACAGGCAAGTACTTTTACTAATCACTTTCCTAAAACCATTCCACACAATGGTTTCTTATGATCATCATTGCAAATAAATAAATCCATTATTTGATTTTGTGTATATATTTAACTAATACATTTTGTACTTGTATTTACATAGTTAGGTGCTAATCAGTTCTAAAATTAGCAAAGAACCACATTTGTTCAGAAAAATAATTCAAAAATGCGGTAAATTCGAAATATGGAACCTACGGGGTTTGCAATTATTCCACAGAAGTGTTGCCACCTCATCTCAATTACATCCATAAGACCACCCTTCCTCCTTTTTACCCCAGGGGTTACAAAATGAAATTCCTACAGAGACTCATCAGGAACAGCAAATGTATACAAATTACGAAGGAGTAAGGGCTGTTATAAATCAGGGAGCACACTCCCTACGTAAAGGGCAATCCCATTACACTGAAAAACACTGACACTCAACAGATTCTTGGACTCACATTCCACTTTGGCCAAGGGCCAGAAGTAGCCCACAGACACCTCAGAGTTTACTCTTCAATAAAAAAAGACCCCTAACTGTTCACAAATTAAGTTCAGTATCTTTTAAAATCCTGCCTTACAAAGTATGGTATGAAGCTTTTTTGAAGTTTGCATTCTCAAGAAAACTGTCATTTTAAGATGCTATTCTATAAATACAGACTAGAAATGGAATCTTTGGAGAAATATTGTTCTTCATACACTAATTAAAAGGGACAAATACAGGGTTTTTTTCCCCTCCCAGATGAAATACAGCTTTTAATGCAACTCTCCAGGGTGGTTTCCTTTTACCACCCAGCAGATATAGGAAAATTATATGGAACATGCGAGCTCTGGTCTATGTTTAAATAAACCCTCTGCCCTATGGTGGGACAAGATGCAAAGGAATGAGTAATGCATTTACTTTCTGTACAATCTTAGAACAATCCTCCCACACCAAAACTATTATTTATCTAAATCATGTAAAAATATCTTTTCTATTTGCAGTACATCTGTACATTTATTTTGATGACACTTGATTATACAAAATTGTTAACAAGTGCCCAGATTCTAATTGTAACAACTATGGTTTACTTCAGAACTTTGCAGGCTTCTAGTCCTTGTCTTCTCCCTGAAGTCAGTTTAAAAGTTGAAATCATTTTAGAATCTTTAAGTGAAAGAAATGTCACTTCTCTCAAGCCAAGTAAGAATGAGTCAATATTAGAAAGCAGTGATAACTAAAGTCATTATAAGTTCAACAAAAACAATTTATGCCAAAGTCACCTGAATTTTAAATAAGCCTACTAGTCTTGCAGAGTAGAAGAATTCTGTAATTGTAGGATCTATGGGTTTTGGTAAAGAATCTGCCAAAATACTTCTTAATAAACCTATGAATGAGAAGCAAAACATGTAAAATAGATTAGGCTAAGATTAGGACGGTAAACGTATGTTAGGTCAGCCCACCATATACAAAAAAAACTTCAACTCATGATTGATACAAAGATAGGAACTTCCAAGAATGAAAGTATCTCTCAGAGTTTGCCCCAAGGCTCTCTCTGCTTTGCTGCCTCCCCCTTTTTGGTGTCCCTTTCAAAAATCTATTCATCAGAAACTAGGAAAAAGTCCTAGAAGTCTAACATCACTTGTCAAATGTGCAAGTGGCACAAGTTTGATACAATGAATAAAATTCTGGAGTTTCAGTGTGATTCAAATGGACTAGAATATAGGGCCAATATCACAAATAAATGTTTGACAAGGATAAACATGTATTTCTGCATCTGAGTTCAAAATTAAATCCACTGCCAAATCACCACACAAAGAAATAATTTGACAATAATTCAGAAGGAACAACGGGTTATACCCCAATTCCAAGTCTATCTTCAATTGCAAGGGGAAAAGTAGCATGAAGGAGAGGGTGGGGCACACGGTGTAATGTTTAAGTCCCTAGGCTCTGATGTTTGCAAGCTGTATAGTCCCAGAACTTCACCTAAGTCTGTTTCCTTCTCTATAAAATGGCAATAATAAATACCTCTTAGGGAATTATACCAATAAAATAACATGTTGAACATACTAATGATATTGATAATAACATCTATCACTTATTTGAATCATTAACCACAGGCACTATCGTATTCATCTGTCTTCTATTATAGTGTTTGGCATATAGCAGGTTTCTAATAAACTATGGCTCTGATTATGCACAAGTTGGCCTTACAACATTATCTAGGAGAATCACTGACAGGCATGTAATTAAAACTCCCCACGGTTCCTGACTCTAGACTCCAGAGTTTAGTATCTGCATCAAGCCACAAAGACCCTTGCCCTTGTGAGGACCAGCTCCACCACAAGTCGTATCTATAATTTATGAACCTTTTAAAGTAAGACCCTTCTTTAGAACTATTTGTTTTCTCTGCTCATGATGTCTCAAGTGTGGTGACTCTTTCCCAAGTGGATGATGACCCATGCCTCTTGACCTTCATCATCTTGGGTCACATGGAAGACTGAATTTAATATTGTGACATAGACCACATTTTTGGTCATATTGCTCCAAACATAACCTCAAAAATATTTCAAAAATCTGTGTGTTTTTGCGTGATATTGTAACGGTAAATCAAAACCTAATTTTATCTCTTGGATAAGAGATGTTATTATGGAACACTATGAATTACTCTGATTAGGAGAAATTTAACAGATTTAAGGAACACCCAGAAGAAGGTAGCTGGGATTATAAACACTCTAAATACCATGCCTTAGGACAAACAGTGGAAAGACTATTTGAATGTTTGGCTTATAAAGATTGGGGAGGTGAGCTGAGGAAAAAAAAAAAAAAGGTGCTCTCTCATGGTACCTGGGTAGCTCAGTTGGTTAAGCGTCTGTCTTTGGCTGAGATCATGATCTCAGAGTCCTAGAATCAAGCCCCGCATCAGGCTCCCTGCTCAGTGGAGAACCTGCTTTTCCCTCTCCTCACTTGTGCCTTCTGCCACTATCTCTCAAATAAATAAAGTCTTTAAAAAAATTTTTTAAAAGGTGCTCTCTTGAAATGTCTGAAAGGATTCCCTTTCATGGAATCATGAATAGAAGCAGGATATAAGTAGGATGAAGGAACTCAGGATAAGTAACCTAAGAACAGTGAAATGACCAACAATGAACCCAACCACATTAAGTTATAGAAAATTATACATCATGGAGCATCTGCGTGGCCCATTCCATTCAGCATTCTACTCTTGATTTCAGTTCAGCTCATGATCACAGGGTCATGATATTGAGCCCTACATAGGGCTCCATGCTCAGTTCGGAGTCTGCATCTCTCCCTTTGGCCCTCCCCCCTCTTGTGTGCTCTCTCTCTCTCTCTCTCTCTTTCTCTTTCTCTGTCTCAGTCTCTCTCTAAAATAAGTAAATAAATCTTTTTTCAAAAAAAGAAAAGAAAATTCCACATCATTAGACATACCTAAGCAAAGGACAAACTACCAGATGCTAAGACTGTTGTAGAAGGAATACCTCCCACCTGCAATATAATTTTAGATCTCAGGTTTCAGACTAACACCCCCACAGACAAATCAGACATGTTAAATTTGGCCCTAGATAGTATTTTCCTTCTAATGTGAGTTGTATAAACATCTTCAAATTTAAAATATATAACTAAAACTCCATATTTTCAGCTTCCTTTGAAAATCAGAAGATAAGGCAATACTTACAGCTATACCATGATGAACAGCTGGAATCTGATTTTGATGGTCTGTATTATACTCTATGACTGATATCATTTGTTTTCATGTCTCCTTGGAACTCTTAAGTTATCTCTGGAGATTTTTCAACCATCATGATTCTCTGATCCAAAGGAGAATGACTCTGGGTTTTAAAGCAGAAGGTCCATATATGGTCCAACTTGACTGAGTTTGTGTCCTTGGACAAACTGCTTGAGTCCTCTAGTTCTCCCTTCTCTAAAAGAGGAACAAATGTGTTTCCTAACCATCTCGCAGGGTTGTAGTTAAGAACAACATGAAATCGGGGCACCTGGGTGATTCAGTAGATTGAGCCTCTGCCTTCAGGTCACAGTCTTGGGGTTCTGGGATTGAGTCCCCTGTCGGGCTCTCTGCTGGAGAGAGAGATTCCTCCCTCAGTGGGGAGGCTGCTTCTCCCTCTCACTCTGTGCACTGTGTCTCTCGCTCTCTTTCAAATAAATAAATAATCTTTAAAAAAAGAAAAAGAATGATGTGAAATCATTTGTGCAAGCAATACCACAACACTTGTAAATGTAAGATACTATCACCAAACACACATATGGTTTCCTTATTCATTTCAGGAATACAATGATATTGCTTCAGATATTTTCTTAAAATAAAAACAGATGTGATAAATATCTGAAATACCTACAGTTTGAAAGAACATAGATGAAATCATATACTGCCTGATGAAAACAATAAAAATCCAACAGTAAATTGTGTGTTTGGATATGTATGTGTTTAGCACCTTACCCCTAAGCTGAACCAACCTTATTAATGTATTTTATATCTGCTTCTATAACACTTTGCCTACAAGAGCTTAATAATTCCACTTTTTTTAAGTTAGACAAATACATATAGATAAAAGAAGTTAGAACAGTGTGACAATTCCCAGAAATTTCAAACAAACTTGACACAGAGAAAATAACACCACTCCTGAATGACTCATCCTAATTGCTGGATGCATCACATGCATTGGATCATTACAAAATTCTCCATTTTCTTACATCTGATCAGAGATAGGGTTTGTCTATCTAATCAAGATAGATTAGTTTGTTTCTCTAATCAAGAATCATTGGAGTGAAGCTACTAGAAGAAGGAAATGATCTACAGAGTTAGAACGTGGCAGTTAGAGAGTAAGGTGTTGGAATTCAGATCGTGGGAATAGTGCAGTTGTTGAAAAGAACAACCACAGTGAGGACAGGGTGGTCCTCAGGTCAGCAGCATCAGCATCACTCTGAAGCTGTTAGAAATGTCAATTCTCCAGTCTCACTCCAGATTTACTAAGTCTAAGGGTGGGGCACAGCATGCTAAATTGAAAAAGTCTCCCAGGTTATTCTGATACATGCCCAAACTTGAGAACCAGAAGACTAAGATAGGCCCAGGGTAGTAGTGAGATGAGAGAATAAGATCACTGAAGGATGATAATTAAATGGATTGGCCAGGAATTTGGGGAAATTATCTGCAGGGAAACTGCAATTGTCAAGAATTATGACCAGAGTTGTTTTAAGTAAAGAGAGAGTGAACCAGGAGTTAAAATCTTCAAGAATTTAGGAAGCATGACCTAGGGGTTTGTAGACTACTATAACCAGCAATATAGTCAAGTGTTACAATTTTAAATCAAACAGCACATAGAAAGACCCTGTGCCCAGAAAGAATAAGAGACAGAAAGAAAAAAGCACAAACAGTGAGAGGTGAGACAGGTGTGAGCTAAGATGGAAAAGAGGGAAGAATTTGAGTCTTATCCTAAGACAAAATGAAAAGAACAGAATAATTTTAAAGTAGCCAAAAGTGACAGGATGAAATCTGCCTTTCTTAAAGACAGAGGTAAATGGTCAAGTCATACGGGTGTTTAGGAATGCTAAGCCTCTGGTGTTTAGGAATGCTAAGTTGTTAGAGGTAGGGGGAATACTGAGAAATGTCTGGGAGAAGCCTGGGTCTTTGGTCTCTGTAACTGGAAGCAGTTTACCAAGATAGAGAAGTGAAGAGCATCATCAGTAAGCTAGGGAATAACCTTATTACAACCTTACAACATGGAATATAATAGGTACTACAATTCAGATATAAACTCTCTTATGTTATGCCAACTTGTGAAGCCATAGAGCTGAGCTTCAATTCCCAGCTTTACCACTATGTAGCTGGTAACTCTTGAGCAAGTAGTTAACTCTAACAACTTTAAAATGGAAATCATGGGCACCTGAGTGGCTCAGTTGGTTAAACACCTGCCTTAGGCTCAGGTCATGATCCCCAATGCCTCGGATTGAGCCCTGCATGAGGCTCACTGCTCAGTGGGGAGTCTGCTTCTCCCTCTGCCCCTCCCCTTCCCCCCTTTCCCCTCTCTCTGCTGGTGCACCTTACTCTCTCTACCCACCTCAAATAAATAAATTAAATTAAAAATTAAATGGAAATCATAAGACTTACTTTACAAGTAAAAATAAAAGATGCCTACCCTCCTAGGAAAAGACTAATTATTTGCATCCATCATCTCAAGGAACTGGTTTTAAACTCATACAAATGGAGCACACAAAATCTAAAAGCCAGCTATTCAAGCGAGAGTCTCTCCTTCCCAAAGTCAATCAATTCCAATAACGCACTTCCTCAGGTAAAGGGCAGCCAAAATCCCTAGACCCTCTGCTTCTGAAAATCACGCAATCTCTGGACTCCTCTTGCCATGCACCTCTCCTCTTGCATCCTCCTACTCCCTCCTCAAGAAGACCACTGTCATACACTACTTTGAACTTTGTTTCTAGTTCTTCTTCTCAAATAGATATATATGTACATATATACATACACTTGACTATATTACTAGCTACCCTCCCTGGTTATATATAACATATACAGGTATAAACAATAAAAGTTGAGTGCTGCTTATTTTTTAGCAAAATGCAAAAATGTTATAAATAATATTTCATAAATAATGTAATTATTGAGCCTAATATTTATCTCAAGGTTAGTGTATATAGTCATGAGTCACTCATTTTCTCTGCTATTTCATCCACTGCATAAATATCCTACAACTTATTTATTCACCCCTAATGATGGGCATTTTGGTTATTTCTATTTTCTTACTATTATAAATAATGATTTTATGAATACTCTGGTATGTGTCAACTGGAGCACATATGCAAGAGAATCTGGAAGACATATACAGAGTAGCAGAATTACTGAGTCATAGAGTACACCAATGTCTAACTTCACAAGAAAATGCCAAATTTCTAAATGATGCCCAATTTACACTCTCAAAGCAATAATAATAAAATAATAATAAATAATAATAAATAATAATAGTAATAAATTCTAATAATAAATAAATAATAAGTAAAAATAGTAATAAATAGTAAAAAATACTAAATAAAAATAGTAATAAAATTCTCTCCAATGCTTCATGTTTTCAGACATCTTCATCTGTTCTAATCTAGGAAGCACAAACAATATTTCACTTACGTATCATTCTTCATTCCCCCAATTACTAATGAGGTTTTGCAACTTTTATTTTTATTATTTTTTTGGGTTTTGCGACTTTTAATACATTTCTTGATCACATGTTCTTCCTTTTCAGAGCAACTCTTACTGAAGCACTTACTGAAGTCTGTTTTTCCATTAGGTTGTCTTATCTTTGTTTTTTGTAGTAGCTTTTTATATATTCCACTCACTACTCACTTCATCACCTACCTGTGTAGAAAAAAAAAGCTATCCAGTTTGTAGCTTATTTCTTCACTTTATGTACCTTTTGAAGAGAAAAATATAAAATAAAGGATCTGTAAAGTCAATGGGTTTTTGGTTTTGGTTTTGGTTTTTGCAATGTCTAATAAAATGGATAAGCCTCTAATGAGATCAATCAGAAAAAGAAAGAGGGCAAGAGGGAAGAAGGCGGCAGATTGTGATGTTGTTTGGGAGTTTAGTTTATGCTTCTGTGATTGATTAGACATATGCTCTTATTGTCTGGCCTTTTATTTTCTTCAAAAAAATACACATGTTAGAAAAAATATACTATGATGCAGATAATATTTAGCCTTATTTCATTTTACCTATTTATTTTACTTATCGTTCCTCCCTCTATATCAAATCTTCTTTTAGTATTACTTTTCTTTTGTTATTTCCATTGCCAAGCTCAATTTGTCTGAAAATGTGTTTATTTTGTTATTATTAAAAGGGAAACAAGTCTACCTTGACAGTTTCTATCAGATCTCTGAAGATACTATTCCAGATCTTCTGTCCTCTACTGGTGTCTGTGAGCAACTGGTAATTAATTGTGAGTCCTTTGTAGATGATCTGTCTTTGCTCTCTAGAGGCTTCTAAGACCTTCTCTTTATGTTTTATATGTTTATGTTGTTTGTTGTGTTTTGCAATTTCACTACAAGTATAAGTATGGATTAATTTTATTTAATGTATCTTGCTTGTACTTTATGTGTCTGTGGATTAACATCATCTATCAGCTTTAGAAAACTCCCAGATTTTACCTCTTCAACTGTTAGGTCTCCTCCATTTTGCTCCCCTTCTGGGGCTCTGATTAAACATATTAAAAACTTAAATCTGTTGTCACAGGCTAACATTTTAAATAACTGCCTATACTTCTTTAAGTATTCATACCTCTTTATTTTATGTTCCATATGCGATAATTCCAGCAACTAAAAATCTCAAGGAGTTAAGTATGTTTTCTGTTTTGTTTTCTTTATATCTTTGACTGATAATGGCTGGTTTTCTTTTTTTTAAGATTTTATTTATTTATTCATGAAAGACACAGAGAGAGAGAGAGTCAGATACATAGGCAGAGAGAGAAGCAGGCTCCATGCAGGGAGTCCAATGTGGGACTCAATCCCTGGACTCCAGGATCATGTCCTGAGCTGAAGGCAGATGCTTAATCACTGAGCCACCCAGGCATCCCAATGTATTTTTATCATCTTTGATTGTGGGATCACTTTTTTATCTTTTTTATGGGATTCCTGTAGTCTCATATAGGGTATGCTTTCCTCTATAGAGAATGTGTGGTTGCTTTTGCTAGAAGCCACAGGAGGCTACCAACCTAGGATCACTTGGTCTCATTCCAGGTCATGATTTCATGTAGGAGTCAAGTTTAGTTTCCTTCCCTTCTGGTTTCCAACTGGCAGGCTCAAGCCTGATTGGTCCTCAGATACAGAGCTATTTGGGTATTTGCCTCAGAACAGTTCTGGTCTTTCTCACTTGTTCTTTGCTCAGTACTTCCTACCTGAGTTTCTGCTCAAGGTTTGTTTTTGTTTTCTCTGAGTGAGATGGATAGGTACTTGGAGGGTTAGAGATGTCCTTTACCTCAAATCAGTAGTGCACTGACACCTAGGTTTAACCACAATCTAGATATTTTAAAGCACTGGGATAGTCTTCCAAGTGAAAGTATAAGATAATTATTTTTAATTTCTTATTTTAAGAGTTCAGTTGATATAATTAGAGTCACATAAAACTATTCATCTCCATTATATGATAGTTCTCTGATGACATGTTGGAAACACCATCCAATTATATTGCTCCTACCAAATCACTTCCTTTCTGGATCCTAGTAGATTTACTATCTACAGCATCCAGTTTAAGTCTTAATTACATACAAGAGTTTTATCATTCTCATTCTGCTCTGAGTAAGTGCTGTCTCTAGATTCTCCAAAGACACAAAGCATTGTCTTTCCTTGTCTTCTATTCTCCCAGCACCCCAAGGACAAAAAGTCCTTGATGAAAAAAACAATTGTTGGCAATTTCAATGTGTAAAAAAAAAAAAAAAGTTCATACAATTGAATTAAAAACAGAATTCTTGAAAACAAGCACAAGAGATATACAATTACAAGTCCTCTCTCCCAAAATAATTCCCCCCATTTATCACAAGTAAAATCAGTGATGAGAAATATAAATACCCAATACCCTGCTTGAAACTACAATTTAAACTGTTCAAGCAAAACTTCCAGGAGGAAGTGGGAGGGGAAATGCTATCATCACTGCCTTGAGGAAAATTGAAACTCTTAATTTTGCATATAATAAATTGCATTTGTTTCTGTTTGAGTCTCCCTCTCTATCACATTCTTAAACAAGAGAGGGGAATCAGAAATATATTTCCTCCTCCAGGTTTCAAAACCAAGACAGACCTAATGATACAAGCACAATCCCTTAGTGAATAAAATTACAAACAGTCTAGCTACTCAGGACCAATTTGTAATCAGAGCATCAAGTCATACTATACGAAAATGTCAATTCTGGCGCAGCCTTGATGAGCTAAGATTGAATGCGTGGGCCAGTTTATCATATTATCCCAAATGCCCTCTTTTAAAGCTGGCAGGTCCAATTCGCGAACAAAAAGGATTTCAGTTTGAGGGATTTTGCATCTGAAAAAGAACCACCCGGACTGGATAGTGTTTTTCATTGCTATTTTATTTTCTTAACAGAAATAAATGCACAGAAAACATCCAACACAAGTATGTTCTCACAATCAACTGGTCCTACATATATGCTTCCACAACACTCTTCATTATGATGTATAAAAATAAAAATCTTATGCAGACGTAGGAGACACTTTTGCTGGGGTGCCTGGGCGGCTCAGCTGGTTAAGCATCTGCCTTCAGTTCAGGTCATGATCTCAGGGTCCCAGGATTGAGCCCCAGTGCTGCCTCCCCTGCTCAGCACGGAGTTGTTTCTCCTTCTCCCTCCTCCACTGTGCTCATACCCTGTCTCTGTCTCTCTCAAATAAATAAAATATTAAAAAAAAGAAGGGATACTTTTGCTGTTAAAAATATGTCATTCAATAAAAATATATTAATACATGTCAAGCATTTTGATACCATCTGTCTCATCTCTCCCTTTGAGCTGGTGGAAGTAATGCTGGAACATGCACATTAAAAGCTTCATTAAAGTAGGGTAAGGGGAGGGGGAGCGAAGACCTGGCTCTTATTAACTCTCAGGGCTGTTTCAGTTCATTCTGTTTCATTCAAGACACCTGATCTTAAAACTGACAAAAACTTACAGTTGGAATACAAAGTAAAATTTCCTCCCTCCTTTGGATGGTATGGACATTCCCAACTGACCATTTAAAACCAGCTTCTTTCATAAATTTCCTGAGTACTCTGCTCATCGGGAGGCAGCTGCCTCTATCTCTTACAACTGTTTTCACACTAGCCAAACCAGTGAATTCACTTTCTAATTCATTCATTTATTCAAGTGTATGGTATGTGCCTTCACTGAACAATTGTTTCCTGACTACATTTCCTTCAAACTCACTAGGATTATAGGCAAGGGAGCTTCACTGAAAAATCCTGAGCTCTATATGTTTATATAAAGGAAAATCTATTTTATTGTTATTGAGAAATAGCCATTTACCCTCTTCAAGCCTTCTACAGAACCCTGGCTGGGGCAGCTTAGATGGAACATTATATTTCTGCCACATACTCATATGCTGGCCTTAAGCTAGGAAAACATGAACTAGTACAGTCTCTACTTCAAGAACCACTAGTTTCCTTGCTGGTTCTCCTTGTGAAACTCCAAATCCCTCCTCAGGGCCTGTGTACTCGCTCTCCCTTCTGCATGGAATGTTCTTTTAGCAGTTATCTTCTAGACAGCATCTGGCTTAAGTCTCAATAACACACAATTGTTTATCATTCCCAACCTGTTTTGATTAAGTAAATGCTGTTTACAGATTCATCAAGGACAGGAAGCATTGTCTTTATTTATCTCCTATCCTCTCAGGATCCCAGAGATAAAAGATCCTCAACAAATAATTGTTGGTAGTTTTATTGGTATAAAAAAAGTTCACACAGTAGTAAAAATTCATTTCTTAAAAACATGCACAAATTCAACTCGATTTAGTGGGGCCTTCCCTGGCTCCACTTCTCTCTCTCTCTCTCTCTCACAAACACACACATACATGCGCGTGCGCACACACACACATGCACACACATACACACACACACACACAAAGGTAGGTTCACCCCAGAGTTTAGTCACCAGACTTTACCACAGCTAAATAATTCCCAGTGCATCCATATGACGTCACACTATACAGCTCAGAAAAATAACAAGGCAGCTCAATATAAACTTATGTTAACATTCCTGAAGATGTGCCATTTAAATTTAAAAGAACAAGATATGTTACATGCTGTCATTCATATGAGAAGAGGAAAAATATGTGCATCCTGTCCCCATGCATGATAGGGAAAATGCAGAACACCCTGGAAACATGGTTGTACCAGGAAAGAGGGAACTTGGGACTTGGGATCAGAAATAGAAGAATGCTTCCTTTTCACCCATTTATACTGGTTAGCCTGTTACCATTCATACACAGTGTTAAATTAAAACTTACCACATTTTAAAAATTCTGCCACCAATCTTAGGTGCCATCATCTTTCCAGAAAGAGTCCTTTGTACACCAAGTATGGCAAAGCCAGACTGTCATAAGATCCTCATATTAATAATGCCTTTAAACCTAGGATTAGCTAATACCCTCTGAGTTGAGAAAGGGAGGAGTGGGCCAGAGAGAGACCGGTATTGAGAGAAAGAACAGCCTAGTTGGCATCAATGCTTCTTCCATCCTTCAGTATCTTATCCTTAATAATACAATCAATGCATCTGTAGAGGCCTACAGAGGAGCCAAAGGGCCCTCACCACCATCCCTGCTGCTCCACAGACCCATGAAACCACAAACACCCACCACCAAACTCATGCATCACAAATCAACTGTCACTGAAATCTCACAAAAAAATCTCTACTTGGAGTGAGGTAAAGTCAAGGTCAAGTCAAAAGGCAGAAATTATGAACAATCAATGACAACAATTTGCTATCAGATTGAAGCTAAGTAATGGCCCAACATCCACAATCAAAAATGCTTTTACTCATAGTGGGAGTGGATCCTGGGAGCCTGGGTCTAACACTGGCTCTGCACTAGCTTGCCATGGTACCTTGGATCAGAAAAAGTGGCTCTGCCTCTGCAGGCCTCACTATCTCCACTGTAAAATCTATATTTGCCAATTTGGTAAGAGCTTTGCAGATGAAGAGTGTCACACCATCAGAGTCATGGGATCAATTTTGCGTGTCGTAGTATAATTTTTTAAAAATTAACTAGAAGAGAATGGAAAACATCAGAGTATATCACCCAGAGTAAGGGTAAATATTTTTTGAAACTTTTGTTTCACTTATATTTGTATGTTGTGTCTGTACTTGGGTATGTGTACAGCTATAGACTAAAATCAGAAGTATCAGAAAAACATAGTAAAGGTGTTATTTTTTAAAACCTTTGTATCAGTTACGTATGGATGTGTATACTAGATAAGCACGTGAAATATGTTTCTTAATGTACATTACAATCATCTGAAAGCCACAGGACAAGTGAGATATTCTCTAAGCTCCTTTCAATCCAGGGATTTTCTAAGTCAACTGGAGACAGTATTACCTAGTGAAGTTTGAAAATAAGAAAAGTCTGGGTTCAAAGCACTGCTCTGCACTGTTGGTGGTGAAGATTTGATGCCCATTAACCTTTCAACCCTCAGCTTCCTTAGTTCCCTAAAGATCCTACTTGGAGATTTGGGTGTCTGGGAATAGGGAAAAGGATGATCACTTTCCCTCCTGCCCATTTGCACTGCTATTCCACAATATTTTCCTTCTTAGACTACCACCTTTTTTTCTTACTATTCTAGTTGTATCCTGCCCTGACTTTTCAGCATATTTATCATTTCTATGGTAATATAATGATTGCCCTACCCATAACTATAATTGCTGGGCTAGTGGGCATATGAAATGAGAAAAAAACATGAAAGGAACTTAGGAGCCTGTCAGTTTACATCGTAGGACCTCAATACATGGTGATAGTAATAGTGGAAGAAGTCATATGAACAGGTGGTGGTGGTGGTAATGGTAGTATTTATCCTCAATGCCTATCAAAATGCAGGAAGCTCAAACATATAAATGAGATAATAGGTCTAAACAGCTAATGTAGCTAAACTATATCCTATTCAGAAAATAATAGTGAATCACAGAAAATTCCAAATTATCTGAAGCCCAAAGTAATTATTCTTTAATGAAGGGATTTTAGAAACCCAGATGAAGTAGGAAAAGGAGGAATTCATTCTGGTAGTAGAGGTACAAAGAAAGGTGCCTCTTCCTTGCACCCAGTCCTTGAAGACCAAATCATAAATAGCACCAATAATCTCAGACTGATTATGGCTGAGAGGAAAAAGAATTCTCATCTGGGCCTTCCCTCCTTAAATAATCACAATTTCGTTACTTTGGGTAGGTTTGGTAAGATTTGGGGATGCAGGGAAGGTGCTATGTTGAGATATTTCTGCTGCCTTCTCAGCACTGATTATAATGTTTCCAAAAGATCATCCACAATATATCGCATCAATGATCTGTGTCTTACTGTCTCCATAATATTGACACCATGTGATAAAGATCTGTGTGTTAACAATGTCAGAGTAGACTGCACACATTTCTGCGCCTGAGGATGTATTTAGGCTGGTCCATTTAGTCAGACATCAAAGCACCTCAGAGGGAGAGAGAAGGGTCCCAAGGTGACCATGTCCCATCTAAAAAAAAGCGTCAAGAAGAAAGGGGAACCTGATCTGAAACACTACTTGCCAACAAATCCTCAGCTAGAGGCTTGGCAATGCACTTCCATATATCCTTAAATCTCCTTGAAATATCACACTTGAACATCAAAGAAAGATCCCTGTCAAGTCACATTTCCTTGTTTGAAAAGCAGACTGGGAATCCCAGAAGCCCATAGGACCTGGACAACATAGGACATGTTGACATGATCTCACAAACTTCTCTGAAACGTGGGGTTTGCCCTAGTAGCACAGCACTTCAGTCCTGCTTCCTTCCTTTTCAGCATGAGCTTTAACTTGGAATTTTGCAAAGGCCAAGCTGTGTCCATGCAGGAAGGCTTCTAAGCATGCCTTCGAAGCAAACAAGTAGCTTACCACAGATGTGTTAACCACTCTCAGCTGTGCAGGAAGACTCCAGGGCTAGCAACCTCTGGCTCTCATGATGGCTCTGGCACTTATCTGCTGGATGACCTGGGAAAAGGCCCTTTCCTTCTCTGAGCCTGTCCTCTCTTCTCTTGACAAGCTGGTAGAACTAGATTATCTCTAACTTTGGTTCTAACTCCACAAGTCTATTAATTTTTAAAACTTTTGGGCTGAGAAACAAGTATCTTTCTGAGCAACTAATTAAATGTACAGATAAAATCACATTAACTTATAAATCAGAATGTCCCTTCTAATTACATCTTAAGCAACATCACAATGGAATTTGCCCAAAGCTACCAAAGTAGTTAATCAACAACTACCGATACCATTACATTCCTCCTTCCATCTGAAGGACTGGTGCCTCTGGGGACACATTATACCTCCTGCTTTTCAATTCCAACGGTTGGATACTTGTCTCTTAGAGTTTAAGGACAATGACCACTTTTTCTGGGCCACCAAGAGTTAGTTCAAAGTTTCAATTGGTCACTCAAAGGTATTGTGTCAGTTTTCTATCTGTCATGCATTGTCCTGGCCACTGTAAGTACAACTTCAATTAAGAACAGATTCCTGATCTCAAGAAGTTTATACACAGACTAAATAGCATATATAGAGAAGTAAGTAGACATGTACATTACAGTTTAAGTAGAAGAACACACTACAAAGACTTCTAACCCAGCCCTTGAGGAGTCAGAGGAAATTTCCCAAAGAAGCAATATCTATGCCAAGATCTTAAAAATAGGTAGAAATTAACCAAACAAAAGTAGTGGGGAACTCTTTTTTTTTTTTTTTTAAGATTTTATTTATTTACTTGAGAGAGATGGGTGAGCAAGAGAGTGAGAGAAAAGGAGCTAGGGGAGGAGTAGACTCCCCACTGAGCAGGGAGCCTGATGTGGGGCTCAATCCCAGTACCCTGAGATCATGACCTGAGCCAAAGGCAGATGCTTACCCAACTGAGCCACCCAGGTACCCACAGTTGAACTCTTACCAATCCACGAGACTCTTACCAG
The DNA here is from genome assembly GCF_048164855.1 of Canis lupus baileyi. Classification (NCBI taxonomy): domain Eukaryota; kingdom Metazoa; phylum Chordata; class Mammalia; order Carnivora; family Canidae; genus Canis; species Canis lupus. Next base: position 54,912,083 of record NC_132841.1, read on the forward strand.
TTTCTGGAAAAGCAAAACCATATTTTTGGAGGTGATGTAACAACCTAAAAATTATCCCCCCAAATTCAAAAGATCCCCATCTAGAATTGCTCTCCTTAATGTTCTATGTAATGGGTTTAATTAAAATCCAAACCAGAATATGTTGCATATCCAACACTGTTTCTTAATGTATAAGAAGAGAACAGGGAGTTAAATCAATGCAACAGTAAGAGTCTGTGGGGGTTTAAAAGGGCAGATGTGGCTTTCAAGTCTCCCGCTGTTACTTAGGATCTGGGTGACACTGCAAGTTGCTTAACCTCTGTGTTGTCAGTGTCATCCTCAGTTAAATGAAGCCTGGCACAGGACAAATGTGTAACAAATACTACCTAATAGAGGAGTCCTTACCACATGCCAATGCTGTGCTCAGCACTTCAGTCACTGACGAAGGTAAGTCCTGGCCGCATACACAGAAGGGGCACCCTGTTCGTGTCTCCGACGTCAAGGTGAAGACACGGAGGCTTGGAGGAGTTCAACAAGCAGACCCAGGCTACAACAGCTAGCAAGGTGAAGGTAGGCCTTGACCCTAGATGTCTGCATTCCAAGCCCTAGTCTTAAGCACTAACAGTGTTTCTTTCTACCTTCTACTTCGCCACTGAGAGCTCTGCCAGCAACGTAGGTTTTCACCACCGAAATGGCAAAACATTCCCAGCGTATTAAAGATGCAGACGTTGTAAATGGAGTTATTCCTTGGTTTGTGTGCTATTCGAATGGCTGTCATTATTTAAAACACATGTTATCGGACAATCGCTTATCAAAGCTACCTGAGGCTCAATTACCATCCTTGAATAAGAGGTCAGGGTTAAAAGCATCGGATTCAGAAAATAAATCTGGATCTGAAAAGGGAAAAGATGACAAAACAGTTTGCTGGACAAGATGTCTGGCACCTTTGGCCACTTTTCAATGAAATAGAAGGGAAAAGATGTTGAGGTCACCGAGAAAACAATTTAAGTGGGCCAGAAAGAGACAGAGTGTGTGTGATGGCTCCTTTTTCCCTGCAGGAAACACTGACATAGTCTGAGGGAGTCAAAAGTGTAATAATGAAGAGGAGGCAAGGGGTTTTTCTCACACCACAGCTAGATCCACTAAATTGGGAGATGGAACTTGACACTTTTGACATAGCAGCACATTGGCCTGGCTCATGGTGTCATTTTGTGTCAAGTATTAGTACAAACACCGTCACTGATGCACTGAAGGAGCATTTGATGTTTCTTTAAATGGCTTCCAACTTGGCACAGGAAAAAACCGAGTATCATAAACATCAATGTGATTGCTATACCTCTCAAAGAGCTTTCAAAGTTGCCTCTGGGTTGACCAGCTTGTTTCTTTACCTGTGGCACATTAGCAAGAGCTACAGAACACATAGAGCATACTACTTTTTGTGTGTTTTTTTGATTGGAAGCAGGAGGGACTTGGAGTGCTCTTGAAGCTGTCTGAAAGAGACCCACAGTGTCAGAATCCAGGAGTTATGACCGGGGTGAATGGTAATGTGTGGATGCAGACTTGGGGCATAGACAAAAATGGGCTCTTTGCCCCAAGGTTTGGATTTGGGAAGCCTTTAGCGGGGTCCAGGAACTTGTGTTCCAATTGAGATGCTCATGTGACCTTGGTGATAAGCTAGATGCAACCACATTGGTCTGATGGGGACAAGTCTGGACTGAGATTCAAGCTATCAGGGCGCTGGCCCCAGTTCTGACACCTACTGGGTGTAGGATCTCTGGCAAGTCACTTTTTTGTTTTTTCTGCTACTTCTCCTTTTCCTCCATTGATAAAGTGAGAGAGAGAGAGACAGAGAGACAGAGAGTCTCAGGAAAGCTCTCCGAGGATCTTTGGCTCCACCATTCTCTAACAGAGTGTTGGGGTTAGGAGCCACTACAGTACGTAAGTAGGACCTTAGACTCAAGTCCCTAAACCTAGGTTCTGACTTTAGCACTGCTACTCTCCAGTTGCTGGACAACTAATATGATTTCTCTGGGAACAAGAATATGTATTTATATTATTATAATTAATACATTTATAATAAGTATTCTAATTATTACAATTAATAGATCTATCATTTTGAAGCTTCTGTTTCCTCAACTCTAAAAGACCGGTGATAGAAAAAAAAAAGGGGGGGGGCCCATGGAATAGTTTTAATTATTAAATAGTTTTTGTGTTGGGATGCCTGTGTGGCTCAGCAGTTGAGCATCTGCCTTTGGCTTAGGGCATGATCCCAGGTACAGGGATGGAGTCCCATATCCAGCTCCCTGTGAGGAACCTGTTTCTCCCTCTGTCTATGTCTCTGCCTCTCTCTGTGTGTCTCTCATGAATAAATAAAATATTTTTTAAAAATAGTTTTTGTGTTAAATAGGCAGTGTCTAAGGAGTGCCCAGGATGGTGCCCTGCTGAGTGCTCAATACCTGGTAGTTGTGGATAGCCCTGACAAGGTCAACCAGAAGCGCTTTCTGCTGTCCCCTGGAGCTACTGTGATTAATGAGGTTCATGGAAAGGTAACCCTGGCTGAGCAATCCTTGGGCTTGTCCTTATAGCAAGAGAAAATCACAAGAAATGAGCACTTTTGGCAAGGGTGGGCTGCTGGAGAGAGGCATGAAGCTACGTCTCTTAGGAGGAAATATGGGAACAAATGAGAGAAGGGCATTGCCCACTCTACACCACGTTTATCAAAGTGTGGGTCCAGGATGACCTGCTGGAGGAGGGCCCGGGCGGTCATTATAGCACCTTCTTGTCCCTGCTGGCTCAGATTCCCAAGGGAGTGGGTCCTGTAATTTGTTTTTCTCAGAGGCTAGACAGGAGATTCTTCCAAGCTGGGGTTAGAGCATCACTGGCTAAAACAGTTAAGGAAACAACCTTCTCCCCAATTCTCCAGTCCTGTGTTTACCCAGGAAAGAAAAATAAATAAATAAAGTCAGGGAAGGCAAATGAACTCGTGCACCTGTGCATATACCAAGCATCTGAACTTCTTACACTCTTGTCATCGCCAGTACAGCTGGGTTCCAAGCCAGTGTCCAATTTCTGCATAATTCACGACTCCCCAGAGAAACAAACGCTGGCGAAGGGCTACCTAAGGATGTGGATTATGTCAACTTCCTTAGATCGTCGGAGTGGTTTGTAAAAATTAGATACAAGAAGCAAGTGCCTCCCCTCTTCCTCGGCCCACTCTGTTCTCCCACCCTTTTCTTTCTTGCCCCCTGACTTTGCCACCCTGGTTCCCATTCCTGTCCCTTTGAGGCTTTCCTTCTCATGCTCTTTTCTCCTGATTTATTTTCTCTTTCTTCCTTCTTTCCACTCCTCTCTCCTATTTTTGCTCCCTCTACCCTATAGCTTTCTTTCTCTTTCTCGTCTCTTTCTCCTTTTGCCTCCGTGTGTGTGTGTGTGTGTGTGTGTGTGTGTGTGTCTGATTCCCCTGGTGTTCGGCCTCTGTGTGTCTCTCTACTCTGTCAAACAGCGCACCTCACTGCCCATCCCTGCTCTTGACGCCTGCTCCTGAGTCCCCTCAACAAGGAGCCCCTAGGGGGCACACTCCTGGCTAGGAAGCCCGAGGCCCACGCTCAATCAGCCAGCGCCCTCTACAAGAGGCTCCCTCTAGTTACAAGTTCTTGGAGACCCGCTGCCAGAGACCCCCAGGGAGGAGGGTCCCTCATGGTAAGGGACATGGAATCCCGCCTGGGAAGACGCAGCAGGGTTAGGGAATAGAAACAGTAAGGCCACAGGGGTCTAGTCCCCAGACCTTCCCCTGGACGGGAAGCCACGGGGCCAAGCCTGGCAGTGAAGAGTTCTTTTGCATTGTGGAATGTCTGTCACCTCATTTCCCTGACACAGCCATACCCCAAGAGCTGGCAGTGGAGTGGCAGCGCCAAGGGGCTGCTGGGAAAGCTTCAGCATCTTAAAATGCCCATCAGTCTTCATCAGCCCATTAACAAAATCTAAGTAAAAACTGAGCCTCTGCTTTGCATGTAGACTCTCCCCCCAACATCCCCTCCCCCAAGCTGCTCCTCCATCTACCAACCCCAGCCCATCTCTGGTTCCTAGACATACCAGAGCCTCTGCCATGAGCAGAGATAACTTTCCAGATCTACAGTTAGGCAACCGGAGGGATAGAGAAGTTACACAGCAGGCTCTGGAAGATGCTACTTTGGAGGGCCACCGCTATCAGGACCCAGGGTATTTTGCACACTCGAAAACACCGAAGGATGCAGAGTTCAGATGAAACTTTTTCAAAGCTGAACCACAGCCTCTCCCAATTCCAATCGCCGTGAGCAGGTGCAGAACTTTGTCTCTCTCTAGTTTCTTTCCGTACAGCTCTCAAGCTCGACCTGCCCGCACACTCATCCCCGCACACCACCTATACACGCCAGTACCTGGAGCCCTCCGTCTGAGTCTTAGGATGAAAGTGCAGGAGCCAGCCAGGTAAAGAAGAACGAACTCAGGCCGAGGCTCATCGCCATGCTCCCGCAACTCCCCCTCCCCTTAGGGGAGTATAGAGGAGCAAAACGCTGACGTTTGGCTCCCTGCCCAGCCCGGGGAGCTGGAATACCCGCCACCAGGGACTGAAGAAGGCAGGGGCTCGCGTCCCAGGACCAGCCAAGTCCACGTCGCCCCAGCTGAATGGCCCCTCAGTTGCCTGCAAGTTGAAACCTCAGTCAGGCACACAATGAGGCCGCTGTTTTCCGACAGGAGGCATTTGGATGCCTCACACACTCAGCGCAAACCGGGCCTGAGAGCAGAGCGCGTTTCCTTACCCATGTTCAGATGCGCCCCTAGATGCGGTTCAGGTGCGGTTCCCTTCCCGCGTGCCTGGCCACAGGGAGCCCGTGCAGGCCACCTGTTGGACTCTGTCCGGCCACCCTAGATCTTGCGCCCACAAACCCGCACTGAGGAGCGGGTCATCCAGGGTACCCAATCCATCAGCAACAGAGAAATTGCACTTGCGCCTCCTCCTATGCTACCTTCCCTGCTCCCAGTCACACACATACACACTTGCTTCATATCCCGGCAGTCACTACTGTTTTAGGAAGCGCGCTCAGCCTCCCCGAGGGGCCCGGGCTGCCCACGATCTCCGAGCGCGCCCAGGCGGCAGCGGATCTCCAAGCGCTCAGCCGGGTGTCTGCTTAATGCGCGGGCGGCGGAAAAGCCCCCAGGGCCCCCCTGGTGGGGGAGAGTCAGTGGCCTGCTCTAGGGAGCCCCCTTTCTCCTATGGAAGCGGAAGGGGTCTCCTTCCTTGGTTCAGACGTGAAGGCAATCGGGGAAACCCCGAAGGCAATCGGACCGGGGGAACCAATGTTGCGTTTCGCTGCCAAATCCCAGGATAGGTGCAAAGGGTCTCAACTTTCCCGTGTCTCCCTGCCATCCCTGCAAGCATCTAGCCGGGGGGACGGTTCGCCTCCGCGAACGGGCTACTCACCCCTGGGCGTGAACGCCGCCCCCGGAGGGGACCCCGCAGACTGGCGCGCGTGGAATCCGTGCAACGCCTGGGCGTCTCGCTCGTCTCCCGGGCCACGCGGCTAAGGCTACGCGCTCCAAGCGGGGCAGCCGAGGGCAGTCGATCCCATGGGTGGCGACTTGGCAGAGGGCGCGCCGCCCGGCTGGGGGCGCATCGCTCCCAGCGCTGCGCAGGCTGCAGCGGGGCGAGGGGCTCCCGGGGAAGTTGGCGGCGCCGGGGGTGGACTTCGGACTTCGCGCTCGCTTCGGCTCGAGCGGCCCGGCGAATCCTCTGGGATAGGCAAGGGACTCGCCGGCGGAATGGGGGCCGCCGCGGGCCGAGAGGCTGCGGGAAGCCTCCGCTGGCCGCCGCCTAGAAGGAGCCCAGCGGCATCGCGCTGCCTGGAACCCCCAGCCGCGGCGGGAGCGGAGAGCTGGCGAGACCGGGCTGCACCCCTCGCTCAGAGCCCGGCTCGCCCCGGCCCGCCGCGCCCCTCCTCCTGTCCGAGTCCTCCTCCCGTCCGCGGTTTCACTGGCTCGCAGGGCTCGCGGGGCTGGGCTTGGGCCAGAGGCTGAGCGGAAGGCGACCGCAGAGCCCGCAGCATGGAGGGCGATCTCGCCGGCTCGCTCGGGCTCGGGCTCGGGCTCGGGCTCCGGCTCGGGCTCCGGCTCGGGCTCCGGCTCGGGCTCGGGCTCCGGCAGCGGCAGCAGCGGCCGCCGCCTCCCGCGCGCCCACGTGCCGGAGCCCCGGTGTGCGCGCTCCGGCCGGCCGGGCTGGAGGGAGGGAGCTAGGGCGAGCCGCGGGTGGGGGTGGCGGGGAGAGCCCGCACGCCCGCGCAGCCGAGGAGGGGAAGCCGCCCAGAGGCTCCCCAGGGCGCAGGGCTCCTCGTCTGCAGCTCCGGGAAGACTGGCGTGCAAGGCTCCCCTCGCTCCCCCCTCCCTTTGCAGAACGGAGGGAGCCGGAGCGAAACCCGGGTCGCGGGGGGTGGGGGCGCTCCACTCCGCAGGATCAGCCGGGAGCGGCGGCCAGAGGCGGATGCGCGTCTCCACCAAAGGGACAGGTTCCAAGTACCCTTGAACCCCCTCACCTCTCCCAGGCGAAGAATGGGGTTCGGAAACACCGAGTGAGGGAATATGCGGGCTCCCAGCGAGAGCTCGTTCCGGCTTGCCCCGCCTTCCTCCCAGAGTAAGCACTTTTCCCGTTAACCAACGGACTCTAAGGGGCTCCTCCTTCCAGGGAGAAAGGAGTTGTCTTGCAAGATGGGCCTGACAACCTCCAGTCAAGTGACAGATAATGACTGAGCGCTCACTCTAGGAGATGCCCGGCGGTGCCCTGGATCCGAGGGCCCTCCCTGGCTGCAGGCTGTGTCGTTAGGGCCCTCCGTGGGCCTCCTGGCTCCAACCATTAAACGAGGCTCCTTCCTGATAGGAGTGAGGAAGACAAAACAAATACATATGAGAATTTTTAGATTAGCAGACACTTCAAAGGATGGGTAATAAATAATTCGTATTAACAAGAAACCTTACTTTTTATTTTAAAAAAGTTACAGAACAGAAACATCTCTAGGGACACACAAAAACTAGCAAAATGTACATATTACTGAGTATGTGTGCAGACACTTAGAGATCTCTGTCTCCAAGCTTCTCATTATTTTAAAGGAAGCATTGAGGCTCAGAAGAGACAAATGGCTTGTCCAAGGTCACACATATCCAATTTGGTTAGGCACATCCATTTTGGTTAGCTCTGGTCCTCTACTGCCAAATATGTGCCTTCTCTGCCACACATCAGGACACAAATTATACTCAGCAGTTTTGTGATGAGCATCAGCAAAAGGAGAGGCATTTATTTCCTCTGGGGCTTAAAAAAAAAAAAAAAGACTTCATGAAAGAGACCGGATTTAAGCGAAATCCTAAGGAGTGGGCAGGATCCAGAAATCTGGAAAAGCAAGATCATGCAAGGGAAGGGAGAGAGGTCAGGATGAGAGATGAAGAAGGACATGTTACAAGAGCAGCAAACATGTTTGGCAAGAGCAGAGAGCTTGCCTAGGTGATGGGGATCCATTGAAGGGTTTTAAGCAGCAAAAGAAAATAGTGAAAGCTGCTTTTTAGGATGATCAATATATCCCTGTACAGAATGGATTTGAAGGGGGAAGAGATGAGGAAAGGGGAAGGCCAGGGGGAGGAAAGAAAGGGAAGGAACTGCAGGCATAGCAAACCATTAGGAGGTCAAGGCAGCTATCAGGATGCAAGTGATGAAAGCCTAATGAAATGTGGTGGCAGGTAAAGCTGAAATCAATGAAGCTCTTCCCAACCCTGTTCTTTTAAGCCTGTTTTATAGGAAGTAGTCTGCTGTTAATTGCAGGGGACACTGTATGGAAAGGCACATGTGTCTGAGATATAATGGAAAATTGGGGGCCAATCCTCAGAGACTGCAGTGGAGCTTTTCACAGTAAATGGTCTGAAGTTTCCCTGGTCCCTTGGTTTCAACATTCAGCACCCAGGAGCTGTATGGCCACAGGCTTTGGGGAAGAATGGGCTCAATTAGGATTTCTATCAATCAACCAAAACCAAAAACCAGGAAGAGAAGGGGAAATCCTGTTTCCTTTCATTCCTTTGGAGGCTCTTAAAGTCTCAAATGAATGGCTTTGGGGACTTCCTTAGGTTCTTGAAATAGAGTTTCTCTTTGTAACACTCCAGCTCCTTACAAGGACCAGCACCAGCAGCACCACAGGGCATCTGAGTCCCCTGCCCTATGCGACTGAATCAGAATCTTTGTATGAAGATTCCTAGCTGATTCACATGTATAAGTTAGAGACACATTTCTCTATCTATTCCTCTCCTAATCTAGTGTTCTTCAAACTTTTGAGTGTTTGAGTTTTTAAGCCATATATTACACCTTACCTACACACACACACACTTTCCTAATAATTTATTTTTTTCTTTCCTTATAATTTAAATAAAAGTTTCATAAAACAACACATCTTTAATGTGTGATTCCCTTCAATATTTTCTATCCAATTTATTTCATTTAAAAAAATGCTGGTCATGACCTGCTAATTGATTCCATGACTTGCTAATGGGCTGCAATTTGTGGTTTGAGAAATATTGAGCCAAGCTATTAAATATTTTATCTTGGGTTTTGTTTCCATGTGTGTGTATCTTATCACCTCTATTAGACCATGAGTTCCTTGAGGGCAAGGTTCAGATATTTTTTATCAGTGAAATATAGATCAGAGTTAATAGAGAGTTTTGTAGGTAGCAGCAACTCAGTAACTCTTCAACAAGTAAATCAATCCATTAAGGCATAAGTGGATGGAAGCCCAGGGATTGGGGGCAAGCTGGAAGAAGAAGAGACTGAAGCTTGGAGTATAGGAAAAGTCTAAGCCAGGAAAATATTTACCTAAAACTCCAGGTCCCTGAAGCAGTATCAATGGACTATGAGCAGAAAAGGACGTTTCTAAAACACTCATGCATTCCAAATGCTCCAGTGCAGGCCAGAATCTTATTTTCCAATAGAGTTCATCTTTATTGCTTCACAAAATTCCAAACTTTGGGGACTTAAGTAGGAAGGAAAGCAGCTGAACAGCTAACATAGATTCTTAGACAAGGAAAAGAAATGGAGAAATGACAAGGACATGTCTGTGCAAATCTGACAAGAAAAGAGGGAAACCTCTCATGCATGGTCTTGTTCTGGGACCAGTGCCACTGACCAAAAGGAGGGAAGAGCTGGGACTGAATACTCTGTTGGAAGCAGATTCGTCTGGCTCTACAGAGATGCTTGGCAATTATATCTTTCCAAAACTCGAAATAGCTTCTTTTGGAGGCAGTAATATCCCTGCTGCAGGAAAGAGACCACAAGGAATGAAGAAGTCCTTATTGTTTACCAACCAACAAAATGAGGGGAGAGTATTGATTTATTTAAAATAAATAAAGTCACACCTAGAGTGTGAACAGAAGAGTTACAGTATCTCATATTATAAAGTCATCTCAAATGTCCACCAGTTCAACCTTTCATTTTAAAAGAATCTGTAGAAATTGTCACAGATTTCCTTATCATGAGATTTATAAGAAAGCTATAGATCAAGGATTTCATCTTAGACTTTCAAATTCAGGCATATATATTTTACATAGGAAAGCTATAGATGACACATTATAGGCATCTCTAATTCATTGTGAAGATAATCAATGAGTTCCTGGAAAAGGCTGTCAGTGGATATATTTATTGAGTATCTACTATAGATTAGGCACTGTAGCAGGTATTTTGCATGCTTTCATTTCATAAAATCCTCTTTTAAAAAATTCCATAAAGTAGGAGGTTTTAATCACCGTTTTCCAAATGAGGAAAGGCAGGATCAAAGAGAATAAATAACTTGCCGGAAGATTTTAAGGTTAGAAAGTTCCAGAACAGGATCTGAACAAAAGCCTGTGTTACTCCTAAGTCCATACCCTTTCTTTTTCTATGCTTTGCTTCCCAACCACGGAAGATTTAGAGCAAAAACTGATGGAAAGTTGGAAGGACAGAATTCTGATTGGGGTAAAGGATTAAATCACTGACTTGATATTACCACGGTGTGCTGAGATTCTGGGATTCCATGAAGAGTTGTTCACATTGAGGTGGAAATACTATTAAGTACTTTTGAGTACCCCCTGCTGTGCAGAATCCACAAACTGACTCAGTGGTGGTCCATTACACTTGAAAGTTAATGCTGCTGTTGAAAGCTGCTTTAGCTGCAGCTCACTAGGAAGTTTTTGCATCCGGAGAATTTCACTCCCAGTGTAAATTAGAATACTTCGGTTTTTTTTTTTTTTTTTTTTTTTTTTCAGAGTAACAGAAACCAACCTAAGTTAGCTTAAGGGGTGAGGCAGGAAACTGATTTTAAAGAATCAAGGAGACTCAAGAAATACATGGAAAGTAATGAGGCAAGATGGGAAGGTAGGAATGGAATCCTGCTAGATCTCATATTCTTTCTCTCTTTTTGTATCTCTTTTTCATCTCATTGTCTTGCTATGCTTCTACTTCTTTCCTTTCTTGCTGCAAAAGAGCTCCCTGCTTTTCTGCTTCGGTAGAAGATAATATCTGCCCCATGCATTTCTTAACTTGTCTTTGGGCCTCAACTCTGTTTATCAGGGTATCTCGTTGGTCAAATGTCCACCTGTGGCCCATCAGACAGAAGCAGGAGGATGTAGTCACAGTCCTAACAAAGCTGCTAAGAACTTAACCCTGTGCCTGAGATATGAAGTGGGGAAGGAAGGTTGGTGTAGACAGAGTGCAGAAATGTGGCTACTAGACTCCTTAACGTGAGCAATGGAATGCTTTAGAAGCAGTGTGAGGGATGTCAGTATGCACACACTAGATTGTATGTCGGAGATCACTAGGATGACATGAAGGTTGGTGATGTTACTGCTGATTTAAAGCCCTAAAATGCAACGGAGAGTATTTAAAGATCCCTGCCACCCATGAACCTATATAGATGAACCAGAATTGATAGGAACCAACGACTATCCCAGGCGTGTTAATCTGAATATTCATTCTGTTTCAATTCATTCTGATTTATTCTAGTTTACTGGGAAAAGCACTGAATCAGTTTGCAGAGAACCTAGATTCAAACCCTGCTCTGCCTTTACCTGTCATGCAAGTTATCTCACTTCACCAAAATTGGGGGTTAATAAGCATGCCCTGCCTACCTCAGAAAACTGTTTCAAGAAGCAAATGAGATAAAATCTGTGAAGCTAGCACTATGTAAAATCTAAAGCACTAAGCAAATGTAAGAAATTATTAGTAATACAAGAAATAACAGGAAGCCAATGAGTTGTAACACTTAGGTTACCTTTGCAAATATCTATTCCACCATGCTCTTTGGAGTAGAAAAAAAAATCATGCTGCAAGAAATGTAATGAATGTGAAGTGTGTTTATTCTATTTTTATGAGGTATGGTTGGGTGAAAATGATCAGTGCACCTCAAAAATGACGGATTGAAAGTGTACGGTTTTTAAGAAATAACGAGAGCCTTCAGTAGCAGTAGTAGGACTAACATTACCAAGAATAACAATATCAGCAAAACAGTAATAACAATAATAACCATATATTTGCCGTGTTCTGCGCCCTGTGCTACATGCTTTCCACCCATTCACTCACTGAATTCATATAACCTTTCCAGCTGAGTTCCATTTCTGTCCCTGTCTTAAAGACAAGGAAACTGAAGCAAGGCAAGTTCATAACTTACCCACAGTCTCAAAAATGACAAGTGGCAGAGTCCAGATTAAAACTCTATTTACTTAATTCCAAAATTAAGGTAAGTAACCAATATACTATTCTGCATTTTATACCCTTAGAAAAAATGAGATAAATGGAAAGTTTTGGTGATACAAAAAAGTATTATAAAAAGGGAAACTTCTAACAATCAAAATGATTCCATCATAATCCACATATATTTGGGATGTATGTGTTTTTCCATTGAATATGGATGGTCACTAAACCAAATTTAATTTAATGACTACACAATCTATTAAAATGGATTTTTATTTTTTAATAAAGGGCAGAGAGAGAAAGAGAGAGAGAATCCCAAGCAGACTCTATGTTCAGTGCAGAGCCCGACATGGGGCTTGATCTCACAACCCTGAGATCATAATCAACAATCAGGCGCCTAACTGACTGAGCCACCCAGGTGCCCCCCAAATGGATTTTTAAATGGCAAACCAATTATTGGTGAAGATGGTAGGTAACAAGAATGCCCATTCATTGCTAATGGAAACACAAAATGGTATAGCTACTTGGAAAACAGTTTCACAGGTCCTTAAAAGCTAAACATAGTGTCACCATACAATTGAGAAATTGCACTCATATATTTACCCAAATAATTTGAAGATATGTCCACACAAAAACCTGCAGGCATATGTTTATCACAGCTTCATTCATCACCAAAAACTGGAAGCAACCAAAATGTCCTTCAGTAGGGAAATAGATAGGAATCCCTGGGTGACTCAGTGGTTTAGCACCTGCCTTCACACCCAGGGCATGATCCTAGAGTCCCGGGATCGAGTCCCACATCAGGCTCCCTGCATGGAGCCTGCTTCTCCCTCTGCCTGTGTCTCTGCCTCTCTCTCTCTCTCTCTCTCTCTCTCTCTCTGCGTCTCTCATGAATAAATAAAGAAAATCTTTTAAAAAATAGGGAAATGGATAAACAAACTGTACTATATCCATATAATATATACAATACAACAATATTCATCAATCAAAAGGAATGAGCTATCAATTTATGCAAAGACACAGAAGAACCTTAAATGCATACTGATAAGTGAAAGAAGATAGTTTGAAAGGGCTATACACTATATAATTCCATTTATGTAACATTCTGGAGAAGGTAAAACTGCAGGATGGTAAACAGATGAATGGTTGCCAGGAGCTTTGGTGGGAGGAGGAGGATTGAAGAGTGAAGCAGAGAGGATTATTTTTAGGTTGGTGAAACTATAGTGTAGGATACAATAAAGGTAGATAAATGACACTGTGCATTTGTCAAAACCCATAGAAGGTTATAGCACAAATAATAAATCTTACTACATGCAAATTTAATTTATTTAATAAATTAGGAGACCAGGTGATCCAGGAAGGAATACAGACTCTTAATTACAAACGTGTGAAACACTCTCACTGAAAGAAGTGGAGGAAGAAGATGCTGACTTAAGTAACTACAAATGAGTGGAGCATATATGACTAACAGCTAAAGGAACTGTACATAAGCACAATTCTATAGCTGATAAAGTTGTTTCTCATGAGGGCATGTGTTAACAATTAAGAAACCACTATAAATGTCTACTGGAACTGAACAAATATCTAAAGGAATGATTGTGGGAATCTGGTTTCTCACTTTTGGAGTGGAGTTTCAGATAAGCCATGAGAGAAGGCTAGAATGATCTATGTAATAATGGAGTTGGAGAGATCATTATGAACTCATGCAGATACAGATGGATACATATAGAAATTATTGTATGTGAACATGCATACATGTATATACATGCATATATTTCTTTGTTTTGTCATCTGAGGACTAAAACATACATATATTTTCTTGTTTTTTCATCTGAGAAGGACTAAAAGCAAAGACATGCTGTAACAATGAGTATGCCTAGCACCCAGATCCTAGTTTCTGATACCATTTTCCAATTAAAGGAAAAAAAAGCAGAACATCTTCAAGAAATGGCTGATTCTAGAATTAAGGCTAGAAATATACAAAATGAGGCTGGAGCATCTTGTAGTGTCAGAAAGTAAGGAAGTGCTCAAAATACACACACACACACACACACACACACACACACAGTATTGGGGGTATGTCAAATGGAGAAAGGAGCTAACTAAAAGAGTTCCCCGCAGCCAAAGGTAGAACAACTGGAAAAACTAAATAAAGTAATATTAAGTTACAACCCAAAGTCTGAAATAAATATTAAAGTGTCCACACTGATATAAATAAATGATTAAAAAAATAAAAAAATAAAAAAATAAAAAAATAAATGATTGACCTAATAAATAAATAAGTAGATACAAATCTCCCATATAGAAGAATTCCAAACATTTTATGTACATACTCCCGCCTCAAGGAGATAAAGCATAACTCTTCATCCCATAAGCGTGGGCAGGGCATCTATGTCACTTTCTTCCAAGAGCACAGTATGTAAGGAAGGATAAAAGAGGAACTTTATAATGGAGAAAGCTCAAAAACCCTGCCTCAGCCAAGTGATCAAGGTTAAGATGAGCAGTGATGTCATGTTGAGAGTATGCACTCTTGATGTGATGTGATGAGAACAGCATTTTGCATCTATGATCTTCCTCCCAAGGACTCATAACCACAGTCTAAACATGAGGAAAACATAGAACAAATCCCATTTGAGGGATATTCTACAAAATGCCTGAGCAGTGCACCTAAAACTGTCAAAAATGATCGAAAACAGAGTTTGAGAAGCTATCACAGCCAAGATGCATCTAAGGAAACATGACAACTAAATGCAATGTGGTATCTTAATGGAATCTTGGAACAGAAAAAAGACATTAGATTAAAAACTAAGATGTCTGAATAAAACGGACTTTAGTTAACCATAATATATTATTGGTTCATTAATTGTGACAAACCTATCATACTAATTTAAGATGCTAATAATAGGGGGAAGTAGATATGATGTATGTGTGTATATGGGAACTCTCTTACTAGTTCAGTAATTTTTCTAGATATATAAAACCATTCTAAAGTAAAAAGTTTGGGCAGCCTAGGTGGCTCAGCGGTTTAGCACCACCTTCAGCCCAAGGCCTGATCCTGGAGACCTGGGATCAAGTCCCATGTCGGGCTCCCTGCATGGAGCCTACTCCTCCCTCTGCCTGTGTCTCTGCCTGTCTCTGTCTCTCATGAATAAATAAATAAATAAAATCTAAATAAATAAATAAATAAATAAATAAATAAATAAATAAAGTAAAAAGCTTTTCAAAAGAAGTAAATAAACAAAAGCCCCAAAAATGTGAAGCCCCGGGAGATAGGCTACAGGAAATACATAGCATTCTTTTCTCAAATAATAAAATATATATTTATTTATTTTAGAGAGAGTAGGGGGAAGGGGAGAGGGAGAGACATAATCCTAAGCAGACTCCCTGCTGAGCAAAGAGTCCAGCCTGGGGCGTGGGGGAAGGAGGGGGGACTTGATTCCACAACCTTGAGATCATGACCTGAGCCAAAATTAAGAGTCAGATGCCCAACCGACTGAGCCACCCAAGTGCCCCTCGGATAATAAAATATTTAAGGCAGAGAAAAAATCCATAACAAAACAAAAATGAAAACAAAACTAATTTAGACTCATCAGTGAGAAAAAAATAACAGTTAATTTTCCAGACAGGCCAATGTCCCATTCAGAATCATTAGAAGCCTCATGTTGTTGTCAAAAACAATCTTCTTTCTCATTTTTCTGCTTGCTAGACCTGTTCTGTTCATATTTAATGGCTATTTAGACATCCCCAAGATAATATTGATCTGTGTCTTAAAGTGGAATTGATTATTCAGCGTGCCGCTATTAAAATGTCCCTTCATTGCATAGGCATTTGCCTGAGTGCACATTAATGTTATTTTGTCAACAGCATGTATTCAGTAGCTATTAGATTCGATCTCTACTAAGCAGATAAAATCAAACTTCATGAGGAGAGTTTGATTTAGGTTTAGAAACCAATAACAAAATGCAAGTGTGGATGTAAAAGACCGTGTGCCAGTTTATTTATGGGACAGAAACAGAGGCAATGAGGAAATCCTTTAAAAAGATGACTGTTTTCTATCATCTTGGGGATTCCTTCATAGAGAAAAATGTGTGTATGGTAACTGTGGCCATTTGAACTGAGTAAAACAATTAGGAGGTGATTCAAGTACTCATTTCCATCCATTTTCCTCATCTATTCATTGGCTTGTTGGAGGAAAGAACAGCAAAATGAAGATTGCCAGCCAGTTCCAAATTGCTAAAAGAAAAGACGCTGCTTTCCATTATTCACTGGCTATGGTGAACTAGACAGAGTTCAGCTATTCTTTTGGATTTCAAAAGCTGTATAATTTTTTCACCAATGCTTTCCCCATACAGTATTTTCTTTGGAAAACATGTTTTATGTGAGTCCTTTTTGTTGTTGTTGCTGTTTTGAGTCACACAGATATTACCTCAATGCAAGATATTTGGTCTCAGAGAAAATGTTCCCAGGATGAAAATGTGAGACCCAGCATACCAATAGAACCAAATATTTACCACTCTGGAATCTCATGACATTAAATTATATATGTGAGAGGAATTCTGTGAGTTTAGAAAACCTAACTGTAACAAAATATTAAAGTGCAATCTCATAGAGTATGACCCAGCAATTCAATCCCTAACTGTACACCCCAAAATTGGTATTAGAACAAAAATGTGTACAGGAATGTTCACAGCAGGGCTATTCCCCATAGCCAGAAGGTGGGATCAACTCAGATGTTCATCAGTTGAGTGGATAAACAAAATGTGGTATATCTATACAATGGAATATTATTCAGCCATAAAAGGAATGCTATGTGCTACAGCATGGATGAACCTTGAAAACATAGCACTAAATGAAAGAAATCAGACACAAAATGTCATGTATTATATTATTTCACTTATATGAAGCATCCAGAATAGGAAAATCCATGGAAACTCAAAGCAGATGGTGATTTTGACGGGACTAGGCAAATGGGAAATGATAAATTATTTCTTCCAGTGGGAGGATAAAAATATTCTACAACTATATAGTCGTGATGGTTGCAAAACAGTGTGAATGAACTAAGTCACTAAATTATATGTTTTAAAATGGTTGAAATGGTGAATTGTATGTTATGTGAATTTTATACCAATAAAAAGTTATGAGTGCCTGGGTAGCTCAGTCAGTTGAGCGACTGACTCTTGGTTTCACCTCAGATCATGATCTCAGTGTCCTCAGATAGAGCCCCGTGTTGGGCTCTTCACTGGGTGGGGAATCTGCTTGAGATTCTTACCCCATCATTTCTCTCTTCCTCTGCTCCTCTCCCCTACTGTGTTCTCTCTCTCTCTCAAATAAATAAATAAATAAATAATATATAATAAATAAATAATATATAATAAATATATATAATAATAAATATATATAATAATAAATATAATAAATAAATAAATAAATAAATAAAGCCTTTAAAAATTTTTTATATGTATGTCATGAGGACACATGCTGAGGAGCACCTGTACACTGAACCACCAGCTTGCATAATTGTAACTACAGATAAAATTCATGTGGAAAGCAGCAGGAATTAGAAAACAAAAAGCATAGACACTGCACAGGCAAAAGAACACCAAGAAAAAGAGCTGCTTTGTTCCCAGGACAATCAACTCCCTATTGACACTCTGCCACTCATCTGTTCTTTGCTACCACAAACATCAAAAGTAGAAATAAAAAAAGCAACCTCCCATCAGGCAGAGGAGCAGATGGAATTAGGATGGTCTGTCAGGTCAAGAAGAGGCTGTGGTGAGTACATGGACCATAGATGGCATCTGAGAAGTGCATCCAGAATATCCAGTGTGGTCTGCAGAGCCAATGGCAGATCTGGCCAGATTGCAGATGGAGGTGCTTAGCAGACCCATAGATATCAGAACTTGACTGGAGGGACATTAGACAGGTGGAGAAGACTCAGAGACAGCTGATCAGTGAAGAAGCATAAACGTGAGAAGGATACAGGGTGTAAACAGAAATCACAAAGGAAGTCAAGTCACAGTAGCATTTGCCAAATACATTGGGTGTTAAAGTTTCTTTTTTTTGACTGTGGTAGGACCTCTTTTATTACCTCCCAAGGCACTAGCATTTCATGAGTCAGAGCAATGGACAGATGAGTTAAAGCCAATGATGGTTCACAGAGTTAGAAGATAAATACTGATTATAAGAGCCAAACTTCCATTTGTATGGTGCTGACAATGGGCCGGACCTGAGTGAAGAACATCACAAGGATTGTCTCATTTAATGCTCACAATTACCCCTACAGGACAGATATTGTCCCCATTGGATGGGTCCTTGAAACTGATGTTTGGAGGGGTCAGGAAATTCTCTCAAGGTCTCACATGCAGCTAGTGGCCTAGCTGGGGTTTGAAAAGCCAGAAGTCTGAGTGCAGCACCTGCTCTTTTACTCACAGAGCTATCTTCTGTAGCTGCCCTCCTCACAGAAAGTGCTCAGGGTAAAGCTAGTGGGCCCTGCAATAATCTGACTCAAGAAATTTTCAAAGGGATTTTGAAAGACTCATAGCTCACCAGTGATGATAGCACCAAAACCAGGATGTGAACCCATGTGAAGCAAGAAAGAGATACCAAAAATAGACCTAACATTCTTCATTGCAATCTACCAGTTACACAATCATCACCCTTACTCAACAAAGAACCCCTAGGAGGTAAGAACCCTGAGTTTTCCACCACAGTGATGAGCACAGTATGTGGTATACAGTAAGCCTTTAATAAACATTTTTTTAAGAAACATAACTGTATTGCTGGTATAGTGAGTGATAGGAATAATAATAGTTGCAATAATAGTATAAAGAATTTAACCTAGGCTTAGAGATGTGCACTTTGGGATGCCTGAGTGGCTCAGTGTTTGAGCATCTGCCTCCTGCTCAGGGAGTGGTCCTGGGTCCCAGGATTGAGTCCTGCATCAGGCTCCCCATGGGGAGTCTACTACTCCCTCTACTTATGTCTCTGCCTCTCTGTGTCTCTCATGAATAAATAAATAAAATCTTAAAAAAAGAAATGTGCATTTTAGGGAACATACATCCCATCCACCTCCCAGCACATGAGAACATGCCATTACTGCATATTACGGACAAAGAAACAGAGGTGTAAATGAGTTTGCCAAATTCAGCCATCTAGCAAAAAGTGAGCTGGGTTTTAAACCCTAATTTCTATGACTCCAAATGCAGATGTTTCCACCTCTTCTGTTTTCTATAATATATTACCCATTCTTTAGTGAGGAAAGAGTGGAATATTGTTGGATTATGTACATTTTGGGGAAAAAATTGAAAATTGTAATCTAACGTTAGGCTTAAAAAAAGAATGCAAATTATACATGTGCTTTGATTACAACTGTAGGAAAATGCACACACACACACACACACACACACAAATGAACCAGCAGGAAGCCTGGAGAATAAAACAGTTGTATAAGAATGATGAGACTATGGATAATTTTTTAAACATTTTGCTTAATTTTGCTATAAAATTATTTTAAGAATAACTAAAACTTGAACAAATACAAGTGTAGTAAAACAAATTATAATGTGCCCACAAACTGATTGCTTTAGGCAGAATGATTGCTTCCTGGGCTGTAGATCCAGGATAATTATATGACATCTCTGGTACCACATTTTCTTCAAGATACAGCAGAGCTCTATGAAACGGGAATTTTGAGGCTTCCTGAATTCTCCAGTTATGATTAAAATTTTGAAAATATGATCTACTATTCTCCTCAGTGGAACATTCAAAAATATCACTTGCTGTAAATGTAACTTCAAACCAGTTTCTTCTTTCATATAATCTATGAAATATTCTCTATATCCATGTATATTAAGTTTTATTTCTCCTGAAAACGTCAACTCTGCCATCAGTCATTCATCCTGGGGCCAGTTATCTTTTTAAAAGTCAGGTCAATATATGGCACTTCCCTCCTCAAAAACCTTCCAGCACTTGCCATATAAACAGGGAATAGTCACAACTCCAAGCCATGATCTCTATTCCCTCCTACCATCCTCTATAGGCTATATGCTCTGCTCACAATTTGCCATTTACATTCATGATTTCATGCCTTTCTTGTAAAAGAGACTTGGTCTCTAATGCCTTCTCTCATTTGTCAAGTTTTTACCCAAGACTCAAGATAACTGCCTCTGTTAAACCTTTAATAATACCCTGCACTCCGCATCCTGGTATAAATGACTCACAGTGTTGCAATCCCAATGTATAATATTTGTATCACTCATAGCTTAATATACCGTTGTTTATGATATGATAATAGTAGATAAGATTTATCAAATACATTAGTTGGACATTTTACATGTATCAGCTCATTTAAAATAATAGCTCTAGGAGCTAAGTACTATTAGCACAATTTTAGAAAAAGGAAACAGAGGCTCAGGATGATGAGGTGTGTCCCCCAAGAGCACAGTGGGTCAGCATCAGAGATGATCTTTGAACTCAGGTGTGTCTGAGACAGAAACTTGTGCTTTTAACCACTACATTAAAGAAAAACCTTTTTTCTCCAAATTTCCAGTTGTCTGCCTGAGAAATTAATCGGAGGCAAGTGGTTTGGATGGCAGAAACATATGCATTTGATGTATATGTCAAGTGTTCAGCTTCAGTGCCATGCTGAGCCCAAGGCAAAAGGAAAAATCAGTAATACTTATTCTGTCTTTATTTAAAATTTGGTATTTTTTCCATCATGGAATTCCTTGCATTTGTTTTGATTTTCAGAATATTACATAAAATATTGTTTGTCTTGAATACAGACTTTGGGGCATCCTTGTGAACTTTACACTCACAATGAGTGCCTAACTTTGATGACTCTGGTCCTGGTCCTCCTTACCACAGTGTCTGAAACACAGAGGCCACTCAAAAATTAGCTTAGTTATTTAATTTATGTGTCAGTCTTTTCCACAAGACCTCAAATTCCTAGAAGACAGTGATTGTAAGTTTTTCCTTTTAGGATTCTTGCTAGCTTCCACAATGTATCTTTTCACAGATCCTCAAAAAAAAAATATTTTGAATGAAACTCTACCATGGTACAGTCCTATTTCTCAATGCTCATTAGAAGGTAACCTTTTTAATGAAAAACCTGAAATATGACTATAGTTTTAATTTTCCATCAGCTGTCAGATCAAACAGTCTGTGACCAAAAATACCGAAGTAAAATTAAAGGTCAACATTGTTTCCTATAAATCCTTCCTCAAAGTTTTTCTTCACTGAAAGTCTTGAAGAACCACTTTTCCTTTCTCTCAAGGATACCTTATAACACTATAACTAATCTTGCAAACATGAGGGGACTCCTGTTATTAATGAGTCATTAAACTTTTATGACTAGAAATACAGGCCAAGGAGTTGTTTCCAAGTTTCCAAGTTTTGAAAGATAATTAGTTAAAATTAGTTTTCTCCTATAGTTTTTGTGCTGGCAAAGCCATTGAATAACCTAAGATGCTCCATAGTAGTTGTTAAATCAAACAGCCTTGGTTTATATTCTAGCTCCATCACAAATTGTGTGGCATTAACCAGCAATAGAATCTCCTCAAACTATATCTGAATAATGGAGATCGGAGTAGTACCTCCTATCAAGGGGTTGTTATAGGTTTTAAGTGAGAAAATGCTATGTCTATCTCCCATCCAGTAATTGCTCAGTAATTATTAAGAAGTTTTCCATTGAATACATGTATATTGAGAAATAATATATGTTAGTTGCTGGGTTAGGCATTAGGAATGCAGGTTAGAACAACCACACAATCAGTGGTTGTTAAAGTAAGCTGTATTCATTGAGCATCAACTGTATGAATCACTCTCCTAGACACTGTAGAACAGAGAGGAAAAAGACAAAATCTCAGCCTTCAAAACCGGAGTCTAGAAATGGTATTCATTTAAAATTAAAGAGGAAAGGCTAGGGAGCCTGGGTAGCTCAGTGGTTAAGCATCTGCCTTTGGCTCAGGTTGTGATCCTGGGGTCCTGGGGTCCTGGGGTCCTGGGGTCCTGGGGTCCTGGGATCCAGTCCCACATCAGGCTCCTTGCAGGGAGTCTGCTTCTCCTCTGCCTATCTCTGTCTCTTTCTCTGTGTCTCTCATGAATAAATAAATAAAATCTTTTTTAAAAAGGGAAAGGCTACTAGTAATTAAAGTACAGAAAATGATAAATAAACGTGAATTTGTTAAAGATGCACCAAACTATATGACATTATTGCCAATTCAGTGTAAGAAGGCTTGGAGGGAAAATTTTGCATCTTTGCTCAATTATGTGAAACAAATATTTTACTCCAGGAAAATATAGAAAAAAAAAAACTGCATTAGCCTGAGAGAAGATGCAGATTCTGGCGACAATCTGTGCTAGTAATGATATCTTATTGAAGTTATTTCACTTTTCACTTCTAAAACAGGGATGTTCAGAAAATTGGGGGAATCTTCTTTGTTAGTTTGTCACTTAGGTCCTGGGAGCAGATGCATGACAGCATGAGAAGCACAAGAAGAGATTTACTGAAGGACATTCCGGTAAAAGTGCTGTGGGGTGAACTGTGTTCTTCCCAAATTCATATGTTGAAGTCCTATCCCCAGTACCCCAGACCATAACTCAATTGGGACATAGGCTCTTAAAAAAAAAAAAAAAAAAAGATTTATTTATTTATTTATTTATTTATTTATTTATTTATTTATTTATTTATTTTATGAGAGAGAGCACAAGCAGGAGGAGAGGAAGGGGAAGGGCAGAGGGAGAGGGAGAAGAAGATTCCCTGCTGAGCAGGGAGCCAAGCAAGCAGGGCTCAATCCCAGGACCCTCTGGATCATGGGATCCTGGGATCATGACCTGAGCCAAAGGCAGATGCTTAACCTCCTGAGCCACCCAAGTGCCCCTGGATATAGGCTCTTTAAAGAGATAATTAAGGTCATTAGCCTGGGCCCTAATCCAAGCTGTCTGTTGTCCTTATAAGAATAGGAGATTAGCACCCACACACATGCACAGAAGGAAAACCATATGAGAATATAGTGACAAGGCTGCTATCTACAAGACAAAGAGAGACACGAGAAGAAACCAATCCTGCCAATATCTTGATTT
This sequence comes from Canis lupus baileyi, assembly GCF_048164855.1. Taxonomy (NCBI): domain Eukaryota; kingdom Metazoa; phylum Chordata; class Mammalia; order Carnivora; family Canidae; genus Canis; species Canis lupus. The sequence goes on from NC_132841.1 coordinate 54,934,866, forward strand.
TAGAGTTCAAGCCTCTAGACTGTGGAAGAACAAGCTTCTGCTGTATAATCCACTCAGTCTGTTGTACTTTGTTAGGACAGCCCTGCAAACTAATACAGAAGGATAAAGCAGAAAGAGAACAAGAGTGGTCAAGAAGAGCCATTAGGCTCCAGTGTAAGCTGGACACCTATAAAAGGGAAGATAGAAGAAAGGCCACTTGTGTAGAAAGAGCCTCATACTGCAGTGCAGTTCTGAAAAAGTCTCAGGCAGGCCAGTGGAGAGCTGGAGCACAGACTGCCCGTTAGAGAAGTGCCCCATTGGGCAGGAATGGCCTGGCTATACTGCTGTGTCCAGATCCCAGAAGGTATGCAGCTGGAGTTTATTGTACTTCTCAGAGGAACTTCTCACCTGAAAGGGGATCTCAGTGGCATGCCTCTATAGCAGTCACAGTGAAGGTATTTTGAAAATGCTAAACAAAGTTATTATTATGGCTTGATACTGTTGCTACTGCTACTACCACTAAATTTGTTCTTTCCCTAAATGAAGGACAAAGACTTGGAGGCCTCTGCTGGGTTAGACTCCAGTAGACTCCAGAACCTCAGTCCTTACAAGAGTACTAGAACATAGGCCCCTGCTATATAAAGATATAATGTGAGGTGACTTCTCCATATAAAACACCCATAATTGACCTACCACCTTCCCAATATTTCACCATTAGAAATGTATTAGTGTTGTTTAAGATGTGTGTTTGTAGTATTCTCTAATTAATCCAGATCCATTAGCACCAAGTCTGTGTTCTTCATCCTTGTACTGAAAAAAATTCTCCATGGGAGGAAGAGGGAAAGGATAGATGAAGAGGATCATATAAAGCTATTATTCTTATAATGTTTAGTAAAGTTGATGGTCAGGAAAGGTCAGCAAATTCTTTTTGGCTGGTAAAAAATATATAGAGTATAAAATGAGGAAAACCACTAGGGTCCATAAATTTTGAAAGGCTAAGAAACATTAGTGTAGTACAAACCAGATCTGAAATTTTAATTCCTCTTACAAGCTTGAAATTAGGTCCCTGGTCAGCTGCCTTCCTTTGAGGCCCTCTGGTTTCAGAGAATTTATTATTCTTTTAGCAGTGTCATGTTTCTTAACTAAAAAGGTAGTCTGGTTAGTCAAATATGTTCTTATTAATAGGAAGTTTAAATAGAATCTATATAAAGTCAAATAATTTTCAAATATCTTAAATTAAACAAAATATGCTTCTCACCAAACTTTACACAATTTCATTTTTGCCCTATGATTCAGTAGCCCCTTAGGAAGATTTTATTGCTCCCAAACTTATCACTAAGAGAGAAACTACAAAGAGAAAGTCAGAAGGAATTAGCACTCATTGGGAATCAACTTTATAGAAAGGACTGGACAGGGTACTCCCTATATATTAGCTCACTGACACCTCAGAGCAACCCAATAACATAGGCACTCCAATTTTATATGTAATAATAAAGAATCTTGGCAATGTAAAGGATGGACTTAGAACTTCATACCTAGAGAGGCATAGAACCAAGAGATTTTAACCAGGTTGAATCTTATTTTTACTGGATAAGAAATGTGTTTGGCTGATAGTAATACAGACAGTGACTTTAAAAAAAAAAGTGTTTTTTTTAAATTTTTAAAATTATTTTATTTTATTTTTTAGAGTAGTAGTTTACTTTCATGGAAAAAAGAGTCTAGAGGTAAGCTACAAAGTGCTGGTAGAGCAGCTCCATGAAGTCATCAAGGACCTAGAATCTATCTTTCTGTTTAGCTATCCATAGCTTTATCTTCAAGGACAAAGATAACTGCAAGAGTTCCAGCCATCACCTCCAAATTCCAGGGAGGAAAAAAAGGAGAACAGCAAGGTACAAAAAGGACAAACCTCCCAGGTGAGTCAGTTCCTTTTAAGATACTTTTCTTTTAAGTTCCACATATAAACTTCCCCTTGCTTTGTCTACCTCCAGCTACAAAGGGCACTTCACTTCCAGAATCTAACAGGAGGAAGAAAGGAAGAGCGGATATTATGTAGTCTGCCCTAGATACAAAACCCATGCCATTTCCATTTTGCCTAGCTGCTAAAGGATAAAGAAGTACAATGGGCTAAAATAATGATTTTCAACTGGTGAGTATGCCCTCTCCTCAGTTAAGAACAGTATTCTTAGTGAAGATTTGTTGCTTATAGGAGTAAATTGTAATCATTAGGTGCTTTGGTGGGGAGACAAAAGAAAACTGATCAGATATTTGAGCTGGAATTTGAGTGACCTTGATGTATGAAAAAGTAACCTAAAACTTAAATTCCTTGAACAATCTCCAAACCTTTAAATTGACTAGGTAGCCAAGGAGGTTTTGAGAAAATGCCTAGAAAAATAACTGAGACTAGAGTTCTTTCACTTTATAAATTAAAATATTTAAATAATCTTACTTGTAACCTTATGTTTCTCCTTATGAACACGAGGGTGAGTTTATTTATTAGCTTGAAAATCAGATAAACCAGGTTATTTATATAAATGCACACACGTGTGTTTTCTAGTATGTACATCAATGTGATACTAAAAGGATTTAGACAAATTTATAAAATCATATGAAAGAGTTTCATAAATATCAATTTTATGTGTCCATGTGCTCTAAATGCAAAGACATGTTCTTGTTAGGATCATTAAAGCAATGTATGTGAGAGCTAGAGGCTTCTTAGAGATTATCTTGATTACTTCATTTGAGCACTAGGCTTCTACTGTCTATAGCTCTCCATTTTCTGGTATATTCTTGTCATATGTGTGACCACTCAGCACCATTTAAAGCCTTCCTTTGCATGTGGGCTTTCCTACATCACGAATCTTGCCTTCCCAGGGTAGAAACTAGAACCAAAAGAAGAAGAAGAAGAAGTAGAAGAAGAAGAAGAAGAAGAAGAAGAAGAAGAAGAAGAAGAAAAGAAACTAGAACCATTTTTTTCCAGACTTCCTAGCAACTAGGACATAGTCATTTTATCCAGGTTTCTCTAGTCAGTCATTCTCCCTTGGGACTTATGTTCAGGAAGGAGCAATGTGTAGGCATAGGCATGTAGAATCTACTTTCTGGTGACCATGAAGAATAAACAAGTGCTGAAGACATGGGTAGCACTGTACACATTATCTGTGATGTCAAATTTCATGTCTGTTTCCAGCAATTGTGGCAGCAAAAGAGTCTCTAGTAGAAGACACAGAGAAATTTGGGCATTTTTCTCTATAGTCGCCAAGCCTAGGTCTCTGCCCTCTATAAAGATTCTGTCTTTTAACAAATCCTTTTCTGCCAAAATGACTTAGCACAGGAGTTCTGTTATTCTCAAATAAATATCATAGAGGATATACATTATTTTACAGATGGAAAATTGAGACTTGTAGAGATTATGGTTTATCACATCTGATGATTTGATAGGTAACTGGGTAAAATAGGCATGAATTAAGGAATCATAATCATCATGATAGCCAACAGGCATCAGCAGGAATTGGGAGAATATATGTGGTGACAAATCCTGGGGTTGCTAATAAGGGGGAATAGGACATTAAGTTGGATAAAAGGGAGTTTCTGTCATAGAAGTCCTCTCCTGCGACAGAGGATCACATATGCTGGCAAAGACTCCAGGAGACAGTGATAACACAGAATTAGGATGGCTCTTAGCAGTTTGGCCTAAACTAAGTGAAGTAGAAATGCCAGAACTATCATGGCAGATGATCAAAGAAGAGATCAAAAGGCTAAAAAAAAAGTGGATACATGCCTAGAGTATACTTATTATATAAGGCTAAAAACCAACAGTGTTCTGGGAGGGTACCACATTTTATAATTCACTTGGGAATACTGGTGAGCCGAGAAGCTCAGTGGTGTCTGTCCTTTCATAGACCAGAATGAATAGGAAATTATTTTACAAACCAGACTCTGTAATAGCACTGAGGATGATAGGAAATATAAGGGGTGTTGCTTGACTATTAGAATCAAGTCACAATTATCATATTGCAATTACAGTCATAGTGCAGCCAAGGAAGTCTGACCTGCAGAAAGCTACAAAATCAGTTAAAAGAACACAGCATCTCTAGGAACAAGATAGATGGACAGCCAACAATGGCAGTGCTTAAACCATGGGTCGGCAAACTAAGGCCTCCAGGTCAAATCCAACCTGTTTTTGTATAGTTCATGAGCCAAGATTGTTTTCACACCTTTTAATGACTGAAAAAAATCCAAAGACTATTTCATGACATGTGAAAATTATATGACTTGAATTCAGTATCTGTAAACAAAGTTTTATTAAGCACAGCCATGCTTAGTTATTTACATATTATTGTCTGTGGCCACTTTTGTCCTACAATGGATGAACTTACTAGTTGTGATAGTCACCTTATTGCTCATAAAGCCTAAAATATTGGCTATCTAGCCCTTCACAGAATAAGTTTGCCAACTCCTGGATTATAATTATACAATCAAAAGAATATCAAAAAGACTGAAAAAAAAAAAAAAAGACTGAGGCCCACTCTACAAATAAAACCTAAACTATTCCCTTCCTAGTTTCCTGATACAAACTAGTTTTGAGGGACACCTGGGTGGCTCAGCAGTTGAGCATCTGCCTTTGGCTCAGGGCGTGATCCTGGAGTCCTGGGATCAAGTCCCACATCAGGCTTCCCGCATGGAGCCTGCTTCTCCCTCTGCCTGTGTCTCTGCCTCTGTGTGTGTGTGTGTGTGTGTGTGTGTGTGTGTGTGTGTCTCATGAATAAATAAATAAAATAAAATCTTTAAAAAAAAACTAGTTTTGAGAAAGGAATGAATTGTTGGATAGTGCCAGGGCCCCAGGAGGAAGGATAGAGCAACACTTCAGTAAGTGTTGGGAGTAAGGGGCACTCCTTGCCCCTCAAAGATCTATCATTATTTAATCCAGCAAACCAAGAAAAGAGTAATACTCAGATATTTCAAGAATTGTTGGACACAGGATCTGAGTTGGCACTGATATCTAGGGATGTCAAGTGTCATCACGTCCCCATTTTTGAGTGGGAGCATATTGAGAGAATCAGGTAATAAATGGTGTATTGGCCAGGATCTGGTTACCAATAAATCTACTTGTTCCATGATCCAACCAATGGACATTTCTAAAATCTGTGACCGTATGATTGGCATAGGCATACTTGGTACCTGGGAGAGACCCCCATATTAGTTTCTTGTCCTGTCACAGTTTGAGGAAAGCCAGTTGAAAACTTCTGAAACAGGTTAAGGCAATAAATAAAAAATTGTATGAAAGGAATGGGTCAGTTGCGGTCCCATAGCAAAGATTAATGCCAAAATTAAAATCTTTTTTTCCCAAAATTAAAATCTAAAGTATGCAAAGATAATGCACTCATTATTCCCATCTAATTCATAAGTTTAAGTTTGGCCCCTATAAAAACTATGTGGATTCTGGAGAATGAGAATGGACTACCACAGATTCAAACAAGCATTAGTTCCATTGTACCTGCTGTGCCAAAAGTGGAAACTGTAATAGAAGAGATCAAGACAGCCCCAGGTACAAGTTATGTAGCCAGTGGACTGGTGAGTGCATTCTTTTCCATCCCTATCAGGAAGGAAGATCAGGAGAAGTTCAAATTTGGATAAAATGACAGTATACATTTATAGTTTTGCCTCAGAGTCACATTAACTCTTCTGCCCACTGTTGGATCTAAACTATTTGGACATTCTGCAGAGTATGACGCTGGTCCACTATATGGCTGACATCATATTAGCTTTTCCAGATAAGCAAGAATTAAGTATGTATATTTGACGACTTGATAGGACAGGTTCTGGAGGCGGTAGATTCTAAACCTAATATATTTGTTAGGATTCAGTCAGGCAAATTTTATATAGGGAATTAGCTATTGACAGGATTTTGGCTACTAACAACTAAAGAGAACTTGCAAGAATACAGGAAGCACGGAAGCAGCCACTACTTAGCTAGAACTGAGGCAAGTACCCAAGTACTTAGAAAAGAGCCACCTAAGTTGCAATTCTGATATCATTGGAGCTGTGACCCTTTGGATGGCAGAGAAATTTGCGTCTGAGATGCTGCAGTCCAAGACTAAGGAGAAACTGCCTCCTGGGCTACCAAGAAAGCTTGCTGGGAAGCTGCCAATAGGAAGCATTGCTGAATTCACTGAGAAATTGGCTGGAGCCAGTGGAATTTACCAGATGTTTCCTGTAAGTTTTAGCTGAAACTCACTGGGAGGGAGCTCTATTAGGTGTCCTACATATCTGCTCTGCCGCCTAGAAGCTAATAACAAGGAATGTATACCAGAACCCCAGAAAAAGAAGCCCCTTTCTCCTGCAGTGACTCTCTAGGTACTAAAGTTTAACAACATGCTCGCTGGCAAAGAAATGTCTGTGACATGCAACTCCAGTATTAGAAACAGGGCAGTTATAAGTAGATTTGGAGCTGACAGGCAATAAGTTAGTATCAGGCACAGTCCACTCCTTTGAATGTTCAGCTTCTCTATGCATCGTTCTATATACATTTGAATTTAGGTACAATGAATCAGATGCACTCCACCTTACAAGATAGAGCAATCCTTTGTACAAATGAAGAAGTCCTCACTCTTTCCCCAAGAAAAAGAGGCATAAAATCTCAAAACCTTTGTATCTATGTCAGACTATATTAATTACTCCTCAAATTTAGAGTCTTGGTGAATATTTTGTTAACTGTACATTTACCTCAAAAAGTCATATACATTTACCTCAAGAAGTCATATAAACATTAGTAATGAACAAAAAAAGAAAAAAAGAAAGTCATAAGCATATGCAAATATAACAAGCAAAGAGAAAATAGTCCTTGTTTCTGTAAGTGGTCACAGAGGCTGGAATTGATGTCTGTACTTCTTTCTTCCACTTTTCATTCTATATTTTCTTGGCCCTCAGTCAGGACCTAACCTGGTCAGAGTTCTCACCTGGTGGAGTAAACAAACATTTATTTCTAAGGGTTCAAATCCTAAATGAGTAAGGACTTTGAAGATATTTGTTTCTCATGTGAGTGGCCCCCAAAGGGCATCCACTACAGAGAAGACTGAATAACTCCCCCTAAGAGCATACACATGGATTTTGGGAGAGGAGACAATGCAACAGGAGTAATTCCTGCCATTACTCTTGCTATCTGAGCATGATTTACTTGTACCTTTTTCACATGCCTCTCATTCATTATTCCACTTGATTGATTGTATGCACACTCAACCTAAGGCAAAGTGTGCCAGACACACCTGGTTGATAACAAGAAGCTCAGGTCACATGGAGATCTGATGTACCATCATTAGGCATATAGTCTCCACTGAGGACCAGCAACAAGCAAGAAGTTGTTTCTCAAAAATAGTAATAGTTATTAGAAAAAGAGAGCAGAGATTTGCTTCAAAATTATAGATATCTATGCTGTGATCTTTTGGTGCTTGTCAGAGATGCTATACAGCATTCCTAGTGGCCACAGATAATTCAAGTATAATTGAATCATAGGATCATAAGGCCCAAGTGATAGAGCAGCTTATAATGCAGTTTTTTTTTGGGGGGGGGGTTTTTTTTTTGACAGAAAAAAAGAAAGACAAAAGTCTCTTAATTTATTTGATACAAGGCTGGGGAAGAAGAGGACTGTGGAATTACGGCAGAGGCTTTTATATTTGCTCTCTCAGTTGAGATTGGCAACTCTACAAGGTGACTTTGTAGATAGGTTGAAGTAGCACCCTCAAATGTGGCATATATTGACTCAATATATAGCCGAGTCCGAAAGGTCTACCAAGCATTGTGCCTCTTGTTTCATCATGTGTGGTACAAGATTGAGCAGCCTATATTTTCCCTTGGAGGATATATCATGACATATTCCAAGTGAGTGAATCCAAAAAAAAACTTCACTGAAGCAGTGGGGCCCTGAAATTTTATGTGCTTTATTTCCTACACCCCTTCATTCATATATTTTTTCCCAAGGCATCAAATTACTTTCTACACCCTGCTTGTTAGATAAAAATAGCATAATATAACCAATGTAGTATACCAGTGTGGTATTTCGTAGAGGTCAAGATGATCAAGATCATTGCAGACTATATTATAGCAGAGAGCAGAGTTAATGTAACCCTGAGGCAAGATGTAAAGATATACTGTTGGCTGTCCAGAGAGAAACATACTGCTCTTGGTGGCCCCTGAAAATTGGTATGGAGAAAACATCATAGCCCAGGTTAATAGCTGCATACCAGATGCAAGGGCCATGTCATTTTGCCCTAGTGAAAACACTGTATATGAGGTGAAAATTTGCAACTAGAAATCAAAACCTGATTAAATTTATGATAGTCCACAGTGCTTCAAGATCCACTCAACTTCTGCATCAGTCCACCAGATGGGTTAAATGAAGATGTGATATGTATTACACGCTCATATCTTTCAAATCTTTGGTGGTGTCATCAATCTCTGCAAATCCATCAGGGATACTGTATTGCTTCTGGTTAACTGTCTTGGTATTGGGAAGTTCCAGGGGCTTCCACTTGGCCCTTCCTACCATAATAGTTCTTACTTGATGTGTCAGAGAAATAGGTGGATATTCTCAGTATATCTCTTCAGATTATATATTATGGAACTGAAGCAAATAATCATGGAATTGGTCTGGTTGGGGGGAGGTAAACTAGTCTATGTATGATTCAGACATGAACTAAGAGTTCATCTATAACTTGATTGCCATAAGCCTCTTACTTTGTGTCTCAGGAATGAGACTTCATTCAAAGCCATTGTCTAGTAATCTCTGAAAGTTCTGTACATTTCCTTTTCCTCCAATGCTTAGTCTTTCTAGTATGGCTACAGATTCCTTGCAGAAGGCTTGGAGGAAGATTTATAATAGGTACTTGTGGTGATGTTACAAGGTCTTTCCTCAAGGGGACCCAGACTTCATTTCAATCAAGGAACCTAAGAGTCTGCTAATTAGTATAGGTCTGGAAAGGTGGCTCTAACTAACCACTGTGGTAATACCAGTAAGATTTTCTGTTACCAGAGGTAGAGGTTTCTTTAGTTATATGGATCAAGCAATATGCTAGAAAGTTGTCCATAAATTTTGTTACTGAGACAACACAATCAGTTAAATACTTCTAAAAGGCTGTATAGGCCAAGGCCTTCTAATTACCGGTATGTCCCTGCTGCTCTTTATGGTTGCAAGGTGTGGCCAGCTTATATTTAGAAGTCTTGCCATTTGGCTTCTGCTCCTCCATAATACCATCATCCTTTTTGAAATCAAGGAATGTCTTGGTTGTCACACATGCTAGGTAAGAGCCAGAGGATGAAAGAAGCAAGGAAAGCACACCAGAAGTAGACAAAAAAGAAAACAAAAAAGCCAAAGAGACCTTCCAGCATCCTCTACTGGCAAAGGTTTAACTACATGTGAGCTAGCAAAAAAAAATTATGAAATATAGCTCTAGTATCATAAGTAGGGTAATAAAAGGTAAATTTGGAGCTGATAGACAATAAAATGATAGCTGTCACACTTAAGAATGTTACCTTGAACAATTTATCAATTAAAATGGAAGACTGCCTCCATTGAGTGGGCTCAGAGCAGTAAAAGTCTCTATTGCAGGTTCATGATATGGTGCAAACAGCCCTGACTTGTGGGCTATATATCATATCAGTCTTTAGGTTTTAAAGATATTTAAGTAGGAAGCTATTGTATAGTGTTATGATACACCTAAAAAAGAATCACATTGTCAACACTACAGGGTAGTGGAGAAAGGCCATATTATTTGAAACAGAAGACTATCCACCATTAAAAAAAGCTTTTCTTGGTATTCAACTAGATGCTGGTAAAGACAAAGAACCTAATCACAGAACATCAAATGACCATGTGGAAAGAACTGCCCATCATGAGCTGGGTTCTTTCAGACCTACCAAATCATAAGTTTAGAAGGGTCCTAAAACAACCCACCATAAAGTATAAGTTTTTGGTCATTACTTCTTCAAATAAATTTTCTGTCCCTTTCTCTTCCTCTTCTCCTTCTGGGCATTCCCCCCACCCTGCCCACTCAAACCTTAGGAAAAAGACAGATATCTAGATCTAGGAACCCCAGTGAGTTCCAAAAAAGAGATACCCCAAAATACCCACAACAAGACACATTGTAATTAAAAACTCAAAAGTTAGAGATAAGGAAAGAATCTTAAACGCATCAGAAGAAAAGAAAAGCGTTATAGACAAGAGACTACCATAAAACCATCAGCAGATTTTTCAGCAGAAACTTTGCAGGCCAGGGATCCCTGGGTGGTGCAGCGGTTTAGCCCCTGCCTTTGGCCCAGGACGTGATTCTGGAGACCCGGGATCGAATCCCACATCGGGCTCCCGGTTCATGGAGCCTGCTTCTCCCTCTGCCTATGTCTCTGCCTCTCTCTCTCTCTCTCTCTACCTCTCTGTGACTATCATAAAAAAATTAAAAAAAATTAAAAAAAGAAACTTTGCAGGCCAGATGAAAATGGTATCACATATTCAAAGTGATGGAAGGAAGAAAACCTCCAACCTAGAATATTCTACCTGGCAAAGTTAACATTCAGGATTGAAGGGGAGATAAAGAGTTCCTAAGACAAGGAAAGGCTATAGGAATTCATCACCACTAAACTAGCATTCCAAGAAATGTCAAAGGGATTTCTTTAAGCTGAAAAGAGAGGGTACATATTAGCAACAAGAAAATATATGAAAGGATAAATCTCACTCTAAAGGTAAATATATAGTAAAAGCAGTGGAGTAATGACTTATAAAGTTAGTACAGCAGTGTTTACTACTAGTGTTTTAACTAGTAGTGAAAACAACCATGATTACAATAATTAGGTAAGGGATACACAAGATAAAAAACATGAAATGTGACATCAAAAATATAAAGCATGAAGGATAGAGTGAAAGAGAGCTTTAAAATGTAGACATAAGTTATTATCATCTTAAACTGTTACAGGTATATTATTATAGGTAAGACTCATAGTAACTAAAAAGCAAAAAATTGTTACAAATACAAAAGCTAAAGAGAAAAGTAAGCATACCACTAAGGAAAATCTTCAAAGCACAAAGAAAGAGAAATAGAAGAAGGCACAGAGAGGAACTACAACCAAAGCCAGGAAATAATTAACAAAATGGCAATAAACACATACCTATTCCTATCAATAATTATTTTATTTTTTAAAAGATTTTATTTATTTATTTGAGAGAGAGACAGAACAAGCAGGAGGAGTAGGAGAGGGAGAAGCAGGCTCCCCACTGAGCAGGGAGCCCAATGTAGGGCTCTAAGTAACTGAGCCACCCAGGCACCCCTCAATAATTACTTTAAATGTAAAGAAACTATATTCTTCAAACAAAAGACATAGAGTGACTGAATGGGTAAAGCAAAACAAAACAAAATTTTAAAAATATGCCCCATTTATGTGTTGTCTATAAGAGATTCACTTTCAAATTTTTTTTTAATTTTTATTTATTTGTGATAGTCACAGAGAGAGAGAGAATGAGGCAGAGACACAGGCAGAGGGAGAAGCAGGCTCCATGCACCGGGAGCCCGACGTGGGATTCAATCCCGGGTCTCCAGGATAGCGCCCTGGGCCAAAGGCACGCGCCAAACCGCTGTGCCACCCAGGGATCCCAGAGATTCACTTTCAATGTAAGGACACACACACACTGAAAATGAAGGGATGAAAAAAAGATATTCCATTCAAACAGAAAACAAAAGAAAGCTTCAGTAGCTATCCCTATACCAGACACAATGGACTTTAAAACAAAGACTGTAATAAAAGACAAAGAAGGGCATTACATAATGATTAAGGAGTTAAATGAATGAGAGGATATAACATTTGTAAATATATATGCATACAACATAGAAACACCTAAATATATAACGCAAATATTAACAAACTTAAAGGGAGAAATAGATAGCAATACACTAATAGTACAAGACTCTAATATACCACTTAATCAATGGATAGATCATCTAGACAGAAAATCAATAAGGAGACATCAGCCTTAAATGACACATTAGAACAGATAGACTTAACAAATACATATCAAACATTCCAACCAAAAGCAACAAATTAACATTCCTCTCAAGTGTATCTAGAATACTTTTCAGGATTGATCATATATTAAGCCATAAAATAATGCTTAATAAATTTATCAGGAATGAATTTGTGTTTTTAATTAATTTATTTATTTGAGAGAGAGAAAGATAGCATGAGCAAAAGAGAAAGGGAGAGAGAAAATCCCCAAGCAGATTCCCCGCTGAGCATGGACCCTGACACAGGGCTTTATTCCAGGACCCTGAGATCATTACTCAAGTTGAAATCAAGAGCTAGCCACTTAACAGACTGAGCCACCCAGGTGATCCAACAGGAATGAAATTGTATCAAGCATCATTCCCAACTACAATTATAGGAAACTAAAAACCAATTACACGAAGAAAACTAGAAAATTCACAAATATATGGAAATTGTACAACATGCTACTAAACAATCAATGAAAAAAAACAATCAATGAATCAAATAAATATTGAAAGAGAAATAAAGAATATGTGGAGACAAATGAAAATGGAACCATAACGTACTAAAATTTATGGAAAGTAGCAAAAGCAGTTCTGAGAGAGAAATTCATGGTGACAGAAGTCACCCATCCCATTCCCATCAAGAAATGGGAGAAAGCTCAAATAAACCACCTTACATTACATTTCAGGAACTCAAAAAACAAGAACAAACAAGTCCAAAGTTAGTAGAAGGAAGAAAACAACAAAGATTAGAGCAGAAATAAATGAAAGGGAGACTAAAAACACAATAGAAAAGGTCAATGAAGCTAGGATTTTTTAAATAAAATTGAAAAACCTCAGCTAGATTTACCAAGAAAAAAAAGGGAGACGGTTCAAATAAATAAATTCAGATCTGAAAGGGATGTTACAGCTGGTACCATAGAAATACAAAGGATCATTAAGAGATGATTGTGAACAATTATATACCAACAAACTGGACAACCTGGTGGAAATAGATAAATTCCTAAAAACATGTAACCTACCAACACTGACTCATGAAGAAATAGAAATCTGAACAGACTGATTACTAGTAAAGAGTCTGAATCAGCAGTCAACACTTCCCAACAGACAAAAGTCCAGAACCAGATGGATTCATTGTGAATTCTAGCACACATTCAAAGAATTATTACCAATCCTCAAGCTCTTCCAAAAAACAGAAGAGGGGGTACTCTCCCCAACTCATTTTATGAGGCCAGCATCACCCTGATAGCAAACCAAACAAGGATGCCACAAGAAAATAATATTAGAGGCCAATGTCTCTGATGAACATAGAAGCAAAAATTCTCAACAAAATATTAACAAACTAAATTCAACAACACATTAAAAAGATCATACACCATGACCAAGTGGGATTTATTCTAGGGATGCAAGGATGGTTCAATAGCTGCAAATCAATCAATGTGATATACCATATTAACAAAATGAAGGGTAAAAATCATATAAGTATCTTAATACATTAAGAAAAAAGCATGACAAAATTCAACATCCATTTAATGTTTAGATAAAAAGTCTCAAAAGATTACATATAGAGGAAATATACCTCAATGTAATAAACGCCATATATGATGATCTCACAGGTAATATCATACCCATACTTTAAGATCAGGAACAAGACAAGGATGACCACTCTCACCAATTTTGTTTAACATCAAATTGGAAGTCCTAGCCAAAGTAATTAAGTAAGAAAAAGAAATAAAAGTCATCCAAATTGAAAAGAAACAAAACTGTCACTTTTTTGCAGATGGTATTATTTATAGAAAACCCTAAACATTCCATCAAAAATTGTTAGAATTAATAAATGAATTCAATAAAGCTGCAGAACACAAAATCAATACACAAAAATCTGTTGCATTTTATATGCTAATAATGAACTATCAGAAAGAAAAAATTAAGAAAAAGTCCTTTATATAATTACATCAAAAAGAATAAAATATCTAGAAATAAGCCTAACCAAGAGGTGAAAGACCTGCATGTTGAAAACTGTAAGACATAAAGAAAAAAATTGAAGACAATACAAATACATGGAAAAATATTCCACGGTCATGGATTGGAAGAATTAACGTTAGAGTGTCCATACTACCCTATATACAGACTCAATGCAATCTCCAAAAAATGCCAGTGGCATTCTTCACATATACAGAACAATCAATCCTAAAATTTGTATGGGACCGCAAAAAAACCTTGAATAGCCAAAGAAATCCTGAGAAAGAGAAACAAAGCTGGAGGCATCACACTACCTGATTTCAAACTCTATTACAAAGCTATAGTAACCAAAATTATATGGTATTGGCATAAAAAATACATGGACACATCGATCAATGGAATTGAGTAGAGACCCCAGAAATAAACCCATACATATACAGTCAATTAATCTACAACAAAGGAGCCAAGAATACACAATGGGGAAAGGACAGTCTCTTCAATAAATAGTGTTGGGAAAACTGGACAGGCATGTGAGTATAAAATTTGGGCACTATCTTAACACCATAAACAATAATTCAAAATGGATTGAAGACTTAAATATAAGACCTGAATCTATAAAACTCCTGAAAGAAAACAGAGGCATTAAGCCCCTTGACAGGTCTTGGTGACAATATTAAAAATGGGCAGAAGATCTGCATAAACATTTTTCCAAAGATGACATACAGATGGCCCCCAAGTACATTAAAAGATACTCAGAATCATTAATTATCAGAGAAATGCTAATAAAAACCACAATGAGATATTATTTCACATCTATTGGAATGACTGTTACCAAAAAGACAAGAAATAACAAGTATGGGCAAGGATATGGAGGGAAGGGAACGCTTGTGCATTGTTGGTGGTCATATATATACTAGTGCAACCACTATGGAAAACTATATGGCAGTTTCTTAAAAAATTAAAAATAGAACTACCATGCAATTCAGCAATTCCACTTCTGGGTATTTATCCAGAGAAAATGAAAACACTACCTTAAAAAGATATATGCCACCCCATGTTCATTATTTACCAAAGCCAATATATGGAAACAATCTAAATGTCCATTAATGAATAAATAGCTAAAGAAATTGACAAGATATATATATATAAGATATATATATATA
Organism: Canis lupus baileyi; assembly: GCF_048164855.1. Classification (NCBI taxonomy): domain Eukaryota; kingdom Metazoa; phylum Chordata; class Mammalia; order Carnivora; family Canidae; genus Canis; species Canis lupus. The sequence continues at coordinate 54,949,990 of NC_132841.1, forward strand.
TATATATATCACATTTTATATATATATATGATAATTATATATACATTTATATTATATATAAAATATATTTATGGCATATATTGTATATTATTAATTATTATATCTATTAATGTCATATACTATATAAATATTATTCGGCTATGAAAAAGGAATGAAATTTTGCCATTTGCAAAAACGTGGATGGACTTCAAGGGCATAAATGCTAAGTGAAATAGTCAGAGAAGGAATGATGCCATGTAATCTCTTTTATATGTGGAACCTAAAAACAAAACAAAACAAAATAAAACTAAAGTCATAACTATAGAGAACAGAGTAGTGATTGCCAGAAGCAGGGGGTGGGGAGTGAGAGAAATTAGAAAGTGTTATTAAATAGTAAAGAAAAAAATCAATAGAATAAAGGACAAGGAGATGAATAGAAAAAAAAACACAAAAATTTTTAAAAATTTAAAAAAACGATAAATGGCCATTTATGTTCAGGTCTACTAGAACTCAGAGTAATACAACACATAATAAAATTGAGATACACACACCTTATTGTATTGCAATTCTTTTTTAGGTATATACTATTAGAGAGGCCCTTGCATATTTGAACAAATAGATTTATACTAAGAATCCCAGCAAAATTGTAATTGGAAAAACCCAAGTTCCCATAAAAGGGAAATGTATAAGTAAATTGTGGTATTTTTTTAGTCTGAATTTTATTTTTAATTTCTTTTAGTTATTTGTATTTATTTTTTCTTCAAATTATTATTTAAGTTCTGGTTAGTTAATACAGTGCAATATTGGTTTCAAGAGTAGAATTCAGTGATTCATCAATTACATACAATACCCAGTGCTCATCACATCAAGTGCACTCCTTAGTACCCATCACCCATCTAGTCCATCCCCTACCCATCTCTCTCCATTACCCCTCAATTTGTTCTCTATCTTTAAAAGTTTCTTATGGTTTGTTTCCCTCTCTCTTTTTCTCTTTTTCTCTCCCTTCCATATGTTCATCTATTTTGTTTCTTAAATTCCACATATGAGTGAAATCATATGTATTGGTCTTTCTGTGACTGAGTGACTTTGATTTTGCTTAGCATAATACACTCTAGCTAAATTGTGATGTATTTAAGAAAGAAGGAAAGGAAGGGAAGAAAGAAGGAAGGAGGAAAGGATGGAAGGAAGGGAAGGATGGAAGGATGGAAGGAAGGGAAGGAAGGGAAAGAAGGGAAGAAGGGAAGGAGGAAGGAAACCAAGCAAGCAGTATATATGGAACCAAGCATGAACAGGGCCAGAAGGCATAAGTAAGAAGTGCAAGCTGATAGCTGATAACCCAGATTTCCACAATGTCCACATGTGTTATACTGACTCTTCTCCCTCTACTCACATGTATGGCCATGTTGCAGGGTGGTCCCTTATGACCAGCTAGCAGAGGAGAAATAGACCAAACATGGTTCATGGGCCAAACAGCTCATTATGTGAATACAAGCTGAAAATGGACTGCCATATTACTGCATCACTCTGAAATGTCCTAGAAAGTCAATGGTGAGAGGCAGTCCCCTCAGTGGGCAGAGTTTTGGGTGGATGCTAATAGTCACCCACTTTGTGTGGGAAGAAAGTAGGCTGGAAAAAGAAAGATTCAAAGATCAGGAACAAAGGGGTCCAAGGGAGAAGTATGTAGATGAACTATAGGTGTGAGAACCCAGAGTAAATGTCTTTGATTCAGATGTTAATAACCACCAGAGAATATCAACAATAGAAGTGGTACTGGCAAGCAAATAGACCAGATGACTTGGCAAGGGGACATCATCCAACCTCTGTTGTTGACCACTGCAGGGCTTTACAATGTGACCACAAAGGGAATAGTCATGGTGGTTGGGATGGAGGCTAGGCATTAGCCCAGTAGTAAGGGCAGCCCCTCTGGAAGGCAGATCTAGCAACTATCAATGCCAAATGTACAACTTCCCAGCAAAAGACATCATACTGAGCCCCCAATCTAGATATATAATTCCAGGAGATTAGCCAACTATTTGGTGATAAGTTGATTATATTGGATTCCTTCCATCCTGGAAGGGATAGCATTTCATCCTGATGCAAATTGAAAAATTCTCTTGGTATGGATTTGCCTTTCTTTCCCATAAGATCTCAACCAGCACTGCTATATGAGGGCTCAGGGTGTTTGATCCATTAGCGGAGGATTCCATTAACACTGCCTCAGACCAATGAAGAAAGGCAATGGGCAAATGTCCATGGTTTTGTCCCATACCTTACTCTTAGAAGCTGATGGCCTGATAGAGTAATAGAATGGCCTTTTGAAGGTATGCCTGAGGGACCAGTGTGGAGATGCTACACTGATTATGGGAATTACACTCTAACTCAATGATTCTCAATGATTTGTATATGCTGCTATGCCCACAACAGCAGAAAACATGGGTCCTGGAACCAAGAAATGGAATTGGAGTGGTTCTGCTATCATTCCCAGAGACCAACCTGGGGAATTTGTGTATACTATTTTCAAGAATCTATGCTTTGCCAACCTAAGGATGCTAATTTCAAGAGTGCAAGACTTCTACCAGAAAACACTGCACATACTGTTAGACTTTAAGTTATGATTGCCACTGTGTTGTTTTAGTCTTCTTATACCAACAAACCAGCATGTAAAGAAGTGTCACCATTCTGCAAATGCTCATCAGGAGGAGGTATATTTGGTACCCAGATGATCTCCAAGAGCATCTCTTGGTACTCTTGCCGGTTTTGAAGGCCAATAGACAAGTACAGCTGCACACCTGAAAATAGTGAGCAGAGGCTCAGAATACTCAAAGAAGGTCTGAGTCACCTCACTAGGTAACCTAGGCAAAAGAGGTACTACCTGAAGGAGAAAAGAGGGGAAAATAACGGAGTTTCCATTGATTCTGAGACTAGCTACCATATCAGAGACTGCAATCCACTCAACTCATACTGCTTTTTTTTTTTTTTTTTTTATTTCCCCAGGAAAAAGAACAAAGAATCCTGGAGGAATTGGTACCAGATTTAATGAGTTTATTATCTGAAGCAAGCGGGTCTGCATAGTGCATACAATTAACCAGTGGATGCTGTGGTGTATTATCCATTTTCACTTTTCAATATCGAGCTAGCCATTCCAGCAGTTTCTAGAAGTGTTGCCTGCTGATGGCTCAGAGCTGTGTTCCTTCGCAAGAATTACTCTCAGCTCAAGTATATGGCCTTCTTCTTGGGAGTAATCTGGTAGATGTAGGATTATGGGGTCAGATGTCAGATAACCCTACCCCCATTGGGACATTTCTGAAGTGTAATTCCCGGCTGTATGATCTTTTTGTAACTATGTAAGAGATTTCCTTTTTTTTTCTTTTTCAGATTTCTTTTTAAAGTAAGTTACATTTAATAATACAAAGGATATTAAATATAAAAAGTAAAACTATGAAAAAGGAAACATTAGGAAAAATAAAAGAATCCTAGAACTATATTTTGTATACATTAGGCAAAAAGTATATTAATAAAGATAAAAGAGGGTCACTATTAATAAATGGTTCTACTCACCAGAAAGACATAATTCTAAACTGATATGGATGTAATTAATAGCTTCAAAATGTATACAGTCAAAATGTGCAGAATTACAAAGGATGTTATATAACTACCATAATGAAGAATATTCTCAGTAATTGGTAGATTGAGTATACTAAAAAGAAAATTAGGATATAGAAAGTCTAAACAACACAATTAGCATGAAAGTCAACAAATTAGGGATCCCTGGGTGGCGCAGCGGTTTGGCGCCTGCCTTTGGCTCAGGGCGCGATCCTGGAGACCCGGGATCGAATCCCACATCGGGCTCCCGGTGCATGGAGCCTGCTTCTCCCTCTGCCTATGTCTCTGCCTCTCTCTCTCTCTCTCTCTCTCTGTGACTATCATAAATAAATAAAAATTAAAAAAAAGAAAGAAAGTCAACAAATTAAAAGGATTAGTTTGCTACCAATCCTCTGACCACAATGCAACTAAATTAAAATTCCAAACATTTTTAAAAGCTCAGTAAAACATAAAATGTCCATATATTTGAAAATTCAAAAGCACATTAAGAACATTAATGGTCCATGTAAAATCATAATAGAAATCAGAAAAAATTTAAATTTAAAACTAAATGTCAATTAAAATATTACATATAAAAATTCTGGGATATAGAAAGAGCAATATTTACTAGGAAAATATGTAACCAGCTTTAAATACACATTTTGTTTATTTTTCTTCTCGTTCCTTTTTTTTTTTTTTTTTTTTTTTTTTAGGTGAGCTCTTCACTCAACATGGGGCTTGAACTCACAACCCTGAGATCAAAGAGTTGCATGCTTTATGGACTTAACCAGTCAGGTGCCTCTAAATACACATTTTGGAAATAAAGGCTAGAAGTAAATGAATTAGGCATCCAGTTTAAGAAACCAGGACTAAGTTGTGATATCCTCTTAGGGAGGAATTCAAGGGTAACTCAACATTAAACTTCAATTAATGTAGTTGCTTATATTGACCAATTAAAAGAGAAAAATCACATGACTCATCTTAATAGATGCAGAAAAAAAAGATTAGATGAAAGTCACCATCCATTCTGAACCTTGAAAACATTATACTAAGTGAAGAAGCCAGATACAAAAGATTCCATGATTGTGTAACTGCATGTATCTGATGTATACAGAAGAGGCAACCCATAAAGATAGAAAGTAGATTAGTGGTTGTCAGGGGATATAGGAGGAGGGGTAATGGCGAGTGACTGCTAACGGGTAGGAGGTGTCTTTCTGGGGTGATGAAATGTTCTGGAACAGTGGAGACAGTTGCACAACACAGTTACTATAGTAAAAACCATTGAATTGTACACTTTAAAATGGTGAATTTTATGTGAATTATATCTAAAAAATTTTTTAAAGTAAATTACTTTTAAAATAAACTACTGGCACGAATAACACATGGTTGAATGCTTAAAAACCTTATACTGATGAAAAGAAGCCAGACGGGGTGCCTGGGCGGCTCAGTGGTTGAGCATCTGCCTTCTACTCAGGTCTTGATCCTGGGGTCCTAGGATTAAATCCTAAATCAAGGATCCCCTCAGGGAGCCTGCTTCTCCCTCTACCTATGTCTCTGCCTTTCCCAAACCCACCCCCCCCCCAAAAAAAAGAAAAGAAGTCAGACGTAAGAGACTTATACAACTCTATTCATGTTAAATGCTAAGTGCAGTGACAGGAATCAGTGCCTACCTAAGGCAATAAGACAGAGGGAAACCTTTCAAGGTGAAAAAATTAAGATAAATAATACTCAGCATCTATTCATGTTAAGCATACAGGAGTAGAAAGAACTTTAGCCTGATAAGACACATATAAAAAAAACCAAACAGGCAAAAAAAAAAAAAAAAAAAAAAAAACCTCACAAAGTTTTAGGATAATGGTAAAATGTTAAAGTATTCCACTTAAGGTCAGCTTTGGCCATCACCACTTTCATTTGATCTGGTGCTAAAGATCCTATTCTATGTACTCAGGTGATAAAAAGCATAAAAGGTATACAAAAGCATGAAAACTGAAAAGGAAAAAGACAAAATACCTGGTATTTGAAGACAACATAATTGTCTCCAGAGAAAACTCCAAATAATCCGCAGATAAATTATTTTAATTAATTAGAGAGTAATGTATTTCGCCTAAGACTTATAATGGAAGTCCATTTTTTCAGTCAACCAGCTAGAAAAGAAAGCTTGGCTGCTGAGAATTCCACTTGGATCATTTCACCAAAGATATTGACAGTGTTGATGGTTTGTAAAATCCTCCATGCCCTTCTCCATCCTGACGGGAAGTCATTGCAGGGGAGGGAGTGGTAGCCTCAGAACCCTGAAACTGTAACTTTTTTCACAATGCAGTCAAATTCCATCTTTATTGGGCATTTTCTCTGCATGGAGCCCCGAGCAGGGCCAAGGTGCGGCCAAGAGCACCAAGGCTTTCGTAGGTGGAACTGAACCTGGTGCATCTGAACTCAGGAATTTGTCCTTTACCTTTTTGGTGCCTGGGAAGGTCTTTGCTGCACAGCCTTTGTAGAGCACAATGCAGGAGGAAACTATACCCTTGGAATAGCTATGATTTTAGGATTATAGAGGATCCTCAGAGGTCGTAGGAAGATAAAACTGTGTTAAAATGATGTCAAGGTTCTGATTTAACCCCACTAAACCCAAAGATTTCCAAGTGCTTAAACAGTTTTATGTGTAAGTAACTATCCATTTAACTTGATGTAAATTCTCACACAGAGAGACACTGCCGTTTTTGTAGGCATCTGTGATTTATCATTATTTTGCTCCCAGGAGTAAAAACGGACTATCAGCAACATAAGAACACAAACTGAAAAAGAGGAAAAATACATATTTGAAGCTTTTAAAAAAAATCCTTATATGATTGAACCAATTCTCAATCAGTCTTGTTTAGTACTAGTGCAAAATTCTAGATTTTAAAAAGTGAATGAATATGTAACTGGTCCAACTTGGAACATTCCATCCAACCTCGCCTTCTTACAGGTGAGGGCACTGATTACAAAGTGCATAATTTAAATGTGCAAAATGAATGGGTGAATTCTGTGATGAACTGGAGAGCATATGTCTCACCCAAAGGAAGCAGTGGATACCCAGCTACCACTGATTGTTGCATTAAGGAATTGCAGGCCCAGTGGGGCCACATATTCTGATGTTTTCATGATAAACCAGGAATCAAACAATTTTTAATGAAATCCCTTGTTTTTTAAAGGTTGGTTCATGGGACACCTGGGTGGCTCAGTGGTTGAATGTCTGCCTTTGACCCTGGGGTCCTGGGATTGAGTCCTGCATCAGGCTCCCCGCAGGGAATCTGCTTCTCCCTCTGCCTATCTCTCTGTCTCTTTCTCTGTGTCACTCATGAATAAATAAATAAAATCTTAAAAAAATATATTGGTTCATTTCCCTCCCCACAAATACTGTACATGTCATAATAGAGACATCTGTCATCTGTCAGAATTGGGATTTAAGCTGCCATTTTATGGCTTCAGGATAAAATGATTGGCCCAGTTAGCTGCAGGACTAGATAAAAAATCCAGTCTCTCCAAAGAAGACATAAAATAGTCAACAGGTACATGAAAAGGTTCTCAAATCATTAATTATCAGGGAAAGACAAATCAAAACCACAATGAGATATCACCTCATACCTGTCAGAAAGGCTACTATGGAAAAGATAAGAAAATAAGTATTGGAGGTAGAGAAGAAAGAGCCCTTGTGTACTGCTGGTGGGAATGTAAATTCGTACAGCCACTCTGGAAAGCAGTATGGAGGTTTCTCAAAAAATTAAATATAGAATTACCATATGATCCAGCAATTCCACGTCTGGGTATTTATCCACAGGAAAAGAAATCATTGTCTTGAAAAGACATCTTCACCTCAAGTTCGCTGCAGTATTATTTACAATAGCTAAGACATGGAAAGAGCCTAAGTGTCCATGGAAGGATGAATGAATAAAGAAAATTATGTGTGTGTATGTTTGTGGTGTGGTGGAATGTTGTTCACTCACAAAAAAGAATAAAATCCTGCCATTAGCAACCATATGGGTGGATCTTGAGGGCGTTATGCTAAATGAAATAAGTTAGACAGAAAAAGATGTGTCCTGTATGATCTCATATATATGTGGAATCTAAAATAAATCTAAAATAAGCTAACTCATAGACACAGAGAACAGATTGGTGGTTGCCAGAGGCAAGGGGTGGGCGAAATGTGTTAAGATGGCCAAAAAGTACAAACTTTTAGTCATAAGATAGGTAAGTCCTGGGGATGTAATGTATAGCATGGTGACCATAATTTACAGTACTGTACTGTATGTTTGAAAGTTGCTTAGAGAGTAGATCTTAAAAGCTCTAATCACAAAACAGAAAACAACATTTCTAACTATGTGTGGTGATAAATGTTAACTTATTGTGGCGATCACTTTGCAATATATACATAGATTGAATCATTATGTTGTACACCTAAAACTAATACAATGTTATATGTCAATTACCTGTTGTTGTTGTTGTTGTTGTTGTTTTAATCCATTAATGTTGTTTAATCATTTAAAACATGATCCCACACCAGCACTCTCTTGACCCTAGATTGCCAATCTAGAACACTCTAGATTTTAAATTCATCATTGTTTCCCTTATTGTATTTCCTAAGTGAGATATGTCTTTCTTAACCATGTATATTAGAATAGAATATCTAAAGTTGGGTGGGAAACCCTATAGGAAGGGAAAGGAAAGAAAAAAAATGTTAAGGAAAAGAAAATAATACTGCACTGAATTACAATTAGCAAAGAAGTGTCTGACTTAATTTTCTATGTATTTAGAAATATAGAGCATATATTTCCGGAGAGTGTTTTGTATTTACAGCATGTCTGTCTAGTTATACGGCTGCAATATAATTGTTTTCCTGCTGAGAATTATGGCAGTGAAGTTACTCTGGGTCCTATTACAGCTAATTATAGTCTTGCTCTGGAATTTAAGAGCTCCCCTGCAAAGCTCCCTGCTCTCCAGTTATACACAATGGACCTGGAGAGCACTCTGATTCTACACGTGATTGTCATTCTCAGGCTCCCGCTAGAAATATGACATTTGGATGTTTAAGGGTATAAATTACCAGAAATGAGTCCAAGTTTATTAGAATAATTCTGACTTTCAATCATATGAAAAAGGAACACCATTGTGTAAAGAAAAAAACATATATATATATATATATATATATATATATATATATATATATATATTTCAAACTAGGTCCAGAGAATGACAGCTACCGATTCTCTCTGGTCTGATGTCTACAAAGATGCAAGGGTGTGAGGTGGGTACACAGCTGCTCTGGGCTATCATAGTTTGAGCAGAAGCATGTAAGTTCACCACAACAAAGGTAAAAAAACTCTCTCTTTAATTGATAAACTTCCATGGGGCTCAGAGTTGAAAGACCAGAGTTGTTTCTAGCAATGTCACTTACTACCCTAGGGATATTTTAACAAAACATTCAACTTATTGAAATTTCATTTTTCGGGGCACCTGGGTGGCTCAGCGGCTGAGCATCTGCCTTCAGCTTAGGTCGTGATCCCAGGGTCCTGGAATCGAGTCCCGACAAGGCTCTCCACAGGGAGTCTGCTTCTCCCTCTGCCTCTGTCTCTGCCTCTGACTCTGTGTCACTTCTGAAATCAATAAAATCTTACAAAAGAAAGAAGGAAATAAAGAGAGAAAGAAAGAAATAGAGAAAGAAAGAAAGAAAGAAAGAAAGAAAGAAAGAAAGAAAGAAAGAAAGAAAGAAAGAAAGAGCGAGCTTGGCTCAGTGTCTCCCTCATAGAAAGACGTTAATAGCCTTTCTCTTCTGCATTCATATTATACTGAATTATTGAATCTTTTTTATCGTATTACCAGAGGGCTATTTGCACACGCAAAACATTGACTAAGATCATCCCTTCTATTTTTATGGTTGTGATCATTGATTTTTTTTCACCAAAAATTGAAAGATTTTTGTTTAAAAAAATCAAACAGTGCACAAAAAGTTTCGTGGATTTTAGAAACAAAGCAAAGAAGCTAAATTCAGAACTTTTGATCTTGAAAGGGTCTGTTTTACTGTCTTCCCTAGAGCACATCAGAAGAGGAATGAAGGGATAAAGAAGTTGGAAATTTTTACCTCGAAAAATCCTCTGTGGCAGGGAGGGATATTTCTCCCCTCATTTTTCTAATCCATACCTTTATAACATTTATTTCTTAATTTTATCAAAGTAGTTTTTTGTGTGACTTAGAAGGTGAAGAAGACCACAGGGCTTAGACATGGAATAAGCTGTGCCCCACTCAGCCTTGCTGTCCCCCAATTCTATTATTATTTATTGACTTACTACTACGCAAGATGATGCTCTAGCTCTCCAAAACCTTCTCATCCTATACCAGTCCCTCCTCTCAACCTTTCAGTGAAATCATATAATACTTTTTAGGTTAATCAATATGAGTGTTCACCTAATTTTGGCTCCAATTATTTGTTCATAGCTGTGCCACACAGTGTTTCATATCTCTTTCTGATATAAAATTTGTATTTTCAGGAGTTGGTAACAGCTGCTTTCATTTGTTTGCTTAGCTTTTTGCAGAGTATTTCCAACTCTGCCCCCAGATCTTTCATCCTCAATAGAACTGAACATATCAGTAAATCTATCCAATTCACTGTTCGCTTGTTTTTTCTCTTGGATATATGGCTCCTGAACCCCCCCACCCTCACCCCTCCCTCTAAATTCTAATCTCAGCTGGTTCTTTTCCCAGCTTGTTATATGGCTGGTGCCCTGTTTCATTTTCCTTCTCCATCATCTGAGAATTCTTCACTCCTGTGTTGAATTCCCTGCTTCATTTCTGTTTCTTGATTTACTCTTTCATTTGGGGGAGCATGCTTTCCAATAGCTTCCTGACAAAGAGTTCTTGGTAGATAAATTTTTTGAGAACTTGCTTCACTAAAAATATTGCTGCTTTACATGTTCACTTGTGGTCTCATTGGGTATACAATTCTAGGTTGTCAACCACTTTTTTTTGCATTGTTTTATTTTATTCAAAATCAATTAATTAACATATATATTATTGGTTTCAGAGGTAGAAATCAGTGATTCACCAGTCCTATATAACACCCAGTGATCATTACAACATGTGCTCTCCTTAATGTCCATCACCCAGTTCCCCCATCCCCCATCCCCCTCCGCTCCAGTGACCCTCCGTTTGTTTCCTGTGACTGAGTCTCTTATGATTTGTCTCCCTCTCTGATTTCATCTTGTTTTATTTTCCTCTCTTCTCCAACCACTTTTGATGAGAATTTTAAAATTATTATTCTATTGCCATCTAACTTGCAATTATGTTGGTGAGCAGTTTTAACCCAAAATGTTCCCAATTCCTTCATGGAAGCTGAGAAAACGTCCACTTATCCTCTCTGTTCTAAAGCCTGTATGTATGTCTGGCAATTGTTATGCTTGACACTCAGGGGAACTTCGAATCTGGAATGTTAGGCATACTTATTTTATGGACAACCTTTTTATGTTTCTTTCTTACTTCCGCCCCTCAATTTATCTGTTTTCCCATTTGGAGTTTGTTGATGTCAGATGTTAGTCCTCTTACACAAATTCTCTGTTTATAAATCTTCTTTCATATTTTCTATCTCTTTTTGTCCTAGTTTATGGGAAAATCCCATAGCTGTATCTCAAAAAAACTCTTTTATTGAAATAATAATTTCTGCTATGCAATTTTAAACTTGCATTACTTTTTTCTTCTTTGAAGTTTTCTTTATTTTTTAAATGGTTGTTTAATGATCACCATTCCTTTTCTTTTCCAAGAATTTTAGTTATGATTGGGTTTATTTAGGTTTTATTCTGCTCTCTTACCATATCTCTGTTTTCCCTTACATTCCTTTTTTTATATTATTTTGTTTCATGTGTTTGTGTCTGGCTGACCTTGGTTTTTTAGCCATACTTAAGAGATAAGTATAAAAAAGCTGATAGAAAACTATGTGTGACTGAGCAGAGCATTAAAGGGTGAATGAGCAAGGGCCTTGAATTTCCTTGGGGGACCTCTTGATGTCAGTACCACTTTATTTTTTTCATACACAAGTTTTTCCAAGAGAAAGTCTCCAGTCTCCTGCCTGTATCACATAAGGCTGGTGCCAGCATTCTGGAAACCTAATGGTAGGAGAGTGGTAGAAATTCTCATGTTCTCACCTATGCAGACATTCTTCTGTATTCAAGGTGCCTGAGGTCCCAGGGGTAGAGAGCCTTTCTGAATTAAAAGCTTAAATCTCTTTCCTTCCTAGCTGGGAGGAATGAAGATCTTATGACCTGTCATAAATGTTCCTTATTCAGACTTGCCATCAGCCCCCTCATTTTAGCCCCATTCTGAATGACAAGCTTGAGGGATCCATGGTGCTGCTAATTCCAGACTTTCTGGAATTCTTCAGCTTAAATCACATGCTTCCCACTGTAGCCTATGTGGCAGAGAGGTTATAGCATTCTCCACTCTGCTAAATCATTTACTACTCATTTGTCTACTTTCCATCTTCCAAACTATTCAAGGATCACTGAAATCCCTGTTCCTGTTGCCATTGTTTTGGGGATTTAAATCTTGTTTATACCTTGTGTCAGCTCAGGCCCTTTGAGAAGCAGGTGACAAGATAGAATCAGACTTGCAAGCAATGAGAGGAAATATCTGTACAGGGTAAGGGAGAGGGAGAAATGGAGCCAGAGTAGGTAGGGAGAGCCTTTGAACTGTGCTGGCATACTGGCACCTCTGAAAGAAGAGAGGGAGGCAGCAGGAGTGGGTAAGAAGAGCACAGACCATGCGCTGTTCTAACAGAGCCTTGGCCAGGCTGCTGGGGAACCCACAGGTGGAGAAGCCCATAGGTGAAGTCCTGCACTGGGCATAAATGGCCTGGCTCCACTTCCTTCACCACCCTCAGTCATGGCTGGAGAGCATCCCAGCAGGAATGTGATCTGAGCGTAAATGACACAGTGGATCTGAAAGTACAACATCCGGTACCTGTTGGCCAGCGACACTGTTCACACCAGGTCCTCTGAAGGGAGATCCGGGTGGTGCACCTCCTTTGCCACTATATTCAGTTATATTTGTATTTCTTTGCCTTATTTAGTCATATTTGTGTGATTTTTTTTTTTTTGGAAATAACAGAGGTAAGTCCTAATGTTCAATCTATTCCATTGAAAGCCATTCAACTTTCTAAAGAGCTGTTGAAGTTGGCAAGTGACAGGTAACTCACCTGAAATCACAATATGGCTCCAACAGCAGTATAATTACCCTAGCCCAGCTAATGGCATATACTATCCAGCCAGCTCTCTAAAATTATATGCAAAGGTCCCATGAAAAAACCTTACTGAGAAAGCTTTTCCTCTAATGAGAAAACAATTTTATCATAATACTGATATGTTATTGGTAATTTGCATTTTCTCCTAGCCATTTCAGTATGAGAAGACAAAGAAAGGAAGCTCTTTGGGGTCTAGAGTAAAACTTTGCTTTTCTGAATATGCAACCATGCTATATATTTCAAGGTCCAGTGGGCTAACTGTGTCCTACCCCTGACCCCAAATTCAAATGCTGAACTCCTAGCCCTCAGTGTGATGGTGTTAGGAGGCAGGCCCTTGGGGTGATTAGATCATGAGGGCGGAACCCTAGTGAATGGGATAGTGTCCTTATAAAGAGACCTCAGAAATTTCTCTAGCCCTCTTTCTGCCCTGTGAGGATACAACAGGGTCAGTAGTCTGCAACCCAGAAGAAGGCCCGCACCAGAACCCCACCAAGCTAACACCTGATCTTAGACTTCCCACCTCCAGAACAAGGAGAAGTAAATTTCTGTTATTTTTCAATGGTGCTTTGTTATAGCAGCCCTAACTGACTGAGATAAAGAGCTTGGATTCCTCTGTTACCTCTGAATAATAAGTGTTCTTCACTGTAACATATGAGATGAAATAGTTTTTATTTTTAGTTCTATGAGCAAAAAAATTTAAAAAATACAGATAAAGCAGAACCTTTAACTGTTACATTTATGTTGACCTCCCACCTTTCCCCGCCAACTAGCAAATATAATCTCTGAGACCATTTTTTAGTGTATGTGGGAGCGTGTCTGACTTTCTGTATGTAAATATGTATCTCTTGATAGATATATACTCATACACAAACATATATATTATTGTTTCCCTGATCTTTTTTAATATCAGTTCTATCTACTATAAGCATTTTTCTCTTTCTATATGACAATAAGCTTTGGAAATCTTGATATGTCACTGCATAGAGATTTACCTCATTCTTCTATTTCTTGCATAATATTCCTCCACTTGTGTTTATTCTAACATAGATCATTTAACTGAGAACATTAAAGATGTTCATAGAAATTAAATAAATATTGGTGCCATGTATAAATGAATCAATGAATATAAAAAATGTTCAATACTATTCTGAAAAGATGAACTTCATTGTTTTTGTCAGCTGAACTGATATTAAAAATACTAGCAATATCACTGGATTCATAGGCCAGATCTTTTGTTTCTATTTCCTGTCATGGAACCAGAGAATTACAAAATAGTAATAGTAACAGAGCAGAATGGAATTCAACAGATCTTGTAGTCAGAAGTCAATGGTTCAAATCTTGGATCTTCTGGGACCTAACGACAAGAACTTAAGCATGTCACATCTTTCCTGCATGTCAATTTCCACATTTGTCATGGATAATAGACTCCAAATTCAAATGAAAGATAGTACGCAATAGCCTGTATAAACTACAGCACAGTATGAATGTTAGTTTTTATTACCTCCTAAAGTGCCATATTGATAAGTAAATAGTTGAGTTATGAAAATATTTGATTCAGCCTGGACCACAGCTGAATCAGTGCTTTCTGCCTCCACACTTCTGATCCTCTTTGCCCCCCATCTTGATATGCTCTACTCCCTAAGTGGCCACACTGCAACACAGCACTCCAGGTCTTACCAACATGAAATGTCAATGAGATTTCCAGATTAAAATATTAAAAATGTATGAAGAACTACTGTCATGCAAAGAAGCTAATAATACTCACAATTTTTTATAAGTGAGCTGTTCATTTCAATAGCAACATGTATTACTATAATCAGTAAAAATGATTCTAATACCTCCTATTGGTGCACACAACAGGAAACAGGCATTTTAATATCTATCTCAATTTTTACGTGCTAAAGTACAACTGTGTTTATTCTACCAACATATTGCTCTAGTTTTTAAAAAGATATGAAACATACTGCACCAGCTGTAAGCCAATTTATTATATGGAAGTTGCACAGTTACATAATTTTCTTTAAATGCCAGCTAATGTTCGGCAGGAAAGGGAGGCATTTGCTCTATGAAACGTTCAGATGTTTTAACCTTCTTTTTTTTTTTCTTCTCTCCTGCTTTGTCTCTGCCCACCCTGCCAACTTGGGAGCAATAGTCTATCATCCTGTCAGCCCCCTGCTGGAGTGAAGCACATCTGTTACAAGATGCTAACTTCAACCCACAGCGGGCCAAACACAGTGCTGCTTTTGGCTATAGACTTAGCCCCAACAGGCAACCACCAATTCCACATTATGCAGCACTTCATACCAATGATAATCACCGACATTTTTCATAGCATTTAGACACGCATTCTTAGGGGTTCAGAGCTTGGATTTTGGAATTACAATTCTTACTCAGATAAGATATCAAACTTCTCTGTGCCTCAGTTTCTTCATAAGGTTTTGAGGAGCAGTAAATGAGACAATTCATTTCATTCCTTTTGTGCAGAGCTTGGCACACAGATAGGATTTATTCACATGAGCTAAGACTAATATAATAGCTATTTAAGCCTCAAACCAGCCCTGTGAAAAAAAAGGGGGAAGCCCCCCGACATTTTACAGGTAAGAAGACAGACTTTGAATGGCTAACTGGCCTACAATAGGGCCTTCCCACCAGCAGCTGGCAGGGACTGAACAGACTCAAAGCCAGATTTGCTCTTTCTAGATTTATGCTTTTCTTACTCAAAAGGGCCAGTTCTCCAAGAAAGAGCAAAAGTGAAGAGTGAAGAATGATAAAGAAAAGAAGGAAACAAAATAGAGATCAGATTGATTTCAGGACACCACCCTGCCTAATCACCTTTTCCTCCACACAGCTAATTTTGTGAGCTTCTATCTATTATCTACTACTTACCACCAGAAATATGGTGGGAGACAGGGCAAATCAATATACTCACATTCACAGGGTGCAAATGTCCTGGGGAGACAGGACAGATAACCAACCAGAATCAAACAAAGAAGGCAAATTCAGATAGTGATAAATGCTGTGGATGTGTAATAAGAACAGTGTAATGCGACCTTGAGCTCAGGACTGAACATTAGGAAGGAGAGGCAGCATGGTATGAGTTGAGGGCATGGGTGCCAGAGCTAGACTATCTGGGTCTAAATCCTGGCTTTATCCCATAGCAGCTGTGTGACCCTGGGCAAGTGACTTAACCTCTCTGTGCCTCAGGGTCCTTAGATGATTGTGAAGGCTTAAAAAAGTGAATATATATAAAGGGTTAAGACAGTGCCTGGTATACAGCACGTGTTCTATAAGTGACAGCTAAGGGAAGAAATCCAACTGGGAAGGTGTGGATGAAGAGTACTCTGGGTATAAGAAATAGCAATTGCAGGGATCCCCGGGTTGCTCAGTGGTTTGGTGCCTGCCTTCAGCCCAGGGCGTGATCCTGGAGTCCCAGGATTGAGTCCCACGTCGGGCTCTCTGCATGGAGCCTCCTTTTCCCTCTGTCTGTGTCTCTGCCTCTCTCTCCCTCTCTCTGCGTATCTCATGAATAAATAAATAGAATCTTAAAAAAAAAAAAAAGAAAAAAGAAATAGCAATTGCCAAGGCTGTAGTGAAGGCCCAGGCTTGAGGTTTTTGAGAAAGAGAAGGAAGGCCAGTGTGTTGTAGAGCAGTGAGCAACAGAGAGAGTAGTGGCTGATGAGGTCTACAAAACATCCACAGGAGAATGTTAAAAGTAGTTTGCTTATCTGAAATTAAGGGTCTGGAAAAATCACTACTTAATGTCCATTTATCTTTGAGACCCTTTGAAGATAACTCCGTAGTTCACCTACCAAGAGTAAATACGTAGGCTCAGATTCACATGTCCCCAGTGAGCAAGAGTCAGCATGCACCAACCACCTTCTTCACCTCCATGGCAACCAATCTAGGAATTAATAGATAGAGGGAGTCCTGCTTCTTGAGCACCAAGCTTCTCAGGGTGTTGGCAGTTTGACCACAGGGAAGAAAATGAGTGACCTTGGTGGCACAAGAAGCAGCCTGCCCAGGTTCTGCTGAAACCAGCTCCTCACATAGGCTAAGACTAGTAGCATCCACATAATCTGTACTGCATACAGATTATGCAGGGAACTCATGGGTCTACTTATCCTGAGGACTTATCAGAACAAGACCTGTATGAGTCTAATCCAGTCTTGGTGAGCCAGCTGGGTGATCTCAGGCCTAACCTGTAAAAAGAAGAAAGATTACAGTACATCTCTCACAGATCATGGTGAATATTTAAAGAGATAAAGCAGAGAGCCTGGCACAGAAAATTGTTCAATAAATGCTAGTGATCATGATTTGAGATGATCACTTCTTGCTTTCAGCTCAAAACAATCTGGAAATCAAGATCTGAGAGCTAATTCATATTTTTGACTGCTGAATGACAACATACCCTTCTGAGCTGGCATAAGAATGTAATTTGGGCAGTATTCAGCCCCAAAAAATGAAGTATTAAAGTCAATACCTCATGTATCAGGGGAGGCCCTCAGGAAAGATGGGCCAAGGAGGGTGTGTATTGCCATGGAAAGACCATGAGCTCCAATCTCATTCACACTTGGACTCACATCCAAATCCCTATTTTGTTATATTTTATGATTTTGTGGATCAGAAATTTGAGCATGGCTTAACTGGATGATCCTTATGTTCCATGTGGCATCAACTGGGCTACCCAGGGCTATTCAGCTGGCAGCTGGACTGATCTAGAGCTCCAAGAGGGTCCACAAAAGCTTCACTCGCATACCTGGTCTCTTGATGACTACACTGTATATAGTCACAGGATGTGTTCACTTGAACAGTCCAGCAAAACTAGTGGGAGTTCTTACATGATAGCCCTGGGCTCCCTGACACCAAGACAAATGCTGTTAATCCTCTGGCTTCAAGACTAGGCTCTCCTTCATGTCCCTTTCACCATACTCTAGTAGTTGAAGTGATCACAGGCCAGCCCAGGTTCAAGGGAAGGGGGAATGCTTCTTGATAGGAAGATAATCAAAGAATTTGTGGCCATCTTTAATCTGCCACAGTTCCTAACATTGAATAATAACTTTGAAGGATAGTCAATTGGACTGAAAAGCTGTTATCTCCATGGAATAGCCATTCTCCAGCCCCTTATTTCTTCCTCTCCCTATGTCTATAGCACCTTCTCTATTAGGACTCACCCAGTATGCAATGACAGGTGTAAGACATCCTGCTAACTGACATGCAAAATGATATTTTGCACAGCACCCTGATTGTGCCATTCATCCAAGAATACTCAAGTCTTCTGCAAACAATAATTAAGCCTCTGTACCCCCGTAATGCTCCATTATCTTCTCTTTATAGATGAAGAAGCACTGAGCCCAAGAGATGAATTTGTCAAGGTCACAGGAGTTAGTGACTGAGCTGAGAAGGAACCCACTGCATCAGCAGCTTGGTCAGCGCCTACAGTCTGCGCTGCCAGCGGTGCCAGAGCTAGAAATATGGGGGAAGCCCCACCCACCTGTTTCCCCGGTGGCTCAGTCTCACCTTGCCCCTCAACAGTGTTACTGTCCTTGCTTACGATGGTAGCTTTGAATCCAAGCCTCCTCAAAGCCAGATGGAGACCGTTGAGAGAGCTGGAGAATCTGCACATTCCTCACTTCACATCCAACATCTCCAATCACTCAGGAAGTCATGCACGATTACAGAGAGGCAGCGAGCGAAGCAAGGTACAGGAGTTGTGCTTTCACTCTTCACTGAGCATAGCTCATTTGCTTTGCTGTCAGATAGCAAGAAATTCCAGAGCAAGGAGACAAAAAAATATGGGTGGGGAGGAAGGGAAATGAGAGAGAGTGACTGTAAATGATATGCCACATTCAGAATATATCATTTAGCTTTTGGCAAACGATTGACTCCTTCCTGATCTTTGTCAAATCTTATAAAGCAAGTGCTATGCCAGCTGCTAAGGCTTGCTTGAGTCATTTAACTCTTTGGATAAGTTGGAATGAGAACAGACACAACACCTTTTATGAGTGGACCTTCTTACTGCCAGCCCCATCCCCTGGCCCTCATCCTAGACCTGCAACATTATCATCATTTTTAGTTTGATCTTTCTAACCACCCCTACCCCAGCCACTCTATTTTACTAGTTCCAGTTTAATATCAGAATTGCAGACTTTTACAAAGTAGGACTTCGAAGAGATCTCAAAAGTTACCTAGTTTAATAGCTTCACGTGATAGGTAGGGAAACTGAGGCATCACTATAGTGTGATTTGAATATTGTGTGAACTTGGACCCATTATTTAACCTCTGAGTCTTAGTCTTCTCCTCTATATGATGTGGATAACAAATAGCACTCATCTGCTCTCGGGCCATGGTGAGGACTAAATAGAAATCAGGCACATAAAACATTTGCAGCTGTGAACTATTTTATAGAAGAAAACATTTGTCCAAGGTCACTCAGCAAGTCAATGATGGAGTTGGGCCTAAGACCCAAGCCTTTTAATTTCCACTTCAAGGATTCGTTCAATAAATATTTACTGTGAGACTACCATGTTCCAAGCACTGTCATGAGCACAGAAAACTAAGTGATGAACGTGACAGTCTTGGTTACTGCTCTCATTGGAGTTTACAACGTAGGGGACGATGGGATTTACATTTATTACAGCTGCAATAAGAGTCATGCAGGACAAGTGGAGGGTGCCATAGAAGTGAATGAGAGCAAGACAACCTGGCAAGGGGAGTGAGGGAAGACTTCCCTAAGGAAGAGACATTTAAGCTGTGACTGAAAGGTGAGCAGACTTTGGACAGAAGAGAGAGGGCCATGAGGCAGGTAGGAAGAGGGAGAGAGGTGGCCTCAGAACTGAAAAAGAATGGCTGCATGTAGTAGGGGAGGTGGGTAGGGGAATAGGGTAACTAGATGATGGGCACTAAGGAGGGCACATGATGAGATGAGCACTGGGTGTTATACTATATGTTGGTAAATTGAATTTCAATTTTAAAAAATAGGGACACCTGGGTGGCTCAGCAGTTTAGCACCTGCCTTTGGCCCAGGGCATGATCCTGGAGTCCCGGGATCGAGTCCCACATCCGGCTCCTTTCATGGAGCCCTGCTTCTTCCTCTGCCTATGTCTCTGCCTCTCTCTCTCTCATAAATAAATAAAGTCTTTAAAATAAAATAAATAAATTTTAAAAAATAAAATACGAAAAAAAAGAATGGTTGCATTTGGAACATATATATCCCACTGTCAGAGGTCTTTCCCTGTCTCCAGCATCCCCTTTGACCCTGTTTCTGCCAATAGGAATAAAAGCCCCCTTCCTGATGCCTCTTGGAAGTCTTGTGTCAGGGATGAGCAGGAGATAAAGTCACAACCCTCTGCTGCCGTCTGCTGCCCCATATTTCCCAATGTAACCGAGCTCCATGGCTAAAACTCTTCACTTACTTAAAAAATAAATCAGGGGGAGGGGAGGGAGTGAGGTAATGAGAATTTGTTTGCATTAATATGTTCCTCTCTCTGTCTTGTTTTACTGCTCTGATCTCTAGGTGGCAAATTGGAGAGTCAGCTAGTTACTTGGGAGCAGAGAGAAGAGAGAGATGTATTTTCTGCCCAGAGTCCACTGAAATTATACCAGTGAACTATTCTTTAAAAAGAAGGGCAGGGCACAGGATTCCTGTAAATGAACAGCTTTTACTCTGTCTTCAGCTCATTTCTCACTTCTCTTCAATCAGTGTGGGACCCAGGAAATTGAACAAAATCCCCTACCCCTGGACAAGCAGAGCAGGACTGACTCTATTTTGGGCTGCACCCGCCTTGTGCTGACCTGCTTATTACTTAGGGCACTGCCCCGCCCTAGTCAGAGACCAGGACACACCCTAACTGGAAATCGGGCTCAGCGGACCAGCATGACTGTGCAACTTTCTGTGTATCTCATGGGCCACTGGCCCCTATAAAGTTGCTAAACCTCTTCGTCTCGGGGTCCAAGTCCCTGCTCCGCTGCGTCGGGTATACTTGGTCCCAGGCTCGAGCTTGTACATAAAGCCTCGTGTGATTGCATCGGTGTCGGCTCCTTGGTGGTTGCTCGGATTCGCGATCTTGGGCACAACATCTGGGGCTCGTCCGGGATCCAAGAAACCTCCAGGACCCCCTCCGGAGGGTTTCACGCGTGGTGAGTGCACTCAGCTTTTTCCACCTTTGGCGCGCCTGTTCTCTGAGAGCTCTGAGCTGTCCTGCGCCTGTAGGATTCCAAGCCCTACTGGGTCGGCGTTGGCTTAGGCGGACGCGCTGGAGGGCGGTGGACCGGGGGTCTTGAGGAGACGTCCCTTGCCCCCGCCTGGAGGACGGGGTCCTCATCTGTATAGAGGACGGGGCCTCGTCTGTAGGAGGGCCGGCTGCAGCCCTTCAGGTTACCTTCTGTTTTGTCTCCGCGGTGGCACAGGACGCTTGTCTGTTACCGTGTTCTCCTTAACTGTTGGCACGTTTGTCTGTGTTACTATGTCCTTGCTGTTTGTGCATTTGTCTGTGTTGTTGTGTCCTTGTTAATCGTCTTAACTGTCTGTGTCTTGGTGTGGATTGGGGACATAATGGGGGAGACAGAAACCACTCCCCTATCTCTTATGCTCTCTCACTTCTCGGATATTAGGGAAAGAGCTCGTATTCTGAGCATAGACATATGGAGAGAGAGGTTCCAAATTTATTGTGTATCAGAATGGCCAACCTTTGATGCAGGATGGCCCCAGGAAGGAACTTTCCACCTACCTATTATCTTACAGGTTAAGACCATGATCCTCAGGGAAGAACCGGTTGGCCACTCTGACCAGGTGCCCTACATCCTGATCTGGCAGGACATGATCGAGAATCCTCCTCCTTGGCTAAAACCATTTTTACCCCCCAAAGCAGGACCCACGGAGATTCTAGCCCTGCAGAAAGCCAAGAAGGAGACCAACTCTATGCCCGAAGCACCCCTTCATCCGGCCTTCCAGGATTCCTCCCCTGAGGACCTGATTCTCCCACCGCCCTACTGGGCATCCCTCCCCCTTCCGCCCCTCCATTGGAGGCATCGGGGGCTGCAGAAGGGGCGCCACCCCTCCCTGATGAGGGAGTCCCTGTGCGCGGGCCAGCAGCGGGGACACGCGGTCGGACCCACCGGAGGGCCCCACCTCCGAATGCGGGCCGGAGGACTCCACTGCCCTTCCTCTCCGCGCCATGGGGCCCCCCCAATGAGACTGGTGAACAGCTAATGTTATATTGGCCGTTCTCCACCAGTGATTTATATAATTGGAAAACCCAAATGCAAAGTTCTCTGATAATCCAAGAGATCTAATTGGGCTTTTAGATACTGTTCTCTTTACCCACCAGCCTACTTGGGATGACTGCCAACAGCTCTTGCAGGTTTTCTTCACCACCGAGGAAAGAGAACGAATTCAGGTGGAAGCCCGGAAGTCTGTCCTGGGAGAGGACAGACAGCCGACTCAAAACCCAGACCTCATAAATGCTGCCTTCCCCTTATCCCGCCCCACCTGGGACTACAACTCAGCTGAAGGTAAGGAGAGACTCCGGGTCTACCGCCAGACTCTAATGGCAGGTCTCAAGGCTGCCACGCACAAGCCTACCAATCTGGCCAAGGTCTATGATGTGAGGCAGGGTAAGGATGAGAGTCCAGCAGCCTTCTTAGAGAGAGTCATAGAGGCTTTTAGGCAGTACACCCCTATGAACCCAGAAGCCCCAGAAACAAAGGCCGCAATTATCATGGCTTTTGTTAACCAGGCAGCTCCGGACATTAAAAAGAAATTACAAAGAGTAGAGAGACTGGGAGAGAAGAGCTTGCAGGACTTAGTGATAGTGGCTGAACGAGTCTATAATAATAGAGACAGTCCAGAAGAACAACAAACCAAACTAAGTGACCGGCAGACCCAAAATCTGGCCAAGATCCTGCTGGCCACAATCATGGACGACCCACAGGAAAGACGGAGGCACCTCAAGAAGCTGGCTTCAGAGACAGGTAAGGAGGATGGCCCTGGTCCCCCTTGGGAGCACCCTAAGACGAACAAACACCAATGCGCCTATTGCAAAGAGGAGGGCCATTGGGAGAAAAGCTGCCCTAACAAAAGATCTAAGGCCCCTGCCAAGATCTTAGAAATGGAGGACCTGGACGATTAGGGGAGTCAGGGTTCGCCACCCCTCCCCGAGCCCAGGGTAACTCTTAAAGTGGAGGGGCAACCTGTTAAATTCCTAGTGGACACTGGAGCACAACATTCAGTTTTATTACAACCCCAAGGGAAATTGGCAAACAAAACTTCATGGGTACAAGGGGCCATGGCACCAAACAATACTCATGGACTACCCGAAGAACTGTGGATCTCGGCACAGGCCGGGTATCCCACTCCTTCACGGTCATCCCTGAGTGTCCCTACCTGTTGTTAGGTCGGGATTTGCTCACCAAGATGGGAGCACAAATTTGCTTCCACCGCAAATGGGCAAAAGTCCTAAGCAAGAAGGGGCACCCGATTCAGGTGCTTGTCCTGAGTTTAGAAGACAAATATCATCTCCACCAAATGCCCTCAGCACCAATGACTGACATTAACCGTGCTGCGGGAATTTCCCCAAGCGTGGGCAGAAACTGGGGGAATTGGGCTGGCCCAGCATCGACTGGCCATATACATAGAACTAAAACTGGGGGCAGACCCTGTCCAGGTCCACCAATACCCCATGCCTCTAGTAGCACAAAAGGGAATCACACCCCACGTACAGCGACTACTGGACTCGGGCATATTAAGGCCCTGCCAATTGGCCTGGAACACTCCCTTGCTGCCAGTTCAGAAACCGCACTCTAACGATTACAGGCCAGTCCAGGACTGGAGGGAAGTCAACCGGCGAGTAGAGGATATGCACCCTACGGTCCCAAACCCATACACCCTCCTCTCCACCCTGCCTCCAGACAAAACTTGGTATACAGTATTAGATTTAAAAGATTCCTTTTTCAGCCTGCCTTTAGCACCCAGAAGCCAAGACCTCTTTGCCTTTGAATGGACGGACCCTGAGAAAGGCATCAATGGCCAGCTCACCTGGACTCGACTACCACAAGGATTCAAAAATTCACCGACCACCTTCAATGAGGCCTTACACAAAGACTTGGGTGAGTTCCATTCCGAGCACCCACATTTAACTTTATTACAATATGTAGATGATATTCTGTTGGCGGCAGAGGACCAGGACACATGCCTGCGAGGCACCAGGGACTTGCGCCAGACCATAGAGGCCCTAGGATACGGGGCCTCAGCTAAAAAAGCCCAGATGTGCAGAGCAGAGGTGAGCTACCTTGGGTACAATTAAAAGATGGGTGACAGATGCACGGAAGGAAACCGTCTTAAGAATCCCACAGCCGCGAACCGTCCGCCAGGTGCACGGAATCAGAACTGATCTCCAGGACCACTGCTGAATGCGGACGCCACCTGGTACACGGACGACAGCAGTTTTGTCCAAGAAGGACTCAGATACGCGGGGGCAGCCGTAACCACGGAGACGGCTCAATGGGTAGAACTGATCGCACTGGCCAAGGCGCTGACCATGGGGGAAGGTAAACGAATAAACACCTACACCGACAGCGGGTCCGCCTTTGCCACCGCTCACCTCCACGGAGCCCTTTACAGGGAGAGAGGGCTTCTGACAGCGGAGGGAAAGACTGTTAAAAACAAAACGGAGATCCTTGAACTCCTGAGGGCCCTCTGGCTGCCCAAGGCCCTGGCCATCATCTGCTGTCCCGGCCACCAAAAGGCAGACATGCCCGTAGCCAGGGGAAACCGGTGAGCCGATTTAAAAGCAAAAGAGGTGGCCCTTCTGGTGACCCAGGTCTTAGCTACCACACTACCTGATCCGGGGGCACTGACCCTGCCGGACACCCCCAACTATACTGCTGTTGACTTACACTGGATCAAACGCTTGCCTATGACCCAGTGCTTGCGTGGCTGGTGGAGGGCCGCAGACTCCAGAATCATCCTGCCAGAGGAACTAGGACGGCGAGTCCTATCCCAAATGCATCAGAGCACTCACATGGGAACGAGGAAGATGGAAGACCTCATACGACATGCAAAGATCACTATTAAAGACTCACGAGCAAAGATTGAACAGATCGTGGCGAGCTGTCGCACATGCCGATTAACAAATGCCTCTGCCCATGGATCTAACCCGGGCACCCGGCTCCGAGGGGACCGCCCAGGAGCCTACTGGGAAGTGGACTTCACTGAAGTAAAACCTGGAAAATACGGGTATAGGTATTTACTAGTGTTTGTAGATACTTTTTCAGGATGGACAGAGGCATTTCCCACCAAACATGAAAAGGCACAGATCGTGACCAAAAAACTGCTGGAAGACATCGTACCGAGGTATGGTTTTCCCGTTAGAATTGGGTCAGACAACGGCCCAGGATTCGTATCTAAGGTAACACAGGGAGTGGCACTAGTACTTGGGGCAGATTGGAAATTACATTGTGCATATAGGCCCCAGAGCTCAGGACAGGTAGAGAGGATGAACAGAACATTAAAGGAGACCTTAACTAAATTAGCCCTGGAGACTGGCGGGGACTGGGTGACTCTCCTCCCCTTCGCCCTATATAGGGTGAGGAACTCCCCATATAAGATGGGACTGACTCCCTACGAAATCATGTTTGGTCTTCCTCCACCTGTTATCCCCAATTTAAAACCTGAGGTGCTTGCTGAATTTGATGACCACCAACTTCTTTTCTCCCTCCAAATGTTACAATGAACCCATGAGCAAGTGTGGCCTAAGCTGAGGGCCCTCTACGAGACTGGGCCACCCCCGGACCCCCATCGATATCGGCCAGGTGACTGGGTATATGTGCGGAGATACCAACACCAGACAATTCAACCTCACTGGAAGGGACCCTACCTCATGATCCTGACCACTCCCACCGCTCTCAAGGTCGACGGGATTACTCCCTGGGTCCACTACACACGTCCGGCCAGCTGACCAGCCAGCTGACCCACACACCGTTCTCACGGACTTTGTTACAGAATGGAAAAGCCAAGCAGACAAGGACACTCCCCTAAAGCTAAGACTGTGCCGTTCTCACTTATCTCCCACCTCCAAGACTCCCTAGTCCGAGGTTGTCCTTCAAAATAGAAGGGGATTAGAATTAGTCTTCTTACAACAAAGGGTGGGGGAGTTGTGTGCTGCCTTAACTGTAAATAAGAGCGAGAACAGCAACAAGGTTGGTGAGAATCCTGGTTTAATCATTCCCCTGGCTCACTCTGAGAGCAACCTGGACCCATGATTGGGTCCTGCATAGGATCCTCTGAAAAAGGGGGGAATGTGGGACCCAGGAAATTGAACAAAATCCCCTACCCCTGGACAAGCAGAGCAGGACTGACTCTATTTTGGGCTGCACCCGCCTTGTGCTGACCTGCTTATTACTTAGGGCACTGCCCCGCCCTAGTCAAAGACCAGGACACACCCTAACTGGAAATCCAGCTCAGCGGACCAGCATGACTGTGCAACTTTCTGTGTATCTCATGGGCCACTGGCCCCTATAAAGTTGCTAAACCTCTTCGTCTCGGGGTCCAAGTCCCTGCTCCGCTGCGTCGGGTATACTTGGTCCCAGGCTCGAGCTTGTACATAAACCCTCGTGTGATTGCATCGGTGTCGGCTCCTTGGTGGTTGCTCGGATTCGCGATCTTGGGCACAACATCAGTGTCCCACATGGTCCTGTTTCTTATCAGGTCCTGCCTCTGCTTAACTTTCTATTTGGACTGTTTCTTTTTCTTTTTTATCTTAACACAGAAAAGAGGAAAGCTATCCTCGGTAAACTCAGGTGCAGCCCTAGTGATGGATTTGTCCTGGATCAAGAATCAGTATTTGGGAAACTGGAAGAGTTTATTCACTGACCTAAGTGAGCAGTTTATTTTCTCAAAGGGATATGCACTTACCTTATGCTCCAGTTTTAGAGACCATCATTAGGAAAGATACTGAAGTCTTACTCATACCTCACCACTACCAAGAAAGTTCTGATAAATAACTCTAATTCATATGGCCCTGGGGATACAAGGAAGGATGAGGCATAGAACTATGCACTATTATCAGTTGCTTCAAGGGTCATACGAACCAGTCAAGGAAGTTGAATAATTACAATCATGATAATAAATAATATTTACTATGTCCTGCACCAGGCAATATGGCAAGAAATGTATACACATTAACTCATTTAGTCCTTCCAACAATGTATTTGTCCTGTTTTACAAATAAAAAAGTGTTTCAGAAAAGTTAAATAATATGCCTAAGATCATGTAGATAGAACTGAAAATGAAATCCATGCTGTGTAATTCCAAAACCTATGCACACAATAGTGTCAGAATAGATAAAACAGTGAAACATTGTATGGTCCACACAATTCAGAGAATCAGTAGGGTGGGGTATGGGGTTTAGGAAAGTTGTACAAAGGAAGCTCTGACTTTGAAGAATGAGGAGGTGTTAGAACAGGGTCTAGCAACCTCCGTATTATTGACATGTTGGTCCAAATAATTATTTGTGGTGGGCGGCTGTCCTGTGCATCAGAGAATGTTTAGCAGCATCCCTGGCCTCTATCCACTAAATGCCAGTAGAAATCCCCAAATGTAACAACCAAAAAAGTCTGGAGACATTGCCAACTATGCCTTGGGGGCAAAGCTCCTCACAGTTGAGAGCCACTACCCTAGAGAAAGTTAGGGAGCCCAGAGGTCATGGGGGACCCTGAGGGAGGGAGCCCATGCAAAGTGAGGGGATGTCAGCTGGACCTCAGCTTTCATGTTAAAGTTGAGAAAAAATCAATGTGGAATTTGGAACCAGATTGTAAAAGGCTTTAAATGCCAGGTTAAGGAATTGGGGAGCTGGAAGCAGGTACAAATTTTTGTTTTGAGGAATAAAGAAAGCATATACCCCATACTTCCTATGCATCCACCCCCAGCTTCTGTGCTGTCCTCTGAGTATGCCAAGCACACTCTGGCCTCAGAGCTTTTGCATCTGCTATTTCCTCTTCCCAAGATTGCCTTCTCTCTGTAGAGCCTCTCTCTCTCACTGCTGTCATGTCTGTTTTCAAACATCACTTTATGAGGAAGACCGGCTCCATCTGTAACTCTCTGTCACCTTACTCTGCTGAAGTTCCTTCCATATACCTGCTTTTCCTGTGTACCAGACTCACCATATCATCAACTGATGTGTTTATCGTGGTTCTGCCCACCTCCCCTATTAGGACGTCAGCTCCATGAGGGCAAGCGTGGGCACTACTTGAATCCCCAGCACCAAGAATGATTCCTGGCACATAGTATGTACTCAATAAATACTTGTTTAATTAGTGAATTTATGTTCAAGGGAGTGTTTTATGAAGGGTGTTTCCTTAGAAGCCAGGCATCCTTGGGTCTAATCTGTGAAGCGAAAATCTTGAACAAGATGAGAGATTCAAAGGATGGTTTGAGTTTTCTCTGAATCCAATTAACTAGAGTGGGGAGGAGGGATCTGTTAAAGTGTTAGACACCTGTTGCCCAGTTTAGAGTCTAGTAGGCGGAGTTCCTAGATGGTAGAACCCAGAAGCAGCCTCTTAACACATTCCAAAGTTCATAAGGCATGTGGCAGCTCTAATATTCTCTGAGACATTACTCTTTCTGTTTAACTTCACTTCTTAGGAAGACATGAATCAGGTACTCAGTGATTAATAAACACAGGATTATAATATAGAACATTCTGAGCTTCCACATGAGTGTCCCTCTGGCTTATAGAAATATAAATGCTCACAGTTTGCTTATATAGAGCTTAAAGTTTCCCAGCTCTTTACTATATCCACAACATTTCACATTCTCAATTTTTTTTTGATCCATATAACAACCTTCAAGAACTATAGACTGACAGGAATTTCCTCTATTTTGTCAGTTGACTAAATATATGAAATATATTTAGTTAAGTAGGTTTATCTACATTTTCAGATTAGCCAATGGAAAGCTATTGTGTAGCACTGTGGTTAAATTCTCATGCTATGGCCTGAATGTCCTATTCAACTACTTGCTCCATGCTCTTGAATAAATTACCTAATTTACCTAAGCCCCCATTTCCCTCTCAGCAAAATGGAGATAACAATAACTCCCTTAGGGTTTAAGTGTCATAATTTACATAGAATGTGCATGGCCTGACACACAGAATTCAACAAATGCCAACTAGTATAAATGGTAATTAGGGTTCGGAGTTTAATAAAAACAGGAAGAATGTCTCATTGTAATCTTGGTGCTTATGGATGGCATAACAGTAATTCAAT
Organism: Canis lupus baileyi; assembly: GCF_048164855.1. NCBI lineage: Eukaryota > Metazoa > Chordata > Mammalia > Carnivora > Canidae > Canis > Canis lupus. The sequence goes on from NC_132841.1 coordinate 54,979,073, forward strand.
ATATACCTGCTCAACCAAATATTCAAGGAATGAATGATAGAGGTTAAATGATTTCCCAGTGGGCAGCCCACGTGGCTCAGTGGTTTAGCACCGCCTTTGGCCTGGTACGTGATCCTGGAGTTCCAGGATCGAGTCCCGCATTGTGCTCCCTGCGTGGAGCCTGCTTCTCCCTCTGCCTGTGTCTCTGCCTCTCTCTGTGTCTCTCATGAATAAATAAATAAAATATTTAAATTAAAAAAATGATTTCCCAGGATCATATGTTTGGTAAATAACAGAGCAAGACCCAACCTCCTGTTTTCTAACAACAGGTCCAATGTTCCTTATACTACAGCGGTCCTCCAGCCTTCTTAACTGAGTGATGAGGTGAGGGCAACAATTTATCTTTGAGATAATGGTGCAAGCACGGTCTGAGAAAGGTTTCCAATCGTGAATGTGGAACTGTGAAGTTTGTCTATGAAGAAAATGCACTGGACCCAGTAGGCCAATCTAGGCTTTGTCCTTATCATCCTATCTTCCTCCTTGATGCCTGGGTGCCAGGAGCTGTGCATGAAACAACAGCAGATGCTCCCTTCCAATTAAAAGGTGCTGTCTCTGTCTGCATGCCCCTCTGGTTCAGAAGTGGATTTGAAACGTGAATAGCTAGCATGTTCTGATCTAAACATGAAGAGAGATTTGGGTAATAGTAATTGTACTGTCACATGAGGTTAGTAAATCCCCATCCATCTTTCCAAACCACTACCACAGCCAACTTTTCCACCCCCACCTCTTAGTAGAGAATACATGCACTTGGACCCTAATGCATTTTCAACCACTTCTGATATGAAAAATGCATTCCCCAAACTCCTTAGTTTATGGTTGGTGTCAAATCTGCCTTGAACAGCAACCACTAATCAATGTTAATTTATTGATAGTTCAAGAGCTAATTTCTTTGTAGCCACAATGAATCATGCAACAAACTTTATAGTACTCCTAACTCAATTTAAATGTGATCATTATTTTGAAAGAAAAAACATGAAGAATGCAGAATCAATGCATATTTCGGAGTGCAAGGAATTGGGTTTTCTTAACAACAAAAACTTGTTTGTGATCTAGACACCTGGAATATTAAAATTGAAAGAGACTTTAGAAACAATCTGATCCAACCCTCTCAATTGTGAAAATTGAGGCCAGAGGGAGAGATGAAAGACTTGCTCAGGGCCAAGCAACTTCCTTTTCTAGAGGTAGCATTGTGTCTTCCTGGCCTGCCCCTCACAGATATGTTTCTAAACAAATTCTAACATACACACCAGGAAGCTCTATTTAATACAATTGTCAAGTGGCAAGCATAGAGGGCTATTAGAGTTGATTAGAAGATAACAAGATGGCCCAGGAGTTGACCCTCTGCTGCCTCCTGGAGAGATGCTCTAGCCCAGGAGATTGCAGGTGGAGGGAAATTTGCCAAGTCAGAGTGTGAGGGGGGAACAGAACTGCAAGTCAGATGGCAAAGATTAGAAGCACATGATAAAGCTTCTCTATTAACTTAAGGGATTGGACATACTCAATCAGGAATCCCAGCTCTATCAGTTATAGATTATCAGTGACATCAGGCACTTACATATGAAGCTGTCCTGGGCACTCAATGCCAAACTCTGGAAGATAAGAATTGGAAATCCAAATGCTTAAAGCCCAGCCTTCTGTGGCTGTGAGATACTGGCAGAGAAGCTTGGAAGATCGCCATGCTCACACACACACACACACACACACACACGCACACACACACAGTAGCAATGGTAATTCTTATTAGCTTTTGGAAAACATCCTCAGAGTAAAGATGCACAGGACCTCTCAAAAGTCTTTCTCTTAATCTATTCTGTTGAACCTTCTTCCAAGGTGAAACAACAAGGGAACAGTAGGATCAGAGATTCTAGATGGAGCTAAATCAGTTACACTGGGGTATTGTAGAACAGTGGCCTCTGTTTGTTGAGGGCACTGATGAACAACTTGCTCCTTACCTAGCCCTAGGATATGATTTCAGGATAAAATATCACAGTGCTGCCTCCATGGTGTTATTTCTCAAAATGTCCTGATAGTAACATTTTTAAGGTTTAAAATACAAGACTAATTTTTTAGTTGATATTGTTCTCTTTAATAAGATAGTAGTACAGAGCAGAGAAAGAGCAACAGAAACATCAGCTGAATGTTACTGAGCTCTTACCATGCACCAAGTACTGTGCTAAGTGCCAGGCAGGTACTCTTATTGAATTTTTCCTACCATGTGACAGGTGTCATTATTCTCTCCAGTTTACAAATGAGAAAACTGAAGGTAAGCAGTCACTCCAAATTCTCCCAGGGGATGGATTGCAAAGCTAAATCTAATGCCAGATGAGTCTGGCTCCAAAGCTCTTGAGAGTCAAGAAACCTGTTTTACTTTTGTAGTTTATTTAAAAATTAATTTACAGTAAATTCCCTTTTTTGCTGTAAAATTCTAGGAATTTTAACACGTATAGATTTTCATAACCACAGCAATATGAATACAGAACAGTTTCATCACCCCTAAAACTTTCAGCTATCCCTTTGTTGTCACATATTGTTCCTAATCCTAACCTGTGACAACCAGAGATCTGTTCTCCTTCATTGTAATTTTGTCTCTTCAAGAATGGCATGTAAGGAAGAAATCTAGGTTTCCATTAAAAGATGAATGGATAAGGAAGAAAGATACACACACGCACAGGAATATTACTCAGCCATAAAAAGAGTGACATCTTGACATTTGCAACAATATAGACCTAGAGGATATAATGTTAAGTGAAATAAGTCAGATGGAGAAAGACAAATTCCATATTATTTCTCTCATATGTGGAATTTGTGAAATGAAACAAACAAATAAATAAATAAATATTTTTAAAAACCAGACTCTTAAATATAGAGGACAAACAGTGGTTTCGCAGAGGGGAGGTGGGTGGAGGGATGGGTGAAATAGTTAAAGTTAAAGGTGAAATAGTAAAAGTACACTTATAATGGGCACTGAGTAATGCATAGAATTATTGACCCATTGTATTGTATACTTTAATGTAATACTGAATGTTAACTATACTTCAATAAAAAAATTAGAGAAGAATGTTATAGAAATGAAATGATATAACATGTAACCTTTGAGCCCAGCTTTCACCCAAGCAGGATGCCTTTGAGATCAATCCACATTGTTGTATTTATCACTAGTTTGTTAATTGCTGCACTGTATTCCACTGTACGGATATACTAGTTTGTTTACTCATTCACTCACTAAAGGGCTTTGAATTGCTTCCAATTTTGAGTAATTATGAATAAAGCTGCCATAAACATTCATGAGGAGGTTTTCGTGTGAACACAGTTTTCATTTCTCTATGGTAAATACTCAAGAGTAGGACTGATGGGTCATATGATTAACTTGTAAGAAAACTGCCAAACTGTTTTCCAAATGACTGATTATTTTTCACTACCACAAGCAATGTAGGACAGTTCTGGTTGCTCTCGTTGCCATTTGATATTTTTCAGTATTTTAATTTTAGTTATTCTAACAGGTGTGTGATTCTCTATCACATTGGAGTTTTAATTCGTTTCCTCAATGACTAATGATGTTGAACATCTCTTCATTTGTTTATTTGCCATTTGTATGTCCCCTTTGGTAAAGTTTAAGTCCTTCACTCTTTTTAAAATTTGTTTTCCTTTTCTTTTTTTTTTTTTCTTAACTGTTGAGTTATGAGAGTTCTTCATATATTATGGATACAAGTCTTGGGCCAAATGTGTGTTTTGCAAACATTTCTCCCAAATCTCTAGCCTGTGTTTTCATTCTTGAAAGTATCTTTCATAGAGTAAAAAGGTTTGCATTTTTATGAAATAAAAATTACCATTTTTTAGCGGGTCATACTTTTGATGTCAGATCTAAGAACTCTTTGACTAACTCCAGGTCTGGAAGAATTTTTTTGTGTATTTTCTTGTAATTTTTTTTTTTTTTTTTTTAGTTTACATTGTATATTTAGATTGATGATGTCATTGTGATTTAACTATTGTATAACGTGTGAGGCTTAGGTCAAGAGTCATTTTTATTTCATATGAATGTTCAGTTGCTTCAACACCATTTACTGCAGAGATTATATGTTCTCCATTCAATTGCTTTTGCACCCTTGTAAAAACTTAATTGACCAAAGAGTGAAATGAAGAGCAATTGGTAACTGGCATGAGATTTCTTTCTGGATGATGAACGTCTTTAAAAGGTTAGGATGAAGATCAGACAACTCTGTAAACATTCCAAAAGCACTAAATTGGGAGTTTGAATGAATGGATTCTGTAGTATGCAAATTATATCTTGATAAACCTACTAATTAAAGACAATAAATTAGCCATGGTAGTGTGGGTCTACTTCTGGACTCTATGCCATTACATCAGCCTATATATATCTATTCTTTCTCTAATACCACACTCTCAATTACTGATACTTTCTAGGTGGTCTTAAAACAGGTGGTATGATTCCTCCAACTTCACTTTTCTTTGTCAAAATTGTTTTAGCTTTTCTAGTTCTCTTTCTTTCCATATAACTTTTGGAATTAGCTTGCCAATACGTATAAAAAGTCTTTTATGATTTTCATAGAATTATATTAAACTATAACTGAATTTGGACAAAATTGACACATTTATTATATTGAGTTCTTCAAACCATGAAAACATGTCTTCATTTATTTGGATCTTTCATTTCTTTCATCTACACTTCTTGGGGTAGTTTTCTGCAAAGAGACCCTAAACATGTTTTCTTGTATTAATACATACATATTCCATTTTTGAGAACCATTGTAAATGCTGTTTTTAAAATTTGTCTATTGTCCATGGCTAGTATATAGAAATTCAATTAATTTTTATGCATTCACCTTATATTCTATGACCTTGTTAAATTCGTTTATTTAGTTCTAAGAGTTGTTTTTATAAATTCCTTGGGATGTTTGCTATAGACAATCATGCTGTCTGCAAATAGAAACAGTCTTATTTCTTTTTTTTTTTTAACAGTCTTATTTCTTTCCCTCCCTTCTATCCTTCTATTCTGAGCCCTAAGACTTTCTTTTTGTGGATTATTTTTTTCCTCCAGGTAAACTTTTTGAAATGAATTCTTGATAAAAATTTAGGAGAGAGAAAATGAGAATGTTGGGTGCAGTTTTAATTGTACTAGGCTTTATACCTTCTAGAAATATATTAAACAGCTTTAATGCTATCAACTACTGGCTCAGATCAATTCACTGCATATTTATTCAGTTCCTATTGTGTGCAGATATTTTAACTATAGGGAAGCAAAATATAAGAGCCAAGTCTTTCACCACAAGCTTACAGTGTTTTAAGGGAGACAGACAGCTATATGGATCATATCAGAGCAATGCCCTAAGTATTAATGATGTACATAGGCAAATGGGAATAAATGAGAGAAATATTTATTTGGCTTGGGCTTACTATAATGGATGGGGTGACCAGATTACCCTTGTCTAAGCCACCACCATCTGCCAGTTGGACAACAGCAACAGTCTTCTAATTTAGTTACATATCTCTAGTCTTGCTCTGTTGACAATGGTTATTAGGGAGGGCACTTGTGATGAGCATTGAGTGTTGTGTGTAAGTGATGAATCTATACCTGATAAATTTATCTACACCTTTAGATAAATTCTATGCTTGAAACTAGTATTACACTGTATGTTAACTAACTGGAATTTAAATAAAAACTTGGGGGTAAACCAGCTTCATTGAGATATAATTCATACACCATAGAATTCATCCACTTTAAGTACACAATTCAATGACACATTATATACACATTATATGATATATACCATCATCACAAACTATTTTAGGACATTTTGATTATGTCAGAAAGAAATCCTTCTTCCCTCAACCATAATCACCCAAACTCCTATTTCCCTCAGCTCAAGGCAACCACTCATCTACCTTCTACCTCTACAGATTTGTCTATTTTGGATATTTCATATACATATAACCATATAATACATGGTCCTTTGAAACTGGTTTCTTTTACTTAATATTTTCCAAGTTCATATGTGTTCTATCATGTGCCAACATTACATTTATTTTTATTGCCAAATAATATTTTGTTGTATATGTATACCACATTTTATATATCCATTCATCATGTGATGAACATTTGGGTTATTTCTACTTTTGGGGGGTATCATGAAAAACATTGTGTAAACGTTTGTGTGGCCGTGTTTTCAATTTTCTTGAGTATATTCTTAGAAGTGGGATTGCTGAAACAAATGGTACCTCTACATTTAACACTTGAGAAGCTGCCAGACTCTTTTTCCAAAGTGGCTGCACCATTTTACATTTTCATCAGCAATGCATGAGGATTCCAATTTTTTCACATCCTATCCAACACTTGTTATTATCTATGTTTTTTTTATTATAACCATCCTAGTCAGTGTGAAGTGGTTGTCTCATTGAGGTTTTGATTTACCTTTCTCTTGGGGATAATGATACTGAGCATTTTTTCCTGTTCTTATTGGCCATCTGTATATCTTTGAAGGAATGTATATTCATGTCTATTGCCCATTTTTAAAATTAGTTGTTTTTATGTTGCAGAGTTATAAAGTTTCTTGCACCTGCCTTTCCCTCTGCTCATGGTACTTTTCCTCTCAGCTCTATCCATGGCCATCCCACCCCAATATTCAGTTTTTAGCTCAAATGCCATTTCAGAAAGGCATCACAACTTATCTTCTTCCTTCATAGAAATGATCACTTTCTGTAAACATTTTTTATACCTTGCTTATTGGTTTACTTCTTATCTGTCTCTCTAATAAAATGCAAATCTCATAAGAACAAGGACCTTGTTCAAGCTTTCCACCAGTCTTTTCTATGGTAGGTCTTCAGTAAATATGTATTAAATTGTATAAATACATGAATGAATGAGTGAATTAATGAATAAACAGCCAAGTCATTCTGGAGTAGGTGGAAGTTGAGATAAGTCCATAAAAAACCTAAACAAGACTCACTGTCATCTCTGCGTTAACTACACCTTGAACGGAACCATTTTACAAATCCCTCAAGAACAAGATCTATAGTTGGTCAAAGACCACATCAAAAGAGAAGTTAATGTCTGTTGTATTTAATAACATGATCAAAAGCATACATTAGTAAATTGGAGATTAGTAGCTAGGCATAGCAACTTTTATTAGTCAAAAAGTAATAAAGTTTCATTTCTCTTTTGCCTGCTTTTCAGACTGTATTCTGAGCCCACCATATCTCTGGTTGTAGTTTTTCAGCTTCATATTTGTGAATCAAATCAAATGGTTTCTGGGCTGAATTGTGGTGCCAACTTCGAGGCATTCCTTGCTACCAAGACCAGCTGTCACATGAGCAAAATGCAGCCCACTTCCAACTGGCACATAACAATGCTTAACAGCTAGACTGAGTAATACTCCTGCACAGGCAGCTGGACCGTGGTGGAATTTTGCAGTACTTTTTTCCCTCCCTGACCCAACTCTTACAGGGAAACAACATGGTATTTACCCTCTTGCCTTAATTCCTTTCAGGACTTCTTTTTTTTTTTTTTCCTTTCAGGACTTCTATCCCAAGTGTTTATGCTGCTTGTCAAAATTCACCATTAATGGAAAGACAGTTGCAGCATAGCATGGAACAGAATGGACTTTGGAGTCATATGGTCATATGGTCTTGGTGGCAAATCACAATTCTGCTCCTTACCAGATGTTTGACCTTGCGCAAGGAACTTACTCTCTAGTCAGATTCCTTATTCATGAAATGGAGAATATATATCATATCTGAGTTGTTGGAAGACATTATTCATGCTCTCATTCAACTAATACTTACAGAGTGGCTGTAAATAATACTGTAGTTGCTATGTTCTAAGAGTGCATCATAGGCCAAGCATCGTTCTTTTATCCTCAAGCCATTTTAAGACCTAGGCATTATCATTATCATGTCCATTTTACAAATGAGGAAACAGAGTCCAAAAGATATGAAATAACTTCCTAAAGTACATGGTTAATCAGTGGCAAAGAGAATTTAAACCTGCATCCAGTCTTCATCCTTAAGGAACATCCTATGTTCCATGGGAGTCAGGGTTTTTGCATATGCACTGCAAATTCCATGGTACTGAGAATCAACGTCTATTGGTCAAGTTGTTCCAGCACATAGTGATACTCCATAAATACATGCTGGAGGAATTCATAGACATCTCTACAACTGTACAACAGGCACTACACTAGACATCGAGAATATTGCATCACACAGTGAAGCTTTGGTCTCTGTCCTCCTGTAGTTTATAGTCTAGTGGTTATTAACTAAGATCATGTCTATAAAGCACCTCGCACAGTATCTAGCATATAGTACCTAAAAAAACCCAACCATGCTATTGCTATATTTTATAAGACACTATTTTTTCTTTACTCAACCCAAACTCAAATACCCATATTCTCATGCACAATAAGAGAATAACTTTTATAATTAATAATATTCGAGCATTCATTTTTAGGAGCTGTCATAATTTATTCTTGTTCTTCTCAAAGGTATTTACTGAACATATACTCTGAGCTAAAAATTACCAATTCTATAAAAATCCACAGAAATCTGTCAGAGAACTTGGTCTCATTCACTTGGCTACTTTCTTCCATGATTCCATCAGCTCTGGCTGAAGATTAAGGAGAGGTGTATCTCAATACCCAGCAACCCAGCTGTTGTATATAGTGCCTTTCAGGAAATCCAAGAGCAGATCAGACCTGTTTTTAATCCTTTTCTTCTCAAACTAGAAGAGGAGACAGTACCCAGGGAGGTGGATATGAATGAAAAGAACTGTGGGATTGGGTGGCAGTGAGCACATATAGCCTAGAACAGAGAGTAGGCTGGCCCAAAGCAGGAAAAGTCTGTCTTCAGCATCTCTCTATCTTCTCTTCCAAACTGGCAAGCTTTAAGAGGCTGACCCGAGGAATCAGGTTTAGATTTGCCATGTGGGGCTCCTAGCAAAAGATGCAGAAATCTTCACAGACAAAACTTCCTAATAACCAGAAATGAACCCAAGTGAAGCAGTGAGCCACCTGACCAACAGATGCAGGATGACACTTCTCTGAGATATTTTTGTTTTCTTAAGATTTTATATATTTGAGAGAGAGAAAGACAGAGAGAGAGAAAGAGAGAGAGCTTGAGTGAGAGAGAGAGAGAGCTTGAGTGAGAGAGTAGGAGCAGAAGGGCAGATGGAGTGGAAGAAGCAGGCTCCCCACTGAGCAGGGACCCTGAAATTATGACCTGAGCTGAAGGCAGACACTTAACTAACAGATATTTTTGTAGGGATGGTAGTATCCCGCCCTATCTGCATTCAGGGACTTTTTAGAAATGAGCTTCTAATATTCCATCTATCTTTGGATATGTTTCCTCAAAAAGCTATTTTTTTCTGACTTTCTTCACCTTTCCATACCTGTAAGAGTTGGCAGTTCATCAGGGCACCTCCTTCTTTCACATCCACACCAAACATTCCCTTCTGCATACCTTTCTTTCCTTGTCCCAATACAGAATACAAGCCATGGTTAACTGCCATGTGTACTCTCTCTTTTTAGATCATATTTGCATTTTTATAAAGTTTTTCCAGTTATGAGGAAGCACAAAGTATTTTTCTCTACTGGAGATGGAAGCAGAGCATCAAGAAAAGAAAAAGAGTTTGGAGTAACAGAGGGGTGTTCCACTGCCTAATTTTGCTGCACAGAGGTAGAGAAGAAACAGGCTCATTGCCATTGACTAGAAAAAAGAGAAACGTAATGAGAAAAATCTGAAACTTTTTCTTGTGGATGGTCAAATTATTTTCTGCCAAACTAGTTTTTGTGGGCTTTTATATTTTGCTTTGCATTTTCTGATACTGATACTAAAAACCACACTTCATGCCAAATTAAGTAATAAAATATCATTATATTTAAATTTGCAAATCTTTTACAACAATCCTTTGAGAAAATTACTACTACTACTGCCACTACTCTCCCATCTTAAGAGTAAATGACACTCAGAGAGGTCAAGTAAGTTGCCCAAAGCCACTTGTCAATCAGAGACAGAATTTAAAACCAAGGAGTCTATCCTAAAGTTTGACCTACTAGCACATGCTTGTGGTCAGGAGAATTCTAAGTAGGTACCCAATATTGCCAGCCCTCTGCTGCTCATATGTCATCTCACAGTTATTTAATTGAACACTTATCTAAGTATTGCTATGAAGGGACTTGGCAGTTGTAATTAAATTTCCAAATCAGTTGTCTTTGAGACAGGGAAATTATCCAGGTGGACCTGACCTAGCTACCTGAGTCCTTTAAAAGCAAAGAATTTTCTCCAGCTGGTCACAGGGGATTCGTGCACTCTAGCTCACCTGAAAGAAAGCAGAGTACCTTCAGGGCCACATGGAAAATAACCATGAGAAGCAAGAGTGGTCCCTGGTTGACAACCAGCAAGGGAACAGGGGCCTATGTCCTACAATCTCAGGAACTGAATTCTGCCAACAACATGAATGAGATTAAAGGAGAACTCTGGGCTCTAGGTGAGAGTTCATCCTACCTGGCCCCCTTTTTTCAGCCTTGTGAGACTTTAGGCAGAGAATCCAGCTAAGCCAGCCTCAGTCTTCTGAATTGCAGAAGCTAAGAAGTCATACATGGTGTTGTTTTCAACCACTAAGGGTGTGGTAATTTGTTGTGTAGTGATAGAAAACTAATTCAGTGCTTCCTGTAGAAATTTGGGACACCTAAAAGATTTCAATAGAAAAAAATAAATATCACCCATTATCTCAACATAAGAGGTAACCATACTAAAAAAAAAGAGAGAGAGAGAGAGAACCATACTGACATTTTTGGTGTATTTGTTTCTAGAATTTACAGATTTGTGTTCAATATTGGCAACAAACTGTTAATAAATGTTGTTCTCCTTTCATTTTCTATTTTGTTAATCAGCATTTTAACAAGAGTATTTTTATGTTATCAAATATTACTTAAATTTTAACTTCTAGTAATTACTATACTCTATGCGTATATAAAAATTTATTTGACCGTGTACTTTGGAAGCAGACTGTTTTCATATTTCTTTTATAATAAACTTCATTTAGAAAATCATTCTTTACATAAATCTTTGCGTTCTTCTCTTTTATCTTTAAGACAGATTCCTAGAAGTGCTATCGATGAATCAAAGAGCTTTTGAATTCTTTCACCATCTTAACACAAATTGTCTGTTTGCTTCTAGAGTGTTGCAGAAATACTGTCCTTACTAGCAGTGTGTCAAACTACTCACCTCACAAGCTCTCATCCCCTGTATATTATCACTTTTAAGAAATCTTGGCAAATCTGACAGGAAAATGTGGCATATTTTTTTCTTTTCTTCTATTCATACTTTTATTAGCCATTTATGCTTTTTAAAAAAGATTTATTTATTTATTAGAGAGATAGAGCTCGCATGCATGTGGGTGGGAGGGGCAGAGGGAGAGAATCTTCAAGCAGACTCCTCAAACTGTGTAGAGTTCACAGCAGGGCTTGCTGTGTGTGATTGTGTGATGACCCAGGAGATCGTGATCCATGAGATTATGACCTGAGCCAAAACCAAGAGTCAGACGCCTAACCTACTGAGCCACCCAGGTGCCCCATCATTTTACTTTTAATTAAAGACTTATTTTCTCACACTCTTTACTCATTCTTGTTTTCTTGTGTATTTTTTGTGAGTATTTTTGTAGTTGATTAGTAAGATTTCTTTATAAGCTCAGGAAGTTAACCAAGTTTTTCTTTCAAATATTTTCCTCAGATTGTCATTTCCTTTTTTATTTAGATTTATGACTTACAGTAGCTTTTTGTTCCCTCATATACAAACTCTCATCTCTTACCTTTGTGAATTTTTCCACTGTTTTTAGAGAAAAATGATTGCCTATCATGGTATCAAATACTGACATGTGTTTTCTTCCACATTTAAACTGTTCTCATTTTTATTTTTAACTTAACTGTAATCAATCCAGTGTGAAGTAAAGCTTCCCATCCAGTGATGAGGTATCTGACTAATGACTATCAGGAAAACCATGAACTATGCCTTGCTCAGGTCTCTTCCATGGTCCCAACACAGACATACACACACCTTACATGCTGCAAAAATGTCTTTTGAATTGACGTGGATTAGACTGATTCAAATGGTATCTCAGAAGCACCATGGACATGGACACATGATCCCAGGATCCTCATATTGATTAACATGCTTCGGTATAATCTTGTATCCCGTAGTAAACTCACTGGATAGCAGTGGGAGAAAACAGCTTTAATAAAATCATTTATTCCAGCTCTCCCAACTCAGTGGCAGATGCTTCTGGTTCCAGACCTCTTTCCTCCTGCCAAATTTGTCAGATGAAGCTGCAGACGTGGGGGTCTGTTGCCATTTCAGGATCAAAAGGCACACTTCCACCTGCTGTCATACGTCTGATCCTAAACAGGCACCAGGTGATTGGATATGACAGACATCACATCCAACAGAGAAATAATTTCCAATCACCTGAGGACTATCCCCTCCCCTTCACCTCATGTTCACACCAGATAGAATCTAGAGCTTACCTCAGGCAAAATCTCTGCGGTAGTGTCTTTTTCCAGGTGACGTACATTCCTAACCAAATGTACGTAGATTACTAATGTTAAAGCACAAACAACTACCTTTAAAATGGGTATTATGCTGAGTGAAGTAAGTCAGTAGAAGAAGGACAAACACTGTATGGTCTCACTGATACGGGGAATATAAAAAATCGTGAAAGGGAATAAAGGGGAAAGGATAGAAAATGACTGGGAAATATTAGAAAGGGAGACAGAACATGAGAGACTCCTAACTCTGGGAAACGAACAAGGGGTAGTGGAAGGGGAGGTGAGCTGGGTGTGGGAGTGACCGGGTGATGGGCACTGAGGGGGGCACTTGACGGGATGAGCACCAGGTGTTATGCTAAATGTTGGCAAATCGAACTCCAATAAAAAATATATATATACAAAAATAAAGAGATACCATTTCACACCCACTAGGAGGCCTATAATCAAATAATAAATAAATAAATAAATAAATAAATAAATACATACATACATACATACATACATAAATACATAAATAAATACAACAAAAAAAAATAAAATGGGAAAACTGTTGAAAACTTCTTAGCCAGTGACCCCTTGGTAGTCCTTTTGTAATTTATTAGCCTAGTTCAGACCATGTGACTTCCTGAAAGTCAATGTTCTTAGATAATATCAGTTGAGCCTGGTCCTATTTTGGGAGAAAGATGGTACACAGACTACACACCTTTTTTTAAAAAAAGAAAAAGATTTTATTTATTTACTTGAGAAAGAGAGCATGGGGAGGGGCAGAAGGAGGGATAAGCAGACTCCTGGGGAGCCCAAGATGGGACCCAACCCCAGGACTCTAAGATCATGACCTGAGTTGAAGTCAGATGCTTAACCAACTGAGCCACCAGGCACCCCACACTTTTTTTTTTCAAATAAAGCATATCACCTCTACATGGTAGAAAATAATTGAGCTGTATCCTATCCTTTGATGAGTTATTTCATAGTCCAATTTTCAACTATCTTGCAAATGTTCATGATATTTTGACCATGTAAGTCAAAACTCACTTAAGTCAATGTTCTGGTTCCCACCCCAAAATTTGGTAGCGTAAAACAACCATTTTATTATGTTCATGGATTCTGTAGGCTGGAAATTCAGTCAGTGCACAGTGGAGATAGCTTGTCTCTGTTCCATGATGTCTAGGAATTCAACAGAGAAGACTAGGATGGCTGTGGGTGACTCCTATATCAAAGCCTGAAATCATCCAGAGGTTCTTCACTCATATATGTCGCGCACCTCAACTGGAATGACATAAAGAGCTAGGGGCTTACTGGGCATCTCATTATATGCACAGAATCTCCAGACTCTTCTTGTGGTCTTTCATTGTGGCAACTCCAGCAGGCAGCCTCAAGCAAACTGGATTCCTTACATGGTTGCTCAGAGCTCCAATTGCAAATGTTTCAGTGAACAAGACAGAAGCTACATGATCATTTATGACCCATGCTCAAAAATCACATGGCATTACTTCTACCACAATCTACAGGTTAAAATTCAGCCAGACTCAATGGGATCTAAATCCCATCTCTTGATGAAGGCCATGTCAGAATTTGTAGCCATGTTTACAGGCTGCCACAGAATAGCCCCTGAGACAACAATTCAAGTGCAAGAATTCAGAGCAACTTAACCAGCAGAGTAGTCCCATGGGCAAGTAAGGCTCAATCTCAAAGACAACTATGTGATACATAGTAGAATATGCCTCACTATTATCCCAACTGTGAAGCAGGGTTGAGGAGCCATTTATCTACTAACCCCTTGCAGTAATTGGCAGAGAGTTCCTTGTGGGGAGGTGGTGATAACCTCCTGACATTTTCAGAGGGTTTCCACTGCCAGAGTAGTCCCCTGCCAAAGTGGCAAGTATTTGAAGTTGGAATTTATGGGGTTGATATGCACAGTAATGTTGAGAGCTGAGTAGATATGTATGTTGGACATGAACAGGGTCTGCTATAGGACATTAATCATACTTTAATTACACTGCTAATTATCTAGACAAGAAATTCAGATGGGTTGATGTATCCCCTGGCCTAAACTATGACCTCCTTCAGGGCAAGAGCTGGGTCTTTTTCATTTTATGTCATAAGCATCTATAGTGGAAACTTGCAATTAGGAACCCTACCCCCACCAAATTATGACAGACTAAAATAAAGACTGCATCCATATTTTAAGTTCAAATCCCTCTCCAAAAAATTCCCCAGATTTTCTTACTATCTAATCTTTTGCTAACTTGGAAGCCTCTAAGTTTGCACACATATAGTCTAATGCTGTCTTTTTCATACTGTACTCTAAGACTTTATGCCTGCTTCTCCTCCTATATTTACTCACTCAGTAAATGGCTCCATCATCTATTCAGTCCCCATGTAAAAACTCTTGATTCACCTTTTACCTCATTTCTCCCCAGAACCCTCCACATGCATGTTTGCCATATCTATCTCTTTGGAGTCACCATCTCCCATTTTGCTATGTCTTTTTGTTACTGCTTCTAGATCAAATGCTCATCATCTCTTGCTAGACTATTGCTACAACTACCTGATTGGTCTTATTGCCTCAAATGTATCCTGAAAATTCAATGTATTAAAGCATTCCCCAACTTAAAACCCTTTAGTTGTTCCAATATCAGGTGAAAATAAATGCTCTTAGCTTTCAATTCTCAGCCAATATAAAGTAAAACATGTAGGTTTTCAAATTCATCCCCCGTCATATCTATAAAACCCACCTAGTTCATCTAAACATTTTGCAAAGCATCAAAACCTCCCAAACTCATGCTCTGTGTTTGGGTCATTTCTCACTATTCTCTCTCCCCAGAATATCCTCTATGTCAGTCTCCATCTGACAGAGTTTCAACTATACTTAAACGTCTAGTAGATGCCACTTTCTCTATTAGAATAACTACCACCACTAATCCTAGTTTAACTAACCATTCAGCATTAGTTAAAAGTACCATATATCCTCAATTCTAAGACACTACAAATTACATGATGCCTTATAGATTTACCACTACATTCTTATAAGTGGTAAGAAACTAAATAGCCTTTGCAAATTTTAGAATCATTAAATGTGAAAAAACTAAAGCATCTTAGAATGTTGGAAATTGTAGGGATTCAGAGCATGTCACCCAAAAATATACTGCCTTGGTATATTGGCTATTTTTAAGTTAAAAGCACTTAAAAAACAGCAGATACAAAATGTGTACTCCGAACTTCTTTTTTTTCTTCTTGAAAGCAGGAGATATAACTCCCATGTGAAAGATGCCTTCCCTGTACCAGGAAGAAAAAAGACATGGGTATCACTAAAGATGGAGAACAGAGGTCATGAGAAATCTGTACAAACAAACCACATTAAATTAACCTTTATTTTTCTAGTTTTCCACAATTAAGTGCACTAGCCCAAACCCCTTCGTGTTGTCACGATTTACTACTTTTTGTCCAACCTGGCATATAAACTTTGGACCCTAACTGCTTCTTTGGGTCTTTACTTTTCTTGTGAAGTCTCTCCTATGTACATGCAAAAATTACTTTTAAAATTTTTGTAAGCTTTTCTCCTGTTAACCTCTCTTTTGGCAATCCCAGCTAGAGACCCTAAATATAGAAAAAAAATGTACTTCTCTTATGAAATATAGTCACTGCTTCTTCTTCTATATTCCCAGAATTCCTTTATGGCCAGCCATACCTCCAATTGGAAGTCGTATGCATGCTCTGAGAAAGCCAGACTTCTAAATGAAATTTCTTGAAATGTCTTTCAATATTTTTATTGCCATCGAGTATTCTAGGTTAACTCAAAACAGATAACCAGCCACATTCCTCAAATTACAGAGGACAAAAAAAATAAAAAATTAAAAATTAAAAATTAAAAAAATAAAAAAAAATTACAGAGGACAAAAGAAGACGGTGGGTCAGAATTTCAAACCAGACTATAATTGGTGTTCAGATAAACCTGAGAATAAGGAGCTCCTGGAATAGGTCAGCATGGGAGAAGGGGCAGTGAAGACCTCAGAGAAAAGAATCCTGAGGAAGCATCCCAAAGAGTGACTGTTATTATCTTTCGAGACGATGAGTCAGGTTCTGCCACAGAGGAGACCATGGAAACGCTCAGGAAAAAGCAAGGTTTAATATATTTACAGTTCCTGGAGACCAAAGACACAGCACACCTCATGGGGACCCATGGGAAAGACACTGAAGTGATCAGAAAGCAGAAGATAGGAATAAGGAGAATGGTCAGGCCACAGCCTTTATTGGAGTTTCTCTGGGAAAGGCAAGGCAGGACAGGGTTTGAGTAGTTTCAGTAAGATTTCGGCTATAGGGGTAGCACCTACTTGTCTTGTACATGATCACAGATGCACCTCCTGGTGTGCATGGGCCACATAGATGATGTATGGCTCTGGATTAGTTAGTCTGCATATCAAAGACTGGGCTCTTTGTTGTCCCAGGAAAATAGTAAATTGGCTAGCGCAGGGAGTGGTATTCTCTCCACAGCCAGAAAGATTTTCAAAAATGTCAAAACATCATAACACAGAGGGGAAAAAAATGTGCTCCCCTGAACACACACGCGCACACACACACATTACATTGACCCAGACTGAACAGCAGACTTGCCACCTGAGAGTCTGGCTCTCACCAAACTCCAATCCATTCTTTGCTCCACTACTCCTCTGTGCCCTCTTATAGGGCAAGAACTGTAGTATAAATGAAAAAACTAGATTACTAACAATCCAACAACTATGCTGTGGGAACTCCCTCTGGAGGAGTGGTCATACAAAGGGGTGAAAACTTTCCTATTAACTGAAGAAAGATAAAAGTAGGTACACTCTGTGGCCTGGGGGAATTAAGTTGTTCCAAGGCAGTGGTGGCCTTGGGGCTCAATGATACAATAGAAGTTGACAGTGGTGCAGGCAGTAGAAGGACAGAAAACTAATCAACTTAATAAATAATAGAGATCATGAAAAAGAAGAATGTCAGAAGCAGAGCACACCATAAATTGGGATATACCTATAAATGTGACACATATATTCAGATAGACAAGTTCATGGATGATATATTGTAATACTTTATTCATTATGGTTAGGAACAAAAATACATCAGTAGCCACTGTATGTTTTCAGTCATTCATTCATGTATACTCAATCTCTTACTCAAAATGCTATTACCTAGGGCGTCAAAATTTGAGCATCAAACTTAACAAAGGAGGTATAAGAACTATACTCTGAAAACTATAGAACATTGATGAAAGAAACTGAAGACACAAACAAATGGAAATATATTCCATGCTCACAGACTGGAAGAACAAATATTGTTAAAATGTCCATACTATGCAAAGCAATGTAATGCAATTCCTATCAAAATACCAACAGCAGGGCTGCCTGGGTGGCTCATTTAGTTAAGTGTCTGTCTTTGACTCAGGTCATGATCTCAGGGTCCAGGGATGGAACCCTGCATTGGGAATCCCTGTTCAGCGGGGAGTCTGCCTCTCCCTCTGACCCTCCTCCTTGCTTGTTCTTTCTGTCTCAAATAAATAAATAAAAATCTTTTTAAAAATACCGACAGCATTTTTCACAGAACTAGAACAAATAATCCTAAAATTTGGATGGAACCACAAAAGACCCCGACCGAACGCTAGCCAAAGCAATATTGAAAAAGAATAAAACTAGAGGTTTCACAATCTCAGATTTCAAGACATGCTACAAAACTGTAGTAATCAAAACAATATTGCACTGGCACAAAAACAGACACATAGATCAGTGAACAGAATAGAGACCCTATAAATAAACCCATGATTCTATGGTCAATTAACCTTTGACAAAGGAGACAAGGATATACAATGGGAAAAAGATAGTCTCTTCAAGAAATGGTGTTGGGAAAACTGGACAGCTACATGCAAAAGAATTAAATGAACACTTTCTTACATCATACACAAAAATAATCTCAAAATGGATTAACAACTTAAAATGAGACCTGAAGCCATAAAAATACTAAAAGAGAACACAGGCAATAATTTCTCTGATATTAACCACAGTAATATTTTTCTAGATCTGTCTCCTGAGGCAATGGAACCAAAAGTAAAAATAAACTATTGGGACTACATCAAAATAAAAAGCTTCTGCACAGCAAAGGAAACAATCAATAAAACTAAAAGACAACCAACTGAATGAGAGAAGATATTTGCAAATGACATATCCAGTAAATGGTTTGTATCTAAAACATATAATGAACTGAAACCAAAAAAACCAATTCAACATCCCAAAACAAGTAATACAATTTAAAAATAGGCACAAGACATATACAAACATTTCTCCAAAAAAAGGTGTACAGATGGCTAAGAGACACATGAAAAGATGCTCAACATTACTCATCATCAGTGAAATGCAAATCAAAACTACAATGAGATATCACATCACATTGGTCAGAATGACTAAAATCACATAAGGAAGAAGTGCTGACAAGGATGACATTAAAAAAAAAAGGAACCATCATGCGCTATTGATGAAAATGCAAACTGGTGCAGCCACTCTGGAAAACAGTATGGAAGTTCCTCAAAAATTAAAAGTAGAATTACCATATGATCTAGTAATTCTGCTACTGGGTCTTTACGCAAAGAATATTAAAACACTAATTAAAAAAGATATATGTACCCCTATGTTAATTGCAGCCTTATTTAAAATAGTCAAATTATGGAAGCCACCCAAGTGTCCACCAAAAAAATAAATGGATAAGGAAATGTGGCATATATACACAATAGAATTTTACTCGGCTATTAAAAAAGAATGAAATCTTGCCATTTACAATGATGTGGATAGAGCTAGAAAGTATAATGCTAAATGAAATAAGTCAGTCAGAGAAAGACAAATACCATATGATTCACTCATATGTGGAATTTAAGGAGCAAAATAAATGAAGATAAAGGAAACAAACCAAAAGCAAACACTTAACTATAGAGAACAAACTCTTGGTTACCAGGATAGAGGTTGATGGGGGGAGATGGGTGACATAGGTAATGGGGATTAAAAAGTATGTTAAAGAGTATGCTTATTATGATGAGCACTGAATAATGTATACAATTGTTGAATCACTATATTGTACACCTGAAACTAATAGAACACTGTACGTTAATTGTACTAGAATTAAAATTAAAAAACTGAGTCTCAATTCTTATGGCACTCCTGGACAATAAGCAAAAAACAAGATCCAGATAGGCTTAGAGAAAAGAGGAGAAGAAAAGAGAAAGGAGAAAAAGGGGTGAAAAACAGGAAAGAAAAAACTTTTAGGTAGATATTGGTGGAAATTTGGGCAGTCTGGAAGCTGAAAGTGAGATAGAAAAGAGAAGAACATTTTGGGCAGATATTGCCAACCATGTGGAGAACTGAGAGAGGCAACAAATAAAAGGAAAGGAAAGATTGTAAAAATGTTTTTATGACTTGGGAATACATATTTAGTATTTTAGTATTTTTTTCCATGAAAGTAAAAGATTTACATTAAATATGAGAATGTTTCTTACTTGTATATTTAATTTCAGATTTGTTATTTTATTTTTTATTTAAATTCAATTAGTCAACATATAGTACACATTAGTTTGAGATGTAGTATTCAATAATTTATCAGTTGCATATAACAACCAGTGTTCATCATATCATGTGGCCTCCTTGCTATTTTAGTTTTAAAATTTCAATTTGGCTTTTTCTTATACTGTCTATTTAACTGCTGAGATTTTCCATCTTTTCATTCACAAATATATTTTCCTTTACCTTATTAGTTATAGTCATAATAGCTGGTTTAAAACGTCTGCTAATTCTGACATTGGAGACATTTTCAGGTTGGCCTCTATTGATTGTCATTTCTCTTCAGGATTGGTCATGTTTTCCTATTCTTTCTGTCAAATAATTTTGGATTGTATTTTGGGCATTGTAATATTATGATGTGGAGACTGAATTCTGTTACATTACTCCAAAAATTGTTGACATTTTTGATTTGTTTATTTTAGGAGACAATTTTCTTGATTGGAATATAACTTCAAGCTGCATCTCTGGGGCTATGGTTCAAATCTGTTTAGTTCTTTTACTCCTACTTGAGCAGTTTGCAGTATGACAGGGATATGTGTGGTTCAGGGATAAGCCAGAGATCTGGACAAGTTTACGTAAAAAATTTTCTTTCGTCCTCCCCTTTTGAGTCTCTCTTTTCCAGGATCCCCACTACTTCATAATGATTATGGTTGCCATGCACTCTGTCCTCTGATTCTTCAGAGGACAGATAAGGGTTCCTATCAAAGGTTTAGATGCTGCATATGGCACCAACCTTGCCTGCATTCAGGCTTGAATTCATATTAACAGGAAATTTATCCTATGTTAGTCCTTTTTTGCAAGTATCTATCACTCTTTAGAATCTGCCAGCTTTTATTTATTCTCAGACCCTTAAAGTAGCTGGGTTCTATATTTTGTCCAGAATTTATTATCTGCAGCAAAATGACTAGGATCTTACTTCACCATACTTGAACTTAATTGATTTTTGATCATTGGATCCCTTTCTTTCTTTCTTTCTTTCTTTCTTTCTTTCTTTCTTTCTTTCTTTCTTTCTTTCTTTCTAGAAAACCACATTCAGACTAGTCCTCCCCAATGACTGGGTTTTTTTCCATGCAGCAGGCTCCCAGACACATCCTTCAATTTACTGTGTGTGAGAACTTAGATTAAAACTGAGGCTTATAAATGTTTCTTAAAATGAATTAGATTTTAAAGTTGATAATAGAAATATAAACATAATTCCAATTAATGAATTTAATGGTGGAATTTATTAAGAGAAAACAAGAGCTATAATATTATTAAAGCACCAACAAGTGTCATGAACTATACTAGACCCCTAACAAGGCATTTTATTAAATCATTTTGGTTATGAACAATAGCTCATTTTGTCATTGCCCTGCAGTCCACCTCTATGATTAACGTTTGTTAATATAACAACTCTTGTTTTTTTTTAAAGATTTATTTATTTATTTTAGAAATAGAGCATTGAGCAGGGGCAGGGGTAGATGGAAAGGGAGAGAGAGAATCCTTAAGCGGACTCCCCCTGAACACAGAGTCTGACCTGGGGTTCAATGTCAGGACCTTGAGATCCCGACCTGAGCCAAAATCAGGAGTCAAATTCTCAACTGACTGAGCCACCCTGACACCCCACAACTCTTGTTTTTTAATACTCAAATTCATAGAACTTATGTATTTCTGAATACAATGGTTTCCACTACTGTTTATATATGAAAATATTACATTTAAGTCTTGAGTACTCAAAACAACATTTTTTAAAGGTCCAAAGTTTTATTGTTTTGAATACATTCTCCAGCAGCCCCCAACTTCCCTCCCCACCATAAACAACATTTTTAACAAAACAATCTGTGGAGGAAACTCTCAAGTTACATTCCAGTTACAAATAGTTGAACATCAGAAGCATATTTTTAATAGATGCTGATTATCATCAAAGGGAATGTTGCTAGTGCAAAGAGGCATTAGACTATTATCTTCTGTACATAAACTGTTTGCTAACAATCATATTGACAATTTGGTTATCAGGAAGTGATGTTTTAGGCATTCGATATCCTAAGTGATAATTTGTTACATGTATATGTGTGTGCTTAAATTATGTTTTTGTAAATTTAGGGTTGATGAATAATGCATTATCATTTTCCCCATTTAAAATAATAGCAAATACACTCTTGGTTAGCATTTTTGTGTAGAACACCATATTTTTCAAGAATCAGATTAGTGATTTGATGCTAAGCAGAAGACACTTTAATTATATTTTTACATGGATATACAGAGGAGTTAAATATTAGAGAAAAATATTTTCCATTTTTCAAGTGTATTCCACAAAACTGGAGCAGGATGTTAATAGGTATTCCTAAGCCTTTTCCCATCATTCTTGAAGAAGCCACAAACAGAGGTATTAATAGAAATGCAAACATTTCTGACAAAGAGGTTAAACCTTCTGTTTAATAATATAAATTGCTTTCTTGAGTAAGCTGAGGTCAAGGTTAAAAACTCAAGGACATTCTAGTTTGGTAATATATCACATATCCATACTTGTGCATATGTAACTATATTGATATGTATCTCTGATGTGTTAAGTTATGGCCTGCACAGTGTTGTTTTTTTAAGATTAATTGTTTTGAGAGAGAAAGAGATTCAACATGGGGTAGAGAGAAACTCTCAAGCAGACTCCATGCTGAGCATAGAGGCCATTGTAGGGCACAGAGACCCACATGGGGCTCGATCTCACAACCCTGAGATCACAACCTGAGTGGAAATCGAGCCTGATGCTTAACCGACCGTGCCATCCAGGCACCCCAAAGCCTGAACAGTGTTTAAGAAATACCCTTCCATTTTCCTCTGTCCCAACCTGGTTGATACACTAAGTCATCTGCCTGGACCAGGTAGATGTTTGAGTTTGGGATCTCAGACGTTGCATTTGGAAGCAGAAAGTTGGGGCAGAGTACAATAGCTCAGACTGAGGGGAAAAGGGGACCTGTTTCTCTTTTGGCTCTGAATATCAGTTGAATTCTCCTGTTAATAGTTCAGCGCCTTCCCTTCCCCAAATGTTTCCTATTATAAGGACGTTCTTCTCTTTTACTATTTAATAGAGTAAAGCATTTTCCAAAACAGAACAAATATAAAACAAAACAAAAAAAGATGAAGTTGTGAAATCAAATTGCAAGTGAACAGGATTAAAAAAAAAAAAAAAAAAAAACAAGCTACAACTAAAAAAGCAACTAGTTCTTTTTTGCCTTCCCATCCTTTCCCAGCCCTGTCAAATGTAAACAAACTCCCACAAAGCCTCCTGTTGAGAGATATTTTAAAAAGAGAAGAAATCAGACTTCTCTCAAGGCATCAATTAGAGTATTAGATAATTTATTTTAATAATACCTTCCCATGAGATTGTTGAGGAGATGCTTTTAAGTGTGAAGTGTGCCCCTCGAACATTTTCCTCCAGATGAATTCCCTCACTCAGCTGGTGTAATGCCATGTAGCCTCTAATGAAGGAAGGAAGGACCCACAAGTATGTATCCCAGGATCTGGACTCAGGCTATAGAAGAATAGTACTGTCACAGAAAACTTTAACTTGATAATGTGTACAATCGTAGATTGCAGGATCGGGAGGCAGACTGGTTAGAGGGCTGAGATCTACTCAGTCATACTGTGAGATGGCCAATTTATTCCAAAAGTCACTATTGGCATGAATTGAATCTGAAACTAGAATAATTTACATTCATCATGAAAATGTGCATGTAAATACAGTTAAGTGCTTCTATCTATCACCTCATTTAAATGACCTGTTCAGTCTCGGAATTGCTATAGTGTTTCCAATTGAAAAATGCCTATAAATATTTACACATAAAGATGTCCTTCTCAGTGCTCTTTATAAAAGAAAATAACTGAAAACCACCTAATTATTCACCTTGAGGGAAATTAGTGTGCTATGATATATACACATAAGGTAATAAAGCTATGACAGTGAAGTTTTCCGAGTTTTTCTGTTTGTTTTCTGAAGAATTCTTATGAAATGGGGTGCTTAATAATACAAAATGTATTAAAAACACAATGAAAGACACCAAAGTGCAGAACCCTGGGATAAGAAAGGAGTCTGAATTTTATTCTAAGTAGGAACTATTTAAGCATGTTAAGCAGCACAATGACATGACTGAATTTGCATGTTAGAACAATTGCTGTTTCCTCTATAGCTTCTCGTTTCTTTCGAATTTTCTGCAATAAAGATTAATATTTTAGTTTGTAAAAGTTAAGAACAAAACAGGATGAGAAATAAACTTCCAGTCCTTGCTTTGGAATCTATCGGATAATTCCCTAAAACAAGCCCAAACCAGGGAACAAACATCAGTTTCAGGACCCCCAAAAGAAGGCACTGCAGGGGATCTCAAACACCCCCTGGCTTGTGCTCTTCAATGCAAAGTTATTGTTGTGGTACAGACAAAATCTCTCTTGCATGCCTGTAACATGCTTAGTTGCTGTTAGGAACATGCTAAATAAACTCCTACCTATGTAAGAGCTGCTCTAATGAAGGGATGGGGAGAAAGGGCTGACCTCTAGCAACTTGGTCTCCTCTTTTGGAGCAACCAGTGCTGCTCAGTGACTCTTGTCATTCTAAGGAGGCAAAGTCTCAGTCCCATTAAAAACTGAGAGCTCTGGGACATGATGTATAGTAAGAAACTCTTGGCAACTTCCCCTGGAACACCCAATTTTGTATATGGAATAGGTTGGGTTGTATATATGGTGGTATTTGGGATAGGGAAAATATTTGGGCATGAGGAAGGTAACCCCAAATGCTCTTGACCTTTCTACCATTATGACACACTTTGCCCTAATAAAGTAGGTTGTGCTTCTCTGTATGGCTGCTTCCAAAATGGGAAGATCCTCAGATTAGAGCTAGCTGGCACTGGGTCCTGAGATAGTAGCTGTTATGTGGGGACAGTTTTTAGCATGATTCATTACACGAAGAGGGCAAGCCAAAGCCAGAATCTTTCTGGACACAGGGGCCAGTGGGAAAAAAAAAGCAAAGTTGCAAGAAATCACTGAAACTTGACAACTGTGAAGCCAGGGGAAAGAAGTATAGAGAAAAAGCACAGGCTCTGAATTCGCTGCAGGCTTTATTCTCCACTCACTTGATGACCTGGGGCAGGACATGCAGCCTCACCAGCCTTAGTTTCTACATGTACAAAATAAGGAGGATCATAACCACCTCCTAGATGGTGTGATGGTTTGGAAATACAATCTTAAACCATCTCAGGCTGTGTGTGATACATAGGAAGCTGAGGGCTCTCCACAACGTTCCCTCCTTGTACAAGAAGAAACCTGAGCGTTGGAGTCCTCGCTCACTTAATGGAACTCCCACAATTTCATTCTGCTGTTATTATTACCTTAAATAAGGAAATGCATTTTCCAAATAGTCCCTAAATCTTCAGATCCTGAATCATGAGAACACAATTATCTTTCCCAGCGTTATGAAGACAGAGAAACATATTCATACATTCTGGAAGATTTTTCAACAGAAGCTGAAGAGGAAGATTCTATTTAAACTCTCAATCAGGAAAATAAAATCACTAAAATGCTATTCTTAAGAGTCCTTTAGTTAAGTGAGATTTTACTATATTTAGCAGTTAAATACAATGAATTGTCAATGCATGAGACTCCATATACTATATATATTCAATTGATTTTTTTTTAATTTAGGGAGGGGAAGAAGGAAAGGGTTATTTTAGATATGGAAGGGTGAATTATTCAATTTCCTTAGCTGATAACATACATGATATTTCTAAATGATATATTGCTCTTCTTTTGTTTTCCCCTCCTGGCTTTGCTAATTATTTTTCAAATCTTTTCAATAAAATGCAGGTTTTATTTTATTTTATTTTAATTTTTTTTTATTTATTCATGATAGTCACACAGAGAGAGAGAGAGAGGCAGAGACATAGGCAGAGGGAGAAGCAGGCTCCATGCACCGGGAACCCGACGTGGGATTCGATCCCGGGTCTCCAGGATCGTGCCCTGGGCCAAAGGCAGGCGCCAAACCGCTGCGCCACCCAGGGACCCTAAAATGCAGGCTTTAATACCCCATTCCCATCCAGCAGATCACACACATACACCCATGTTCTCCACTAGAGGACAAAATTTTCAATCAATATTTTAGCTGTGTTTTTGAAGTAAGGATGGAGAGATTAAACCCAAAGCTTAAATATAGAGAAGCACAAAATTGCAGTGGTAATGGTATTTGAATAAAACTTGGTTAAGATACCTATTTCAAGCAACACAGTTCTCAGCTGGAGCCTACATTCCGATGAAAGCTGCTTTTGGATTCTCTTTCTATGGATGGATTCCTACCTTCCATATGGCCAGCGTTCCGAATACTGAGAAGGAAGGTCTCAGGTCTCTGCAAATCCTTGTGGTTGAAGCAGTAGTTCCAAAGTGGAGAGAATGCATGAGAGAGAACACCTATTTGGGAGTCCCATGTCTGGTGACTTGTCAGATGTCCTAAATTTCATGTTTGCTGACTACAGAAAGGAAGTTTGGGAAACAGAAGCGGTCTCATGTGACTGTTCTTGCCATATTGTACCAGCCATCTGTTACTATCTGAGAAGTTCTGATTAAGGAGGGAAGCCAAAGAAAACTTCTCAGGTGTGACTCTGGAGAGTCTATTGGCCAGCCCACCTTATGCTGCTGCTGGCTTGTGTCCTCGTGGAGCAATAATCATTTCTAATTTGCTTCAGTCAATTCTACTCCATTGAGGTACATGTTCCAGAGACATAGAGAGGATAGATGGGACTCATTGTCCTAGTATTAAGTTTACTTGGATTTTGGGGGGGGGGGGTTAAGAAAGAGAGTAGAGAAAAACATTCTGTTTTATATTAAATCAAATAGTATATGGTTGAATAAAATGCAAAAGTCTCATGAATTTTTAACATAAAAACATGTCACTACATTTTCACTCTCCTCTGCTATAAGGTAATTGGGTAAGGGTAGGAGTTTAGGAAGAAATGGTACCATACAGCAGTGCAGGGTATGGAGGAAGAGAACTGGATTGGGACTAAGGCTACGGTCAGCGCTAGCCCTGGATTGGATATTGCCTTGCTGTGTGACCTGGGACAAGTGCTGTACCTTCATTGAAGGAATTACATCACCTTCACATAAAGTTACAATAATTAAGGCAATATAGTATGGGTCCAAAGATATAGGTTAATGGGACAGGATAGTCCAGAAATAGGCCCGTACTTACATAATCAATTAATATGCAATAAAATTATTCAAGAATTTAGTGGGGGAAGGGATAATCTTTTTTTTTATTTTTTATTTTTTTTTTTATTAATGATAGTCACAGAGAGAGAGAGAGGCAGAGACATAGGCAGAGGGAGAAGCAGGCTCCATGCACCGGGAGCCTGATGTGGGATTCGATCCTGGGTCTCCAGGATCGCGCCCTGGGCCAAAGTCAGGCGTCAAACCGCTGCGCCACCCAGGGATCCCCTTTGCTAAAAGTGGCTGCAAGTATTGGAGATGCAAAATAACAAATCTTAACTCTTATGTTGCACCATATGTAAAAAATTACCTTGAAATCAGTCACAGACTTAAATGGAAAAGCTAAAGTTATAACATTTCTTGAGGAAAATATAAGAAGCTTTGGGTTAGGCCAAGTGTTATGCTGTTGTTGCTTTTAAGGTAGCAAAAGGCACAAAGAGACTAGAGGTGAAAACACTGACAAATTGGGTATCATTAAGATTAATAGTTTTCCTTTTTAAAAGATGATATAAGGAAGATGAAAAGGTATGTCATAGGATGGGAAAAATAATTGAGAAACATACATATGATAAAGGACCTATTTCCAGAATATATAAAATATGTCTACAACTCAGTAAGAAGACAAAACAAGATAACTTTTCAAAAGTACGCAAAATATTTGAACAGAACCCTCACCAAAAGTTGGGCACTAAGCTCATGAGAGCATGTTAAATATTATTAGTCATCAGGGAGATGCAAATTAAAATCACAAATGAGACATCATTATATACCCTCCTACAGTTGAAAAAACGAATAGTAATAAGTGTTGGTGAAGGTGTGGACCGATTGCAATACTCACAGATTTCCAAAGGGAATGCAAAAACAGTATATTAGTATAACACTTTACCATTTTAAAAAATAAAGTTAAAACATATTACTGTATAACCCAGTAATCCTACCCTGATTTACCTTTTTAAAAAAATATATGTTTTACACAACTTTTTATGTTTATATCCATAGCAGCTTTGATCACAATAGCCAAAAACTGGCAATAATCTGAATGGCCCTCAACTGGTGAATGGATAAACAAGTTGATGTATATGCATATACTGCTTCTCAGCAAATAAAAACAAAATACTCATGAACCACTGATCCACACCAAAGCATAGGTAGAACTCAAATGCAATCTTCCAAGTGAAAGAGAGGAGACAGGACACTGTACCATTCCATCTATACAGACTCTCAGAAGAGGCAAAGTTGTGAACAAAGAAAGAAGACTGTGATGACCAGGGGCAAGAGGTTTAGGAGAGGAAATTAACTGCAGAGCTGCAGGAAGAAAATTTTGAGGGTGAAGGAAATGCTCTATCCTTGATTATGTTGATAGTGACAGTACTGGATGGATTTGATGAAACCCATCAAATTGTACATTTAAAATTGGTAAACTTTACTGTGTTTAAATTATATCTCAATAAAGCAGCTTTTTAAAAGGGGGGTTAGGGATGCCTGGGTGGCTCAGCAGTTGAGCATCTGCTTTCAGCTCAGGGCATGATCTCGGGTCAGGGGATCGAGTTCTGCATCAGGCTCCCTGTGAGGAACCTTCTTCTCCTTCTGTCTATGTCTCTGCCTCTCTCTGTGTGTCTCTCATGAATAAATAAATAAAATCATTGAAAATTATAAATAAAAGGGGGTTAGATTGTAGAACTTTTAATATCCCTTCAATCCATAAAGTGTGATTTTCATGGAATATGATCCTTTTGGAAGGAGACTGACCTGTTGCCCTAGAGAAAGACATTATCCTTACTGCACTGGCCAGTAAACAAACCTATCCTGTGCTCATGAGGGGGACACAATCCATGTCTTTCAAGGCTCTGTGCTCTACTAGCATCCTTGAAAAGATGGTCTAGAACAAAGGTAATCAGTGTCTCTATATGCCAGGCACTAAAAAATTGGAGGGACCTGTTGTCTTCCAACACTAATCGCTTTATACCTCCTCTGAATTTCTGTGGTTAGAGTTCAAACCCAGGCTAAGCCAGTATGGAGCTGGAGCTATTTTACTTCATTGAGGCCTCAGTTTCCTTGACTCGTAGATTGCGATCATAATCTTTGTCTTAAAGTAATTGAGTGAGTCAAATAAGAGTGTATTTTAAAGTGCTTTTTAAGCTACAAGGAACTAGATAAATAATTACTCCCCTGTGCACTTTTTATGCTATTTCATTCTTTTACACTGTCAGGTTTGTTGTCAGATCCTTCTACTTCTTTTTTTTCCCACTGCACTTAACACAAAACTGAGCAGTTAATAAGTATTCAGCTAACCTTTAATGGTTGCCTAGTGCTGGAAATAGCTAGGTATAACTGAACTTTCCAACTTCCTCTTAAAAACTTCATGGTTTCTCTTTTACTTTTCTCCTCTGATCACCTGTCCCAAATTACATTTAAGTTGTGGGGGAAAAAAAGCTAGTCTATTTTCCTGAAAAAAATCACTTTAGATTCTGTTCCAGCACTTAACAGGTGGTTACTTTTACCTATGACAGGCCCTCAGCAAATAAAGAGCTAAGATGTTATGATGCAGGGGTGCCTGGGTGGCTCAGTGGTTGAGTAGCCTCAAGTCGTGATCCTAGGGTCCTGGCATTGAGTCCCACATCGGGCTCACTGCATGGAGCCTGCTTCTCCCTTTGCTTATGTTTCTGCTTCTCTCTGTGTGTCTCTCATGGATAAATAAATAAAATCTTTAGAAAAAAAAAGATGTTATGATGCACTCAGTATGGTCCCCAAGAAAGGAACATGTTCCTATGAATGGTCAGCATTTGGCATGATGTTCATGTTCAATGGAGAATAAAAATGGCATATGAGAAATTAGAAGAAAATAATCATCCACTGTAGAAATCTCTCTCTCTCTCTCTCTCTCTTTTTTTTTTTTTTTTTTTTTTTTTTTTTAGTGCTCTGATGAATCAACCCAAGAAAGCAGTCTCTTTGGTGTCTTTTCCAGGATGAATGATAGCAACATACTGTTTAGAAAGAAAGAGGTGAATTGGCCCATCTGTGTGGGTCCAGTAATGGTTGAGGTTATCACGATGATGATGATGATGATGATGATGATGATGATGATGATGGCTGAGAATGACAAGTAGATTGCAGAAAATATCTCAACAGGGTAGGTTCTAAAGTCAGCATATAAAGTGAAAAAGGTCAAGTTTATCCCTGAAAAAAAATATCTTAGGAAGGTGTCACAATGGGCATCAAAATATTATGCTTAATAAGGCTTTATACATTTATGTAACAGCTTATGCAATATCCAGATTGCCCCTATGGAGCATCAAATAATGATTTAGCTTGCAATTATGGGTCATGTTTTTTTTTAAAAAAATAGAGAATTTTAAATTTCATATTCTCCATAAGATGCACACATTGAAAGCACATGCTCACATTAATGAACTGAACAGAAGCAGATTCCCCTCTGCCTTCACTCCTTCTTGGTTGAGATCAAAATGACAGGCAGGACTTTCTCCTTAAGCTTTCTCCCTCTCTTTCCCACAAAGACTAAATCCACCCAAGTTAAATGGGATTATGATGACACTGCTCTATCCTTAAAAGGTTTTAATTTCCTTTCTCAACTTCCCATTTCCATTTCTTATTTGATTTACCTAAATTCTCATGGAAAATACCGGACACATCTGCAGACAGCTTTTTCACATATAGGATATATCTAAACTCAATACAAAAGAAGGTCATAATAAGTCTTTTCTTGGTTACATGATTAATGTACTCTGAGGCTTAGGAAAAAGCCAGTAATTGGGAAGGTTTAAGAGTACATTGAGTGAATTCATTGCTGTCAGAGACAATTCACCATTTCACTGATAGAGCCAGCAGCAGCCCTTCTGAGAGCAAGAAATAGCCATAAATCTAAACAGGAAAATATCCGAGTTTTGCTACCATGTCACATAAAATATCTCTTCTCAGAGCTGGAGGTATTTTTCAAAACTAAGTTAGAGCCACGGCTGTGAATAAAACCAGGCTTCTTCAAGAATGAGTAATAGAGACAACATTTTATAAGATTCCAAATTTGACCTTTCTTGGAAATTATAATATCTAGCAAGAACTTGTCTTTGAGCTCATAAACACATAATTTGTTTGCTTTTTCTCCCAAATTTTCACTAGGCTAAGATTGAATTTGGAGGAAAAGAAGTCGGACATGTGAACTGGAGAAGAACACAGTGATTCCCCTTGAACAGAGGCCATAACCAGAGGCCAGCAGACTAGATGGTCCCACAAATGTGTTTGGACGACACAGTGGTGGCCTAGGAAGAGTTTATAAAATGTTTGAGTGAATTGCTAATAAAAAGAATGGAAGTTTCACATTGAAAAATCCCTAGAGCAATTTACACATTTAATGCAATCCCTCTCAAAATACCATGGACTTTCTTCAGAGAGTTGGAACAAATCATCTTAAGAATTTTGTAGAATCAGAAAAGACCTTGAATAGCCAGGGGAGTATTAAAAAAAGAAAACCAGAGCTGGGGGCGCCACAATGCCAGATTTCAGGTTGTACTACAAAGCTGTGGTCATCAAGACAGTGTGGTACTGGCACAAAAACAGACACATAGATCAATGGAACAGAATAGAGAACCCAGAAGTGGACCCTCAACTTTATGGTCAACTAATATTCGACAAAGAAGGAAACACTATCCACTGGAAGAAAGACAGTCTCTTCAATAAATGGTGCTGGGAAAATTGGACATCCACATGCAGAAGAATGAAACTAGACCATTCTCCTACACCATACACAAAGATAAACTCAAAATGGATGAAAGATCTAAACGTGAGACAAGTTTCCATCAAAATCCTAGAGAACACAGGCAACACCCTTTTCGAACTTGGCCACAGCAACTTATTGCAAGATACATCCATGAAGGCAAGAGAAACAAAAGCAAAAATGAATTATTGGACTTCATCAAGAGAAGAAGCTTCTGCACAGCAAAAGAAGCAGTCAACAAAACTAAAAGACAACCTACAGAATGGGAGAAGATATTTGCAAATGACATTTCAGATAAAGGGTTAGTATCCAAGATCTATATATAAAAAATTTATTAAACTCAACAGCAAAGAAACAAACAATCCAATCATGAAATGGGCAAAAGACATGAAGAGAAATCTCACAGAGGAAGACATAGACATGGCCAACATGCATATGAGAAAATGCTCTGCATCACTTGCCATCAGGGAAATACAAATCAAAACCACAATGAGATACCACCTCACACCAGTGAGAATGGGGAAAATTAACAAGGCAGGAAACCACAAATGTTGGAGAGGATGCGGAGAAAAGGGAACCCTCTTGCACTGTTGGTGGGAATGTGAACTGGTGCAGCCACTCTGGAAAACTGTGTGGAGGTTCCTCAGAGAGTTAAAAATAGATCTGCTCTATGACCCAGCAATTTCACTGCTGGGGATTTACCCCAAAGATACAGATGCAGTGAAACACCGGGACACCTGCACCCCCATGTTTCTAGCAGCAATGTCCACAGTAGCCAAACTGTGGAAGGAGCCTCGGTGTCCATCGAAAGATGAATGGATAAAGAAGATGTGGTCTATGTATACAATGGAATATTACTCAGCCATTAGAAATGACAAATACCCACTATTTGCTTCGACATGGAGGGACCTGGAGGGTATTATAGTGAGTGAAATAAGTCAATCGGAAAAGGACAAACTTTGTATAGTCTCATTCATTTGGGGAATATAAAAATTAGTGAAAGGGAATAAAGGGAAAGGAGAGAAAATGAGTGAAGATATCAGTGAGGGTGACAAAACATGAGAGACACCTAACTCTGGGAAATGAATAAAGGGTAGTGGAAAGGCAGGTGGGCAGGAGGTGGGGGTGACTGGGTAATGGGTACTGAGTGGGGGCACTTGGTGGGATGAGCAGTGGGTGTTATGCTATATGTTGGCAAATTGAACTCCAATAAAAACATTAAAAAAAAAAAAGAAAAATCCCTAGAATTCCACCTCCTCTTTGAAAAAATGGAATGATCTGGCAATATTAGGTTGACACTGCTTCCAAGCAAAAATCAGCTGGGGCTGGGTAGAGATTGCCCCTTTAGGTCCCAGGCAATCTCCTATTTACCATAGTGTCCATCACTCCTTGTTGCTTCCTTCCCAGAAACTGAGGTCAAGTGTCAGCTGTTGTTTTACGTAATAGCATGGTTAGAAGAAAAGAAAAAATTTTCTACTTATATGTCTACCAAATGTCTTGGGGAAAAAGACAGAATGAGTTCATACATTTAGGTTACCTGGTTGGCCCCTGTGAACATCTGAGTTTGGAGCTACTACTTTAAAGTCTGGAGTTGCTACCTCCTTCAGGAAGATTGCCTGATTTAGCTTCCAGGGTTATACAACTTGAAATGTTGTCCACCAAAGGGTTCCATTAGATACTAATACAAATGAGGTTTTAGATGCAACATTTTAATTGTCGTTGTACAAAACATCCCGTAATAAATAATTTCGAAAGAAAAACATTTTCAGTGTCTTAGGTTAGCACATGGGCTCTCTCATTAAATGACCATCCCAATAATTTACCACAAATGTTGACATTCTTCTCAGAGCTTTTTTAGTTTCTCATTGAAGAATTTGGGAAAAGGGAACGAGCATGGTTATGATCTCTAATATGTAAAGCTCTGAGTGAGGACAGTTTTACTGGAATAATTATGTAATTAGTTTTTAAAAATATTTTATTTATTTATTAATGAGAGACACAGAAAGAAAGAGAGAGAGGCAGAGACAGAAGCAGGCTTTATGCAGCAAGCCTGACGTGGGACTCGATCCCAGGTCTCCAGGATCAGGCCCTGGGCTGAAGGCAGTGCTAAACCGCTAAGCCACCTGGGCTGCCCTAATTATGTAATTATTGCAACAAAATATAACTTACCTCACTACCCCATGAAAAAGTAATTTTTTCTAAAGTCTATGAAAAAGTAATTTTTTCTTTATTGAAAGGACCTGACTTTTTAAAAGATTAAAGGTAGTTACTGCACTATTTCTGAAATAAAGGAAAAAAATTAAGAAATAAACATTGCTTTTAGCACAGCCATGGAACTAAAATGATCTGGTTGTTGCAAGGACATTGTTCAGAATATTAGATGACTCTAAAGAGCAACAGACTTTCCATATTTAATATGAGTCTTTGAACAAAATTAAATTTTAGAGCAGTATAAGGTCACACAGTCAATATGCCAACCCTTTTTACATTTATTTTAATCTCATCTCCCAGCATTGTCACCAGATCCTTGCCTTCTCTCTATCTCCATAAATAAACTGTGTTGACTCTTGGACCTGCTCTCACTCTCTTGGCTTAATTACCTTCCATGATAAGGAATTCACTTTCCATTTCCATAAAGTGGTCCATATGGGCACCTCACTTGTTTCCCTGGCTGCTCTGCTCATCTTTGCAATACGCCTTAGGGAGAGTAGAAAGAATCCTCTGCCCCCTCCCCGCTCCATTTACTAGCCCCCCCACCCCTCTTTCTCTCAAGCTAAAGAGTGCCTAATACTCTTCAGCCTCTAAATCCCTTACCATGAACCTGTGGCTGCATTTCCTCCTCTCTTTCATTGTACCCTAGCCAGGAGGGCCTCTTTCTTTTTCTGGAGCAAAGAACTTTCTCCTTTTAACTCTCAGGTCTGATATCAGGTTCTACCTTGTTTCTCCATGGCTTCCTCAAAGAGGGTGCTCTGACTCTGACTCTGACTCTGACTGTACTCCTTGTCCCTCCCCTAAGTCACTTAACTGTCACCTCTGGGTTCCTTTACTTCATTGTGGTGTCACACCTTAGCTGTCTTGTTCTTTTTTTCTTTTCTTGTCTTCCCCAACTAGAATGTAAGCTCAGGGAGGTCTAGAGCTGCGTCTGCCTTGTTCTCTGCTGAAGCCCAGTTCCTAGTACATTGTGTAGCTTTTCAGGAACTCAGTTAATACCTATTGATGAGGAAGGGAGGAAGGGAGAAAAAAAAAAAAGAGGTCAATTTACCTTTTGAATATGAACCACTTGAGTAGACCTTTTAGTTACAGAGTTGAAAACCAAGCACCACCAGTACCACCAGGTCTCTTTTGTGGGAAGAATATAGAATCCTATAATCATTATAATTTTATGTGGTGGTAATGGTCTAAGATCATGCTTTTCAAATGTTTCATATGCATAGTGAACACCCAGTGCAATAAACAAAGCTCCAGTGCCCTCCTCCAGAGATTCAGTTCTGAGGTAAAGCCAAAGTATTTCAAACAAGAACATGAGGACTTTGATAGCTCATGGATCCCATTTTGAAAAATATCACTCGGGGATCCTTGAGTGGCTCAGCGGTTTAGCACTTGCCTTTGGCCCAGGGCGTGATCCTGGAGTTCCGGGATCGAGTCCCACATCGGGCTCCCTGCATGGAGCCTGCTTTTCCCTCTGCCTATGTATCTGCTTTTCTCTTTCTCTATATCTCTCATGAGTAAATATATAAAATCTTTAAAAAATTAAGAAAATAAAAAAAATCATTCTAGGGCCTAGAATATAGGTGTAGAATCAACTTATTTGCACATGAGTTTACAAAGGAATCAAGGAGGCTTCTTGAAGGAAGGAGAATGAGACACCTTCCCTTAAAAGTTTAATGTTATTAGGTGTCTGATGGAAGATGGTTCATTATTACTGAGACCAAGTGGATTAGCAGAGGATCACCATTGCCCCAGAGAAGAACCCCTGCAGGAAGACTGGATTAGAGGTCTGAGCACACATGAATGAACAGAATGTGACTTCATATGACATTGATACCCTTCCTGACAGCCTCCCTGGCAGATCTCAACTGAGAGAACTCTTCCTAAGAGTTCCATGTCAAAGCTCTAGAGCAGAGTTTTTGCTTGCTTTCCTTTTAATTGTGGGAAATAATTACTTGAATGCAGAATAAAACCTTTCTGCAAAGCCTGGGGAGGAATGCTGTGAAGGGAATGGGTGACCCTGATCAGGGCTCTAGGTCCTTTTTGTGAGAGGTATCTTTCTCATCTGTGGCCAGATGATTTTCAGAGTATGCATCTGGGGAAGATTTTAGGTGAGAAATTTCAGGACCAGACTGCATCTGAGTATGATTCAGAGTTAGTGTGATTTGAGCATTAAAAGAAATATGATCTTATTTTGTTATCATAAGTTTCTAAAGTCTGGGAGGATTTGTTAACATTTAGGATCATAGAATCCTAATGCTAGAAAGATCCAAAATGCATGTAAACAAACAGACTTGCCATTGGAGAGGTAGGAAAATTGAGGATCAGAGGCCAACATCACATGCTTATACAGCGGAAGATCCAAAATGAGTGATCATTCATTCAGTCTTTTAAATATTTTTTGAGCAGCCACCGCAGGGCCAGCTCTCATTGATAAACACATGAATTCAAGTCATTAAACATTTACAAACTTCCCACAATAAGCCTGGCACTGTGATGGATTTAGGAGATAAAAAATAAATCAGACATAGACTTTTTCTTGAGGTGCTCACTGTCTAGTAGAGAAGAGGCAGTTTTATATAAAGAAAAGCTTGTACAATATGATAAATGTCACTCTTGATGAGTATTTATAGGGGGATCACATCATACACATGTAAAGAGCCATTCCCTTATCTTATTCATGATAACAAACCTAATAACATGTATTACTGTAATTAAAGAACTTTATTATTAAAACTGAATGGAATCAACCCTGTAAACAAGCAGGGATGCTTTAAAGTGCACATAATTAGTCACTTGAGAAATGCAAATAAAGCCGCAATGAGATACTACTACATGCCTATGTAAATATTTAAAATTTGAAAGACCATATCAGGGGTGCCTGGGTGGCTCAGTCAGTTAAGCGTCTGCCTTCAGCTCAGGTCATGATTTCAGGATCCTCAGATAGAGTCCTGCATTGGGCTCCCTGCTCAGTGGGGAGTCTGCTTCTTCCTCTCCTTCTACCCCTCCCCCTGCTCATGCTCTCTCTCTCTCTCTCTCTCTCTCTCTCTCTCTCTCTCCCTGTCTCTCTTTCTCTTACACATGCTTTCTCTCTTTCTCAAATAAATAAATAAAATCTTAAAAAAAAAAAAAGTCTCACACACAAACAAGACCATAGCAAGCATTGGCAAAGATGTAGAGGAACCGGAACTCCCACACCCTGCAGGTAGGATAGCTAAGTAGGAAAAACACTTTGTAAAACAGTTTAGAAAATAGGTAAATTCCACTGTTTAAAAAGTGGGACTTACACCTACTCTACAATCTAGCCACTCAACTGCTAGGTATTTATCCAAGAGAAAACAAAGTCAAGGCCTATAAATGTGAACATGAATGTTCATAACAGCTTTATTTGTGATTACCCCAAACTGGAAGCCACCCAAATGTTTACCAACAGGTGACTGGATAGCCAAATGATGACATGTCCACATAATGGATTACTGTTCAGCAATAAAGAGGAATGAACTAATGATATACACCACACCATGGGTAAGTCGCAAAACCATTATGCTGAGTGAAAGAAGCATAAAAAATAGCACAGATACTGTATGATTCCATTTTTATTCAATTCTAGAAAATTTAAAGTACTCCATAGTGATGAGACACAGGTCAGTGATTGCCTGGTGAGGGGTTGTAGTGCATGGAGGAGAAGGTGGAGGGGGCTGAGAGGGCCATAAGGAAACTTTTAGGAGTGATGATTGCCCAGGTATGTTTTTATACCACAAGTTATTAAACTATACACTTCATGATCAGTTTATCAATAAGGCTGCTAAAATATAAAGCAGCAAATCATAAATGGGCATAGAAAAAAAATTTAGGAGTTTGGAGTTATAGGACCTGAGCTGTGCACAGTGTGAGCCCCACTACCCACCATCTGCACAGCCATGCATAAATCTCTAGACTTTTGTGGAGCTGTTTTCTTATCTAGCAAATGTGGATAATAATTCTTGTCCTGCTTATTTTATGGGACTATAATGAGGATCTAATAGAGGAACAAATGCAAATGGGCTTCGTAAAATTTTAAAACATTATATATTGGGTAGTGGTTATCCTTGTTGGCAGACACAAGAATCTATGGAGGCAGGAAATCTCTCTGAGGGCTGGTTAGGGGAAGGATGGCTGGAAGATGAGAGAACCCAACACATGTATGAGGACAATAAAGCCAGGGCAGAGAGGCTGCAGATGAAGGTAGGGAGAAGGTGCCTCAGAGAAATGAAAGGGTAGCAAGGAGAAAGGCAGGTCTGATTCTGGAGTCTGGAAAGCAGGGGACAAACTGGATTGGTAAGGAAAAGGAAGGCAGAAGGCGGAGTCTGGACCTCACACTGAGGACAGCAGAACTCTTGAGAACACAGGCTTGTGAAGAGACCCTGTTGTCCTTACTGCTGCCATTCTGATCTTTATGGAACTCAGTCACTCACTTGCCCTTGCGGTGAGGATAACAAATCCTTAGCATGGCCATGCCCCTAGCCTGGCCCCTGCCTATCCCTCTAAACTCACCGCCTGCCAGTTTACCAAGCACTGCACCTTGCCCCTCTCCCAGCAGGCACCGTGAAGACTTATGCTATTTCCCCAGCTTACACCACTCTGCTCTCTCCTGCTTGCCCAAACTTCTACTCACATATCAGATCTCAGATCAGCTGTTGCTCCTTCAGAAATCCTTCCTGCCCTCTCAAACTTAATCAGATTCCCATCTGATGCCCCTCACGGCAGCTGGAACTGTTCCTCCAGAGCACACACCACTATTGCACTTACGGTACTTGGTGTGGTGAGTTCATCAGGCTCTGTCTCTCCCATCAAGTCTCAATCCATGGGGATGGAGAGCATGTCTATTTTTGCTCTCCTTTGGCACCACCTACCACAGGTGTAAAGGAGATGATAAGTGAAAGGATGAATTAAAGTCTTGTGAGGAAAGGACTTTGTTTGAACCCTTAAGAATTAGAGACCCAGTTGAGGTACCTGGGTGACTTAGTTGGTTAAGTATCTGACTATTGGATTGGTCATGATCTCAGGTTGTGAGATGGAGCCCCATATTGAGCCCTGCATCAGACTCATGCTGGACATGGAGCCTGCTTGGGATTCTCTTCTTCTCTGTCACATGCTCTCTCTTTCTCTCTGTCTCTCTCTCTCAAAAAAAAAAAAAAAAAGAATTAGAGAACTAATTTGTGTGTTTGGGACTAATCTACAAGTATAATCTATAATGTGCACCTTTTTATTATGTCCATTGTATAGATGCAGACATGGTTCTGAGAGGTTCAGAGAGGTAAGGTAATTTGCCTAATATCACACTTCCATTGAGTGGCAGAGCTAAGAGATGTCCTAACCCTGACCTTTTGACCAGCCCTATCCTTCCAATTTTAGAGGGAAGGTTGATCACTAAGGCCCTGTCCAGCTCCAATTTTCTCCAATCCTATAATCTCCAGAAAATTAACTGGTGATCCTCCAAAAATTTAGCCCCTATCAATGGCCTGCAATAACCTTTTAGACCTCCAAGGCCCCTGGCAACAACATGTTCTTCCACTTTGAGCTAAGAACTGACAATACAATCTACTTGACTCCAGAGGCAAAAAGGTGTGCTTGTTTACTTTATATCCCACCACTGCTGACTCTAAATTAATAGTTTGACATCAATCCTCCTTCTTTATATGGCCCACTCAGAGCTGTATCCTCCCTGCGTGAGCCTGATGGAGCAAGATCCAGGGAGGCAGAAGGGTCAGAGGAGGGTCAGCTTCCAGGAGTCTAATGAATTGCTTTGCTGGGTGAGAGACTGCTGCTCAGAGAGCTTCTGCTCTCAAGTGCACAAGCTGACTCCATCCCTGACACCTGTGTCTCCAGTTGGATGGTATAAAAGTGAATTTTCCCCCACAATCAGAAGTGTTTAAGCACTGGTGAGTCAGTCATCAGAACCAGTGTTATGGTTTTATGGGGGGGTCTATCCACTGTGCCAGTTGACATATCTCTTGTTATGGCCATAAGCAGTCTAGTTTGGTATCTATGGGTAGAGTGGGGGTAGCTAGGAATCAAAATTTGAGTACCTGCAAGGTACCAGACATCCTTGTCTCATTGAATCCTGACAATAATCCACCCAGGTAAGTATTATGATCTCCATTCCATTGATCGTAGAATAGGCCCAGAGAAATTGTTTCTTAAGTTTACACAAATAGTCAGGGTTAGATTTGATTCCAGACTTGTCTGGCTTCAGGTCTGCCTAATGTTTATGGGTTTAACAACGAATATTTGGAGCAAGAGGTTTAACAAATTCTATGAAGAAATAAAAATTCAATTATATCTAAATAGACATTTGAGTAATCATATTATTGAAAAGAATGCAATTAGACCAGTGCTATTCAAAGCGTGGCCCATAGACTAGTGCCAACTCATGAACTGTTGATTATTAGCCTACTGGGCTAAGTACAAAAATTAAGAGAAAGCATTTAGAGAGTTTGATGACAAGTTGACGTAGGCATGACATCGAGGCATGTGATTGCATAATTCATTGTTATTGTATTTTATGGAAGTATCAATCCATAATAGGTAACAAATAAAATTTATAAGTGGCCCTCCTCTACAGAGAGGTTTTGAATAGGACTTAATTAGATAAAATTGGGTCTGACAGGGGCACCTGAGTGGCTCTGTCGGTTGGCAACTGACTCTTGGTTTTGGCTCAGATCATGATCTTGTGGGTAGTG
Organism: Canis lupus baileyi; assembly: GCF_048164855.1. Lineage (NCBI taxonomy): Eukaryota > Metazoa > Chordata > Mammalia > Carnivora > Canidae > Canis > Canis lupus. The sequence goes on from NC_132841.1 coordinate 55,020,111, forward strand.
AGATCACACCCCACATCAGGTTCCACACTCAGTGGGGAGTCTGTTGGAGATTCTCTCCCCCTCTTCCTTTGCCCCTCCTTACTCTCTTTCTCTCTCTTTCCATCTCTCTCTCTCGGTCGCGCGCGCGCACTTGCTTTCTCTAAAATAAATAAATAAATAAATCTTTAAAAAAATTGGATCTGGCAGTATGGTATCATCTGAGGGATACTACAATCAGTACCATGTCAAACTCAAAGGTAAAGGCTCTTGGAGGTTCATTGTTGCCAATAAAATTTCTGCTCCTTCACATAATAGCTGTGTGACCTTAGGAAAACCACTCAACCTCTCATGTCTATAGAGAGACATAATGATGGTGCCAACTGTGTAGGATTACTGGGAGAATCAAGTGGAATATCTATGTGAAGCACTTAGCAGAATGTTAGGCATAAAGTAAGCACTCGATAAATGCTAGTTGCTGTGTTTATGGGATGCCTAGCTAAGTTGGTGGTGGTATTATTACTAACCTTATTACTTGCCTTTTATTGATCCCTATTCTGTCATTAGAAAGTCTTCCTTTCAGTTAAGCTAGGAGTCCTGCTGTGAAATGTGAATATTCCCCTAGAACTGTGAGTTACTTCATCCTCCCAGCTCAATATATCAAATATCACTAAGGCAGTGCTAACCGGGCAAAGTGAAGGCAGGGGATGGGAAGGGCCACAGGAGGTCATGAGTGGGCTGAGGGAGAGGGAGCTGATGAGCATGGACTATGAAAAATAAACTTGGTAGGGAGGGGTCTTGAGGAATAGGATTCTGGAGGCACAGGGAAATGGATGGAACCAGGTGGTGATTTGAGAGAGTTCTGTCCCAGAAGGTAGAGGAGGGAAGACATATTCAAACCAGCAGTGCAGAATATGGTTAAAAGCCAGGAATCTAGAGCCAGAATGCCTAGGTTTAAATCTGGTCTTTGCTATTTAAGAACAGTGTGACTCTAGGACAAGTTACATTGCCTCTCTGTGCTTCAAATTTTTAGTCTTTAAAATGAGGATAATAATAGAAACAACTTCAGAGTGCTCATGAAAAGTCAATGAGAGTATATAGATACAGATACAGATTTATCTTAGTGCCTGGCACATAGTAGGAGTTATAGAGCATTTGCTCTATCAGTAGTAGTAGTAGTAGTAGTAGTCGTTGTTGTCATCATTGTAGTAGTAGTAGTAGTAGTAGTAGTAGTAGTAGTAGTAGTCATAGTAGTCATAGTACTAGCAGCATCAGAACATTCCAGCCCTGGGCAGCTCTATTGAAAGTCCTTGCTATTAATTTTAAGACACCCCAGGTGAGGTTATGAAGATGACTCAGCACATCCCAATCTCACTGCTGGAAAATTAGCATGTGACAAGTTGGTAAACCCAGCTCTGCACACTAATGACAAGGCTCTTAAAAAATTAAAATCAGTCATCCTAAAGCAGTGTCCTCCTAATTACTCCCTAAGATCCTTTGAGTATTATAGCCTGAGACTTTGGCAGGCAAGAAATCTCGTTTGCCAAGTGAGCACTGGGCACTGTTTGCCCTGAGCCTTGCTGGCTGCAGTAGGCTCCTGCCTCCTCTTCCTACCCACAGGGCTGCTCTCTCCCACATGGGGAACCAATGTGACCCCAACGTCATCGTCATAAAAAAAAAACATACAGCAGATCATGTTAAGAATATTTAGGAGTTCCTGGTGACCTATATGACACAGCCCAAACTCTAGAAGAATCCCTGAGTACAACTCTACCAGGCACATTGCAAGTTTGGTGAATGAATAAATGAATCATCCAGTCTGGCCCAAGCTTTTACTTTGCAGATGATCAAATGTGATGCCAGTGGAGGGATGTGATTTAAATTTTAAAAGGGAATAAAGGTAAGTTTTAATGAAACAAAGTATGATTTTATTTTAATTGGAAACTATTTTAAAAGACTGAAGGGTTGGGATTTCAATGCAGAAATCTCAGGCATCCTATATTTAGAAAGGGAGATATTTTGGAGTTGGGTAGGAAAAAAGGAAGTCTTATGGCCGCCTTCCTAGCCATGTTCCATAGACAATATTCTGTCTACTTGTAAGGTCAGCTCCAACTGGGAGAATGTGAAGTTGTCCTTACCCCCAACTTGTCAATACCTTCTTCACACCCCCAATCCAGTCACTTGGTGACCTCTGCTGGCATCCCCTGGGTAATACACAATAGGTTAGGTACGGGTGGCACATAAACCCTCCTGGAAGAATACTTTTGCCCCCCTAATGTGTCTTTGGGCACCCATTGCCCACGTCCAGCTTTCTCTAACTACCACTCACCAATAAAAGGAAGCAAGGCTCCTTGGAGAAATAGCTTAGACTAGGGCTGGGCAGAGAAAACACAAGATGAGCCTGGAGAATCTTGCAATGCCTGCAAGTGAAGATCTGCTCAAAAACAGAAAAGTTGGGGGTGTGTCAAAGGGACACAGGATTCAACCTAAAAGAACTCTCAATGGCCAAAGCTGGAGTCATTGGAAGCAAAAATAAGTGGTGTAGTATTGGATTATATAACCCAAAGTATAAAATATATGTGAGTTCATTCTGACTTTTATTGATATAAATAAATGAATGATAAATTCGTGAGAAGGACAAAACTTGCTCTAGGAGGCAGAGCATAATCCCCCACCTTCCCTGAATGTGGGCTAGACTCTGTGATTTGCATCCAAAGAAAAAAATACAGAAAGTGGAGAAACCCAGCAGATACTACCTTAACCAAGAGATTGAAATTAACATCACCAACCAGAATGTCACATCACGTGCTCCCTGATGTCATATGACGAGAAGGACACTTCAACTCTGTGGCATTTCCCCCCCAAAAGAAAAAAAGACCAAAAAAAAAATCCAAGAAAAAAAAGACACCAACCCACCAGTCTAATTACAAAGAAAGCATCAGACAAGCACACACTGAGCTCCATTTTCTGAAGTGTGAAACCGACTGGTATTCCTCAACACTGCCACAGTCAAGTAAAATATAAAAAGACTAAGAAGCTGTCATAGACCAGAGGAGACTGGGGAGACATGACGACTGAATACAATGTGATGCCCCGGCTTCTATCCTGGAATGAAGAAAAGAGCACTAGTGGACACATGAGGTAAAATCTGAATCAAGCTTTGACTTTAGTTAAAGGTATATGGCAATGCTGATTTGTTCATTCTGACAAATGTACCATGACAATGGGAGATGCTAACATGAAGGGAAAATGGGTGAGGCATACATGAAAATTTGCTCTTCTACCTTTACAATTTTTCCATAGATCTGAAATTATTCCAAAATTCATAATTTATTTTAAAAAGTCTTTGAGGAGGTTCACACCGAGAGAGCTGAGCTCCATAAGTACGGGGAGATTTCTGAATGGACTGCCAGGTAATTCACTCATCGAGCTTGTGCGAGTCTGGGGGTGAGGGACTGAGTGGTGGACCAGCAATGATATGAGAGGATGGCCGTGAATTCACGCCAATGAAAGAGTGAAAACAAGGAGGAAGTTCTATGCCATTAGGTCAGCTCACTGCAAAATCCTTCTACTAGAAAAATAAAAACCTCATCAGAGATACAAGGAGGAATACACACAGGATACATACAGAACTTCTAGTTTTGGCTCAAATCATAGTGTCACCAGATAAATTATAGGATATCCACTAATATCTGAATTTTGGGTAAGTGGTGACATAGGATATGCAGTATTTGGGACATACAATATTTAGGACATTTACTTTGGGGACACATGCTAAAATGTGTCTTTGTTGTTTAACTAAAATTCAAATTTAACTGGGCCACTGATATTTTTATTTGCTAAATCTGGCAACTCTCCTCAAACATCATCTCATCACTGACATCTACCTTCATCTTTCTCTTTAAAATTACAACCTACCAGGATGCCTGGGTGGCTCAGTGGGTTGGGCAACTGCCTTGGACTCAGGGCGTGATCCAGGGATCCGGGGTCGAGTTCCGCATTAAGCTCCTCCCAGGGAGCTTGCTTCTCCCTCTGCCTATGTTTCTGCTTCTCTCTCTCTCTGTCCCTGATGAATAAATAAATAAATATTTAAAATAAATAAATAAATAATTTACAACCTACCATTCCTGCACATCTTGCTCTCCTTTTCTTCCTTCATACACAACCTAACATGTTACATATTTTATCTATTTATCATAGTTACTGTTTATCTTCTGTCTCCCTATGCAGTTATGTAAGCTTCCTGAGGGAAGGGATCATTGATCCTAAGCACATGGCAAGCACATAGGAGGCACTCAATAATTATTCGTTAAATAAGTACATATCTTAAGGGAGTAGGATTTAATCGAGGTTCTCCATTAGAGCTGGCATTGTAGTAGGTGCTTGGAAAATTCGAGGAAATGATCCTCAGATTGTCGTTTTTGGTTTGCACCAAATGGCATTTCGCAGATGTATGGGACAGAATGCAAGTGATCACTCTCCACGGCTCTGCGGGCCCCTGTCCTACATCAAAGCCGCTTGGATTCACTTGCCTCCTCTCACGCTCAGAGCACACATTTGTTAAATTGTTTCGAGATGTCTCCAAGGTACAATTTTGTTTTATAGTCACTGTCAACCCAAACCATTTAATGTTAATTTCTTACAACCGACTCCACTGTCAGCTTTCCTCATCGTCGATATTTATTTCCCAGCTAAATGTGCATTTATTTGTTGACATTTTTATTAAATTAGACTGTAATAAATCTGTCTTCTCTTATATCTATTTTCCCTTTGTGCTCAAGAATTCAAAGTAAGTTGATGTGTTTATTAACTGCCTGACCAATTGCCCAGAGCAGCTGATGAAGGGTAAGTGCCGTGATATTAAATCATGAGGAGGCTGGGCCTGAAAAGCCCCTTCGTGGTGCTTTGGCTCGTCTTGAGATCGAGGATTGGTTCCGACGCCTGAACCACTTGGATAGGCACCGCTGAGAGGTATACAAAGAGGACATATCGTTCTCTGTCCCATTAATCTCTGAGATCCTGGAAAGGGGGATGGGATGTCAGGGAGACCTTGATGAGTGAGTAGGGAGCTTTGGGAAATGATTTCAATCTCCTGGTGCCTCGTCAGCAAGTGTAATCGAATGATTAAGAGCTCAGGCTCGGGAGTCAGACAGAGCTTGCATCCCAGCCTGCCAGCTTCCTGTCTAACTGTGGGCAAGTTACTTAACCTCTCCAGGCCTGAAATGTCTCCTGTAGAAAATGGGGGTAATTATAATATCAAGTGCATAGGGTAATTATGAAGATCTAACAAGATAATGCCCATATATGCTGAACACTTTGCTAACCTATTGTAACTGCTCCAAGAATAGTGCATGACTACCATCAGAATGTCCCTGCTTGGCTCCAGATTCCAGTTCCTTCTTCTACTTGGTTTGTCTGGCTTCCGCTGCCATTCTGTATTACTATTTTATTTGCCTATCCTGAGTTCTCAGGGGGGAGCCATGATTAAAAAATGTGACCGAGCCAAGTCAAACTGGAGTGCCTTCTTCTCATTCAGGTTTAGAAATTCCCAGTGCACCTAAGAGAACCCAGGAGCTCCAGCAGCACAAAATAATAGAGCAGTCTCAAACTTCGAAGCCAGAGGACCTCTCTCAGAGACCCCAGTGATTTTTGCTAGAACTACAATGGCTTAGACAAGCTGGTTTGATTTCCCAGAAACTCAGTGAGCTAATCCAAAAGATGGGGACAATATGTTATCAAGCTCCCAACCTCCCATGTGACTGTTCAGGAAGCTACCACGTATTGAACAGATGTTCAACAGATGTTCATAAATATCTTTTTTCATCAATCAAGGTTTTATGGGAAATGAGGGAAGAAAAACTTTTGTAGAATCTAAATTTGAGGGAGAAGTAAAGAGAAGAAAAAATTATGTTTTGTGGTTACTAAGATGATCTTGGCTGGCTCCAGTTCCTGGGGGCAGCAGAATTAAATGATAGTGTCTCCTCTGGGAAGATCAGAGATTTCCATCACATTATTAGGGACATCTTCCAATTTGACCTAAAATGAAAAACACAATTTGTAATAACTGCCTTCTAGGAGTTTTACTGTAATTTTCTCCTAACTAAACAATATAATGCACAAAGTTATATAGAATTAGTGCAGCCAAAACAGCATGTTACTGCTCCATCAAATGGACCATATTAATCTACCTAGGCCCAACAATGAGGATATGATTGATGCAATAAAAGACGAGCTTTCTTAGCTCTAACTAGGTGTGAGTCATTGCCTAGCAAATTGCCTGCTTAAAAACACATGTGCCAGCATTAGGTCCTGAAATCTAAACTATAAATAAGATTTCCATAAAACAAATATGAATGGAAAGGAAACTCTAGAATAAAAAGCCTTGAGACACAGTATAACATCAGAAAAAAGCCACTGGGTTCTGAGTTAGAAGCCTCACTCCATGGGACCTCACACCAGCCCTGAGCCTGGGTTTCTCCATCCATGAAAGGGACTCTACCCCTCTCTGGGGTTCTTGGAAGGATCAAATATATGGGAAAATATTTCAGAAAATCCAAATCATCACACAAATGTAAGGAATTGTTGGGAACAGATGAAATAAATGAAAAAGTCAAGATCTTGGTTGAGAAGATCTCCAAACCTCCATCTTTTTACCAGATGGGCTTCCTACATGTGGAGACAGCCTAGGGTCAGGAGCAGAAAGCCAGGGATGCGGCCAACATCCATCAATTAATGGGTGTGGGACTTTGGATCTATCCCTGGGGGCAGGTTCCTCCTTTGGAAAATGGGAACAACCCTTGTCTACTTCTTAAGACTCAGGAACACTATATGGAGGTAAGATATGTAAAAAAAAAAAAAAAATTCTGCAAAGCCCTCTACAACATAAGAAAACAATTTTTAGTGACAACATCATAAACATTACTTTTTAAAAATAAAGATATATTTGTTTGACCAAAGGTGGGGAGAGGAGGAGAGAATCTCAAGCAGACTCCCCACTGAGCACAGAGCCTGTTGAAGAATCCAATAGAAAACTACTTGACCTTTTCTTTTTCTTTCATTTTCTTTATCTTTTCTTATTCTCTTTACTCCCTTTCTTTCCTTCAGTTTAACTTTGCTTGTGATCCATTGTAATTTCTGCATAAAAGCCAACTATCCAATTAACACACAAAGTTAATATGTCTTGTACTGATCACAGAAATCACTTTGAATTCATTTGTCTCTTGAACAAAGATCCATATGCTTTAGCACAACTTGCTAGCCTTCCACAGAAGGCTCTCCCTCTTCCTAGTCTCACCTCCCAACTCCTTCCCCTTGCTCCTGGCAACCTACTTACCTTAGCCAATTAGGACTGCAAAAACAAAAATGCCACCAACCACATGACTTATTTTTTTCTTTTTTCTTTTTTTTTTTTTTCACATGACTTTTAAATAACAAATATTTATGTCTCATAGGTCCAGAGGCCAAGAAGTCCAAGATCTCCTGCCAGCAAATTCTGTGTCTGGTGAGAACCCACTTCCTCACTGATGGCCATTATTTCACACACAGTAGGGGAAGGGAGCTCTCTGGGGTCTCTATTGCAAGGGCACTAATCCTATTCATGAGATTAGCTCTACCCTCACAACCTCATAACCTTTGCCAAAGAGCCAAAGCTTAACACCATCACTCTGAGGGTTAGGAGTCAACATCTGAATTTAGGGAGTGAGACATAAACATTCCATCCATCGGACTTCTCTTCCAATGCACCACATGTGTTCTTGCCTCAGGGCCTTTGCACACATTTCCTGAGCCTTTAACACACTTCCTGAATTTCACTAGCCCACCTCCTTCTTGTCATGTAGCCCCAGCTCTGGTCCCTCATTCTTGGAGAGGTCTCCCAGGGCATTCTCAGTGATACCCGCACGAGAACTCCAGTCTCTGTGCTATGTCACTCACCTCAGGGTCTTCTTGACACTTTATAGGATCCAAATCAGTATTTTTCAGCCAGTGGCAACATTGCCACCAGAGGCAGTGTCTGGAAATATGTGGGGAGAGTTCTGATTGAGCTACTAATAGAAGGCCACTATGGCATTCAGCAGATGGAGCTAAGGGATGCTGAATGTCCTACAAAGCCTGAACAATTCTGAACCACCAGAACCATCCCACCCAAAGTGTCAGTAGTGTCCCCATTGAGAAATTTGAAATGTAAGCTCCTGTATTAGTTTCCTATTGCTCCATAACAGAGAACTACAAACTTGGTAGCTTCAAACGACACGTATTTATTCTTTTATTGTCTAAAATCAGGGTGTCAACAGGGCTACATTCCTTTTGGAGACTTCAGGGAGGAATCCAGTTTCTTGCCTTTTTAGCTTCTATAAGTCACCTGCATTCCTTAACTCATGGCCACTTCCTCACATCATTTCATTCTCTTGCTTTCATTGTCATGTCTCCTACAAATGATTCTTATCCCCTTCCTCCATCTTCTAAGGACCCTTGTGATTACATCAAGCCCGCTGGATAATAAGGATAGTCTCTTTGGCCCAAGACCCTTAACCTGGGATGGCTCAGCAGTTGAGTGTCTGCCTTTGGCTCAGGGCGTGATCCTGGAGTCCTGGGAGCAAGTCCCACATTGGGGTCTCTGTGTGGAGCCTGCTTCTCCCTCTGCCTGTGTCTCTCCCTCTCTGTGTCTTTCATGAATAAATAAATAAAATCTTTAAAAAAAGACCCTTAACTTTATCACACCTGCAAAATCCCCTTTGCTATATAAGGTAACATTCAAAAATTCCAGGGATTAGGACACGTTTTTGGAGGCCCTTTATTCATCTGACCATATCTCCAAATGAGTAGACCTTATCTATGTTGTTCAGTGTTACTGGACCAGAACCTGGCACAGACTGTAGCACATGGTATGTACATACTCAGAAAATAATTGACATGGGATTAATGAACGTCAGGTCTGTTGTTCTATAGCCTGGTAAATTCGTCCATGGTGCGTGGGGGGCACTCATGTGAATACTGTCATATGAAACAAAGCTGCAGCTTAGAAGTGTTGGTGCCCTCATGGAATATGGCTTTATTCATGTTGAAAACTCTTTTACAAGCTGAGTCCTTCCTCAGAATCACTATTGTGACTTTGTCAGCATCTGTCCCAACCCTGAACTTTCAGAGTAAATCTTCCCACAAGATACCTTCAGTCATAAATCTTTCCACTGGTTGTTTTCACAAGGAATTGGATCTAGATGAGGAAAGGGAGTTAATCCTAAATGCTCACCTTTACCAGCTAAATAATGCCTTACTTTAAAACAATGTAACTAATATCAATGCTTGAGGCAGTTGATGTTATATAGGTTTCCCCTTGGAGGCTGTATCTTGAAGAATATACAATATAATGCAGATTATTTGGAAAGGCTAGCAGGGAACCCGAACTGAAAACTAAAATATTTGTAAGCTTTGTCCTTTGGAAAATGTTTTCTTGGCTCCAACAAAGAGCAGTATGACATGCCATAAATTTCCTAAAGCCAGGCTGACACACACAATTTACAAACCCACACTTTACATTTGCAGGGCCTTGATGCTTGCATCTTATGTCCTTTGTGCTCAAAGGGCTGGGGGTCCCCACCATACAGATGAGAATCAGAGGCTCAGAAGGTGAGAATGAGACAGCGGAGGCAGCGCTGGTGTCAGCAATCAGGTCCCCTGGCTTTCCAGCGAGAGCTCTTCCTGTGCACTGCAGACCATCCATGCTCCCAGGACAGGATTTTCTGAGCCACAGGAAAGTCAGAGGAGGATTCTTTGCTAACAGGGTGTTTGCTCAACTGTAGAACTCAATTGTGGGGAAATTTCTGAGCTCGAGATTCTTAGACCTGACATAGAAAGGGGTACTAGACTCTTCCCATGTCATTCTAACCCACACCCACCAGGGCTACCTTCGTGATTGGTTAAATGAATGTGGAAGTGGAAGGAAGAGAATGATGTGGAGAAGGATGGGAGGGTGGAAGTGAATCACTGTCTTTATCAACGACTACATGTATCAAAGGGAAATTCTCATGTGTAGAGCAGATTACATTTGCTGCTAACTTCAGGCAGGGCTTCTGACAAGCCGAGGAAGGAATTACTTTTGTTTTTTTCCTATGGAAATTCAATTGAGTTTGATGCTGGGAAGCACGGATCCACCTAAAATGGTAAGTGACAGGCACGGCAATGTGTCAGGTATCTGCTCAGGCAAACAGTGGAGCTGCACGCCCGCCCATTTCCGCGTGTGCACTTGATGGTCAGCTCTGTTGCTGTCACCATGGAAGCAGTGGAAATCGTTAAAGCTTTTACAGACACTTCAGGGTAGGAGCTGGGAAATAACCTCTTCAAATTGTGTGTTGTAGACCCTTCATGGTTAATTCAGACCAGCACACTCGGCTGATGGACTGTGGGCCCTGTGCAGAGTCTGGGGGTTGGGAGGCTTATCTCATATTTGTGGCCTTGGAAACACATGCTCTACTCTTTTGCAAGGCAGCTGGGGCCCAGAGTAGAAAACAGGCATAAGAATAAAAGTGTCCAGCTTTGTGTCTTGACTGTAACGTTCCCATGGCTCCAGACCCCAGAAGACATTTCCTGTCTCCAAAGAGCATTTACTTGTCTGTCGTATGAGAGAAGTGGTGGCCTATGGTAGCTACTATTGTTCTGTCTTCCCAGAATGAACTCTTATCTCCTATGTTTTCATCACTTTCCTTTTCTTTTGGGGAATTTTTCTTCTCCATGAGAACCTAGTGGTCCTCTACACACACTTGCCCTTGACTTGGGTGTGCACATAAGGCAAAGGCTGGATCAGTCATGGCATCCCACCCCCTGGCTAGTGAGGAATTCAGGAAATAGGACCCTAGCAGAGCCAGTGAGACTGTGTGGTTTCTAAATTCAGCTTTGTCAATTGCAGGCTGTGTTAACTTGAATAGCATACTTCTCCAGGTCTCGGTTTTCTAAGCAGAGATAATAACAGTGAATTTTCAAAGAATTGTGTAACCTAATGCAAGAATAAATGTAAAACCGGGAGCACAAAGTGAACACACAATGCCTGTTGGCTATGTTACTATTATTATTTCCTGGTATTATTATGCAAATATCAAGAGGAAACTCTTCTACCTTCTGGAGTTACAAAATGGTGAAGTTGAAGATGCCAGGACCATCTTGCCTGGCAGCATAAAAAAGCCATCAGCAGTAGGAGAGAACAAACATAGACAAAGAAAAACAAAGCTGAGTGACAGTCATGGAGACAGAGCTGGCAATTTTATAGGAATGACTTGATCCAACCAGACCTGAACCTCAGCCTCTGGAAATGCCAGTTACATTGATGAATATTTATTTTGTCCTAAAGGCAGTTTGAATTGTGTGTCTTCCACTTTCAAATCAATACAAGGGGATCTGATAAAACAATCTCCATGGATTTTCCCATTCTTCTTTTTTTAAAGTTTTTATTTAAGTAATTTCTACACCCAGTGTGGTCTTGAGCTCATGACCCTGAGATCAAGAGTCACAAGCTCTTTTGATGGAGCCAGCCAGGCACCCCAGGGTTTTCCCATTTCTGAAATTATTTGGCCCCATCATTTCATGTTAGTTATTCATCATGGAATTAGGGCTATCTGAAATGTACAGGGGCTTATCCTGACAAAGAAGATAGTATTAAGGTGCCCTCATTACAACAAAATTGCTTGTAGATGCCCAGAGTACAGAATATTTGGGGAACTGGCTTGGATTTGTGAGAGAAAAAATTTAAAAGGCCAATGTGAGGAAGTACACTTACATTGAACCTGAAGTTTGAGTAGGACTTAACATAGGGAAAAATAGAAAGAATTCACCCTTTTTGGTGAGACTAGGAAATGTAAATGAAGATTGTAATAAAATACAAAATTTATGCAATTGCAATAGCACCAATCAAAGATACTATGTATTGTTGAACTTGTTGCTTTGTGCCAATGGAGAGAATAGGGCCAGGGATCTTTAATATATTGCTATGGTATATAAATTAGTGGATTAACTCTGGATAACAGCTATTATAGTATAAAGTGAATATTCACAGACCTACAATTCAGTACAATTCCTCTCCTAGGACATATACCAAAGAGAAAGTCTTACACAACAGTAAATCTGTGTAAGAATGTTCACAGTGGCCCTAATCATATAACAACAAAATCTTGTAAGGAGCCTAAATGCCCATTGGCAGTAGAATGGATAAACTCATTAGGCTAATTCAACAGAGCAAGGCAGTCAAAATTAGTATAGGCAGTATAGATACTTACAACCAGATGGGTGAACCTTAACAATATAGTGTTAAATGAAAAAAGTACAAAAAAAAAAAAAGAAAAGAAAAAAGTGAAAAAAGAAAAAATTATAAATTATGTATACATTTATGTCATGATATTTTTTAGAAATCAAATAAGCTATAATTAAATAACATACATTTTAACAATACACCAACATGATAGAAAGAAAGGAGGAAGGAGAGAGAGAGAAGAAAGATCAATTAAAGTTTCTGATAGTTTCCTTTGGGTAGAGGGAAGCAGGGGATCAGAACAGTGGAGAATCTTGTGGGTAAATGTAAGTTATTGTAGGTATTCTAATTTCCCAACCAGTTCCAATGTAAAGAATGTTTTGTGAGTCAAGAATTATGATTATTCTAATTTGGGGCACCTGCATTTTAACAGGGAAAAAAAATGTCAGGAAGAGCATTAGAGACAGAGGAAAGGGCATTTTTTTAAAGATTTATTTATTCATTCATTCAGAGAGAGCGAGAGAGAGGCAGAGACACAGGCAGAGGGAGAAGCAGGCTCCATGCAGGAAGCTGGGTCTCCAGGATCACACCCCGGGCTGCAGGCGGCGTTAAACCGCTGCGCCACCAGGGCTACCCAGAAAGGGCATTTTTTTTTCTGTTTTTTTTTTTTTAATTTATTTTTTATTGGTGTTCAATTTACTAACATACAGAATAACCCCCAGTGCCCGTCACCCATTCACTCCCACCCCCCGCCCTCCTCCCCTTCCACCACCCCTAGTTCGTTTCCCAGAGTTAGCAGTCTTTACGTTCTGTCTCCCTTTCTGATATTTCCCACACATTTCTTCTCCCTTCCCTTATTTTCCCTTTCACTATTATTTATATTCCCCAAATGAATGAGAACATACAATGTTTGTCCTTCTCCGACTGACTTACTTCACTCAGCATAATACCCTCCAGTTCCATCCACGTTGAAGCAAATGGTGGGTATTTGTCATTTCTAATGGCTGAGTAATATTCCATTGTATACATAAACCACATCTTCTTTATCCATTCATCTTTCGTTGGACACCGAGGCTCCTTCCACAGCTTGGCTATCGTGGCCATTGCTGCTATAAACATCGGGGTGCAGGTGTCCCGGCGTTTCATTGCATTTGTATCTTTGGGGTAAATCCCCAACAGTGCAATTGCTGGGTCGTAGGGCAGGTATATTTTTAACTGTTTGAGGAACCTCCACACAGTTTTCCAGAGTGGCTGCACCAGTTCACATTCCCACCAACAATCCCTATCAAAATACCATGGACTTTCTTCAGAGAGTTAGAACAAATTATTTTAAGATTTGTGTGGAATCAGAAAAGACCCCGAATAGCCAGGGGAATTTTAAAAAAGAAAACCATATCTGGGGGCATCACAATGCCAGATTTCAGGTTGTACTACAAAGCTGTGGTCATCAAGACAGTGTGGTACTGGCGCAAAAACAGACACATAGATCAGTGGAACAGAATAGAGAATCCAGAAGTGGACCCTGAACTTTATGGGCAACTAATATTCGATAAAGGAGGAAAGACTATCCATTGGAAGAAAGACAGTCTCTTCAATAAATGGTGCTGGGAAAATTGGACATCCACATGCAGGAGAATGAAACTAGACCACTCTCTTTCACCATACACAAAGATAAACTCAAAATGGATGAAAGATAAACGGAAAGGGCATTTTTGAAAACATTTTATTGCCCTGTCTCTGCATTCCCTCCACCACGCCCATGGCTGAAATCTGTTTGTGCAGTTGTGATACATATATACACTTAGGATGTGAAAACACATGTGTTTTTTTGGTAAGGAACAGAAGGAAGTCAGAGTAGCAGTGTAGAGTCAAAAGAAGTCACAAGGTACATATCAGTTAAGGTACTTTAAGCCATAAGAACTTGAGCTTTTGTTTATAATATATTCTTTAATTTTTTATTTATTTATGATAGTCACACAGAGAGAGAGAGAGAGAGAGAGGCAGAGACACAGGGAGAAGCAGGCTCCAGAGCTTTTGTCCTAAATACCTAAATACCTAAATACAGGGAAGCCACAGAAGCCATGAACATGTGAATGTTCATTCACTCATTCATTTATTGTCACAAGGGATCATGTCACAAGGGAGACGTGATCATATTTAGATTGTAAAGGGTCACCTTGGCTTCATCATGAAGAATGGATGAGGGGACAGGAAGGCAATAGGAACAGAAGCAGAGAAAGGAGGTAAGCAGTTCCTGTACGTCACCTGATAAGGGAGATCTTGGTACCTAACGGCAGTGATGGAAACGTGGGGATGAATCTAAGAGAATGTTTGGAAATAGAAACTACACTTCTCTAAGTTTTCCACTTCTCTAAGAGACAGAAAAGAACCAAAGACATTCATTTATAAATCTCTGTTCATCATGTCGAATGACCAATTTACATACTCACCATTAGATATTCAAACAGATCCATTCAATTCAGGGCAGCTGCATTTCATCAAGAAGCCCTAACAAAAGAGGTGGCCTTTGAAAACGAGGACTAGCGATGCCAACAGTTGCTGCCCACCATACTACAGCAGAAATTGGGAAATATCTGATCCATGTACTCAGAAAAAAATGAATGGCTTCCCCACATTCTCCTGTCAAGTTCATGACATAAATCTAGACCATGGAATTAAACCCATCCCACAAAAACAAGGATCCAAAAAATGATCAGAAATTTTGCTCACCATGTCCCTAGTAGGAAGGCGAGCCTCATCATCCCTACTTTCAGCCAGAATGCCTGGAACACCTAACAATTTTAATTTTCTATTCAAGTTTTTGTGACAATTAAATCAGACCTTGATGAATTTGGAGGAAAAAAAACCCAGCACAGTGATTATGAGTACTAATTAGGAAGCAAAATAGTGGCTTTGATGAATCTGTGCTTGGTTTGTCCCTTAATTAATTGACTGGCTGCTATTATACTTGGTGGCTGATTGGTTGAAATATTCCACTAAACTCCAATATAGTCAGGGTCTTTCATTCTGAAGAACCTTCCAAGGATAAGGAGTGAGTGGGAAATGGGGGTATGAAAGGCATTCATTCACTCATTCATTTATTGTTGCTTGCAGAGGGATTTTTTGAGCAAGGTTCCAAGCATATGTCTTCATCCAAGTACAAGGTAACCTATATAATTCTGGGGAAAATGTGCTTTAGAAGTAACAAACAACTTGTTTGCTTTGCTAAGTGGAAGGGGCCCCTTGCAGTCCTCATGGCCTATTTTAAATACTTATTGTGCCCACAAATCTACATGGGAACATGGTAGTGCCGTGTGAAATGCCACAAGCTGGGCTGGCACATCCTTCCTGTTTTTGTGTCTAGGGAAATGGCTCTGGTTGCTGGACTAAAACATTACCAGGATAAGTCTCAGCAAAAGACAGAATGCAGGGAGGTATTTCCCTTGTCAAATCCTTCTTGTTTTTTGGTAACCTTAACGCCTTTCCTCCTGCAAAATCTGGTGACACTGATCTAAATAGTATATAGCAGCAGCCAAGCTTAGGTTTTTTCCTGCTGCTTAGGAACCACGCCCTCCCTCCCTGGTACTAGAGAAACAAGTGTGTAGCATGTTTAGACTGATCAGAGAATAATTTTCTAAGGATCATTCTGAAGAAATCATAAATCTGACTCAAACCAAGAAACTATTGGAGTCACCCGTGTCAGGGATCTTACATCATGTCAGCTCACCATCAGAGCTCCAGCTTCTGAATTCTATGTCGACATCTGCATCCACTGCCCAATATGACACGCACTCTTGACTCTGTGGCAAGGGGTAAGAGCAAAGGAGAGGCTGACTTGTCCATAACCATGCTGGGCCCATTCCTACTGATCCAGAGGTAATTACCATTGTAATAATTATAATTGCATTTAAGAGCAATAAATATCTGTATGTTTAAGTGATGATGGAATTATGAATATTCCTTTTTTTTTTTTCAGCAAACCCATGCTGATTGGGGTAAGAGTGGATAGAAACCTAGACAATTACAGGACCAGACCTCTGATTTCTTAGGTTCTATGAATGGAATGTTATGCAAAGTCGACAATGGACAATCTCTTCAAGATAGAAAAGAATCACAGACAGCCTATTTGGAAGCAGAGGACAGGAACCTACAGGCAACCTTCTTGTCATGTCTGCAAATGTCCTCCTCTCCTACCAGAGAGTTCAGAGCTTCTTTAGCAGGAATGGGATTGTTATATGGGGGAACACCCATATCTGCTAAAGGACATGGTGGTTCCCTAAGAGAATATTTGTCCTAAGAGATACTTGTGGAGTCATACCTAAGAGTAAAAAGATAAGAAACTTTTTTTTGAGTTTTCCTCAAATGGCCTATTGCTGCCATTGCCTCAGCTGGCACAGCACTGGGCTGCAGGGAGTCCTTCCTGATCTGGCTCTCTGGCTTGCTTTTTCATCAACACCATGTGCAATATCACTATGACCCTGATAAGTGGGGAGAAAGACTGGTTTGCTTTAAAACCACTTCTAGGTGGAAATCTGAATTTTTGGTATTGTCAAATAGCCAGCTCTGTCTAAAGAACCAGCCCTACCATTTGGGACAACTCTGATGTTATTTTCTCAGACAGATGTAATATTTCCTCCCTTCGAAGATTTTTTCCTCATTCCTTGGCACAATTGTACGACACCAAGTTTTACTCCATGTTACAGCTTTTTACATTCTTACTTTCCTCCTCTCTACTAGAATATAAACACCCAGAGAGCAGCAAGCATCTTTTATTAATCTAAAGATACAAATCTGGTTTTATGTACCCAATGGGAGTTTAATAGAACACAGACTCTGCTTTTAGACGAACCTGAATTAGAACTCAAGCTCCTGGATGTACTATCAGCCCTATGACCTGGGAGAAGGCACCTGTATGCCTGGAGCCTGTTTCTTTAGCTGGAAGATGGAGATAATTGTAGCTTGTATTATAGGGCTTCATGCAGTATTAAATAAAATGATGTACAAATTATCTAGCACAGTTGCTGGCAGACAACCAGTGCTCAATAAGTGGGAGTTATTAACCTTACTGTAAAATTAAGCCCAATCTTACTTCCTGTCTTTTTTTTTTAAGTGGGAGCACCTCCCAGTTGGAGGTAAGCTTTATTTCTATTTCCAATCCTAATATCTAACATTGTGCTTGGTCCACTATAAGTACTCAGTGTCTCTGGCGAAAGAGTAGGTCTCATGTGTCTGGATTGCAAACTTCTGTCCTTCTGTTGCTTGTACAACTGGAGAATCTTTGATTCCACTGCTAACAGCAGAAAGAGAAAGCTAATTGGGCAGTGGGTAGCATCTGCAGGCCTCCGTTGTAAGAACCAGAGACCACTTCCCCTCCTTCACTAGCATGAAGTTACTGTTTTAGTTTTCTATTTTCTGCATCTCCCTCACCCCTTTTTGTTCTTAAAAAACAGAGTAGAAGTGAAGGGGAGAAAAAAAAAAACAAGTATTATATTGAAATGCTAATCTCATTTTATTAAATGAATTGTGGAGGCTGAGATAGTGATCTGTATCCTCAAAGAATAATTTCTTTAAATACCTCAAGCTCAATATTCCCTTCTGGACAACTTTTTTATCTTTCTTCTTAAAAAAAAAGCATTAAATTATGTTAAAGAGCCCCAATTAAGCCTGGATTTCAGAGCATCCAAGCTTAGGGGGATATAGTCAGTGGTAAGGGTGAAGTTTAAATGCACCCTGAAATCTCCACTTAAAAACAGCTCTGCCCTGCCTTCCCTGGCTGGCTTACATTGCCTCAAGCAACTCCCTGAAGCTGAGCAGGGCTTATTTCAGGAAACAGCAAATAAACACACCATTTCAGGTCAAGTCCATTACAAAGTTGGTCAGGGCACCTGCAAGCTTCTCTCAGAGGCTTTGGCCCCAAAAGCTTCCATATTTATTGGGAGCAAAGCTCTATCTAAAAGAGCATCCATTTTAATTCTCCAGGGAGGACTGCTGCTGATCCAAGTCACATCCTCTATAATGAGTTTGGGGTTGAGTTCCTGAAGGTGTTCAAGGCCAGGTCTATGTTGATGGGTTTGTACTTGAACTTGGGGAAGTCATATTCAAAGTTGTTTTTAATTACAATTCTTAAAAGACACTTTAACCTAGAATGAAAGGGTTGGGAGCCTGGAAGAAAAGAAGTACTTCTAGAAGGAGAGGAAAGCCAGGGAGGGAATTAAACTAAGCAGGTGATTTCACAAGAACTGCAAGGGACTAGGACAGATGGGAGAGAAGCTACAGTGCTTCTGAAGGCACAGAATTTTATCCTAGAATAGCAAGGTCTCTAGAAAATGTTGGTGGGGCAGAAGAGGAAAAAGGAGAGGCAAGAGGAACTAGTAAGAGAATATAAATGATTATCTATATTCAGAAAGGTTCTAGTCCTTTGGCACTAGGGGACAAAGTAAGAAGCTAAGTCATTGTCTCTGGTTGTATGTATATCAGAGAGGGCTCTGAGTTACCAGCAATAGAAACCAACTGTGTTCATGTAAGCAGAAAACTATTCATTAGAAGGATTTTGGGGACCCCTGATTACCAGGAGGGCTGGACAAGAGCTCAGAAGTTAAGCAGTTAGAAGCAAATTCACACAGCAGGCTGTGAATACCCCCACTTGCTGTCACACTCAGGCCAGTCACTAGACAGTGAGTCCAGTGCTAGCAAGTGTTCTCCTTGAGAACACCACCTTGCTACACCCACCCCCGTCAGCAGAGAGGAGTCTCAAGCCACTAGCTCCTATTCAAAGTCAGGGAAGGCGGGGGGGTCCTATGTTAGAGCTTAGCTCGTGTGCAGTGCACAGGCCCTGGCTGGAAAATTAACTTTCCAGCATCTTCAGCCTGTCCTGTCAGAGACAAGCCTTGTGTTTGGCAAATTCCTCAAACAGAGGGAGAAAGTTCAGGTAGGAAAGCAAAAAAGGATGACAAAAATTTACAAATGATGGAAACTTCTTTAAGTTTCTAAAAAAATAAGAACAACAGGATACCATAGCACCCAGAAATAATCACCAGATGCTATTACAACTGGACATAATGGTGATAAGCGCACGTTCTGAAGACAGAGGGCTTAGTTAGGTTCAGTCTTGGTTTTGGTACTTCTTACCTATATGATCTTGGGAAAGATCTTTTAACCACCTCAAGCCTCTGTTTCCTCATCTGCAAAATGGGGTTAAAAATAACTTGCCAACCAACACTGATGCCATGATATCTACCATGACATCTGCTGTCTTTGCCTGCTTAGAGCTTCTTCCCAATCCTATTGTGTTAATAGGGCCCCTCTTTCCTATGGAGAACCTTTGTAGTATAATCAAATGGACCAATGCAACTTGCCCTCATTCACTAAAATGGATACTACAATCTGCTCCTACTCACAAAACTTCTGGCACCAAATATGTGGGTTTTCCATATGGAACAATTCTCCAATTCTCTACAGACATCAACTGGGTGTCCTATAATTTAATTCAATTCTCACACTAACTAGACAGCACAGACCCCACAGATTAAAAGCACAGTCCCACAAGACTGCCCCCCAGTTCAGATATGAATCACAAGTAGTGAATTTTCAGGTCACCCATACTTTTGCCTGACTTGGCTACAGATTGGGGGTTCCCATGACCCCTTCCTCAGGTTTGATAATTTGCTGTAACAGCTCAGAAAACTCAGGAAATATTTAACTTCCCATCTGCATTTGTTATAAGGGAGACTATAAAAGATACAAATGAACAGCCAGGTACATAAGAGATACATAGAGTGAGGTCCAGAAGGATCCTGAGCACAAGGGTGTCTGTGCCTATATAGTGTGAAATATACCACCCGCCTGGGATATGGTGCACTCACCAACCCAGATGCTTCTGAACCCCTTTGTCTAGAGTTTTAATACAGGTTCCTTTCCACAGGTCTGACTGATTAAATCGCTGGCCGCTGGTGGTTAACTCAAGCTGTAGGCTTTCTCCTAACCTTGGAGGTCTGGGATGAGGCTGAAAGTTCCAACCTTCTAACCACATGGTGGGTTCCTCTGTCAACTAGCCCTCATCCTGAAGCTATATAGGGGCTTCCAGTCCCCAGTGATCTCACTAACATAAACTCAGGTATGGTTGAAAGAGACTTATGAGGAAGAAAAGAGACTCCTCTCATACCCACCATTCAAGAAATTCCAAGGGCTTTAGAAGCTCTATGTAAGGACCAGGGATTAAGACCAAATACATATTTCTTATTATACCATAATATCACAGTGGCAGACTCACGTCCCACCAGTCACTGTACACCATAACTCTGTTCTCGGTGTTTGACTCAGGGTTGGGTATGGGACTCAAACTGAGCCAGTCAGAACTCTCCCTGGAATCTTCCTCTTGAGGATGCCTGGAGAGGCAATTTCTTTCCCTGGGGCGGCAACCCTGGTAGATGGTGAGTGTGAGTCTGTAGGAGTCTATCTTTCCTACCTCAGAGGGAAAGCCTGCCTCAGGTAGAGAAAAAAGACAGTCTAATGACATTGTCTGGGCCCTCCATCCAGGTGGACACAAACTCCGCTCCACAGGTCTCTTAGTGATGAGAGTCAATACATTTCCTTTCAAGCTTAAGCTAGCTTGTCTTCAGTGCCACTCACAACCTAGAGTTAGGAAGAATCCAGTCATTGAAAAGATTACATGCAGTAATGCTAGAAATCTCGAAAGCTCAGCAAGGTGTCTGGTGGATATTTTGTTTCTGACCTTACTTGCCATAGGTGCAGGTATTCAACTTGACACCATTAAAAAATGTTACTTGTTATCATTTGCATTATCAAGACAGGCTGTATCTCTACTACTTGTCACACTCTAGGATAAATGCATTTTAATTTTCGTAATCATGTTCCCTCATTCCTGAATATATTTTACTTTGTCCTCATTCTACCCAAATCCTATACCTTTTAAAACTTAAGTGTGGCTATGTACAGAGGATCCTCCATAACTACCGCAGCCTTCATCAGCCTTCCCCTCTCTATGTAGAACACATCACAGTATGTATCAGGTCATTTCTTAATTGGTTTCCTGCATTCCAAGCTGCATTGTATCTTCATCAAGAGTGAGAAACAAATCTTATGTTGTTGTTGTTGTTTTAATTAATTTCACTGCACAAAACAAGGGTAGCATTACTCTTTTCTGAAAATAGAGGGCAATTGACCATGTGAGCTTACAAAAAAATTGTTTTTGTGAGCATGGATGCTCAGAAAATATGTGTTGGTAAACTGATTTCATAGACTGAACTTAAAAGACTCTTTTCTTAACTCCTGGATCATTATGCACTTTCAATAAACAAATAGTTTGTGTCCTTGTTACCTCTGAAAACTCAGTGGAATCCTAAGACCTCAATAACTTTGACACATACCTTAATGCTCTAAAGAAACCAGAGCTTCAAGGCTGTGCTTCTGCCATTTTCATACTCCAGATGATGCAAGCACCTTGTTATAGCCATATCCCACATTTTGCTCATTTTTTAATGGAATGCTAATTTTATATGCATTCTCCATACCCAGATTTAGACAAGGCACTCAGTTGAGCATAGTTAGTTTTTATCTAGATGTGCCATATCCCAGGTGAAAAATGTGCTGCCTGCAATATAATTATGTATTCAGAATAATGTGTATGTCTGCTGGGGGCTTATAAGTCAATAGCTCACTGTGCAATATACTGTCCATTTTTCTTGGCCATAGACATATTTGAGGAAACTAAAACTTGTCAACTGGTTGTACATTAATGATGAATTTGAGGTTTAGACAAGAAAGTAGAATAAATCTGAGTCGACATTTGTTGACCAAGAAGATCTTGACGACTTTCTCATCTGTCTGCTGTACCCAAGACATGATCAAAGCCTAAAATTAGTTCACATTGTCACAGTAAGGTAAGAGCTGGTTCTTTGGTTTTCCAGAATAGCCATTCATTCTCCATTTAATAAACATTTATTAAATATCTCCACTGGCCCTATGGCTAGGTGGTGAATGAGACAAGGGCTCTGCTCTCTTAAGAGCTGGCATGTAAGTGGAAAGTGACAGACAAGGAAACAAATGCACAAGTTGACATGATTATTTCAAAAGTGACACATGTTATATAGAAAATGAAACTGGGGCACCTGGGTGGCTCAGTTGGTTAAGTGTCCAACTCGTGATTTGGGCTCAGGTCATGATCTCAGGGTCATGAGTTGGAGCCCCCATTGGGCTCTGTGCACTGGGAATGGAGTCTGCTTAAGTTTTTCTCACTCCCTCTCCCTTTGCCCCTCCTCCTCTCCCTGCTTCCACCACAGCCACTCTCATTCTCTCACTCTCTTAAAAAAAAAAAAAAAAAGAATCAGGAACTAATAAATGTTGGTGAGGATGCAGAGAAATGGCAACCATCTTACACTGTTGGTGGGAATGCAAGCTGGTGCAGCCACTCTGAAAACAGCATGGAGGTTCCTCAAGAGGTTAAATATAGAGCCACCATATGACCCAGCAATTGCACTACTAGATATTTACATCAAAGGTACAAATATAATGATCTTAGGGGGGCACATGCACTTCAATGTTTATTTTATTTTTTTTAAAGAACACATCTTTTTTAAAGATTATTTATTTATTTATTCATAGAGACACAGAGAGAGAGAGAGAGAGGTAGAGACACAGGCAGAGGGAGAAGCAGGCTCCATGCAGGGAGCCTGACGTGGGACTCGATCCCCGGTCTCCAGGATCACCCCTAGGCTGCAGGCGGCGCTAAACCGCTGCACCACCAGGGCTGCCCTCACTTCAATGTTTATAGTAGCAATGTCTACAATACTCAAACTATGGAAAGAGCTGAGATGTCCATCGACAGATGAATGGATTAAGCAGATGTGGTATACATATACAATAGAATATTTCTCAGCCATCAGAAAGGATGACACCTTACTATTTACATTGACATGGATACAACTGGAGGATATTATGCTGAACAAACTATGTCATTCAGAGAAAGGCTTATGATTTCATTCATTTGAGGAGTATAAGAAACAGTACAGAGGATCAGAGGGAAGGGAGGGAAAAGGGAATGGAAAGAAATCAGAGATGGTGACAAACCATGAGAGACTCTTAACTATAAGAAATAAACAGGTTTGCTGGAGGGGAGATGGGTGGGGTGTGGGTGTAACAGGGTGATTGGCATTAAGGAGGTTCACTTGATGTAATGAGCACTGGCATTAGATGCAACTGATGAATTACTGAACTCTACATCTGAGACTAATGATGTACTATATGTTGGCTAATTGAATTTAAATTTAAAAAAGAAGAAGAAAAGAAAATAGAGTATTAAGATAGACCTGGAAACTGAGAAGTCAGCTATGCACAGATGAAAGGGAAAATATTCCAGGGATAGATAGGGCACAGCACATGCAAAGGCACAGTGTATGAAGAAGCAGGACAGTGTGACTGGAGAATACAAAGCAGAGGGGGAGGGGAGTATAGGTGATATTAGACAGGTGAGCCAAGATTTTGTCATGTAAGACCTGGCAGGCCATTGTAAGAACTTGGATTTTATTTTAAGTGTAGAGTGCAGCCATTGGAGGGATTTTAGCCAGAGAGTGATGTGGTCTGATTTATAAGCTTTCTGCCACTCCAGCTAAATTGCATGTACTTACTGCAAATTTAAAGTTCTGGAAGAAAAATTAGCTCTAAGCGAGAGCTGCCTGAGTACAAACTGTATTAAACTCTATAGATTTTTTTTTTCCCTGAGAGAGTGGGAAAATTCTTTCCCAATAGCCACATTCTTACAAGGCAAGTGCTTTTGAGAAGAGTTTTGCAGTATTCAAATAACCAATGGACTCCTGGAAAATTTACCCTTGATGTTACTGTTAAGAAGAGAGTTTTCTGAATGAACTAAGCTTCACTGAAAAGCATCCAGCAGGAAAGGCAGATGACCTTTCTTTGTAAATGTGATAAAGATTCCATCCTCAACCAGCCCAATAACATATCTACTCGGGGCTATGAACTGTGCTTCCTAAAACCCAACCCAAGGATGGACAGTCAACTGCCAATGGGCCAAATTGAGCCCATCCTTGTTGTAGCATGGCCTGTAAACTAAGAATGGTTTTTATACTTTTAAATAGTTAAACAAAATCAGAAGAAGAATTGGGTGGCATGTGAAAATGATATGAAATTGAAATGTCAGTGTAGATCCGTCTTTTTCTTGGAACGCAGCCACATTGGTGCTTTCATGCAGCATCCAGGGCTGTTTTCATACAAAACCAGTGGAGCAGAGTAGTTGCAGAAGAGCAAGCAAAGCCTGCAAAGCTGAAAATTGTTACTGCCGGGCCCTTTTCAGAAGTTTGCTGACCCCTTCTCTAACCAGCTCCACTGACTATACTAGAACTAACTAAATGTCCCCTCTGTTAATATTTCTTCTCCTTTACATTCAGGTTTCTTTTGACAAGACTGTAAACTCCCAGCTGGTGGTTAATTCCACCACCACCACCACCCCCGCCCCAGATATCTGGCCCGAGTTAGTTGGTGTGCATTACTCTGGGTGAACTGTAATGGGTGGGGACACCACAGTCATCCCACCTGTCACCTCGGCATAAATCAAATGAAGAGATTAATATGCATTTTCCTACTCAGTTACATTTTTAGTGGAGAAATTATTTATGAAAGCATTAACCAGAATCATCAGCTAATATCACAAACTATATTTAAAAAATTGATATAAGGCATGATTTAAAGGAACACAACCATAAATATTTACAGATAACTTCTCGCTAGGCATTAGAGTTTTCCACCAGTAATTAATATGATCTTGATTATATTGTCACACCTGAGAAGGAGAGTTCCATCTCCACATATGGAAGCCTTATATGGAAAGAAAAGAAACTCTACAGGATCTCTGGACCATCCTCTATCAAAAGACTGGGCAGGCATTCTTTTTCTAGGCTTTGATCTCCCTGTCAAAAGCAAATTTTTAAGCAAATGCCCTTCCAAGTTCCTTGCTCTTGATCTGTCTCTCCTTCTCAGAGAGTCAGGATAGATCTTTGCTTTAAAGAAAGAAAAATTATGTAAAAATGTTGGGCTGCTGGTGTATTTGAAACCTAATGAGTCTCTGTAATCAGAAATGCTCATGGTCTCTACCTGCCTTTCCTGTCCATATTTTTCTCTGTTAATAAGTCCCCACCTTCTCCTAACTCTTTCACACACAAAAAAAAGTACCTTTCCCTCAATATGCCAAAAATTATACTGCCTGCTTAATATGCATCATCTCTTTTAACCCTTATTCAATCCTGTGTGTGTTTTTTTCTTCATTTGGCAAGTATATACACTGACACTTGGAGAAAATAAGTCCTTTGCCTTGGGTCATGTAGCTGTTAAGTGACATACCTGGGATTTGAACCCAGGACTTCTCACCTCCAAACTGCTCTTAGAAACTACAATCCAGAATAGAGTTCCTTGCTTTGCCCCAGTTTTACTTTGATAGATCATTCAAGATCCCCTTCCCAGAATTAGTCAAAGATAAATAAAAATCATACATGAAAAAGAGACTTGATGTTCATAATAAGAAAAAAAACGGATTAAAAAATAAAATGTTCTTTCCATGAGGCTTGCTTTGGGCAGTAGATTGCCAAGTCTGTGAACCAATGATGTATGTTTCATCTGTGTTGAGAATGATAGATTTGGGACAGTGCTAGGGTGTTTCTTACTCCTTAGGGATTTAGCAATCAATGAAAACATTCCACATCTGTGTTATTGGAACACAAGGCAATGAGAAGACATGGATTATCTTCCATATTCATTCCTTAGAGTTTATTCAAAACTACTGCAAGAATCTATGCTTCAAAGTCCAACTGCGTACCCAACTTGTTCATAATCTGATAAGGAATATAGAAGTAATGCCATTATTATTCAAAAACTCATTCTACTGTGCTTATGGTGTCTTAATGACATTTTTATTTTTAAATTAATTTTATTGAAGTATAATTTGCATACAACAAAATGCAACCATTTTAAGCACACATTGTGGTGCATTTTGACACATGCATATACCTTTGTAAACATCATCTCAATCAATATGAAGAACTTTTCTGTTACTCCACAAAGTTTACTCATGGTCCTCTTCAATCAATTCCCCTGTGAACCTCATCCCTAATGAGTATTAGTTCTGACTGTTGCAGAATTAGTACTACTAGTATTAGTTTTGACTACTGTAGAATTTCACATCAATGAACTCATACAGCATGTGTTCTTTTATTTCATATTTCTTCACTTGTCAAAGTGCCTTTGAGATTAATTTATGTTGTTGTGTGCATTGGTAATTTATTCCTTTCATTACTTAGTAGTGTTCTATGTTATGGATATGCAACAATGTGTTTAACCATTCATCTGCAATGTACCCTTTGGCTGTTTCCAGTTTGGAGCTATTACAGACAATGCTGTACATCAGTATAAAAATCTTTGGATGGGCGTATATTTTTATTTTTCTGTATGAATACCTTGGAGTGTGTATCTGGATTATAAGCTATGTCAATTCTGTAAGAAACTGCCACACATTTCTGCAAGGTGGCTGTACCATTTTATATTCCCACCAGAAATGTGTGAAAGTCCTAATGTCTTGATTGTGGATATAGGATAGTTACTAGATTTTAACTTCATGATCATTTAGGGCTTTCTCATTAGAAAAATTACTTTTGGGACCAGGAGAAAAATTGTCCCCAGTAGGCCAATTTTGATGATGCTGTAAAGGTAAATAATATCACCTCAACTGTTACAAACCTAATTTTCCTGGTTAATTTCTAAGAAAGAATGCTTACAGGTTTTCAAAGAATCAGACTCAAAATTCAGTCTGTTAAAAATTAAATTGACTTGGGTTTTCTCTTGCTTAGAGACAGGACCTGAATAAGTAACTACTGTTTGGACATTGGCCATAGAACTAAAGCAACTCAGGATTACCAATGACTTTAAAATGTGACCCACCACAAACCACTGTCCGACCTGCCGTCTGCCTTCGTTGGGTACCCAAGTGAGGCCTGTTTCTAGGGTATCATTAATACATGGGAACTGCTGCATGAGAGGAGAAACAGACTGAAACCTCAGAAAAAAGCTCAGGAAACCCAGTCTGTACCCACAATAGCGCTCCATGTTGTTTTCATAAGGGAGCATGGGAGCAAGATACATCCTGCAGCAAAATGAACTTCTGTTGTCCCCTGAACTCTGGGAGAGGCAGTCAGGAGCTGAACAAGGATCAGAAACTTCTCTCTTAGTAATGTGAAACAGAAAGGACTTTGATTTAACAGCCAAGGGTCATTAATTAACCAAATTAAACTGAATACTCCCAAATGCTGGCAGCTCAAGAATCACAAGGGAGTGGCACCAGAGGGAGAATCCAAGTGAAGAACACCCAGTGTTAGATAGAGATATCAAGTAACAAAGATGAAAAAATGACGAGATGTCTTAAATCTAATTGAGAACAGTGTGTATATAGTTTTTTGTCTTGTTGCTTGCTAAAGGTAGTTTTTTCTCAAAATATGATTTGAGTTTTAATGTATGTAGGTAGACATTGATATAAAGCATATGGTTATGTGTTAAAAAGTGGAGTCACAGTTCCTGATTTATGAAGCTTGGATGTGGAGGGCAGATGCAGAGTTCTTTGAAAAGCATAGCATCTATTGGTGGCCTGCTCAAGTTATAGCTACATATTCCCACAGCTTAAAAAGCAAGAAAACCAACTCGAAATTGTATGGAGTCTCAGGATAGGACTGTAAGAAGTAGATGGAAGTAGAGAAAGAACTTCAATAATGATTAATATCTACTTTTGTAAAATATTTTTCTGTCATATCATCTCTTTCAGCATACTATCTTATTAAACATTTACAACCTCATGAAATAAGTACATTTTTCAGTCCATTTGATAAAACTAAAGCTAAAGAAATTGAGTCACTCAGGGGCTTGTCCAAGTTTATACACCTAAAAAATGAACTTTTTTGTCACAAAATTGGCAAAACAAACATACCTCTCATGAAATAAAACTATGGTGTTTGGTCCTGGCAAAGAGTGGTAGCCTCTAGCCTTGTCTTAATGGCAGATAGAGATCAATTCCTGACCCTAAGGAAAGAAATGCTAGAATGATGGAGCACAGTTTAGCAGAAGCCCCTTGAAAAATGGCTAGCTCTTTATAAGGAGGCATTATTTACATTTGTGTAGCACTTCCTGACACATAAAGTATTTCATATATATGATCTCATTTAATCCCAACACTGTGAAGGGCTGGGGAGGGCCAAGGTAATCATAATTGCTGTTTGACAGAAAAGACTGTGAGGTTCAAAGTTTTCAAACAATTTGCCCCAATTCCCACAACTAGATTGGTAGAGGTGTACTAGTTTTCTGGTTCCAGTTTCTGGTTTTCAGTTTTAACTCTTCTTCCTCCCTATGGTGCATAAACTGGTTGACAAAAATATAACTTTATGAGCCTTCACCAAGATTCCTTGGACTAGATTAGTTTAATAATAATGATAAAAATAATGACAGCAGAGGCATTTATTAAAGACTGTTTGCCAGATACTGTGCTGAATATTTTACATAAATCCCCTCCTGAATCCTCTTCACATAAGTCCGTGAAGGACGAACTATTATTACGCCCATTTCACAGTGGAGGAAATTGAGTTAAAGTGGTGGTTAGTGGACCAGAGCCCAGGCCTGACTTCCTCCAGAGCCTCAGCCTTAATCAATGAGATATACTGCCTCCTGCTGTAAATTAAATTTCTTAGATTAATGTGGAGCACCTCCAACTTGATGAGATTTGGAGCTGTAACAAAGAGGCTGGAACACGAGCCCTCATTCTGAATGTACAGATCAAATTTCTACATCACCACTAACGAGAATCCATTGTCATAGCAACAGATATATCAGATATTCCAGCTCCAGCACCCAGAAGCAACATTGTCAAATGATCCACAAGAGCACACACCTCTACTCAGTGTCATCATTCCAGATTTCACGTGATTTTTTTAAAAATCCCATTTGTTTCATCTTTTAATTTAAGCAGAACAGCCAGGAAGCAGAGAAGGCATTCATGTGAGAAATTAAGACACAAAATCACTCAACGTAAGGGATATAGGACAAAAGAAAGTTTCACAACACGTGGGGCCATTTTCTTAATATGGAAAACTTAATATGTTTTATATTTTCTTTCACCATCTACTCCTAAATTCTACCCTGGTTTCCAGTCAGTCCTACAGTTTCCTATAAGAAACAAGAGTTCTGTTTCAATTTCATTTTCTCCAGGTGAATCTATTTTACCTGCTGAATCTAAAAGCTAATGGTAAAAAATATATTACCCATGGGACATACTTACAGTAAAATAATCAAAGTCTATCTAAAATTCTAATTTAATTTGTCATCCTGTATTTTTATTTGCTGATTGTAGCAACCCTATTTGGAGCCAGACAAAATAAAGTTCAACTTCTAGCTCTACTAGCTGCTTCCTCTGGTCAGTTACTATGAACCTGTATATGAACATGTCCAGTTATTTAAACATGTGCATCTTCTCATCTGTAAAATGGGGTTAATGTCTATATCTAACTCATAAGTACATGCTAAGATTTACAAATTTTAATTCTGGAACATAATAGACTCTCAAAATATGTTTTTTACTATTACTACTCTTATTACCAGTAATCTTTACAACTACCAAATATAAATAATCTCTGCCACATTCCTCCTAAGAATAATAAAAAAGTACCAAACTTCTTTCCAAAAAACCCAAATGATGTGATGAGTTAATGACACTTGACTAATAATAAATAGCAATTAACTAAATTCAACTCAGTAAACATTTATTAATTTCCTAATATATGCAAGGCACAGTGCTAGGTGCAAGAAGTACAAAAATCTAAGCTGTCAGAGCGAAAAGTAAACTTATAAGATGCTCACTCAGCGCTCCTCACTTTACAGATGAGGAAACAAGTCGAAGTGGGAGATGTGATTTACCCATCATCATAAGGCAAAATGGTGACAGAACCAGGACTGGAAGCCATCTATCTTCCTGACTGATTCCACAGCACCTCTTACTCATTTTCCTTGCCTGCGTATGTAGAGAGAGAGACCCTGGCCTCTGAACTATCCACTCTGGTATAGACATACCAAACAGACATAACCACTGCTTCATTTTGTTTTATTTTGTTTTGTTTTGTTGTTAACCCACAAAAATAGAGTCAACTTCACCTAATAATTTGACCCTCACAAAAATCTACTAAGTTAATAGGAAAAAAAAAGAAAGAAAATAAAAAATCAGGGATTGCAATTTATTTTTAGGAAAACAGAAGACCCTTGAAGTCAACTGACTGACTTAAGATTTGAAAGTGAGTTCGAGTCAGAGTTTAAAGTAGATGCTAGATCTCCTGGCTTCTTCCATGGGAGCAGGTCACCCCCACCCATGAAACAGAATTGAAACCTCGTGTGAAGCAAAGTGAGTCAAGCAGGTGTTTCTTAAAGAAGACATCTTTACACAAAACTGAATAGGAAATAAGAGTGAGCCAATTGAGATCTGCCTCTGAGACCAAGCAGAGGGTAGTAACCAAGGTTAGTCAAAATTCAGAAAAGCCCCCTCATTAAAAGCAAACAACTTGCTTGCCTAGATGACTCAGAAGAAAATCCAGATTGAAAGGCCAGGACAAAAAAAAAAAAAAGAAAGGCCAGGACAGTGGTCCAGACAGACTTGAACCCAGGTCTTCTGAAATTCAGTTTGCTTTCCACAGAGTCACATTGGCTCCCCATGAAAATGGGATGGGGCATTGAACCTACTGATCTATGAGATCCTTTCCAGCAATCTCATCTTATGATCCATTATCTTCTGCTCTGTTTTATTCCATCCTGGTCTTATCTGTTTCCATATCTCATCTGATTAATTCTTCCTGCATATTTGTAAATTTTATCTGCCATCTTAGCCATTTTAAGTGTACCATTCAGTGGCACCATTCACAATATTGTGGAAGTATCACCAGTATCCATTTGCAGAACTTTTCTGTCATCCCAAAGAGAAATTATACTCATTAAAGAAAAACACCCTCTTCTCCCCTCCCCAAGCCTCAATTACCATTCTACTTTCTGTTTCTATGAATTTGCCTTTACTGGGTATCTGATATAAGTGGAATTAAATGACAGTTATCTTCTTGTGTCTGGCTTATTTCACTTAGCATCATGTTTTCAAGATTCATCTGTATTATAGCATGTACCAGAATTTCCATTCCTTTTTGTTAAGGCTGAGAAATGTTCCACTCTCTGTATGTACCACATTTTGGTTGTTCATTCTTCCACTGATGGACACTTAGGTTGCTTTCTAACTTTTATCTATTGCGAATACTGTTGGTAAGAACATGGGTGTACAAATATTCCTGAGACTCTGCTTTCAGTTCTTTGGTGTATATACCAAAAAGTGGAATTGCTGGATCATATGGTAATTCTGTATTCAACCTTTTAAGAAACCACCTTCTGCATATTTTTAAAACAGATTTAAGCATTGAGACTGTATGTATAGAAGCTCAAGAACCATGCTTAATTATTTTTGTATTCTCAAAAACAATTACTGAACATTGCTACATGCCAGGGTTGCATGAGGTACTTGAATCCAGTGTTGAGCAAATACAGACACAATCCTTAACCTCATGGAGTTTTCCATTTGGGGACCAGATATTAAAAAGTATATGCAAAGAGTTTAATCCTAAGTGGGAATACAGCTCAATTGGAAAAAAAACAGCAAGTAATCTCATTTTTAAAAATGTGCAACAGAAGACCTGAATAGACATTTCTCCAAAGAAAATGCAAATGGCCAACAGGTACATGGGAAGAGCTCAATATCACTAATCATCAGAAAAATGCAAATCCAAACCTTACCTCATTCTTATTAGAATGGCTATTATCAAAAAACAAAAGATAAACAACCTAAGTGTCCACTGATGGATGAATGCATGAAAAAGTATTACACACACACACAATGGAATATTACTCAGTCATAAAAAGGAATGAAATATTGCCATTTGCAACAACATGGATGGACCTCGAGGGCATTATGCTAAGTGAAATAAGTCAGAGAAAGAAAGAGAAATACCATATGATCTCTGTTATATGTGGAATCTAAAAAGAGGCTCATAGATGTTAAGAACAGATTGGTAGTTACCAGAGGAAGTGAGTAGGTGATGGTAGAAATGAGTGAGGAGAGTCAAAAGATGAAAAATAATAAGAAAGTGAATTAATTTTTTTTTAAAAAGACAAAGGATGACAAGTGTTGGTAAGGGTATGGTAAAAAGGGAACCCTGGTACATAGTTGGTAAGAAGGTGAATTGGTACAGTCACTATGGAAAATAGTATAGAGAGTATAGAGGTTCCTCAGAAACTAAAAATAAAACTACCATATAACCCAACAACCCCACTCCTGGATACATACTTGAAGAAAATGAAAGCAGGATCTCAAGGGTCTATCTGCACATTTGTGTTCAATGCATTATTATTCACAATAGCAAGATATGGAAACAACTTAAGAGTCCACCAACAGATGAAGGGATAAAGAAGTGCACACACATACACACACACAGAGGAATATTATTCAGCCATAAAAAGAAGGAAATCCTGACATTTGCAACAACATGGATAGACTTGGAGGGCATGGAATGAACAAGTTATGGGGTTAAGGTATAGCATAGGGAATAGTGCTAATGGTATTGTAACAGTATTGTGTGCTATACTAATGGTGAGCACAGCATGATGTACAGAGTTATTGAATCACTATGTTTTATACCTGAAACTAATGTAACAATGGGTGCCAACCATACTTCAATTAAAAATTAGAAAAAATAGAAGACAAATACTATATGATCTTGCTCGTATGTGGAATCTTTTTTAAAAAGCTGGACTCAGAAATAGATTAGAACAGTGGTTTACAAGGGGTAGGGGGTATAGGAAATGGAGAGATGTTGGTCAAGAGTACAAACTCAAGTTATAAGATGAATAAGTTATGGAGATCTAATGTACAGAATGGTGATTATAGTTAACATAACTATATTGTGTACTTGCAAGTTTCTAAGAAATTAGATCTCAAATGTTCTCATTACAAAAAAAGGGTAATTATGTCAGATGATGGAGGTCTAACTATCTTGATTGGGGTAATCATTTCTCAATATATACATGTATCTAATTACTACATTGTACACCTTAAACTTACACAATATATGTCATTTATATTTCAGCATAGCTTGAAAATATACTCACAAGTGGGATAACTGATATAGAGACCTAAAGAGTTCAGGTGAACTTCCTGAAGAAATGATGTTTAAGCTGAGATCTGAAAAATAACCAAAAGCAGTGGTAAGCGAACTGATGTCCACAGGCAAATCTAGCCAAGCATCTACTTTTGTAAATAAAGTTTTACTGAAACAACCCTGCTCATTTGTGTATATGATACCTGCAACTGTTTTTATCATATGGCAGAGATGAGTAGTTGTGATAGAGACCACATGGCTCATAAAGCCTAAAAAATAATCTGGTCCTTTAGATAATGTTTTCTAAGAACTGATTAAAAGTCACTGAAGAGAGGGGATGGAAGAGGTGGGAGGTATAGCAGGAGAGGACACAGTAAGTGTACTGGCCCTGAGAAGTGAGAGTATGCAACAAAAAATTTTGGCTGCATTAGTAGCTAGAGCAGCTATTATAAATTATTATATATTTGGTTGTTTAAAAGAACAGAAGTTTATTCTCTCACAGTTCTGGAAGTTGTAAGTCTACAATACTTATGTCAATACAGTGTTAGCAGGATTGGCTCTTTCCTGAACCAATTTATATTGCTTCAGTATTGGTTTCTTTTTTTTTAAGATTTTATTTCTTTATTCATGAGAGACACACACACACAGAGGCAGAGACAGGTAGGGGGAGAAGCAGGCTTCCTTTGGAAAGCCTGATGCAAGCCTCAATCCCAGGACACCCTGAGCCAAAGGCAGAAGCTCAACCACTGAGCCACCGAGGTGCTCCTTTAACATTGGTGCTGAGGGAGAATCCATTCATTACCCCCTTCTTGGCTTCTGTTAGGAAATGTTGGCATTCTTTAGCATATAGACACATCACACCAATTTCTGCCTTCATCTTTGCATGGCTTCCTCCTCTTTTGTCTCTAAATCTTCTCCTTTTCTGTTTCTTACAAGGACACCTGTCATTGAATTTAGGGCCCACCCTAATCCAGATGGTTTCATCTCAAGATCCTTACTCTCATTAGGTCTACAAAGACCCTTAGTTCAAGTAAATACATTTTCTTCTTTTGTAAAAAGATTTATTTATTTATTTGAGAGACAGACAGACAGAGAGAGTGAGCAGAGGGAGAGGAAGATAAGCAGACTCCTCGCTGACAGGGAGTCTGATGCAGGGCTTGATCCCAGAACACCAGGATCATGACCTGAGCCAAAATAGAGTTGGACGCTTAACCAACTGAGCCATTCAGGAGCCCCAAGTAAGCCCACTTTCTGAAGTTCCACATGAACATATATTCTGTGGGTCCAAACTCAAAAAACTATAGTAATCAAAGAACTCATGAAGGCTACTGTGATGGAGAATAGGATGAGAAATTAAGAATGTCAGATGAGCCTTGAGAGACAGAGGATTCAATGTATGGGGCCCTTGAAGGACATACCAATGATAGAAGAGAATCCTCTAACCCTTTTTTGGGGGGTTGAGTAGGGAAGGATATTGTCATGCAATCCAACAGAAACGAGAGAGAGAGAGAGAGAGAGAGAGAGAGAAAGTACATGAAAAAGATTGTGTTTTACAAGATTGGATCAGCCCAAAAAGAACTCCAAAAATACTTTTCAGTCATACTTTCTTCCAAACTGAGCCCCCTTGCCAATGTCAGATTAGTAAATGCCAAAAATGCTTGACAGAAAAATTAATATTTTAATGATAAGACTCAAATTAAAACCAGCAAGAAGGGTGCTTGGATGGCTGGCAGTTAAGCAGACAACTCTTGATTTTAGCTCAGGTTATGATCTCAGGATCCTGGGATTGAGCCCTGAGTTGGGCCCTGCCCTCAGCCGGGAGTCTACTTGAGGATTTTTCTCTTTCCCTCTCCCTCTACTCCTCCTCCTCCTGCTCATGCAGGTGCATGCATGCGCACTGTCTCTCTTTCTCTAAAAATGAATAAATCTTGAAAAAAAACCTAGCAGACTGAGGGTTGCTGGAGGGAGGGTGGGTGGGGGGAAGGGGTAACTGGGTGATGAGCATTAAGGAGAGCTCATTGATGTAATGAGCACTGGGTGTTAATGAAACTGATAAATCACTAAATTCTACCATGGTAACTAATAATGCAGTATATGTTAACTAAATTGAATTTAAATAAAGAATTTTAGGGGCGCTTGGGTGGCTTAGTGCTTGAGTGTCTGCCTTCAGCTCAGGTTGTGATCCCGGGATTCTGGGATCAAATCCCACATCAGGTTCTTCTTGGGAGGTCTGCTTCTCCCTCTGTCTATGTCTCTGTCTCTCATGAATAAATAAATAAAATATTTTAAAAATAATTTTTAAAAGGCAGCAAGATTTTTTTAAATGCAATTTGAGTAGTGTGGACATTACTTTTATCTAATAATTCACATTGCCTGGTTTTTTTTTTAATAAGATTCATTTGTCAAAGACTGAATCATTTAGACAAGTATTCTCAGGCTTCTAGTCCTTCTCTCCAGGACTGAGGCCATGTGACTCTCTCTCTAAACTCTGCCCATCTCATTCATTATGGCCATTAAAGGAACACCTTTAGCAGGTTATATCTCACACTCAGAGCACCACATGGGATCTCTGCCATTGCTAATTCAGGTTGATCTTGTCCCTGAGTTTGGGAACTCAACAACTTTATTTACTTCTCAGGCCCTGTCTGCTTCTTGCAACACAGTTCAGGTGTCAGGAATCCAGGCTTGCTCCTCAGGAATGAAGTTCTGAATTGATAATTTTTTTGTATACCATCCATTCAGTACTGGAGTCAAACTTTGGTCCTATCAGTAACCCATTTAGGTATGCACAGCTTGCCCTTAACTTTGGGATTGTTGCTGAGATGCTCCTCGTATCTGACCAACTTCTGTAGAAACTATAAATAGTAAACCACAAGATTGGAGACAAGAAATATAACTGTTTTTCTTAAATTGAATTTAATTTCTATTCTGAGCTTTCTTCTTTGCAATAGAAACTGAGCTCAATGCAGAACGTACCCACCCTTCCTTTTGCCATAGTGTAAGTGGGGAGAAATTGATAAGGATCATTATCATCCATTCATGTTGGCATCTTCTGAGATAACTTCATTCCAGTCTAGTCTCACTGAGATCACTTTTGCATCCTCCCTTCCCCAATCCCAGACTTACTGCAGGTCTGGCTCTGCAAACTGTGGCCTTGCCTTGTTCTACCACATAGGAATTACTACGCCATTCTGGGCCACTCTGAGGTCTGGGAAGCTTACTGGTTCTATCTAGACACTTCATGCAGTCATTTCTGCTCTGTTTTTCCTGTACCATTCCAGGTGAAAAAGAATGCTGGAATCTTACCTAATCCCTGGGGTTTGTCCAGAGATGGGAGATTACATTCCTATTTAGAGACTCTTTAGATCTTTCTGGGATGCTTTCTCTCCATCCAGCCCACAACTCAACAGAGGGAAAGAAAATAGGAAGCTCCCCTCAGGGACCCTCCTAAGGCCACTCTGATCCTTATTTCTCTGCTTCTAGTCAAATGACCTTTGAATCTAGTGTAAGAGACATGGAAACTGGACATGACTGACTATATTTTTCTAAGTCTTTTTATTATAAACTTGAACCTTGGCTTTTGAAACTCCAAGGAATAAATTTTATTCTTGTATTTTCTGGTTCTGGTTGCCTTGGCCCTTTCTCTGAGGGCAGAAGAATATTCATTCTAGATGCTGTATAAATGGAAGGATTATAAAATAAGAGAAAGTAAAGGGGGGGGAAACATAGATCTGTACATCAAAATATCAAAATAATAACCCACTACTCTTCATTTATGCCAACTGCCTGTGGGCTACATCAGAATTCATCACACCCAAGTTCTCGTAGCCTGATAGAGTCCCACATTAACCGGCAATGGCTCTTCTGGGACCCAGGTGATTACCGACACTCTACAAAATTGGGATCCAGTCTGCATTGTTCCTTCTGTTATCCATTCATGCATTCTTTTGGTCTCCACTTCTTTGATGCATGTATATTGAGCCCCAATGATATGTTAGGAACTGTGTCTGGCATTTGGGACACAAAGATGATCCTGAACACAAGGAAGCTTTCGTGAAGGAGCTCTCTGTGTAGGACAGGGCTACTCAATCTTGGCAATAATGAGATTTTGGGTTGATTACCATGATAGAGAGCTGTCCTGTGCATCGTAGGATTTTTAGCAGCATCCCAGCCTCTAAATGGCAGTAGTAACCCCCAGTGTGACAACCAAAAATGTCTAAAGATATTTTCAAATGTCCCTTGGGATTTGCCCCAGTTTGAGAATCAGTGCTCTAGCAGGAGAAAGAGGCACATAAATATCATTATACTGCAATGAGATCAATGCCTGGATAGACACACATACAAGTTAGTATAGAATCCTAGAGAGGGCATCTAACTCATCCTAGGGTGGGCTGGGGTGATGTGGTATAGTGATACCTGAGAACATAATACTCCCATAATGTTCTGAACCATAGCCCATATTGCTGTTCCACATTTCTGCTCTGTCATTCACTACTTCCTTATTCAATAAATATTTCTGAGAACTCCAGAAATGAGACACGGGGATACAGAAATTAATAAGACATGGCTCCTGCTTTAGCACAGAGGCCATGTATTATACAGTTAAGACGATAGGCTCTAGTGTCAGACTGCTTGATTTCAAACTCTCACTCTACCACTTACCAGTTCTGTGATCTTGGACATGTTACTTAACCTCTCTGATCTGTAGTTTCTAATTCTGAAAAATAAGGATAATAATGGCAACTACCTCTTAGAGTTAATGAGATTAAATGAGATAATTCTTGTAAACCTCTTAGCATCTGGCCTGGCAGACGGAAGGCATGGAATAAATGGTAGTTTTTTATCAGTGATTGTCCAAGTTATACATTATTGTAGGAAAGCCTTGTTTCAAACCACAGCCTCTCATCAGTGCCAGTGCAGTTAATTGGATTATGTTTAGTCATGTCCTAAGATGTGACAGGCAAAGATGCACTATCTTGTCCATCATTGGATTTCCATTAAAATGTCATTAAGATTAAAAGTACTATAAAATCTTAATTAGGACATTAATTTCCTCAGTAATAAATTAAAATTTACAGGTCAGCTACAGTAACTATAATAAACAAACAGAAAAAAAAGAGAAGAAAACTCCAAAAACCAAACCTCACAGTTTCAGATCTTAGCCTTATTTCTCAGTTGGTATTTTCAGTCAAAATTTGTTTTTCTTCAAATTTAATACACAAATGTTAGTTTGGAGACTCTATCTTCTCCCAGGCTTTTGCACAATTCCTAGAGCATGTCTGAGCATAACAATTACCCAGCAAAGAGAAGCTTGGGGATGGTTTAATAATAGTCTTCAAATATATGAAAAGTTATTACACAGAACATGATGACCAGCTGTTCCCTACTTCCACAGAGAACCAAGAAAAATAAATAGGATGAAAATTACAAGGGCTGACAATTTGAGGTAGATTCACTGAAGAACTTTGCAGAGTATAAAGTTACTGAACAAAACCAAAAAAAGGGGGAATTGGAAATAGGGTATAGCAGAAAGAGGCCTTGACAAATATCTAGATGATGTAAGTTCCTGTGTCAACTTGAAACCCATAACTTTCTGCAAGCCACTGACCCTCTGCAGCTGTTTTCCAATCTGTAAAATCTTCTATACACCCCTTATTTATACAATGGGTCATAGTAGAACCAGAAGTCTCCTGGGACTCAATAGCTATGGATACAAATAGGTCACTGTAGAGGAGTGGTTCTCAATTGGGGGTGATTTTGCCTCCCATGGGACTTTGGACAATGGGTCTAGACATTTTTACTCTTAACAACTGGAGGAGGCAAGGTACTACTGGAATCTAATGAACAGAGGTCAGGGATGCTGCTGAATACCCTATGATGCTCAGGATTCCCTCCTCACCCCATAACAAAGAATTATCTGGTTTAGTGTGTGATCAGTGGCAAGGTTGAGAAACCCTTCTCCAGAGTAAAGACCTAGTTTTCTTTAGTTGGTGCACCTCCCCATGTAACCTTATGTCTCTGTGCCTGGGTTTTGCCTGGGAGAGTCTTTGGGTGTGGTAACTACTGCTATTCATGGAATACTCTAGCTCCATGTACTTTTCTGTACTTTTCTATTCTCTTTGAATTAGGTATGGCCATATGACTTGATTTGGCCAATGAAATGTGAGTGCAAATGACATGCTTAATTTTTAAGGCTAATGGGTGATTCACTGTGTTCTCTTCCTACTACTGTGATAGTCTTGGAAACACAGGCTAAAGGTCACAATGAAGCCCTTGTCTGCCTGACTTCCTCAGTTACTATGATGCATAGTTATAATCTGCTGGTTGTGTTGGACATACACTGTTAGTAAAATGGTTTCCTCATTGTTATGCAGATCCAAAAGTATGATCATTCTGAAGATGCAGAAATAGGATTTCAGAAGATCATGATGTTAGGAATGTAGGTTAACAAATCAAACTTCCTTAATTCAAATCTGGCCTCTACTGCATACTAGCTACATGACCTTGCGAAAGTTACTTCTTTGCCTTCCAGTTTTCTCATGTGTAAGATGGAATAACTATAGCATCTTCCTGTGACATCAAATGGGATTGTGTATGTAAAGCTCTTAGTAAAGTGCCTTGCTTATAAAATGCCTCATTATAATTATTGACTGACTGTTTAATTCTCCTAACAGCTGTGTGAGATAATTACTGTTGTCATCCCCATCGCATGGATGAGGAAACTGAGGCACTAATATGTAAAAAGACTTGTTTAAGCCCATAGAACCAGTAAATGACTGGGGAACCTGTGTGGCTTAGTCAGTTAAGCATCTGGCTTTTGGTTTTGGCTCAGGTCATGATCTCATGGGTCATGAGATTGAGCCTCACATTGGGCTCTGCACTCAGCAAAGTCTGCTTGTCTCTTCCCTCTGTTCCTCCCCAAGTGAGCTCTCTCTCTCTCTCTCTCTCTCTCTCTCTCTCTCTCATAAAAAAAATAAAATCTTAAAAAAAGAACCAGTGTATGCCAGAGGCAGTATCCCATTTCAGGCTGGCTGGCGACAGAGTCCATGCTAGTAGCCATGACACAATGATGATAATGTGATGATGATGATGACAACGAAAGTAGTGTAACTCTCTTAAAAATACTATATGTTGGGCCACTCTGAGTTACAGACAAGTACAGGGCCCAAACTCTACCCTCAGAGGGTTCACAGTCTATTAGGAAAGATAGAATATGAACTCGAAAAATACCAAGGCAACATATTATGTGATAAGTGCCATAAAACAGATAAAGATAAGTACTTGGCAATTTTATTAAATCTCCCATTTAACCCTCAGTTAACCTGAAAATTCAATTAACCAGAAGCATTACCCATATGTTGCCA
Organism: Canis lupus baileyi; assembly: GCF_048164855.1. Taxonomy (NCBI): domain Eukaryota; kingdom Metazoa; phylum Chordata; class Mammalia; order Carnivora; family Canidae; genus Canis; species Canis lupus. The sequence goes on from NC_132841.1 coordinate 55,060,916, forward strand.
TTAATCAAGGTTTTATAGTATCAGTTGAACTCATTTAACCTTAATAAGCAGATGATTGCATATGGATTACGAGAGGATAGAGGAGCACAATAACTCAGACATTGGCACTGTAGCTAAGTGTTTTCCTAAAAGCAAAAAGAATAATGCTGAGCAGAAAAGGAGGGAGAAAACAATGAGTGCTCACATAACATGGTAACAAAGGGGAGATGTTGAATTGTGGAAGACTAAGTAGGTCAGAGGAGAAAGAAAAGCCCTTGGCATTGCTGTCGTTATCTGGGGAACGTCTGTCAGAACAGATGGCCCTGCTTTTCCAGCAGACAGTGCAAAGGACAGTAACTGGCAAGACAAGGTGTGCCTACCTACATAAAATGAATTGTGAGGATGGAGAAGCCATCCATTCTTGAGCCCCAAGCATGATTATAAGGAATGGTTAAAGAATTTAAAAGGCAATGAGACTTAGGACATGTGCCGAGGAGCCATGGAGACCACGCTACTTACCCGTATAAAATGACCTTCTTTCCTACCAACCCAGGAAAATCCAATTCATTCTTTAAGGTGCAACTCAAGTGTGCCCTGGGATCAGTTGCCTAAAAACTCCAGAAATAATTAAGTTGTTCCTTTTTCTATATTCACATGGTTCTTTATGTCTTCTGCCTACTAGTTTTCACACTACAACTTATACAATAGACTCTTTGAGAAAGGAAAAAACAACATGGTCTTGAGAATTATAGAAACTTCTGTCAATATCATTATATACTACTGAATGCAAAGGTCTGTATCATATCTGTCTCCAGACAACCATGGTCCTTTTCTACTTTCATGAACCATGTGTCAATGCTTGTGACTCTGTGGCACTCAATGAACATGTATCTCATTGTGAAATTAATTTTATGGTGTTCCTTCCTCAGGAAGACTATGCCCCAAAGACCTAGGCAGATAAGTGAAGCTTTGGATAGTGGTAGAGATAGAGGAAAGGAAGTGTAACAATGTAGATTTCTCTTATGAGTAAGACTCACCCTATTGATAAGTGACAATAATGAACCAAAAATTCATCAAATTAAACCAATTTCTCCCAATTTGAGAGTATTCTAAGTCATGCCAATAATTGAATGGGAATGTATTTCTTGTAGATTTTTCTTCCCTATTCGCATTCTTCATGACATTTTGAGCCTCTATTTTTGTACTTTAATTTGCCATGGCAGTCTGTGCTTCCCCAACAAGATTGTGAAGCTTGTTTGGCCAAGAGTTAAATTTTACTTGTATCTCTTGAACTGAATTGGAAAGACAACCTTACCAATCAGTTTTTCTAATGACATTTTAAAAGATGAGCCAGACCTATTCTCTCTTTCTAGAGAGCAATGAAGGACTTAATTCTGATACAAGGGAGCAGATATAAGTTTGTCCATCCCTTTGTTAGAATCAAGGATTCAAGGTTATTTCTACTGTGGTCATCTCTTTGAGCTCTGCAGCCCCCAAATCATGGTAGCCAGAAACACTTGGAGAAGTGAAAGTCTCAAAATTAATATTAGCAAATCTGGGGCCATACCTTCACTTACAGATTAGAATCAATCTCATTTCCCAGTCACCTTCCTAAACAGATGTCATCCAAATAGTGCTATAAATATGTGGTCTTGGAGGACTATTGAACAATTAATTACTGGACTAGCATTCCCATTCTAAGATTTGTAGCAGGTATATACTGAACACTGCAGATACTTGGAGCCAGTCACTGATGTCTCTTGCATGTGTGTTGGTGTGAGGGCGTGTGTGTGCATGTGACATGAATCATTCTACCTAAAATTGTTTCTGCTTCCTATAATGTCATCTTTACCTTCTCATGAAAAGACTTTTTATGACCAAGTGTACATTTCAGTCTATTAAATACTTAGTAATTAACTGATATTTAAGTTTAGACATAATGAACTTCACATCATATTTCCAGCCATAGCAAACAAAATCAGGCTGCAGAAGTACTGGTATCAATGTAACTCCAAATTCTAAAAGGTCATAATAAATTCTTTCCTCATTATTCCCTTTCCATGTATACCTTTACATGCTCCATATTTTACAATTCTCACTATTATTATGGGAGGAGGGGCAGCTGTGAGCAACTGGACTACCATTCTTAGGAGACTTTGGAGATAAGGCCTGTCAGTTCTCAAAGAGGACAATAAAACAGAAAAATTCACTTACAGATTAAAATATTTATTTTTTTTACTCAACCAGTATAAGAGGACTGCCACATAAAGAGAATCTTACAAGGTCACATGGCAGGCTTTTGCTCTTACTATGTGGTGCTTATAATGCAGAGCTAGAAGTTACCAAATTAATCATCTTCCCTCTTGCATTTTACATAAGTCATAACTGGGGCTTAATTTATGTGACTTGCCCAAGACCCTTGTCCAGTGAATAGGGTAGACCAAACATTTAATATAGAAGAAGTAATCATTTGGAAAATGTATTTGGTTTCCAGATATTTCTAACATCAGTATTGGCCAAAACTGTGAGTAGTTAAATTTGTCTTCACCACCTTTGTTAACTTCCTTCTATACTCCATTCATTGATCTCCTATGAAGGATATTTTAAATAAAGAGTATTTATCTTACTTATCCCAGGCACTATGTTTGATTTGAAGAGTTTAATAGAAGAGAATCCAAGAAGGAAATAAAGATTAGTGTACAGAGAAGAATTAGGAGACCTTGGTTTCCAATTAGGGGAAGGGGGCATGTTCTGGTATAGGTTGCAAAGTAACTCAGAGAAGTCCTCCAGCTGAGGAGAGTCAGAAAATACAGACAAAAATAAAGTGTCTGCTTAAAGGCATGAGAGAGGTACTAAGATTATGGTATCATACTAGACCAAGATGCTGCAGAAAAAAATCCAGAGATAAGTCAGACATGTAGGGCCACCTTTGACCTTAGGGCATTACAAACTAGAATATACATGAAAGGCTAAGTGGTACTTTGACACTCTCCTGGAGAGTGTTTACGTAGAAAACCCAAACAACCTATGGATAAATGTTTTAAAATTTAAGAAAGAGAATAGCAAGTCCATGGATACAAAGTCAATGTTAAAAATACCAAGAGTAGACAGAAAATAAAATTTAAACAAAATTATAATGCCTTGAAAAATTCCAAATACCTTAGCATTAGCTTAAAAATACATATACAAGACCAGTATTCTGGAAATCACAAATTAGTGGTTCTCAAAGTATGGTCCTAGGACCAGCATCATAAGCATCACCTGGGAACTTCTTTAAGTGCAAATACTTAGGTTACACCTCAGATGCACTCAGATCTGAGATGGTGACACAGCAATCAGGATTATAGCAAGCCATCTAGGTGATTCTGAGCATGCTAAAGTTTAAGGAGTTCTGCTTAAAAGCATCATTGAAGGAACTTACAGAAGACAAAATGGGAGATATACTGTATTTTTAATTTAAAAGTCTCATAATGTAATGAAGTTAATTTTATATTTGAGCTGTATGTTCAAAGTAATTCCAGTCAAAATCCCAACTGATGTATGCGAGTGTATGTGTGTTTATAACTTGATAAGCTTATCTAAACATTGATATGGAAATGCAAAGGGCAAAGAATAGATAAGAATTTTTAATGAAGATATGTTGGGAAGACTTGCTTCACTAGATATCAAAACTTCTTTTAAAACTTCAGTAGTTAAAACAGTGTGGTAGACAGAGAGAAAGAAGAGCCCAGAGATAGACCCATACTTAACGAGACATTTGACTTTTTATCAAGTTTACACTGTAGAAAGTTTTCAATAAATAATGCTGGGTCAGTAGAAAAGTTATCTATGGAAGGAAATGAAACTTGAACTTACCTCACACCAGAAGCAAATATGTCTCTAAATATGAAAGCCCAAACAATAAAGCTTCTAGAAAGACAACCCCAAGGTAGGGAAAGATATCAAACAAAACTCAAAAGAAAGAGACTGATAAACGGTACTACATTAAGTTAGAATTTTCTACTCAAAGGATGCTATTAAAAGAGTAAAAATGTGAGCATAAGTTGAAGATATGTTTTACACTTCAATGAGGTTGAACAAGGATTTCATATCTTGAATATAAGTATATTTTAAAACTACAAATCCCTAAGACAATGTGCTCGCTTCGGCAGCACATATACAAATCCCTAAGACAATGATGACTAATTGAAAAATGAACAGATAAATTGAACAGGCACTGGGGTTGACAAAATGTCCAGTAACATATAAAAATATGTTTAGTCTCAGGGCACCTGGGTAGCTCAGTCAGTTAGGCATCCAACTCTTCATTTTGGCTCAGGTCATAATCTTGGCGTCATGAGATCAAGTCCTGCATGAGCCTGCTTGAGAATCTCTCTCCCTCTGCCCCTCCTCATCACTCTCTTTCTCTCTCTCAAAAAAAAACAAAAAACAAAAACAAAAAAAAGCTCAGCCTCTATAGTAATCAGGTGAATGCAAACTAAAACTACAAAGAGAAACCACTATATTGTCTCCAGACTGTCTAAAAATAAACTGAACATACCAAGTGTTGCACAGAATACAGAGCAGTGGGAACTCTCATGTTCTGGTGGTGGGACTTGAAACTGGTAAAAGCCACTTTGGAAAGGTTGCTGGTGTCCATGAAAGCTAGACATACACCTACCCTGTGATCTAGACTCTTCTATCTGTGAATCATCCAACTCAAATGCTTATGTATCTGCATCAAGAGATATGAAGAACAGTGACCATAGCAGCATTATGTGTAAGAGCTAAAAGCTATGGAACAAGTAAAATATCCACCAACAATAGAATGGATAAATACACTGTGATGTATCCAAACAATACTGCATGAAGATAAAGGTACATGTATATCATAAATGACTCTCCTCGTCAAAATAATGAGCAAAAGAAGACACAAATTATTCCATTTAAATGAAGTTTGAAAACAGAAAAAAATAGCCTGCAACATGTAGAGATGCATAAATAGGTAATAACTATGTAAAATATTAGTGTATATCATAAAAGTCAAAATAGTGCTTACCCTTGTGGAAGGAAGATTCTAATTAGGAAAGAATATGGGAGTCCTTATGATGTGGTAGAAATATTCTATTTCTTGATGTGGGAGGTGATTCTATAGATGGTGCTTTATAATAACTAAGCTATGTATTTATGTTTTATTATTTTTCTCTGTGTGATTTATTTCACAACAAAGAGGTTAATAATAAAGCCATTGATTTTAAAATAAATTGTAAGCCATAGTTACTGATTCCATATAATGTGCCAGATATTGTACTAAGACCTTTACATTAATTAAGTCACTTAATCATCAAACAACCTTAGGAGGTACGGACTGTTATTATCCTTATTTTAGGGATAAGAAGATGGAGCAGTGGTTCTCAACTTTGGCTGCACATTAGACTACTTGGGGAATTTTTATAATTCCTGATAGCCTGGCTGTTATCCAGACTTATTAAGCCAGAACTTCTGAAGGCAAGACCCAAGCATCATTCTTTTTTTTTTTAAGATTTTATTATTTATTCATGAGAGAGAGAGAGAAAGAGAAGAGAGAGGCAGAAACACAGGCAGAGGGAGAAGCAGGCTCCATGCAGGGAGCCTGATGTGGGACTTGATCCGAGGACCCCAGGATCACGCCGGGTTGAAGGCAGTGCTAAACCGCTGAACTACCCAGGGTGCCCAGCATCATTCTTTTTTAAAACTTTCCTTGTATTTCCAAAATGTGGCCAAGGCTGAGGATCACAAAATAACATCATAAGAAAATTATATAATTTGTCCATTAACAGAGAGCTTCACTAGAATTACAACTCAGGTACTATGATTCCAGAGCTCCTTCTCTTTAACTACTTTATCAGACTGCCCCTTGGGTGGATGAGATCACATTCCTCCCTCAAGAACCCCACAATCCAGTGGTGAGAACTAAGAAAGAGATGTGTAGAGAACCTGCTCCTCAGAATGCCTAGAGAAAGACATAGTGTTAGGGTCAGGGTCATGTTGCAGGTGAGCCTGAAAGGATAGATGAGTAATCAGGGACAGGGGCAGGTCTGTAATGCCAAGTAGTGGGGGCTTTATTCTTCTGAGAATGGAGAGTGTTATGCATCTTGGAGAGGGTGCTTTGACTACAGTGCCATGGATGCAGTGTGAAGAATAAGACAAGAGGGAGGAGAGGCACCTAAAGGACAATGGCAATCACCCACAAAATGGGTAAAGAGGATCTGAACCAAGCCATTGGGGTAGGAAGTAGCAGGAGAAAAGATTTGTAGAAATCCTTTTTTTTTTTTTTTAAGATTTTATTTATTTATTTATTTATTTATTTATCTATCTATCTATCTATTTATTTATTTAATAAAGAGAGAGAGAAAGGCAGAGATGTAGGCGGAGGGAGAAACAGGCTCTAGGCAGGGAGCCTGATGTGGGACTCGATCCTCAGACCGCGGATCATGCCCTGAGCCAGGAGCAGGCGTTCAATCACTGAGCCACCCAGGCTTCCCTCTAGAAATACTTAAAGGGAAAGATTGGCATGACTTGATTACAGTATGGGATGAAGGATAGAGGGAATATAGGATGATGCTGATGCTGGCAGTGGATGATAACATTAATTGGAATCAAGAGAACAAGAGCAGAGGACATAGAGGAGAGAGTATTGAGATCCATTTGGGTTGAGTTGGCGGTGACTGTGGAGATTTCAAAAGGCAGCTGGAAATAAAAACCTAAAACTTAGGAGAGAGGCCACGATTTAGAAATACAGTTTGAGACACCATCAACATACGGATGATAGAAAAACTTTGAAAGTGGATGTGATTGTCCCAGCTACCACCACTCTGTGAAGAGTATATTCTTTTTTTTTTCTAAAGATTTTATTTATTTATTCATGAGAGACACAGAGAGAGGGAGAGACATACGTAGAGGGAGATGAAGCAGGCTCCCTGTGAGGAGCCTGATGCGGGACTCCATCCCAGGACCCGGGGATCATGACCTGAGCCAAAGGCAGATGCTCAACCACTAAGCCACTTAGGTGCTCATGAAGTGTATATTCTTATATTTATTTTTTAAATATTTATTTTCTAGATCTTCACTGCATCTTTATCTCTACAGTAAGCAAAGGAGACGATGGCCCAAATGTCCCAGAACTCACCTTACAAACTGGCTAATTCCTGAATATGCCATTTAATCTCTTAGAATCTTACAGACAAGAAATTATCTTGAACTCCCTCACAAGTTTGCTCAGAGAATCACTTTAAAAGTACTGATACTTATGCATATTATAATATTCCTCATTTTTATAGCTACAGAGACCAAAGTACCAGGTTTTTTGTTTTTGTTTTTTATTTTATTTATTTATTTTTTTTAAAAGATTTATTTATTTATTCAGAGAGAGAGAGGCAGAGACACAGACAGAGGGAGAAGCAGGCTCCATGCAGGAAGCCCGACGTGGGACTCGATCCCAGGTCTCCAGGATCACGCCCTGGGCTGCAGGCGGCGCTAAACCGCTGTGCCACCGGGGCTGCCCTGTGTTTTGTTTTTTTTTTTCTTTTTTATAATAGTCAGAGAGAGAGAGAGAGAGAGAGAGAGAGAGAGAGAGAGGCAGAGACATAGGCAGAGGGAGAAGCAGGCTCCATGCACCGGGAGCCCGACGTGGGATTCGATCCCGGGTCTCCGTGATCACGCCCTGGGCCAAAGGCAGGCGCCAAACCTCTGCGCCACCCAGGGATCTCTGTTTTTGTTTTTTAAACAGCCTCCTGTCACATAAATAGGAATGGAATTTAGGAACTGAATTTCTAGCCGCATGTTCTTTCCTTGGCTAACTTATTTCCTAACCTTTTCTCTCCTACTCCTGGCAAAAAAAAAAAAAAAAAAAAAGTAAACAAGAAATATGTCTTTGAGGAAATATGTTCTGATGGTCATCATCATCGTTAGCACTCATTAAGTGAGTACTGCATGGAGGGCACCGTTTTCTAAATGCTTTATATGAATTAATTCATTGATTTATCATGACAATCCTATAACATGGCTACTAGTATAATACCCCTTTTAAAGATAAGGAAACTGAGGTACTGAAATATTAACTTTCTCAAAGTTACACAGGTGGTGAATAGCAAAGCTTTGGTTCAAACCCAGAGAATCAAACTTAAGAGCCTGCACCGTTCCCCACATCTCAAATGGCGGGACTTCAGAATATAAACCAGGGTTGTAAGGCAGAGGGAACTTGTCAGGAAGGCCTTTCCACATCTCTCATATGACTCCACAGAAAGAACAGTATCTGTGTGGTCTCTGAAGCATTAAGGCTCTTGTAGGAGACTGATTTCTTAAGGCATGAAGTTTCTCAATTTTGTCAGAGATCAGTTTGGGCAGAAGAGAGCCTCAAAATCATCAAGGAGAAAAATAAATCACTCAGAGAGACATGAGAAAACATCACAGAGAACTTGCACTGAAACATCCTGACTTAGGGCACAGTATTAAAGCAGCAGAGCTGAGCAGAGGAAGGACCACAGAAGGAAAAGGCTAGTGGCTCCTGGAGGGAGAAATATGTCTGAGTTTGAAAAGAAGGCATTGCTTCTTTGGGTAGCCAAGAGGAAATCTAGTGACAGAAGTACACAGGATTCATATTTTCCTGGGTGTAGGATGCATACCCTGGCTGCCCAGGGGGTGATGGAGGACAGTGAGAGGCATCACATTAAGTGACTCAGGAGATGTTGTTAGGAGTGTGTGGGCACATCTTTAAATAATATAGGGAGAAAATAATTCACATCATTGTTATTTAAATAGAGAGAATTATTCTTCTATCATTTTTCTTTCCATTCTTTTAGTTATTATAAAGTCTTAATTTGATACTAGTATGTTTTTGACAACTGACACCTATAACCTCTCCTTTCAACAAAGAGACTTTGGCAGGTAATAGAGCATTTAACTAGGAGTGATTAACATTCCTTCATTTTTATTGTGTTCATTTTTATGTCTACTTTCTATTTATGTCAACTGTTTTTTATTGGTGGTAATAAAAGGTTCTTTTCAAAGTAAATTTATGTAAGAAAAATGTAAATGTTTTAAAGAATTATTGTATAAAAAGTTATAAAGGTCATATACATGTATGGCAAAAACCTGTGATGATAGTGTATGTAAGTGACCAAAATTGAGTCTTTTTCTAAATCCTTCAAAATAATCCATATTCTGACTTGGAACAGTGTCCTATCCTGCAGCGGTCAATCCATGACGGGAACATCGTGTCTATTTTTGGACATCTTTAAGATGTAAGCACCCTCTGTCTATACCCTTCTGTCACATAGATAGGAATGGAGTTTAGGAACTGAATTTCTAGTCCTGTGTTCTTTCCTTGGATAACTTCTTTCCTAATATTTTCTCTCCTACTCCTGGAAAAAAAAAAGTGTAAATGAGAAATATTTCTTTAAGGAAATATGTAACTAGAAAAGTAAAGTAACTAAAGAATGACTAAAACAGAGCATAAAACAATAATCACAGCATAAGAACATGAGTATAATAGAGGCCTCTGCACTGGGGCATAAGGGTTTCTCTGAAGAATCTAAAGAACTGTCATGTTGATGGTCCTTTATGGGATTTGGTCTTTGTCTACAAAGGACAGACACAGTTCTATCTGTCTAGACATAGTCATGCTGAAGAAACAGGTTTTTGCATTCTACAGGTAGAATGTAGTAATCAGAGAAGAGGCCTAGGGACTGGAAGGTATGCCTGGACTCTAGTCTTCTCACAGATAATTCTCAGTAAATGAGAAATGAGATTGTAGACAGGAACATAGCTGAGTCTTGTGTTATCATGTACCAGATGAGAAGGTGAGACTAGACGAGGGAGGGTGAACAAGTCTTCTTGATAATGATGATTGCTTGGTATTTGCTGCAAGGAACTCCTTGTTTAGAGGAATTTTGAAGCTACATTCATGCTTAGTGGGAAAATGCACTGATTAGCAACATGCACATGGAAAAGAGAGGTGAGTTACCATGTTTCTGATTGCTGTGGACCAGATGATCACTATGATTCCTCCCAGCTCTGTAACACAATTTCAGTCTCACATCATTTTGCTTAATTTGCAAAGAGGTATGCTTCCAAAACAATCCTTGTCCAAAAAGGGATGCTGTGTTATCTTTTTTATTACTGCATTCATTAGTGTCAATTGCTTATGGATATCAATAATGCATTTTCTATTTTTATAGGGGTATTATGACAGTTGAAAATCGTGGATCCAATTGCACTATTCAGTGTTCTCAGGAGCAGACTGGTGAATCTCTAGGACCTTTATCAATTAAAATTAAATAATTGTTCAAAATTAACTGGTCTTTTGGGTTTTTATAAATGTACTGATTTAGTTGGCTTGCCAGATTAATGAAAGGAAAAATTTTCTACTTCCACTCCTCTAGGATTGACCTGAACTTCTTAAAGTGTGAAAAAAGCCTTCATTCACTGTAAAGAATATTTTTCACAAGCATGCCCTCTTGCAAGGGGATTTCCTCCCCCAGACGAACTGTGATGGTATCTAGTAAATCTGCCTTTACGATGATTATGTGAGTTCCATTACATTTTATTTCTCTCCTCATACATAACATGCAGAATAATAGATGATCCAGCACTCGAATGCCATGGAAAGATCTAAGAGAGAATGCATTTGTCAAGGGCCACAGCAGACTCTGCCTACTGCTGGTACTGCTAGATTGTGACCACACTTCATTTTTCATCAGCATTCTGCTTAATTTACCACGAGTGTCATCTCCCAGGGCTGTCAGCCTGGAAAGATGATGCCCTTGTTGTGTGGGCTTTACAGGTACTGCCTGTTGCAGGGCTGGGGCTGTAGGAAGAGGACCATCAGTCATAATTTCCCACTCTACTTAGTTGAGGCAGGCAGATGCCTTGGAGCTTGAGGAAAAGGAAGACTTGAAGCTAAGCAGATGGGCAGGAAAATATCTCAGCATCTGTTTCTGGCTGTGATGTTTCTAGCTACCTGTCTTCAAAAACAGATTTCATGCTAGTTGTTACTTACGGTAGAGCTCTGTGTTGTCCACATGTGGCCAATGAGCGCTTGGCCAATGTGGCAAGTTCAGACTGTGGGCACTCCAAATGTGGCTAGTCCAAACTGAAATGTGTTGTATATATAAAGAACACATCAGATTTTGAAGATTCAGTATATATATGTATATATGTGTATATATATATATATATATGAATGCAATGATTTTATATTGATTGATGCCAAGATGATCATTTGGTGGATAAACTGGGTTAAATTATACATATGATCAAAATTAATTTTACTTAGTAGTTTTCACTTTTTTAATGCAACTATTAAATTTTTTAAAATTATATACATGGTTTGCATTGTGTTTGTATTAGAATTTACCACTCTAGAGTCAGAGTATTGCCAATCCCACCCCCTTCATTTTATGGAGAGAAAAACCAAGAACTTGATTATGTAAGTACTTTGATGGTGGTCACATAGCTGATGAATGAGAATTGGGATGAGTCCCCATATTTACAATGTCTGGTCTTGACCCTTTTTACTTTCCACCATCTCCTAAGGAGAAGCACACAATTCTAAAAGTAGGGAGACATGGAGATCATTTCATATTCAATCCCTTACTCACTGGTGACAGTGTAAACTTTCCTACGCTTCAGTTTCCATTTTGCTAAAAAGTGCAAACACATCCTACATGGGTGATGAGAAATTACAGAAATGAAAAATGGCTTTGGAAATCTTCAAGGACAACACAATATTAAGCAGTTTATAGTATAGAGATAATGAGCACAAACACTGGAGCAAGACCACCTATCTGGGTTTCAGTTTTGACACCACCATCGCCACTGCCATTTTGGGTTAGTTATTTAAATTCTCTGGGTCTCAGTTTCCTCATCCATAATAGTATCTACCATATACGGTGTCTGAGAGAATTAAATTAGTTAATACATATAATATACTTAAAACAGTGCCAGGAATGTAGTAAATATACAGGAAGTGTTAGTTGTTATTATTAGAGATGACACTACTCCACTTCTGTCATCCAAATTCCCATAAGTAAAACTCAGAGAAAGAATTGTTCTCAAATACAAGCTCATGAGTGATTACTCACTCTATGTGATTTAGGGATAGGTGAATGACCCAATGCCCCTAAAGGGAGAATCAATTTCAATGTTTCCAAAAAATTAATAATAATTGTGTTTAGCTTACTAAGTAGAGAGAATTAAATGCCCATTACACTGCCTGAAAATAAGTTTTAACATTCTACTTTAAACAACAGAAACCTTTCCTATCCACTAGTAGGCATCTAGCACCACCATTATAAATATTATCTCTTCAATTTAAAGCTTCAGTTTGGTTTGATTTCTATACCTGTCCTTCTTTCTCTCTCCAATCATATACAGAACCCCATCAACTCCAAATAATTATCTCTAGATCTGGCATTCCTCTAACTTCAGCCGTCTTTCCTTCTAAACCACTGCCCAACTTACATAATTAAACTTATAGCCTGTTTTCTTTCTGTTGATGGTGCTCTGATACTTCAAGTCCCTGGACTGAGTCCACACCACATCTCTCTTAAGTGAGTTTTTGAAGCATCACAAAACACCATATGGCACAGCACTGCCTTTTCTTTTTTTTTCTCAACTTTCCTGCACACTCTCCTTTTAATTCTTTGTTTTCCTGCTAAGTCTCTGACAATTCATCTTCTTCCATCTCTTAGTTCAGTCTTCCCCCCACCCCCCTCACCTGGACCTTTCTAAGGTCACTCTGTCCATTCTACTCTAGTGACTGGATTATCTTCCATGGCTTCAACCCACCTGCTATGCATATGCTACAAATCTTTTCCCTTCTCTCTCTTTCTTATACACACGCGTGCATACACTCACACAAATCTTGCCTTTCTCTCTCATTCTTTCTACCTCTGTTTGAATATTTCCAAGTAAATGGCCCCTTTTTATGTGGAACTTAAGACAAAATATCTTCTTCCTCCCTCAATTTCTATTCAAAAGCCCGAAATTTATTTCAGTTAATAATCTTACTTTTATCCCAGTTTTTCAAGATTAAAAACTGGGAGTTTTCTTAGACTCTTCACACTGCATTATGACAAATCTGAGCTTGAATCTCTACTTAATATCTGACTAGCTTTATTCGTCAGCGATCTCCAGGGAAACAGAGCCAATAGGACACACACACACACACACACATTTATGTGAAGAACTGGCTCATGTGACAATGGAGGTTGAAATGTCCTACATTATATTGTCTGCAAACTAGAAACCCAGGAAAGCTGATGGTATAGTTCAGAGTAAGTCTGAAAGACTGAAAACCAGAGGAAATGATGGTTTAGGTCCCAATCTGAGTCCAAAGGCCTGAGAACCAAGGAAGCTAATGGTGTAATTTCCAGTCTAAGGACAGAAATTTGCTGTCCCAGCTCAAGTACTCAGGCAGAGAAAGGGAAAATTCTCCCTTCTTGGACTCTTTTGTTCTATTCAGACTCTCCATGATTTGGATGATATCCACCCATGCTGGGGAGAGCAAACAGTTTTTTTTTTTCTTTCAGTTTATTTGTTCAAATGCCAATCTTATCTAGCAACATCCCCATAGACACACCTGGAAAGAATGTTAACCTAATATCTGGGCACCCCATGACCCATCAAGTTCACACATAAATTTAATCATCACACTATCTGTATAATTTTGACAAAGTTGTTTGACCTATCTGAGCCACAGTTTTCTCATCGGTAAACCAAGGCTGTTGTGGGGATTATGTAACACCTTCAAGACACAGCATATCCTTTTGTCCACCATGAATATTGTACTACAACTAAATTATTACCCATTCATTAAGATGAATTGTCCATGGTGTTTCTTTTTTCCCTCACAAATAAAAAATATTGATGAAGTCCCCAAAGTTCATTTTTGCTTTTGTTTCTCTTGCCTTCGTGGATGTATCTTGCAAGAAGTTGCTGTGGCCAAGTTCAAAAAGGGTGTTGCCTGTGTTCTCCTCTAGGATTTTGATGGAATCTTGTCTCACATTTAGATCTTTCATCCATTTTGAGTTTATCTTTGTGTATGGTGAAAGAGAGTGGTCTAGTTTCATCCTTCTGCATGTGGATGTCCAATTTTCCCGGCACCATTTATTGAAGAGACTGTCTTTTTTCAAGTGGATAGTCTTTCCTCCTTTGTTGAATATTAGTTGAGCATAAAGTTGAGGGTCCACTTCTGGATTCTCTATTCTGTTCCATTGATCTATGTGTCTCTTTTTGTGCCAGTACCACACTGTCTTGATGACCACAGCTTTGTAGTACAACCTGAAATCTGGCATTGTGATGCTGCCAGCTATGGTTTTCTATTTTAATATTCCCCTGGCTATTCAGGGTCTTTTCTGATTCCACACAAATCTTAAAATAATTTGTTCCAACTCTCTGAAGAAAGTCCATGGTATTTTGATAGGGATCGCATTAAACATGTAAATTGCCCTGGGTAATATTGACATTTTCACAATATTAATTCTTCCAATCCATGAGGATGGAATATTTTTCCATGTCTTTGTGTCTTCCTCAATTTCTTTCAGAAGTGCTGTGTAGTTTTTAGGGTATAGATCCTTTACCTCTTTGGTTAGGTTTATTCCTAGCCAAGATCTATAAAGAACTTATTAAACTCAACAGCAAAGAAACAAACAATCCAATCATGTAATGGGCAAAAGACATGAACAGAAATCTCACAGAGGAAGACATAGACATGGCCAACAAGCACAGGAGAAAATGCTCCGCATCACTTGCCATCAGGGAAATACAAATCAAAACCACAATGAGATACCACCTCACACCAGTGAGAATGGGGAAAATTAACAAGGCAGGAAACCACAAATGTTGGAGAGGATGTGGAGAAAGGGGATCCCTCTTGCACTGTTGGTGGGAATGTGAACTGGTACAGCCACTCTGGAAAACTGTGTGGAGGTTCCTCAAAGAGTTAAAAATAGATCTGCCCTATGACCCAGCAATTGCACTGCTGGGGATTTACCCCAAAGATACAGATGCAGTGAAACACCGGGACACCTGCACCCTGATTGTATAGCAGCAATGTCCACAATAGCCAAACTGTGAAAGGAGCCTTGGTGTCCATCAAAAGATGAATGGATAAAGAAGATGTGGTCTATGTATACACTGGAATATTACTCAGCCATTAGAAACGACGAATACCTACCATTTGCTTCGATGTGGAATGAACTGGAGGGTATTATGCTGAGTGAAATGAGTCAATCGGAGAAGGACAAACATTATATGGTCTCATTCATTTGGGGAATATAAAAAATAGTGAAAGGGAATAAAGGGGAAAGAAGAAAAATGAGTGGGAAATATCAGAAAGGGAGACAGAACATAAGAGACTCCTAACTCTGGGAAATGAACTAGGGGTGGTGGAAGGGGAGGTGGGCGGGGGGTGGGGGTGACTGGGTGACGGGCACTGAGGGGGGCACTTGATGAGCACTGGGTGTTATTCTGAATGGTGACAAATTGAACACCAATAAAAAAATAAATTTATATAAAAAAACAAATAAAAAATACTTATTTGATGTCAAGAATTATTTTTATTATTATTACTCCTAAATTTAACTTGTAGCATTAAGCTGGATATAACTCATTATATTTACTCATCATGTAGTAATTGACTTACAGATTCTTCCTATGAATTTTTTTTGTGTCTCTATACTTTACTTTCTATCCCTATCATTTCCACAAGGCTTCTGTCATTTCATAACAAATCTACATCCAATTTCCAACAATGTCTTCTTCTGGTCCTTGTTTCTATTCATCTACTCTGCCTAATTTCCTTAAAACTCTGCTATTATCCTGTCATTTCTCTGTTAAAAGCTTCCATGGTGCCCCATTTCCTGCCCATAGTAAAAAAGTAGTAACACCTAAGCCCTTCATGTCTGACATTAAATTAATTTTCTAGTGTCATCTCTCATGATTGCCTACAATATCCTCCACTCCAGTCCCACTGATTTATTTCTTTTTTTAAAAAAAAATATTTTATTTATGTATGTATTTGAGAGAGAGAGAGAGAGAGAGAGAGCACACATGAGTAAGGGGGAGAGGCAGAGGGAAAGAGAGAAGCAGACTCCCTGCTGAGCAGGTAGCCCAACTCAGGGCTCAATCTCAGGACCCCAAGATCATGACCTGAGCCAAAGGCACCCACTTAACCAAGTAAGACACCCAGGCAGCCCTATTTCTTGATTTTAAAATAAACTTTGTTTTCCTACATCAAGGCCTTTGCTAACAATATCATCTTCTTGGACCATGTGCCAAGCTCCTCTCTATGTACACTTTTGAAATTCTGATTCCTTAAATCTTCTCTAGTCCACTGTGATTCATATCAGTTTCTGCTTCCTCTGAGCCCATAGCCATGTCTGTACTTCTTGATTGGTCGTAAATCCTACATTGCTTTGGTCAGTAAGTTCCTGGACGTTCAACTCAAGATTTAGTTTGGATTTAGCTCCTGCCTCTTACTAGCTGTATAAACTTGAACAAGCCATATAACTTCCATGACTATTTCCTCAGCTATAAAATGGGTATAATATTGCCTATTTAACAAAGATGCTATAAGATTAAACAATATATTGCATCTAATGTGTGTCAGCTTTCCAGGAAGTAAAATACAACCCAGACATGGGGAAAAAAGAGTATTTTCAAGTCCTATATTTGATAAGGGTCTGGAATCCAATATATTAACTTTTACAGCTCATCAACAACAACAAAAAATACAACCTAAAAGTGGGCAAAAGGATTTGAATAGAAATTTTCCCAAAGATATACAAATGGTCAATAAGCATGCACAAAGATACTCAACATCATTAGTGATTAGAAAAATTAAATAATGGAAATACAAATCAAAAACACAATAAGGTGCCTCTTCACACTCACCAGGATGACTATAATCAAAGCAAAAAAAAAGTAAAATAACAAATGTTAAGGAGGATGTGAAGGAATTAGAACCTTTACACATTGCTGATGGTAATGTAACATGATGTGACTGCAGTAAAAAATAGTTTGGCCCTTCCTCACAAAGTTAACATAGAGTTACGTATGACTCACTATTTCTACTGGGAATACACTAAGAGAAATTAAAATATATTTCCACAAAAAATCTTGTACATGAATCTTCATAGCAGTATTATTTTCAAGAGCCAAAAAAGTAGAAACAAAAATGTCTATCAACAATGAATGGATAACTAATGTGGTGTAGCTATATAATGGAATATTATTCGGCCATAAAAAGGATGAAAAATTAACACATACTACAGCATGAATGAATCTTAAAAACATCATGCTAATGGGCACCTGGGTGGCTCAGTGGTTGAGTGTCTGCCTTAGGTTCAGGGTGTGATCCTGGGGTCCTGAGATCAAGTCTCACATTGGGAAGCCTGCTTCTCCCTCTGCCTATGTCTCTGCCTCTCTCTCTTTCTCTCTCATGAATAAATAAATAAAATCTTTAAAAAAAAACATGCTAAGCAAAAGAGATCAGACACGAGTTCATATATCACATGATTCCATTTATACAAAATGTCTAAAATAGGTACAGAAAACAGATTAGTGATTCTAGGTGCTGAAGAGTAATGGGGAGTGATTGTAACAAGTACAGAGTTTCTTTTGGGGGTGATGAAATTAGAAAAAAGAATTCTAATTTGGATGTCCTAGATTAGATCATCATCACGATGATGACTGCACAACCTTGTGAATGTACTAAAAATCACTGAATTGTAATGCCTTTAAATGGTGACTCTTTCAGTATGAATATCTCAAAAAATAAAAATTTAAAAAAGGGAGGAAAGTATGTCAGAGAGTGCTTAGGCTATAGACAATGAGAAATTTGCTGTTTCCCCTTGCCCCTCATTATGAATGGGAAATCCAGAATTCAAAATCAAGTCATTCTGAAATAAAAACTGGGCTTTTCTCACCCCACTGACCTTGACTCTCACAAGTGCTGAAGCAGAGGTCTCCTAGAAAACAGAAACAGTGAAACAAGACTTTCTGATGATTCTGCTTATTTGACAATGTTTGTTCAATCATGTGGCTAGCTTATGATGATTAAAGAAAACAATTATTCATTTCTTTTGTTCAACTAAATGGATCTGTTGAGACTGTCTTAATAAATCCAGCCAGGGGATTTACCCCAAAGATACAAATGCAATGAAACGCTGGGACACCTGCACCCCGATGTTTATAGCAGCAATGTCCACAATAGCCAAACTGTGGAAGGAGCCTCGGTGTCCATCGAAAGATGAATGGATAAAGAAGATGTGGTTTATGTATACAATGGAATATTACTCAGCTATTAGAAATGACAAATACCCACCATTTGCTTCAACGTGGATGGAACTGGAGGGTATTATGCTGAGTGAAGTAAGCCAGTCGGAGAAGGACAAACATTATATGTTCTCATTCATTTGGGGAATATAAATAATAGTGAAAGGGAATATAAGGGAAGGGAGAAGAAATGTGTGGGAAATATCAGAAAGGGAGACAGAACGTAAAGACTGCTAACTCTGGGAAACGAACTAGGGGTGGTAGAAGGGGAGGAGGGCGGGGGGTGGGAGTGAATGGGTGACGGGCACTGGGGGTTATTCTGTATGTTAGTAAATTAAACACCAATAAAAAATAAATTAAAAAAAATAAAAAATAAATCCAGCCAAAGACACAAAAGATTCTGCATAGACAGTTTAGGGGAAGAAGTAAAAGAATAGGGAAGGCATAGGGAATATTAACACTGCTTTTGCCTAAACAAAATATTGTAAGTATTGCTTTTGCTAAAGAGGTTATGAAAGGAGTTAATGAAATCAAATTAAACTTGAGGGAAAACTGGTTTGACAAATAATTCTTCAGCTAGAGATTGTATTAAAGCAAGGATTAAAGGGAAATAGCAAATGTTTCTTGAGTGCCAACCATGATGTAATAAATCAGACACACATGGTTTCACAAGCCTTTTGTGCCACTTTCTTAGCCAAGTAACCTTGGTCAAGTTATTTAATTTCTCCAATCATCTTTTTTCCTCTTGCGTAACATACACATAGTAAAAAATTTCTTCATAAGATTATTATTGTTATATAAAGGGCAGCAAGTAGGTACACTAGATGGTAGCTCTAATCATTACATGTTGTACAGGGAAGGAATGATAGTACCCAACGGGGATCAAATGACAGTACCCACTTTTGAAGGAAGAACAGAATTTTTGTGTCAAGCACAAGCCCCTGAATATACACAGGTCATGCCCTAAATTCTCTATTGATTAGAGATTTTGTATTTGTAATTTTAAAAGTTCAGAAAAAAAAGTATCTTTGTTTACCATTGGTGGAAGAAAACATAATGTACAAAAAAATGAGATTCTTTTTCTCAAAATGGCAGACTAAAATGACATAGCAAATTCTCTATTCCATATCAAATAATTAGAAATATTTTTAAAATTTCTCTCTCATAAAGATTTCTAGGCCTGGACAGTTAGAAAGGAATTAGAAAGTTAGAAAGGAATTTAACAAATATTAAAAGACTTTTATAATTATAATTTAAATATTTAATGAAAAGTGTTTCAAAGATTAGAAAAAGAAGACAACTACCCAACTTATTTTCTAAGACTGGGATATTTTTATATTACTACTAGAAAGGGACCAACTTAATTTATATACATAGATATAAAATTTCTACATAAAATACCCATTAGTTGAATCCATCAGTATTTAATAAATCACATCTAGGCAGAGCTTATCCCTGGAATGCAAGATTGTTTCAATATCATATCACCTAAAAAAAAAAATCACCACACTAAAGACAACTATTGAGGTAAAGGGCCATATGGTCATCTCAATGTACACAGAAAAGGCAGTGGACAATATTTCACACATTCTCTTATTAAAAGTTTTTATCAAAGAATAGCAATAAAAATAGCAAGAAAAGATACAAAAACCTTTCAAAAACCGACAGCAAACATCATACTTGATAAACTTTAGAAGCATTCCCATTAAATTTAGGAACAAAACAAAGATTCTCATTATAATGCCTATGATTATTTTGCTGAAGGGCTTAGCCTATGGAATAAGACAGGGGGAAAAAACTAATACAAGAATTAGATATTTTTGTCATTCACTAATTATTTGTCTATATAGAAAATTAAAAGAAAAAAAAGAAACTGCCAGAACTTATGAAATAACCTTCAGCAAGGTTACTGGATATAAAATTAACCACAAAAATCAATAAGTATTTATGTATTATTAATAATCAATTAATAAATACAAGAGGAAAACTTATTCATAATAACATCAAGAAATAGGTCTAGTAAAAGGTGCTTAGCATTTCACAGAGATATTATTAAATGTATTTAATATATTATTAGAGAGAAGGAGAGAATCTAAGGGACAAAAGTTATAGAGAGCTCCCCGCTGAGGCAAAGTGTAAAGGAAAACGTAAAATTGATGATGGAGGTGACTCAGGAAAATGGTATTGAAAGTCACAAAAAGACCTGAATAAATGGAGAAATAATCAGGTTTGTAGATGGAAAGATTAAATTTCTTAGATATTGAAGATTTTCTCCAAATTAAAGACCATTATAATTAAAACAAATGAGAATTCCTATTAAAACAATAACTAGGAGTAAGGCATTCATGTATAGAAAAACCATAGATTGATTAAAAGAATAGAGAACCTAGAAACAGACTAAAGTATTGGCAACTTGAAAAGTAAGAAATATAAAATCACAAATTTTGAATGAAAGCAAGATTATTTAATAAATGGTATTTCCATTTGGGTAAAAACTAAAATTAAATCTTTATATCACACTATACACAAGAATTCCTAATGAGTTAGATTGAAATGTTAAGAAAAAATTTTGAATCTATTTGAAGAAGTGTAGGAGGAAGTCTTTTTGACACTGGGACCTGAAATGATTTGTTAAAGAAAACAAAAAGCACAATTAATAAAGGGAACAATTGTTAAATTTGCCCTTTACAATTCTGGGTGATAAAAGCACCATAAACAAATTTGAAAGATAAGTAGCTGGCTAGGAGGAGTTACAACACAGAATAAAGATTAGTGAAAATAATATGAAGGCCTACAAATTACTAAGAAAAAGAAAATGGAAAAAGTAGCAAAAGATATAAAGAGAAACTCAAAACAACCAATGACAATATGAAAAATGTACACTCTCACATCAAAGAAATTAAAATGTTATGGCATCATTTCACACACATCAGATTAATAAAATCAAAAGGTATAATAATACCAAACATCGGTGAGGTTGTGGGAAAACAGATGGATTATACTGCATTGTAATAGTTTCAGATACCAATTTGACATCATCTGGTGAAGTTTAAAATCTATGTAGAATAAGCTATGACTCAGCAATTCTGGTTTTAGGTGCATACCACAGAGAAATATTGGTACGAGATATTGCACACGAGGTCATTTATTGAAGCAAAGTTGTAATGGAGGTAAAAGGCTTTTAACAACCTACGTGTTCACTGAGAGAAAAATTGATAAATAAATTACGGTACCTTCACAGATGAAATACTATAAAGAGATTTTGCAATACCATAATTTAAATGAAGGAACTAGGTCTATATAGATGGATAGATTGATAAGCCATAATGCTAAATGAAAAGAATAAGGTATATAGAGTTAGAATTGTGTCAATTAAAACACACAAATGAATATCACATAATATTTTTTGGAGATATATATATCAAAAATATTTATTGGATATATATAATATAGATATAGCTATAGATTTAGATAGGAAGGCATCCCAAACAGCATTACCTCTGGGAAGAAAAAGAAGAAATACAGGACAACAGTCTAACATGGCATATTGATAAGAGACCCAGAAGAAGCAGAGAGAAAGGATGAAGCAGAAGAAATATTTGAACAGATGATGGGATGGCTGAGAATTTTCCCAAACTGGAGAAAGATACCATGTACGGATTTAAGAAACCAATGAACTTCCAGTCCATTTGAAATATAGAGAGCACAAAAAAATATTTCTTCCTTACAATAATAACACAAAAGTCAGAAAAACTTCAAGGTCATGACTTTTCTTAAACCTATTAGAAAGATGAAGTCTTAGGGCAACAGCAAGTCTAAAATTAAGGAGAGACAGGTACTTGCAGGAGAGGATGGGACATGAGCACTTGCTTACTTGGAACAGACAAAGCCAGACACTAGTAAGAAGAGTTCAGCTGGAATTGTTCATGAATTAGTAAAGGTCAGATGTGGGAGGTGAGAATGAGGAGAGTCCCTTGAGGCTGCAAATACAGAAGTTAATGTGATGCAAGTGTAGTTGCTTCTCTACAGCCCTCACTGGCCACCTGCCAAAATATTGGTAGGCTCCTGAGTGGACAACCCTCCTGGTGGACAGACCGAGGGAGGGGAACGGTACCCATAACTGCAGGGCCACCAAGCCTACCCAGATCCTTTTCCTTTTCTCCCCTATAAAACTGAGGTAGAGAGGAAACAATCTTGCCCCCAACCCATTACTCAGGTGAAATCTTGCTGAAACTGAGGGAAGGGAAAAGAAAAAAATTCATCTACCCCTGAGCAAGAAACAGATACAGCTAAGTCCAGAACTACAGCTGGGGAAGAGGCAGGAGCTCTGAGAAGACCACACTCACAAGACCAATTGACATGATAGCTGCCAAAGACTCAAGCTTAATCAGAACAAAGAATGCTCCATATAGGACTCCGCCCCATCCTGGATTACCCTCTACTGGGTTTAGTGGGCAGGCCCTCTGTAACACAAGGCCTCAGTTACAGCTGAAACAGATGCCAGTTGTGCCTCCCTGATGATCCCAGCACCTCTGAAATAGAGCCCCCACCTGGGATGTATAGATTTTCCTGTCTTCACTTGGCAGGGCTCCCTTCCCACTGGGGTCCATGTGACCCTCCCCACCACAGCCTGCCCATCACTGCTGCTGCCACGTCCAGCCCCTCCCTAAGCATATCTGAAGGACTGTCGGTCCCCAGCCAGCCGCTCACCCTGAGGTCAACGCCATAGACACCACTCTGTGGAGGCGCACTACTGCCCTTCAAGTCACATCTCCTGGGCCCTGCCCTCTCAGAGCTCCTGACTTCTAGCAGAGGGCCCAGGACAACTGTCTGCCAGTATGCCTTTACTCGTGGGTGTTTCCAGGTGTCTACTCCTAGAGCCCTATCCCTGTGGTGAACACAGCAAGAGCATCCTAGCTGTGAGGATGGCAATCTCGATTCAAGGATACATATGCTTGTGTAGAGGAAACAAGCTAAGAAGAATTTTAAAAAATTTATTTTAAATTTGATGTAGCTAACATATAATGTATTATTAGTTTCAGGGGTAGAAGTCAGTGATCAATAGGTTGCATGGAACAGCCAGTGCTCATTAAGTCATAATCCCTCCTTAATGCCCATCCCTCAATTACCCCATTCCCCACCTACCTCCCCTCCATCAACTTTGTTTCCTAGAATTAAAAGTCTCCTATATTTGCTTTTGTCTCTGTTCTTTTTCATTCTGTCTTCCCTTCCCCTGTGTTCATATGGTTTTCTTCTTAAATTTCACATGCAACACAGATCATATGGTAGTTGAGTTTTGCTAAAGGTATATTCTATGAGTTTAGTAGACTTCCAATGTGTCATCTGATATGTGTGGAGTTTAGACATCATTAATCCTGTCATTGCAACAAGAGAAATGCCAAAGAAGCTGAAAAAAACAAATCCTCCCAAAATCCATCAGAGAACTGAGATCTGAGGCCAAACTGTACCCAGAAAAACTGGAGAGACAAGTGAACACAGAAAAATGTCCACACATAGAGCCCTCCAGGTTTCTCTGTGGACCAAGGGACCCAACTCCAGCTCCCTCTGCTATTATTCTCTTACCTAATGAGAACAAAGTCTTGGAAGCACTTAAAGCCAATTCCCAGTGACACATGTTCACTAAACCATGAAAGCTACTCATACCACTACACAAGACTTCCTGTTCCGAACACATTTCTGCTGCATTAAAGGGCACCTAGTAACTGGGTGATGGTCACTACAGAGGGTGCTTGATGGAAAGAACACTGGGTATGATACTGTATGTTGGCAAATGGAATTTAAATAAAACATTCTCTTTAAAAAAAAAATAAAACATTCTTTTTTTCATTCTAAAAAAAAAAAAAAAGAAGAAGAAGAAGAATGCTCCTCAGCCAACCCTCACAAACAAGTGTACAGTAACCAGGAATAACAGAAACTTCTGGGAGACAGAAGGAGGGACTCAAAGAGACCAAAATGTGAGAGAGAGACTCCCTGAAGTGAAGTGTGAAATGAAACTTTAAGTTGGTGGTGGTGCTGACCTTGAGGAAAACCAGCTACCAAACTACCCCTTCTCCTAAATACAAGGTACAGAGAGAGGAATGTAAAACATGGTACACAGAATGTTACCACAGCAACTACACACCCCAAACCTAAGTTATCTCCTGACTATATTGGCTCAAAATCCTCAAGTAAAGTCAAAGATTTAATTCATGAGGAAGATCTAAATTACCTAATAATATGGCTTCAAAATGCACCAGAAAAAATCAGCATCATTACAAGGAAAAATAAACCAGTCGACAATCAGAGTAATTTAAATACATCCTTCTCAGTAATTGACATAACAAACAGGCAAAACATCAACAAAGGTATAGAAAATTTGAACACAAGTAGCAGTCACAGCCTAAGGGACATATACAGAAAATTGTGTTCAAGGACTACAGAACACACATTCATTTCAAGCACACATGGAACCCTTACAAAAACTGATCATGTCCTGATCCCAAAGGTGGTACAAATTTCAATAGATTAGAAGCACACAATTTCTGACTCCAGTGCAATTAAACAAGGAACAAAAATAAGTAGAAAACTTCATCTGTAAATTAAGAAACACGCTTTAAACAGCCTGTGAATTAAAGAAAACATTGAAACACAAATTAGATAATATATGAACTGAATAATACCTAAAATGTCCCTTATCAAATGTGAGATTAAGCCAAAATTGTAATTAGAGGTAAAATTACAGTTTACAAACACACATTATTTCTAAAAGGAGACCACAAATTAATAAATAAGGATCCATCTTAAGAGGTTAGATCAAGAAGAGAAAAATAAAACCAAAGGAAATAGGAGAAAAACCATGTTTATATAATAACAGAAACCAGTGAAATAAATATTCAGTAAAATGAATCAACAAAGTATTAGTCTTTTGAAAAAAGGAATAAAATTCATAAGCCTCTGATGAGATGATTAAAGAAAATAAAGAAGAAGGAACAAATAAACACTATCAGGAATAAACGGGAGCCTATCACTACAGATCTGACAAAAATTAAAAAGACAGTAAGAGGGTATTGTGAACAACTTCAAGACAATAAACTTGAAAACTGTGGTTCAGTGGATCTATTCCTAGAAATATACAAATTAGGAATTTGAATCTAAAAGAAATAGAAAACCTGAATGGTTCTGTAACTGCCAAATAAATGGAATCCATAATTTAACAACCTACTCACAAAGACTTCTACCAAACATTGAAAGAACTATTGTGCTAATCTTTCACCAACTCCTCCAAAGATCAGAAAGGGAATGAAGTTCCCAAATTCATATTTTGATTATATTTTGATATAAAAACCTGGCTATGACAATATGAGAAAAGAAAATTTAAGCAAATCTTACTCATAAACATAAAAACATTTTTTAAAAACTTGACACATCCAGAAATATATAAAAAGTAAAAATTATAACCAGTTTGAAGTTTATTCTATTAAGTTTGGTTTAATTTTTCTTAAATATCCAATTTTCATTTTAATAAACACACCATGGTTTTAATATTAAAAGAAATTGGTGAATGCATATGGAAACATCTTGTACCATCTTTCCAACTCTTCTGTAATCTAAAATTATTCTAAAATACAGAGTAAAAAAAATCAATGTAATTCATCACATTAATGTGATAAAGAAGAAAAAAATATATTTTAATAGTTGTGAAAAAGCTATTAAATAAAATTCAAAATCCATTCATGATTTTTAAAAACTCTTAAGAATCTACAATCAGAAGGAAAGAAAAGAATCTACAAGCAGAAATATAACATCCTTTATCTAATAAAGAATTTCTTTGGGGATCCCTGGGTGGCGCAGCGGTTTAGCACCTGCCTTTGGCCCACGGCGTGATCCTGGAGACCTGGGATCGAGTCCCACGTCAGGCTCCCGGTGCATGGAGCCTGCTTCTCCCTCTGCCTGTGTCTCTGCCTCTCTCTCTCTCTGTGACTATCATAAATAAATCAAAAAAAATTCTTTTATAAAGTCTAATTAGCAACTTAATTGTGAATACTAAAATTCCCCCTTTGAGACTGGGAGAGCAAGCATGCCCACCATCATCCTTCCTTCCACGCTGTATTTGTTGGTCCTAGCCAGGACAGTAAGGTAAGAAAGAGCCATAATCATGCAGAGAGTGGAAAGGAGGAAACAAGACCATCATTATTCATGAATGCTGTGACTGCAATATGCAGAAAACCTAAATTATCTACAAATTATGACAATGTACTAATGAGTTTGGTAAAATCACTGGACATCAAAAAATCTTATTTCCCATATAACAGCAACAAAGTTAGAAAATTAAAAAACCAAATACCTAGAAATTTAACTAACAAAAGATGTATAAGACTTCTTTGCAGAAAAGTTAAAGAACATTATTTAGAATAATTAAATGATAAACTATGTTCATGAAAGCTTCAATGTTGTCAAGATGGCATTTCTCATTAAACTTATCTAGAGATTCAAGGTAATTTCTCCCCTTCCTTCCTCCCTTCCTTCCTTCCTTTCTTCCTTCCTTCGTTTCTTTTTCTTTCTTTCTTTCCTCTTCTTTTGATTCAAGGTAATTTCAATAAAAGTCCCAAAATGTTTGCTTGTGGGAGTGACGGGCTAACTCTAAAATGTACATAGAAGTGCAAACAACCATCACTCAACCATCACTCATCACTCATAAGGAGAACATTATCCACTGAGTAGAAAGACTTAGTATAAAGCTACAATTCTCAATAAAGTGTGGTATTAATTCATATAGAGATAAATACATGAATGGATTTGAATAAGGACCCTTTTATAAATTACATGAAAATCCTCTCCATTACACCTTTAACTTCAGCCTGTTATTTCAACAACATGTTGGTCTTCACCAGCATCATGCATGTGCTGGTCACCATATCTTGCTTTTGATGCACACTGCAAACCTTTCTTCCTGTCCTAGGATTTCTCTAATGCCCACATTCAGCACTCACACATTTGCAACCTGGAGGTGTAGAGGAATTAATACCTGTGATGCCAGCTTTGGTCCCAGTGAAGAAGTGCCTTTTGTTCCCAGGCATACTGTTCTAAGTTGCATTTCATGTGGCTCCTTTAAAAAGACTGAGCACCGGTAACATATAGCAGTAGCCGGTTCTATTATGTAACCTGTACCGAGTCTGTTTTCTTGTTTCACTTTCCCAGTCTTGTACTTCTGCTACCTGGGGTTCTCAAATGAACAATATCCATGCACCTTTTGCCCCATGGCTCTGCTTTTAGAAAACCCAGATGAAGACGGTAGCACTATTGAGTAACGGGGAAAGAATGGCATTTGAAATATATGTCACTGGCACAAACAGATTACCCATATAGAAATAATAAAATTTGACCCCTACTATACTTCATTAAAAAAATCAATTTTAGGTAGATTATAGATTCTAGATCTAAATGTGTGAGGCAAATGACAAAACCTTGAGAAGATAATGTGAGAGAGTATCTTCCTGACCTCAGGGGTAAAAGAAGACTTCTAAAATGAACACATCAGTAACATAAAATAAAAGTTTGATAAATTTGACTACATCAAAATTAAGAACATCTATTCATCAAGACATCATTAAAAGAATGAAAATGCAAGGCAGAGAATAAGATATTTGCAACACATACAATCAATAAAGGGCTTTATCTAGAATATAAAATGAAGTCCTATAAATCAATAAAATGATAGCAAACCTGAGAAAAGTCAGGAAGAGAATTGAATAGTCACTAGGGAAGGCATCCAAATGACTATCAGACATAACACAACGAGTTCATTAGCCATCATGCGGATACAAACTAAAACCACAAAAAGACACCACTACACACACACACACCAGATTAGCTGAATATTTTTTTTAATTTTTTATTTATTTATGATAGTCACAGAGAGAGAGAGAGAAAGAGAGAGAGGCAGAGACACAGGCAGAGGGAGAAGCAGGCTCCATGCACCGGGAGCCCGATGTGGGACTCGATCCCGGGTCTCCAGGATCGCGCCCTGGGCCAAAGGCAGGCGCCAAACCGCTGCGCCACCCAGGGATCCCCTGAATATTTTTAAACCTACAATTCCAACTGTTGCCAAGGATGTGGAATAAGGGAATTCTCAAATTCTGCTGAAGGGAGCGTAAATTGATACCACAACTCTAGGAAAATCAGGCAGTAGCTCCTTAAAGTAAACATGTTTATTACCCATGACCTAGTATTTCTGCTCCTAGAAATACATCCATCAGAAATGCATATTCACATACACCAAAGTAAATAGATAAGAATGTTCACAGCAGCATTACTTTAATAGGTCCAAATTAGAAAACACCCAGGAGTTTATCAACAATATCGGACAAATCAATCATTGTATATTCACATAACAGAGGACAGCAGTGAAAATCAAGCAACTATAGCTATACACAATAACAAGAATGATTATCCCAAATGTGATGCTGTAAAAGAAGTCAGACACAAGTCAAACATAATTGCCTGCATGGATTTGATTATTTAAAATCCCCAAACAGCCAAAATCACAGTGTTTATAGGATATATACTTTAATGCTGAAAATACAAAGAAAAGCAAATAAAGTGACCATCATAAGGCCAGACTACTGATTACCCTTCATGGGAAAAAGGGAGTTGTTGTGGAGACAAGTCATTTTGGGGGTTCATGGGTGCTGGCAATGCTGTTGCCTGATCTAGATTATACTTAAACAGATAATTATAACGATTTATTAATCCACACATTTATGTTTTTTCTTTGGAAAATAATAGAAGAACTAAGAGAAAAATTAAGAGAGAGGGCAGTGCCTTCCTAACACTGAATTGATAGTGGGTTTTCACTAAATTTTAAGTCTCACGATTCTTATGAAGAGAAAGTTTAATAAGCAGCCAAAAGCTAAGGCATAGGACCTGGAAAAAATTAAGTCATAAAAATGCCTTCACTACTGACCACGTGGGAATTTTCATATTGCTTCATATACTTGATGACATTTTTGGAGTGGTGAAGAAAATGTGGCTCAGAATAGTCAAGGGACTTTTCAAGGGCAGAAGACTATGAATCGCCTTTAACAAGACTTGAACTTGGATGTTCTCCTTTGAGTCCAGCACTCTTTCTCCTAAATCCAGCAAGTGGTCTGTGTGGGGGAATAAGAAACTAGAGGAACAGAGGTTGGGATAGTAGGAAGTGGGGCACTGGGCTTTACCTATCCAGTCCTACAAAATGGTTGTTGTTTAAGGATTTGGAGTTTTTGTGTGTGCGTGTGTGTATCTGTGTGTGCATGCATGTGCATGTATTTTGGATTTGTTTGTTTTGCTGATGACACTATTGCTAAGCCATTTAACTAGGGAGAAAGCAAAAATGGGAAGGATTATCATCATTTGCCATAAGAGACGTTTTCTTTTTTAGGTGCTGGCTGTGTGAACCTGTGTTAGGACTAGAAGGAGCTCATGCTGGATTCTTAATTTCAGTTTACCTCTTTTAATGACATCTATTGCTGCAATAACAATCATCCTCCGAGCTCTGGGTGCTGGAACTCACTCTTTGAGAGACTTCTTAAGAAACTGCCATATCTCACCTATGAATAAATTACCCATCATGGATGCACTTCAGCCCCAGAATAATGTGATTTGCCCTGACCCCATTAGATTACATCAATGTAACTACACAGATGCTAATTGTAATACTCTGTTATTTGCACACAGAATCAAGGGGCAATGTCCTGCCTTAAGAGTTTAATGGCTCTAAAGCAGCAAGAAGCAGACTTCGTTATCCCTCTCTGGCTTTTCAGCAGCTGGTGGTCTCTGTAGGAAAATGCAAATGCAGAAGCAGAGTAGTTGAACGCTGGGTATGTTTGCATTTATACCTGCTAATTAAACCAAAGGAAAAACCTTATCTTCCCAGCTGAAAACCTTCAAACCTGAAACTTAAACCCAGGTATAAGCCAAGAGTGTGTTGTATACCTCACTTACAGCAGTGTTGTCCACTGGAAATATAGTGTGAGCCAAAACTGAGAGCCACATATGTAATTTTAAACTTAACTAAATTTAAATTTAGTACATTAACAACAACAACAACAACAACAACAACAACAACAAAAAACCCACATAAAATTAGTTTGAACAATATCATCTAGGCCAGTATGTCTGAAATATTGTGATTTCCATATATAATCAATTACTTTAAAAGTTGAGATATTTCACATTGTGTTTTCTATATTAAATCTTCAAATCCTGGGATGCCTGGGTGGCTCAGCGGTTGAGCACCTCCCTTTGGCCCAGGGTGTGATCCTAGAGACCTGGGATCGAGTTCCACATCGGGCTCCCTGCAGGGAGCCTGCTTCTCCCTCTGCCTATGTCTCTCTCTCTCTCTCTCGCTCTCTCTCTCTGTCTCTCATGAATAAATAAATAAAATCTTTAAAAAAATAAAGATAAAAAATAAATCTTCAAATCCTGATGTGTATTTTACACTTACAGCTATAGAGGATAGAAAACATTTTTCCTCTATCTTCTTATATTCGGTTACGAAATTATGTGAATTAAACTGACAGATGACAAATGAATAGGAGAAAGATATACACATTTTATTTGGTGATAGTATTTTAATTTTTATATGCACCAAGGTCTTCATAAGAAAGAAGTGAAGTCCTAGAGAGACGGTTAGATCTAGGAGCTTACATATCATTTAAACAAAGGCTGATCAATTGTCGAGAAGCAACTAGACTCATGAAAAGGAGTTCGGGCTTCTAGGCATGGTAAATTGTGGGAAGGTAAAGGCATGTGGAGGAAACTAACTGAAGATAAGGGTTATTTTAGTAAGGTTTGCTGGTAGAGACCCATCTCCCTGCCAACATTCTGTCTCCAATGGTAATAGATGTTTTCATCCTCCAGGTACCCAGGTACAGGAGAGGGGAGAAGAAACAACTTCATAAGGGGAAGTTTACGCCAGCTTTTGGCAGATGGGGAGAGCACAGAGCTCTCTGTGTCTATTGTTTCTCAAGTGCAATTACCTCAAGAAAACTTTTATGCCAAAGTGGTGTATTTTGGGGTGATATTCTGAACTCCTTCACAGTACATCTCAATTTGGACTCTGTATATTTCAGCTGTTCAATAGCCACAAGTGACTAGGGGCAACTATACAGTCCAGCTCAGATGTGTTGCTTCTTGGTGTTCCTCACAGAGCAGTTTCTCTAAGTGCAAATAAACCTAAGACTTAAATTAGGCCAGGAGTATAAAGTGCTTCACAATCTCTAAAACACGGTAAGCTGCAATAAATGATAACTATTATTATTAATATTATTGTTATTGATCTTGGATTGAATATATTCTGCTTGCCTTATGTAAAAGTCCACACCTGGGGGCACGTGGCTGGCTCAGTCCATAAAGTGCAATTCTTGATCTTGTGGTTGTGAGTTCAAGCCCCGTGCTGGGCATAGAGCTCACTTAAAAAAAAAAAAAAAAAAGTCCACACCTGAATTTTTACACCCTTCTATTGCCCATATGTGCAAACACCAAAATGTTATTATATAAAGCATTTGTAAATGCCACGCATAATATTATCTTTAACTACAGGTTTTATGACATAACTGTCTCACACATACAACATTTTTACCATACATCTGATTTTACCCTATCTGCATAACACCTGTACTATTATTTTATATTTGTCTTCAAATCACCCTCTTTTTTTGAACTAGTATTTGGGAACTTAACTCTCATCCTAGGAATTTACAACCCTAAAATCAGGGGTTTGATATGCTAGATATATATTTTTCCTAGTATTAAAAGTAATAAGTAACTTTAAAAAATTTCTTTGTGTGTCTGTCCTAAAGACATCATATATGCACAATAGTACACCTAACATACTTTGAGAAAAGAAATTTTATAATCAGTATATTTATACAGTGTTCTGTCCTGGCACTGCTACCTTGAAGCTTTGTGGCCTTGCCAGGTTACTTAAGCCCTCTAACCATTAGTTGTTTTATCTGTAAAATGAGAATAGCAACAGTATCTACTGCATAGAGATTTTGAGTGTTAATGTATACAAAGTGTTTAACACAGTGCCTGGTTTTCCTGAGTGCCTTCATCAAGAAACATTTTCTCTATCTTTATTATAAGTGATTTATAGTATACAAAGCATTTCCCATGTATTAATTTCACAAGAATACACTAAAGAAACCAAGGATCATTATTTCTACTTTATAGATAAGGAAGCCATGCCTGATAATTTTTCCAGGGCTAATGAACCAGTATGCAGCAAAGTTGGACTCCAATTCAAGTCTTTGAAGGCACATTCATTGCTTCTGCTAAACTACATTTGCTATAGTAGGAAATGTGTTTGCCTGTTTTTTTTATTATTGTCACCTACTGAAAAGGAAATTTCCTTCCCATGGGAAAAAAATTGAGTACAGGAAGTTAGAGAGTCATTTCATACATGACCATCAATAAGCATTTATTAAGCACCTAGACACACAGAGCCCTGCTCACCGAGATGGTATGATTTTCTCTGTTTCCTTAGCTGACCACAGAGCAAGCCTCTGTGGAATTTAGCCTCAAAGCAAACACTCAAATGTGCATTACACTGAAGTCATCACTTCAATTTGGACTACCTGTCACCAGGTGAATTCAAGAATCTGAGCAACTTTTCGGGCAATGTGGTTTTGGTGCCTAAAATAGTTTGGTCTCTCAGGTTGGAGGAGAGTAGAACGTTATTCTGGAATTTAATTTCAAGTCAAGGTCTAAATGCTTTGTTTCACTCTACAAAATTGTTAAGGCACACAGCCTCAGTGTCATCCACAGAGTAAGGGCAAATTCTGCCTTTCAACATCTCCAAGAAACCTTTTAAGGCAAATTTAAGTCAGAAAGTCATACCAGAAACTATCCTCCAGGTATGAGGCAGCTATAAAAAACTGTGAGTCCTATTTATAGGGACTAAAGAACTGCCACTATTGATGCCACATTTTCCTCTGCTTCCTTCTCCAATAAGATTTCTACAATTAAAGTAAAATATGGATTACTAACAATCACAACCCATATTTCCAGAAGAGGTACACCTATAAAAGCCTAACAATATAGAATCTGTAGCATATAATTTAGATTTTTACTCTTTTTAAAATTATTATACATATGTTGGCCAACTCCCCAGCAAAAATGCAAGATCTGTTGATGCAGATATATTGTTGAGATTTAAAAATAACTCCCAGAATTGCTTGTTCCATGTTGATCCTATTTCTGCAAAACAATAACTGCATCTCAAACATCTATTTCATCTGTATATCTTTATCTATCTACCTATCTACAAGAGAGTACAAAATATTAACTGTGTCCCCCTGGAGAAGGAGCAAATTGTGTTTTTTTTTTCTCTATACAGCTTTGTATTCTAACTTAGACAACGAACAGGTATTATTTGTGGTATTCTTTTCAAACTATTTTAAAATAACAACTCAGAAGCACTTTTGCCATTTGGTGACTTGTAGATTGCCAGCTCTTATAGGGAAGGAACAGACAAAGGAAGATGCTCAACATTCCATCAAGCCCATGATGCAGCATATCTTTGGGAGAAAAACATCCACATAGATCTCACATTAAGCAAGCTTCTGGAGAAACCAATAGGCTAGTTGGGAACTATTAACAAGCTTTCAATAACCAGGAATTCAGGTAACCTGACTGACATTCTTCCCATGACCCAGGAATTGAATATGAGTTTTCAGCCTGGCCTTATCACATGGGAACATTTTCTCATCCATTATAATGAAGTTAAGATGTGTCTATTTCATAGGACTACCTGAGGATGGGATAAAGTACAACGTGTAAGATGCCCAGCCCAATCAATAACTGGAAGAAAGCAGGGTTGTTTAATGAACAGGAGCTACCTACAGTCAAACCCAGATAAAATCCTTTCCCCAGGGGACGGGAGAGGAGGAGACATTAACTCCAAATTCCCAAATTTCCTCTTCCTTTTAAGTAATACAGGAAGACTCTGAAACCTCTGCCTCTATCAGCATTAGATTCTCAAGTGTGACTGGTGAGCCTAGAGTTCCTGTTAGGATCCCAGGAACTATAAACAAGAAGAAACACTCAGGGAAAACAAACTTATTCTTAACCATAAAGGTCAAGAGCTAGAATCCTGAATTTGTTCTGTTCACAGAAAGAAAATTAAAATTTTGATAACACAGTTCAGAAATGAGCACTAAAAATGGATAATGCAAATCCACTGAGGAGAAAGTAATTGTCTTAGAAGAAAATTTTACATAATAATAAGAGCTAGGCTTAGAGAGGCTAGCTTATCCAAATCCACAAGGGTAGGAAGTGGTGATACTGGGATTTGAAGTGGGTTTGAGTCTACCAGCTTCCTTGTCTTATTACAGTTATCAAATCCTCAGGTTTGAAATGAATGTTAGAAGCCACTAGTCAGTTTCTTCATCTCTAATAGGGTACAAATAATAGGAGATCAAGGAATTGTGCTGCAGATATAGAAAACAAAAAATACAGGATGCCCTGTAAATTTGAATTTTTGATAAATAATTTTTTAGTATTAGTGCACAGACATGCTTATACTAAAAGAAATTGCTATTTAATTGAAATTTAACAGGTGCCTTGTATTTTATCTGGCAACCTAAAATAAAATGTCAGCCTCGCATTTCACATATGATCTAAGCAAAAGAAGAGACTTTCTTGGAATGTTGAAAGGTGTAATTCAAGGCACAAGGGTGACATTTTAGAGTTTTTAAACCATAAAACACTGGTGAAGTATTTTATACTTGACTAATAACTTCCTTTGATTTCAGTCCTCCCAAACTGACGCTCAGAGAAATTATGCTACTTGCTCAATGTCACATAGCTAGTAAGTTAAAATGTCTGACATTAAATCTAAATAATCTAATGCTGCTGCTACTCTTACTACCATTGCTGATAATGGTAAGCAGAACTGTAATGTATGAAGTGCTTACTATATTGTCTGCCAGGTGCTATGATTAGACTTTACACATCTTTTTTATGAGGATGAACTTTTGTACAGAATAGATTCTCACTGAATGCTGCTTATAATTTTCCTCAAAAAATTTATCTCAAATTCCAAAATGATAATCAACTAAATTGAGTAGTAGTACATTCCAAAAAATTTAATACAAAATTTGACAAATTCCTGGGAAGTTATTCGAAGAGACACTATCTATTAATATTTACACATCTGTTCCTTCTCTTGGGTTTTGAGAACTTTGAGGACAGGGAATATATTTTGACCACCCCTAAATCACCCTTCTTTGAAACTGGCACTTTGCAAGAAAAAGAGATTAAAAAAAATCTTCATTACACAAGTGAACAGATGAATAATTAAAAGTCTACAGAATACCAATTTAAGATTCTAAAAGAGTTGAGAAGACATCTTTTTTTTTTCAGTAGACAATTTAAAACAACCACAGAGGTTTTCAAGAAAAAAAAATAGATAAATCTGTAAGTAGTGATCTGTAGAACAAGCCTTGCTTCTCTAAGCTTTGTTTGAAAAAATACTGTTAGAGAAGGAGAAAAATAAAGAACTAAAGGTTTTTGTTTAATTAGGCAGTATTATAGCTCTTCAATAGGCAACTTACTTCATTGTGCAGCCTACAAAATACACAGTGATCCCAGAAAGAGCCCACCATTGCCATATATAGTTCTGTGTTGAGAGACTATAAGGATTTGATTGGTAACAAGTACTAGGAGGTGGCTGAACTGAGTTTTGCTGAACTATCAAATAACCTAATGACAGAGGGTTCAATGGCTGCTTTACTTCTCTGGTACAGAAAAGCACAAGCGAGGAGGGGAGTAGAGGAGGAGGAAAGGAATGGAATAGAAGAATAGAGAAAGCAGCAACAAATAACGGGGGTAAAAAAGAACTAAATTCAGTAAGGGTAAAAAGGGTGAATTCTAGTCCTAACTCTACAACCTGCTAGGGACAGGATTAGATGGGGCCCTAAGTCCTTTCTTTCGTGGGCCTCAGTTTCTTTATCTGTAAAATGAAGGCACATAAGGGTTCAGACTATGTCATCCCAAATGTACCACTTCAGCATATTGGTTATTTTGAATTAAAGCTACTGGAGAAACACCCAGTGCAAGAAGGGCACTCCGACCATCTTCTGTGCCCCTGAAATCAGGAATAAATCTCCCACATGAAAGTTACCCTTGTAGTACCAAGAGGGTAGAAGATCTTATCACCAGGGATGGGAAATTAGGGCCAAGAAGGCTGTATGAACAAACCTTGTTACTCTCTCACCATGTTTCTACCTCTAGCCCAAACCCTTTGATCCTATAAATTCTTTACAAATTTATTGTTTCTTTATTGAGAAGGCAAAAAAGCTGCCTATTTTGGTCACTTCTTTGAATCTCACATCTCCGGGGGGAAGGGCTCCCTTATATGTATATGAAATTTTATTTCTTTTCCTCCCATTAATATGTTTTATGTCAATTATTGAACCAGCCACAGAACCAAGAATTAAAGAAGAAAAATTTTTTCCTCCCTTAGAGCCATTAGACTTGAACATTTCACGAAACATATTCATGGATTCATAGTATATCACTAGGTGGTATACAAAAGAAAAAATGCAGTTCTGTGGTAAATTAAATTTGGAAA
Organism: Canis lupus baileyi; assembly: GCF_048164855.1. Taxonomy (NCBI): domain Eukaryota; kingdom Metazoa; phylum Chordata; class Mammalia; order Carnivora; family Canidae; genus Canis; species Canis lupus. Next base: position 55,097,808 of record NC_132841.1, read on the forward strand.
ATGCTGGATTATGCAAAGCAAAATGGGTTTCTTTATTTCCATGATTTTCAAGTTCAAATATGCTTTCTTTTCTCATCTTTAAAAGGGGTTATAGTCGACACCTGGGTGGCTCCGTTGGGTAAGTGCCCGACTCTTAATTTTGGCTTGGGTCTCAGATCCCTGATCTCAGCTTTGATCTCAGAGCCATTAATCCTGCCAGAGTTGGGCTCCAGGTTCAGCATGGAGTCTGCTTAAGATTCCCTGTCTCATTCTCCCTGTGCCCCTCCCCACCAATCCTGTGCATGGGCTCTCAAGTGCCCTCTCTCTCTAAAATGAATGAATGAATGAATAAAATCTCTAAGTAAACAAAAACAAATAAAAAGGGTGATAATGCCTACTGTATAAAGTTTTTGTGAGGAATAAGTGAGTCGATTCTAAGAGTTAAATAGATACTAGCTTCTATTATTATGACTATTGTCATCATGATTATTATTAATCTAGAAAGTGAAGGGATTTAGAATGCAGCATACACCAAAACTAAGTGCAATAGACTTATTGATTGATTGATTGATTCATTTATTTGTGATTTTCTCACTGGGGCTAACATTCTTCATTATACTGCCTGAGAAATCTTGATCCAGGATTGATCCTAAGGCCCCTTCCATTTCTGATATCCTATGACTCCACAATAAATTAAGCTCCTAAACACAAGCTTCTATACCCTCAACAAGAGCACTAAAGCCCACAGTATCACTAAATGGAATGTACTGAACAAATTTTTTTTGAGTTGAGAACCCACAAACCCCACCCAGTTCACGAGGCCAGATTCCAGGCCCACCTTCCAGCTGCAAGAGTTTTTCAGAGCCTGTGGTTTTGATACTCCAAAAAGGAAATAGGAACTTCAGTGTATTGGTGAATGTTTAGTGCTATTCCTTCCCGGGCTAAATTTGCCCATAATCATCCAAGCCATTAGCTGTTGCATTCATTCACTCACATATTCATTCATTTACCAAATATCTACACAATTTCTTCCATGTTCCAAGCATTGTTCCAGCAATGAGGAGATTACAGTGATGAATCATTCATAGAAGAGGGCTTCACAGTAATTACAGTCTCCTTGAGGGGAAAAATTACATACAGCAATGGTAATCTAAGGTGAGTAGTGCTGAGAGCAGCAGCAGGTTAATGCAGTAACAGATTACAGTCAGCTTTGAGGAGCAGCTACGTTGTCAGGGGAAAAGCATGTGGCATTATAAGAGGACCCGGAAGGAGATAGGCATGTGGACATTTCAGGAAGAAGAAACTCACAGGCAAAGAATCAATACCACACCCTATCAACTGCCTATGTCCTAGTGTGTGGCCCATCACGTGGCACAACGTCACAGGATGCGAAGCCCCGGAATGACATCCCATGTCTACCACACACAGGTCACCTGATTAAGCAAGCAGCTTCTCCTATTTTCCTCATGATTTCCCAAGTGTAAATATGAATGTGAGATGAGTAAGCAATAGTACTGTTAAAATTTCTCTAGCCCTTACAAAGTGCCAAGTACTGTTTTAAGCACTTTGTATGTATTGGCTCATTTAATCTACACAACAAACCCATTTCTCAGGATGAAGTAATTTGAACCAATCAAAGAGGAATGAGAATTGAAGCCCAAAGTTTTCCCAATTCTTTCTGACACAGACCCAGACCAAACTCTAATCATTATTGTTATTATCTCTCTCTTACTGGTGAAGAAACTGAAGCCCAGCAAAGTTACAAAACTTGAAGGCTCCAGGTCACACAGTGAGTAAATGGCACATTCAGTCTTAGATCTGAACCTTGATTCATTCCGCATGTGCTCTCTAGGCCCATGCATGCTCTTACAACAACAGTACCATCAGCAACTATGCTTAGAATAACTTACTGTGTGCTAGGTACTGTTTTAATCATTTACATAGATTAACTCATTTAGGCCTTCTAAGGGCCCCATGAAGTCAGTAGGGGTGAGAGGAATAAAGTATGGAGGTATTAGGTAACTCACCCACAGACACAGCTAGGAATTGGTGCACCTAAGAGTTGAGTTTAAGCCAGCAGGTTTCCCAGTCTGAGCTCTTAACTATGACATCATACTTCCTCTTCTAAAAAAAAATAAATAAATAAAAATTAAAAAAAGGGAGAATGGAGCAAAGGGGGACACATTTTGAACATTCAGAACCTTTCTTCCCTTGCTCTGAAGACACTTGAAATAATCTAAATTTTGAGGGTAACATGTCTAAACGACAAAGCATTCCCTTAGGAATTACTCCTTTCCTGATCTGAATCATTCATATTTTCATTGCAGGAACTGTGTAGGAGTTGGGGAAGGATTTCATCAAATGAACCATGTGGCATTTTCTGTCTGTTCAGGTAAACTTTGTCTATACGTACCCTTACAGAAAACACTTGAAATCTTCAAAATCAGAGCATGTATGCAGTGTGTGATTGTGTTTGTGTGCACATGCACTAAATGGACAAACAAATGGAGAGAGCTTTTAAAGAATGAAAGCCAAGTAAGAAGATATGCTTTAAAATTAGAAGAGACTAGAGTGTCCAAAGCTTAAATGAAAGGAGTCTTATGGAGCCTTTTTATTTCTACCATTTCATGTGCTGTAACCTTCTTTTTAATAGTAGCTATCATCTCAAATGTGGTGGGCATTTTCATAAACTAGAAATGATCATTAGCTCTTAGAATTAAAAGACAGCAATAATTGACTGATAATCTGTCTCAGTTAAGCTATTTCCTACCGCTCTCTTTTGCTTGTTTTAATTCAGAGTGTGAAAAATGCCTAGCAGGTGGACATTCTGTTGAAAACTGAAGGAAAGATGTATTTTGGCTAATCACTTTGTGCGAGAGTTGGTTAGGAAATAAGAGCTGGTGTTAAAGGCAAGATAAGTGTGCAATTAATGACAACTGTGTAGGAATTAAAGAGCAGGAAAATATTACAGCCAGTCTACACTAATAGCATGAAAATAAAACCTCTCCACTTGAGAGGCAATCTCCTCTGCTTCCTTGTTTTATATCTTGAGCCTTTTTCAATTAGCTGCAGGTCATGGAAAAACAAATAACAAATCTATCATCCATCTTTTACTTGCATTTGAAACTGCAGCATGAGGTTATTGTTGATAAAAACAAAATCAGTCATTTTAAAAGTTTATTATGTATATAAGTGCACACAAAATATTAATTATGATATTTATTACAATATTACAATATGCTAATATTAACTAACAATTCCTGAGAGTTTTTATGTGCCAGACACTGTGCTGGTTTCATAAGGATTAACTTACTCAGTCCTTGCAAATTAGAGGGATAAGTGGTGATATTCAATGAGGAAATCATGGCTCAAAGAAGTTAAGTAATTTATCAAAGGTCCTGCAGATTATTGGTAGTATAGAAGTATTCCAACTCATGGCCATGTGACCAAAACTTGTTCTTTTGATGGCCATTTTTGTGCTAGTTTTGCCTGTTATTTCTCTAGTCTTAAGCAATTCACTTGAAACAGCGAAGAAACCCATTAATGGCTATCTTATTATCTGATGATTATATCAAGTGGTGCTTCTCAGGCTGGAACCTGTGGAATACAGGGAAGCATCTCAGGCACTGAAGTCAGAGTATATTGAATGATATCCCTTCCTAGAATGTTAAACCTAGTCAATTGGTAATTAAACATTATTTTTACATTAATACACATATTATAGAGAATTCATATGAATTTTTAAGGTAAAACATGGTGAACATTAAAAGAAATTTGGGGTTCAGTTGTATCTTCCAGAAGGGCTAAGCCCAGACCTAAGTTTTGATTCATACTTCTAAAGTCATCATACACCTAGCCTGCCCACCATCCCCCTTTCTTCTAGGGATGGCACTATGATTGTTCTCTAAGGGACCACCTTCATATATACCCTCACTCTCAGTGACTCAGTAGTGGACCCCATTCCTGACTCTAATGGAAGACTGTGATCTAGGACTGACCAAGGGGACCCTATTATAGGTAACTGGGAAAGAAAAATCCTTTTGTATTGACTTGAAGCTGGGAAGATAACTGCCTAGAGCTGCTCTGAGCCATCTGGCCTCTATGTGAACAGAGCTTGCTTGAGAAAGACGCCAATATGGAGCAAATCAGGGCCAAGAAGAGATGGAGCAGGACCAAGTCCCACTGAAATCATTTGAGCATTGGCCATGCTTGAGGCAAAATCCTGAACTCATTAGTTATGTGAGCCAGTAAATTATTTTTTGTATAAATGCATTTGTGCTCTTACTTGCAATGGAAAGTATCCTAATACAATGCCCATTAATCCCTTTGATCATTACAGGAACTCAGAAGTCAAAACACTGGCCACAACATGGAAGAGAAAATCCACACCTACTGGTAGTGTTTCCACAATCTAGTTCATCTGCATATAATGGGAGAGGAAGGATCAGAACCTCAGAAAAAGGAAAGGCTCATGGAAATGAATAGCCAGGACCCTCTACCTACACAAGTACATAAATCAAGCAATGAAATTAAAATAAGTTATTGAGAAAATGGGCAAAATTCCCAGAATAAATAATTCTTTCTGTTCCCATAATAATGTGATGGTGGATATGCCTGGGTAGGAATGACCTATGTGATGAGACAAAATAATAATAATAAATATAATTTATCACATCCTCCAAGAAAATCATTTGCCATGTTAGTAAAAAAAAGACAGATAATTAGAAACAATGCCCATATATATTTATAGATACCTGCTGTATTTTTTAAGAACCTGGATCTAAAATTAGCTGTAATTTTATTTGTTGGGCCTTCTAAATTTGAAACTTAATACCTATTAGCTCTACAAAAGGAGAGTGATATCCAACCATGATCAATGTCAAAGAAAGCCAAGATCTCTCAGGTCTAGTTTCAGCTCTGTTCTTTAATACTACATGGTCTTGGGAACCTCTTTGACATTGAAGGTATCCCCAAGTTTGGTCCCAGTGTAATGATCTCAGCTTCCTTCCCTATGGTCAACACCTAATCCCCTCTGCCAGACCAGTCTCCCTGTGCTCAGGTGACCAGATACTGCCATACTGGTTATGCTACATGCCCTTGTCCCAAGACTGCCTCCCTTTCAGCATCTATGTCAAGTCCTGCCTAATCTGCAAAGTCCTCTCTACTGTCCCAGTTTACCAAATTTTCAGAACATAGGATATCAAGAAAGATGCTTAAAATATCATCTAGTTTAATCCCACCTACTTTCTAAAAATTGGTGATTTATGTATTTAACCAGTGCAAACTCAAATTGCCTGCACGGAACCCAAGAAGTACAAGGTATAAGATGATAGGATGAAGGTGTATAATTGAAGATAACACTTGCCCAGTTACCAGGATTTCTAAAATATTAAACATATATAATAGCCGAACCAAATGCAATTGCAAACTATGTCAGACCAGTGGACCAGCACTGTAGACCTTGCCTTACATCATCTCAGCCATGACATGACTGATCATGAATGCTAATAAAAAATTACAGTGGTGCAAAACATGGTATTTCCTGTTCTGTATTATTTCAGTTCTATTAGAAATCCTACTTTAGGAATCAATTAATACTTGGAGTCTTTGCTACACTAGGAAGCACTCAATTATCTCAAATCTCTGGTATTTTCCCACAATTATTTCAAATGTATTATTACTGTTACTCCCCAAACATAAGCCCCTTGAGATGAGAACACAAGCCATTATATGGCACACAGGCTGAGTTAGAGATGGATTTTTTTTTTCACTTGACTCATGCACTCTGTACCTCTGGTCATGAGAACATCTTGTTTGAAGAGAATCTCTTCAGAGGCCTATTTTAGAGAATGACAAATGAAGTGGTGAAGCAATTAAATCCAAAATGCTCACCCACAGGATGTGGGAGAGGATCTCTCATTTCACCCAGAGATGTTGATTGTGGGATGATTTTTTGTTTTGGTGTGTCTGCAAAGTAAAAATTCCTCAAGCATTCATCACCCAGCAATTATGCATAAATGTTGCAATTAAGTTTCCTTTTTTCCCAAGCTGATAAGTGTCAGGAGAAAAAAACCACATTAAATCCTCTTAGGCAAGGCAGGTTTAAAAAAAAATACTTTAATGGACCAAAATTATTATTATGAACAATTCTCAGTTCCTGTTTGAAAGTAGAGAAATCATGATTAATTGACTGGTTTTCTGATCACTTCATGTCCTCAGTGTTCTCCCCTATGCTATCCACCAGGTTAGGTCCTTCTGGCTCTTAAGTGAGGCTCACTTCGGTCAAAGCAGCCAACCTGCATGGAGGATGCAGAACTCAAAAGTCCTTGGCATCCTTGGTAAGTGACCAGTGAAGAGCACACGCTTGCTCTCTGTTGCTGAAAATGGAATGAGGTAACTTTTAGGGCTTCACAAACTCCTTTCAAGAGAAACACCTGGATCCACGCGTAGGCCCTGACACTTCAGTACTCCTCTACAAATGTGTTGAATGAGCATACAATTTCCTAACTTGGTTAGGTTTTATATTTGTTAGTTTTGCAAAAAGAAGGAAAATAGAGGTAGGAAATGTAGAAAATGATAATCAAATGACATTTATTTATTTTATTGTGGAATGTAAATGAAACTTGCCATTATTTTGTCAAAGTTGTATATACATGTGTTTGTTTTACTGAGTTTATTCAATGAAAAATGTTTTCCCTAGAATCTTTTACCTTTTAAGCATGAGCTCATTAACATCAAGAAATAAAGCTTGACATTCTGGGAAAAAAAATATTGACATATTTTAGGCTACTACTACTACTAATACTTATGGAGCACCTATCACATTCAAAGAACTTTACACACAATTTTACAATTAGTCCTAACAATCATATGATTTAACCAATATTATCCTCCATTTTACAGGTGAGATAACTGATACACAGACAGATGAAGTATCTCACCCACAAATATATAATTACTAAATAATGGAATTGGGATATGAACTCAGGCAACCTAAATTCAGAAAATATAAACAATCTTTCCCTATAATTTTAAATTTCACCTATGGTACATCAACCGGTGCCCCAGTGACCTCCTCTCATGGGGCATTTGTGTTCCTAAAGTAGCAACCACTTCATTTTTTTAATCTTTTAAGTTTTTATTTTAATTCCAGTTAGTTAACATACAGTGTTATATTAGTTTCAAGTGTACAATATAGTGATTCAACAGATCCATATATCACCCTATGCTCATCACAAGTCCACTTCTTATTTTCCATCCCCTGGAAAATATTGTCCTCTATAATTATATTGTAGATATACAATCTACAATCCTCATCATATTGTCCTCTATAATTAAAAGTCTATTTCTTGCTTTGACTCTTTCTCTCTTTCATTTCTCTCTTTGCTTGTTTTGTTTCTTAAATTCTACATTCCACACAGTGAAATCATATGATATTTGTCTTTTTCTGTCTGATTTATTTCACTTAGCATTATACTCTCTAGCTCCATCCATGTCATTGCAAATGACAAGATTTCAAGGTAATTACTTATCATGGATAAGTAATATTCCATTATATATATATATATATATATATACCACATCTGTATCCATTCATCAATTGATGGATACTTGGGTTGCTTCCATATCTTGGCTATGTTACAATAAACATAGGGGGGTACTTGTAACCCTTTGAATTAGTGCTTTTGTATACTTTGGGTAAATAACCAGTAATATGATTGCTGGATGGTAAGATAGTTCTATTTTTAATTTTTTGTGGAACCTCCATGCTGTTTTCCACAGGGGCTGCACCAATTTTCATTCCCACCAACAGTGCACAAGGGTTCCTTTTTCTCTACATCCTTGGAAACACCTGTTCTTGTGTTTTTTACTTTAGCCATTCTGATAGGTGTAGGTGATATCTCACTGTAGCTTTGACAAAGCAGGAAAGAATATCCAAAGGGAAAAGAACAGTGTCTTCAACAAATGGTGCTGAGAAAACTGGACAACAACATGCAAAAGAATGAAACCGGGCCATTTTTTTTTTACACCATACACAAAAATAAATTCAAACGGATGAAAGATCTAAATATGAGACCTGAAACCACAAAAATCCTGGAAGAGAATACAGGCGGTAACTTCTTTGACATTAGCTATAGCAACTTTTTTCTAGCTATGTTTCCTGAGGCAAGGGAAACAAAAGCAAAAGTAAACTCTTGGGACTACATCAAAATACAAAGCTTTTGCACAGCAAAGGAAACAATCATCAAAACTAAAAGGCAACCTACAGAATGGAAGAAGGTATTTGCAAGTGACATATCCAATAAAGGGCTAGTATACAAAATAAAGAGCTTACAAAACCCAACACTCATAAAACAAATAACCCAATTAAAAAAATTGGACAGAAGACATGAGTAGACATTTCTCCAAAGAGGACATCCAGGTGGCTAATAGACACATGAGAAGATGCTCATCATCTCTTACCATCAGAGAAATGCAAGTAGCAACCATTTTAAATTTACAAATCAGCATCTCCGAGTCTGCCTTCCAGGGGACAAAATTGTTCTGTCAGATATCATTTATTAGCAGAGCAATTTGGTCAGATACATTTTGTAAACTTGGACATAGCCCAGTCAAACAGGCTGCTCTACCGCAGGACCCCTCAGAGCCTTCAACATGCCAAAGTACACCACATTTGAAGTAAAATGTGACCTCCTCACCATTGCCTATCATGATCTGGTTTCTGCAGACCTTCCCAATCCCAAGACACTTCGCTCATCTCCAATCTCCATGCACCAATCACATTCTTCTACTCTTACTTCCTCCCACCAGCCAGCCTCTTTGCTGCTTCAGAGTCTTTCTTTGCACTTGCTGCTCCCTGTACTCTTCCAGTTACTTAGCTTTCTCTCTCACACTATTCAGGTCTCAGCTGAAATACTGGCTCTCTCAGAAAGCCTTTCGCATGGCCGCATTTGAAACCCAGATGGCCAATCCCAATTGTCTTTACCCTACTCCCTCTTTTATTTTCTTTGCTCACCTTCTTCATTTATTTACTTACTTGATTATTGGCCCTTTTTAAAATAAAAGGCCCTGGAGGACATGAGGACACAAGGTCCAGAAGGGCAAGGACACTATCTTATTCAGTGCTGGATCCTCACTAGTCAGCACAATCCCTGACACCTGCAGATGCCCAGTGAATGTTTGTTAAACCAGTGAATGAATCTCCAAGAAGTGGACCCAATTTATTCTATTTCCTAAAAAATCTGACACCTTTCCTCTTTAATATCTATTATATCTTACAGAGAGCTTGTACTTCACAGAACACAGTTTGTGAAAAGCAAAACTAAAGCAAATAAACTCTTATTATTAAAAAAAGGAAATTTAAATTATCCTATCTCTGGCCTACCTTAAAACAGCTATGCTTTAAATTAATATTGTGGAGTATTTGTGATGAAATGTTTAAATGCATCTAATTAGTATAATTATGTTCCATTAGATTAATTTAAATATGTCTAGCATTTTTTATGGCTTAAATTCAGGATATTCCATCCTCAAAATTACATGTAGGCAAATAGTAGCTCTAGAAGTGATTGATGCAGGTTTTATTTTTATTTTTTAAAAGATTTTATTTATTTTACTATGATTTTTAATTTGGTTTTGTTCTAATATCTTTAAAAATTTTTTAAATAAAATAGAAGACCAAACTTACAGAAAAAGAGACTAGAATTGTGGTTTACCAGAATTGGGGGATGAGACTGGGGGAAGGGGTAGGAACCTGGAGGAAGGTCAAAAGGTACAAACTTCTAGTTATAAGATAAACAAGTATGAGGGATATAACCTACAACATACTAACTACAGCTAATGCTGCTCTATGGTATTTAGAAAAGTTAAGAGGGTAAATCCTAATAGTTCATATCACAAGGAGAAAATTTGTTTCCTTTATTCTTTTCTTCTTTCTTTATATTGTTATCTATATAAGAAGATAGATGTTAGCTGAACCTATTGTGGTGATCATTTCACCATATATATAAATCAAAGCATCATGTTATATGCCTTAAACTTATCAACTAGAAAAAGTTGATAACAAAATTTAAAACACGATAACTACCTTAAAGTATACAAAATTATCTACAATCTCAAAATCTTATACATTTTTTTAAAAATTTGTCTAATTTCAGATATTAAGTTCTGAAGACAAGAAATGATAAAGTAGCTCAGTATTGGAGAAAGATTGCATAAACAAGTGTCCTCCAATATATGATGGATATGGAAGTTTTTGGAAAAGATAAAGTGGTGTCTTGTGTCAATATCAATCTATCAGTACATGGTTGCAGTTCTAGGGTGGTACTCTGGAGTCTGTGAGGAGGGGCAGTACTAAAATCACATAAGATTAATACAAATGTAAAATACTATCAGTAGGCTTCTGATGAATCCCAAACTTTCTTTCATTATGGTGTTAATGATTATTTACTTGTTAAGTGATTTAATTATTAAATGTGCTTACTAAAGTTCAGAGTCTTCACATTTTTGGATGTATGTTAAATACTGTCACATGTTCTACATGCTTTTGTCTACCTGACATATTATGTCCTAGAGTAATATTCATAGAGTACTTCTTTTCTGTATAATTTATTTTTTCTGGATTGAAGACCTCTTTGCCTCTTTAAATGTATCAGAGATAGTAAAGATATGTGATATATTTAAATATATGTTTAATAAATAACTTTATTTTTGTGGGCACACAAAAAAAATTAAATAAAAGATTTTATTTATTTATTCATGAGAGACACAGAGAGAGAGAGAGGCAGAGATACAGGCAGAGGGAGAAGCGGGCTCCATGCAGAGAGCCTGACGTGGGACTCGATCTTGGGTCTCCAGGATCAGGCCCTGGGCTGAAGGGGGTGCTAAACTGCTGAGCCACCTGGGCTGCCCTGATGCAGGTTTTAAATGTAAATAGACTTACTGATATTCCTGAATTCTCTTGTATGTTAGCCCAGGTACTCCAAGAATGGCACACTCAAATGCATGCTGTGGTTTGAATTGCATCCCCTCCACTCAGAAAGATGATAAAGTCTTAACTCCCTATACCTGTGAAAGTGATCTTTTTTGGAACTAGAATCTTTGCAGATAATCAATTTAAGATGAGGTCATTAGAGTGAACCCTAATCTACTAATACTGTGTCCTTATTAAAAGGGGGAAGTTTGGTCACAAAGACAGACATGTACAGACAAAAGATGATGTAAAAGAGACACAGGGAGAAGACCATCCATAATTCAAGAGATACCTGAGGCTATTAGAAGTCAGGAAGGAAGAATAGAAGAGATCTTCCCTCAGTTTTTAGAAGGAAACAAACCTTAATCTTGGATTTCTAGCCTCCAGAAATGTGATGTGATAAGCTTATGCTGTTTAAGCCACACAAGTGGTGGAACTTTATTAGGGCAACCCTAGGAAACTAATACAATAAATCAGAACTAATTGTAATAGGTTAAGAGATTAATTAGGAAAAATACCTATGAAGGAAAAGGAGGATGGTGTAAAAGGTGGTTGGGAGAGCCATCATCAAAGTGCCATGAAGTTCTGTCCTATATGAACCAGAGAAGGATGCAAGGAAGGAAGTTATATTGGTTGAATGGAAGAGCCCTAGACTGCGTTTCAGTTCCAAGAAAGTTACACGAAGCTGATATGGAGTCCTTGAACAAAAGTTGCCCTTAGTGGGCCTGCCTTAGTGTCTTTGCTATGCCCAGTCATTAGCCGGGAACAGTCCATGGGAAGTATGGATTTAGCATTAGCACCACTGCTGTGATATGTTTCAGAGAATGGCAACTGCGACAGTCAGAGATCTGAGCAACATGTTTTCACTACCTCCATATCCTACCCTTGCTATTATCGTAGAGATCTTGCTGGAAGTCAAGTTGAAGAGTTTGGAGATCCTCCTAAGAAAATTACCAGTACATAGTTTTAAGAGCTTGCCACTCCAATTAGAAGACTAAACCTACATGGTAGGTCTGTACTGCGACTTAACAGCTCTGGGTCTCAGGCAGCTAATGAATCTCTTTGGACCTTAGTTTCCTCATCTGTAAAATAAGGGATAATAATAATAGCTAACTCAAAAGATCATTGTGAGTTTTTAATTAGATAATGTAAGTGTTCATCATAGTTTCTGGCACACTATTAGCAACCAATAAAATATAATGCATGGTTATTAACTGTTATTATTATAAATATTATCAATGCAGAAAACACTTTTGAAGTTAGCTTGCATGTTTGTTTTGCTTGCACCACATGGCTTAACCTTTTAAAAAAATAATGAGTAAGTCTTTCCTGTGTAGAACCCAACTATTGATCAGCCTCCCCCACCTTCCCACATGTGAGATGATAGCAAATTCCAGGGAAAGTCAATTAATGGGTCTCATTCCCCTGCCATCATGACACAGCATGATGATGTGTCCTAAATGGGTTCATTTGTGGCCCTCCTCTTTACCTACATTCCCAAGGAAGATATTCTCTTTCTACAATGACTGTAAACTGAGATATGAAGTCCTAAATGTCTCTGCATGAGCTGGGTTCTTCTTGCCACCACCAGATCAACTTATGCCATTCTCTCTCTTGTTTACTACCCTCTAGCCACATAGGCCTTCTTAGTCCCTGAGATGCCTAATGCCTACCCTGACCAAAGGTCTTTGCCCAGAATGCTCTCTCCTCTTCCCCTGGCCACTTCTGCACTTGATCAGCTCATCCTTCAAAACTTGGCTTAAACACCCTATCTGAGAGAGGACCTGTACCTTCCCTGAGGTCTCTAGAGCATCACTAAGTCAACATGTCCAAACCCAAATCCATGATCATTTTCCAAACCTGGATCCCTAGTTCTGCAAATATTTCCACCATTCATAAAGATACAAGCTAGAATAATCACCCTTGACCCGAGAGTGATGATCATGCCTAGCCTGTAGATGGAATCATTTAAGAGCAGAAGATGCAGATCCCTGGCTCCAGCTGTTACTGGACTTGCTAGAGGAGTACAAAAGCAGTCCATCTGTTTTTGTTCTTAAGCTAGTCTGGGCAGAGTTTTTATTACCATATCAAAAAATAGTTCAAGTTAATAAATATCATCATAATCATCATCTTTATTACCATCATCACTATGTTTGTTGTTATTGCACCTACTTGGGAAAAGGAGGAAACCCATCTCTCCAGGAGATGTACCTGTGAATTTATTGACAAACAATAGGGTAGGCTTGAGGACAAGTCAGAGCTTAATCTAGATAAATGGGTTTAAGAGGTAGAACACCAGAGGTGAGTTTCCTTGTTCAGGTTTCAGTTGCCCTTAACCTTCAGAAATGCTCATTTTTCACATTCACCAAAACCATTTCACTAAACTTTGAGTACTCCATTCATCCATCCACCTGGGTGTCACTGAAAGTGATTTAGAAAGATTACAAATCTCCGTGCCTTTCTATTGTCCTTAGAATATAGACAAAATCAAGCCTTAGATCCAAGGGCAGCATGAACTGGGAACACTATGATATTAAGTCTTATTTCCATTGGGGGATGAATATGGTGTAGGGAAGACTGGGTGGAATTCAAGGCCTGGGCTGAGCCCATGAGCACATTCAATTATCCCAGCTACAGTACTGACACAGTGATAGGCATGTAAATTCAGTTTGACCAGTTAGCTTGAGAATCACAGAATATTTGCCAGGAATGCTGAGGCAAAGACTCTCTCTTTTCTGCTGGGGATATAAGATTATGTGTGAAAACACAGGAACTTATGATGGCCATCCTGGGACCCCAAGGTAAGTCAGCCTTAGGACGAAGTTGAATCTGGGGAAGGAAGAACAGAAATAGAAAAAAATACACAGCCTTCTGTCACATTGTTGAGTTATGAGATCAAGCTTTACCTGGAGCCAGGTTCTCCTGGAAATTTTGGTTACTGGAATCAATAAATTTCTTTAACAGTTTAAGCCTGTATCATAGGGTTTTCTATAACTTATAACTAAAGCCTCCTAAGGGATTTACTTTTATATACATATTTATTTCTGCAAGAAGTCTCAAAATTTCTATCAGATTCTCGAGTTATCTATGACCCCAAAGAAATATTTTAAAACCCCAGACTAAAAAATTTCCAACATTTCTTGCAACATTAGCCTTCTGTAATCTTCTGGTTGATTTTGTTTTAAATTCCAAGCTTAGCTGATAATGCATAAAGCTAGGCAATGTAAAAATATGTTTTCAAATAAAATTGGACTTTCTATTACAAAAAAATTCTTATTAGAAAAAAATATTTGAAAATATAAGAAAGTATAAAATAACAGAGAGCCACTGTTGATATTTGGGGGATTATTTTTCTATGCATTTTTACACACAATTTTATGGAAGTTTCAATGTGGTAAAGCCGATACTATATATACACATTTTTGGTTTACGTAAGAATTTCTTCAGATTATTAGAAACTTTTGGTAAACATTCTTCTTAATGGCTGCATAACTTTCTACTGGTCACTATAATTTCCTTAATGTTAGACAGAATGAAATTGTTGTTTTTGTGATCTTATACCCCTTTTCTGAAAAGGAATTCTTGCCTAACTTAAAAGAAGGAGTACATTGGTGAAAGTTTACATTGCTATGGCAGACCAAGCTATGGGGAAAGTTGGGGAAGAAGGCAGGATCACACCAGGCTGCTCCAGGTAACCTTTCCTCTCTATCATTATCACATCTCTCTTGCTGCAGAGTATCTTCCTCTGGTCCTGCAGCCACACTGAAGCTTATGGCCAATAGTGGCCTTCAAGTTCTGTGATCAATCACCTGGAGAATTTGACTCTAGATAAATCATGATTTCAATTGGCTTGAGTCAGGTGATCACCTTTAGTTCATTCAACTGCTAGGGTGGAGGATACAGTGTCACATGGTATAAAATGCCTGCTGGGAATTCACCAACATGGATTTGGGCCTCACCCATACTGATCAGAAGAACAAGCAGTACCCAGCAGGGAAGGGAAAAAAGAAAAGAAAAGAAAAGAAAAAAACAGAGCTCATTTACTCGTACTCTTGGAAAACATCCTCCAACTATTCACCATAACAGGTTATAAATATAACACTACATTCCCCGCACACCTGATCCTCAATTTCTCCATTATTCTTTGTACTAAACACCAACTTTTGTAGAAGATTTCCCCAACAACTGTGAGTTTTCCTGCTGAGCTCCATGCAGTGCTTGGATTAGAAGTTACATTTATCATATCCATGGCTTTTCTTAATCATTTTATGCCTGATTTCTTCAAGATCAGACTTAGCAGAGACTACATGAGCTTTCTCACTGTTTATAATACAAAACATTTCCCTCCTGGATCTGCCCTAACAAAGAGTAAAAAAGTCAGCTTATTCTGCATCCTGGATTCATTAGGCTTTGATGTCTTCTGCCAGCCTCAGCTACCCTACAGGTTTGGGGACAGGGAGGTGAAGGTGGAGCAAGCAGTGGGGGAAGCACAGGTGAGAGAAAAGGAACAAGGATTTAAGCTACTCCTCTGGGTTCCACTGTGTGCCTTGTAAACATTCGCTGAGAACTCTCTGAAGTTTACACTCTTTTGAAGGGCACAGTTAATAAATGCGTATCTCTAAGGAGACATAAAAGGGCTAATGGAGCCTGTTGCTTGCTGATCTAATCAGTAGCTACACACGTCTCCCATTTTTTAACTGTTCACTGTCTAAATGGATTGAAGAACTCTTATTACTTCAACAGCCCTTCCTCCCCACCCCACCTCCCAAATTAATCAGTACCTGTACTGGGTGCTATAAATTTACACAAACAGAAATATGACATAACCCAGATCCTAAAGAAGTTTCCAGTGAGCAAAGGCTACAATGAAGTACAAAGTGTGATCTAAGTGTGGACAAAAGATGTGCCAATTCTGACTGTGAGATCAGAAAAATTCATGGAGAAAATGCAATTCACTCAAAGTCCATTAAATGTGGATATCATCTAGATGAGGGGAAAGGGTGAGGGGGGGATACCCACATAATAACACAAATAAAAGTGAAAAAGATAGTAAAAAAAAAAAATCAATGGGGCTGTTTGGAAACTACTGTATATTCCAGCAAGATTCTAGCAGACGGTGCAAAAGGTCAATTTAGAAGGAAAGCTAGAAAGATGGATTAGGGTCAGGCACCGGCAGACGCTAAAAGTTGGACTAGGACATTTAGGCTTCACCTTGTCCGCAATAGAAAGCCATTGAAGGTTTTCCAGTGAGGAAGGATATGGAGCCTCATTCTCAATGAAACAAAGTAACTTTGGAAGCAGTTAGAAGGAAGACTGGGGGAGGAAGTAGAGATTGGAGGTCAAGAGAGCAGTTAAGAAATTGTGCTACGTTCAAGGAAGAATGCCTAGGACCAGAATTTTGGCAGCAACCAAAGAAAAAAGAAAACTGCCCCCAAAGCTTTGCACCCACAACACACACTTGAAAGAGTTTCTTTGTTCAAGTCCTAGGAAGAAGGGATTCATGTGGGCTGGATTTGTCTGAGAAAGAGGAGACAGAACTTAAAGAAAAACAAAGAAGTCATTAAAACTATGATGAGACAGCCCTCTACTCAGTATCTCTACACATCTCTAACTCGCTTTAACATGAAGGATGTACAAAATCTGAACAATGGAATGATAAGGGGGAAGGGGAGGATCCTGGATGTCAGAAACACCATCAAGAGTGGCTCTGAGGCCTGATCAACAGCATATACTAGAAAAGCTTGGCAGGCCAGGTGGATGACCTTTAGTGGAACTTACAATCAGATGGATATGATAGAATGAATGGATGAGATCCCTGAATACCATCTAGGGAAATTTGGGAGTGGGCAAAATGCAGTGACAATCCACTGTGGTTTGTTACGCAGGCAAATGCGTGCTTGGAGATGCATCATGGGTCAAGTGATGTTAGGGCATCTGTAATCCATGGTATACAGGATAATCATCCCCGCCCTGGTTATTTCTTTCATCCACCAACCAAGAGCTTCCTTACTGTGTCATAGGTGGAAATGAGGAACATTTGCCACCAGGATGACTAACCAGAAGTTGGAACTGCAAGCTACAAACAAATCTCCTAAGAAAATCCCTGGCAATTTTTGTTCCCTATTTTCAACTGTATAACAGGGAAGATAATATTGGATGCAGGGAAGGACACCAGGCTGTTTTTGCAGGGATGCCGGTCTTTTTTGGCTTGGGTGTTTCTCCATGCATAAATAAGGATTAATTATCTTCTCATTCTTTGTAAAGGGGCTCTTGAAAGGACCTCATGCTGGAAGGTGTATGCAAATGCCTTGAAAGAAAAATGGGCAAAGTAAACTGCACACAGTCAAGATAATATTAGATTCAAAATTTCAGTCTGACTACATGGATAGCAACTGCAACAGAAAAAACAAACAAACAAAAACACCACACAACTGTTTTTTCTTGCACACATAACACCTAACATGTGTCAGATATATGCTAGAGGTTTTACTTGGGTAATCTTACTTAACCTCCAAAGGATTCTGTGAGATTTTTTATTCCTCTTTTTCAAATAAGAACACAGATTCATAGAAGTTAAGGGCCAGGTCCAAGATCACACAGCTAGTAACAAAGCGGAATTTGAATACCTTCTGGCTGGACTGGAGCTCAGTCCACTTCTACTACACTGCCTCTGAAGTTACCCCAAGCCCAACAGAATACTTTAGAGCTGAGCTCAGGCCTGGACTGAGAAGAACAACCTAGTCCTGGATAGGTTGTTAGATCTGTCCTATATAGTCATAGCTAGAGCCCAAATCCCTCTGAAGGCACATGTCTAGACTAGTGCCAGCCTGTAGGATGCAAGGAGAAAGGGAGAGGAAAGTGACCATCAAAAACAAGAGAAATAAGGCATGGGATGAGTACATTACAAGTACAATGCTATACACATAGCAGAAGAGTAGAAAATTGCTATGTGTAGTATGAATGGATGCATGGAGGATGGATGGACGGATAGATGGATGGATGGATAGATACATTCATATATTTACTAGTATGAAGGCCTCTCATTGTGTTGGCAAAGTGTCTTCTACTAACTTTTGTTATTTTTTCAAGTTATTATATAAGGAATATATGTTTGTTCTATATCCCCCTCCAAAACACATGAATGAGAATAAAGTTCTATTTTACCATAACTCCCATAAATCACCGTCCCCCTTCCCTCCCTAGTCACTGTTATCAGTTTAGTGTACATTATTCTGGTTTTTCTTCTATTCGCTTACATAGATAGGTACCACAGTAAAACAGCATTGTTTTGAGGGCCTGTTTTTGCCTAAAAGAATGGCTAAATACGTATTGTTCTGCAACATGCATTTTGTTCTCCACTCCAAAATACGTCCTGGGGAACTTCCCATGTTCGTATAACAGTATTCCATAACTGGGTATTCCATAGTTAATCCAGCCATTCCCCTAACTGAAGGGGAAATTAGGTGTCTCCAATAGGTCAATATTGCAGACAACCTGAAAAACCACCTCTGTATCCAGTTTTTTTACAGGGACTTTTGCCACTAGTAGCTGTGATTTTAAACCCAGTCTTTAACCTCTGTCTCAGCTTCTTGGTGGAGAAGATTCTACTACCCACCCAACCTTATGGGATGGCAGTAAGGATTAAACCCATTGATATATGTATGGTCAGCTCGTTTTAACAGTCAGCAGTGTTATCTTCTTTGATTAGGTCCGATCCTTTGGTCTTGGCTCTTAGGAGACTGGATTCTCGTTTCCATGCGCTGAGCGTGATCTTCCAAATCAGAGTTAAGTCTGAGGCTGGGGGGAGTGTCTGCCTCGGACATCCTTTATTCTCCCGCTTTGAGGTGTGATTTTCTGCCGGTTTCGGCTTCTCTTTCCAATGGTTAACTGGGGTGAGCTCCACGAGCATCCTCCAACATCCTACTCTTGGTCCACAGCCGTTCCCTTCACGGGGTATCCACCCTGGCTGGTCGCCACCACGCCCGGGGCCGAGCCCTCTGCCTCGCCGCGCTCCGCCACGCGCTCCCGTGTCCGCAGCTGCCTCCCAGCATCTCCGACCGCGCGCGCTGGCCGCTGCCAAAGCACCCGGCAGCGAAGGGTTAACTTTTGTTATTTCAAAACTATTCCTTTTACAGTATTACTTATGAAAAGCTGAAAAAAGATTTTCAGGGAACAGACTCCCATAATTACTAGAACAAAACATCGTAGAGATTCAGAATGAGAGAATGCCTTGAAGCCAGCCCTGCATGCCTCAATTCTACGTATAGCTGATCTAAAACTCCCCAGTTAGCTATTATACTAACTATTCTATCCTTGAAGGCTGCAATGGAAAAGATCAGTCTCACAGCCTTCCAGAAAGCCATGTCCAGGGAAAACAGTAATAGCTAGATATTAACATGGCTCTGTCAAAAAGCAGTAAATGTCATCAATGAATGCATTTCTGGTGCAGCTATATAGTCTGTATGTTCTGTATTCTGAGTAAAACTTCTCTACCTAATACTCCTTTATCTTTGAGAAGGGAGAAGTAGGTAGTAGAGCTGCAGTTCTACCACTAAGTGACAATAGGATCTGGTAAGGTCACCATCTCTCCAAGATTCAGTTTTCTGAATAGGAACAATAACAGTGCTTATTGTAACCCTAGGGAGGGTTATTCTAAAGATAAGTGAAATGATACGTTAAGTACTTAGCTTGGTGCCAGGAATATGGTCATATTCCATAAATGTTAACTGCTTTATAATTATTACTGTTATCATTAGTGATCCATTTACAATGGAGAACCTTCATGACCCATCCTCCAGCAGCAGAGGCAAAGAAACAACGTGTCCTGTTTCATAATCATTAGGATGTTTCTCTTCAAAAATAAAAAAGGAGGAAACAGTATTTTTTCTTCTATCACTACTTTATCTGAAATGAAATTTTTATCAGGTATAACATACCCGATAAATAAAATATAAAAAATAAAATAAAATTTACCCCTCCACACAACTATAAATTCAGGTGGGGTGTTCACAGTGTCAGCATGTTATAGTACTTCCAAGGTACCAAGTGGAATGGCCTTCAGATAAATTGCAAGATACAGGTGGCCCAGAGGCAAGGGTGAGATTGTTTGAGGCAGATTAGAGCTCTGTCCTTCTAGTTGCTGATGGCTCCCCACCAGACAATACCATTGATTCTGGGATTATAATAGCATATCCTACTGTTAGCACAATACCCATGACTCAGGCGTTCCATACTTTCTCATGCCTTTTCCTTTTTGGCTCAAAGTTATAATCCCTAGCTAGAAGAATGATGTCTCACTTCATGGCCAGTTCCTTTTGGATCTCGGAGTTTCTTAGAACTTAAGGCCAAGTAACCGATCTGGCAGAGAGACTGCTTATAGCCTAAGGATAAGTTCCAAAGCGACAGGGCTAAGATGGTAATAGAGTCAGGGTCTGGACAGGGATTTATAAGAATGCTGAAATGCAGATCAGGAAGTGAGGGTGTAGGAACAGAAATTCTTGGCAGAGTATGAACTACAGCATATTTACTCTGGAGAGGCTTCTGGGAATTTTGTTATTTCAAGTTGGCAAACTGGGAGCTTGGAAATAAAAATAAACCCATATGAGTTTTGTTTGATGTATATAGTCTTTAATTTGAAGAAGATACTAACATTTAAAAATTGGGAATTACAATAAAAGTCTGTATTTCACAGCTTGTCATACAGAATGTAAAGATTCTGATAACCCTGGGTCCAGTGGCAACAATCTGAGGTTCAGCTGCCCCTTCAAGGACTCACCAGGTTCCTCAGCCCCTCTGAAATCTCAACATCAGCGCTGAAAGAGAGCTGTCACTTACCACTGAGAATATGTAATATTTACTGTAAACATGCTTCTATCAAAAATAGAATACAAGATAAACTGAGAAAGCTTATTTTTTCAAAGAAGATGAGAGCAAGTCAATTTATATTCAGATGTGAGGGCAATTTCTTTTTATTTAATGTCTCAACAACAGAGTATGTCTTTGTAGAAAGAATACAATCTAAGACAGACATCACTTTGAAACAAACCTGGCCTGCTTTAATCATGATTTACCTATCTGGTCTTTATTGGCATCTGAGTGTGTAGCCCTGGGATAATACAATGCCTTCATTGTATAGGAGGAGAAATTGAGTCATAGAAAAGGCCTAGGATCTCAGACACACAGACTTCAGAGTGTCCGTGACCACTTTGGCATCAGGACATAAGCCTGTGGAAAAATAACTCACACAGTAAAATAGCAGGTGTCCAAGTGAATGGCTTGTGCTTTAAAAGCGAACAGCGTTTGGGGGGTCAAGAAACAGACAAAAGACATGAACAGATATTTCTCCAAAGAAGCCATAAAATGTCCAACAGACACATGAAAAAATGTTCAACATCACTCAGCATCATGGAAATACAAATCAAAACCACAATGAGATACCGCCTCACATGAGTCAGAATGGCTAAAATTAACAAGTCAGGAAATGGCAGATGTTGGTGAGGTATGGAGAAAGGGGAATCCTCTTACACTGTTGGTGGGGATGCAAGCTGGTATAGCCACTCTGGAAAACAGTATGGAAAAGTTAAAAATAGAACTACTCTATGACCTAGGTATTTATCTAAAAGAGAAAAACATAGGATTCGAAGGTGCACAAATCCCCCCAATGTTTATAGCAACAATATCCACAATAGCCAAAATATGGAAAAAGCCCAAATGTCCATCAACAGATGAATGAAGATATGGTAGATGTGGTATATATACACATATATACAATGGAATATTACTCAACCATCAAAAAGAATAAACTCTTGCTATTTGCAATGACGTGGATGGAACTGGAGGATATTATGCCAGGCAAAATAAATCAGTCAGAGAAAGACAAATGCCATATGATTTGCCAAACCCCACTCATGTGGAATTTATTTTTTTTTCATGTGGAATTTAAATAAAATAGATAAGCATAGGGGAAGGGAAGGAAAAATAAAGTAAGACCAAAAAAGAGAGGGAGGCAGACCATAAGAACTCTTAATCATAGGTAAAAAAACTGAGAGTTGCTGGAGCAGAGATGGGTAGAGGGATGGATAACTGGAGATGGGCATTAAGGAGGGCACATGATTGTAATGAGCCCTGAATGTTGTATGTACCTGATGAATCACTGAATTCTACCTCTGAAACTAATAATATGGTATACGTTAATTAAGTTGAATTTAAATAGATTTTTTTTAAGCAGACAGTAGATGAAGCAGTCAGGGAGAGAAGACATAGATAGGAGCAGGGGTTGATTTAAATTCTGAAGGGAGGGGATCCCTGGGTGGCTCTGCGGTTTAGCACCTGCCTTCGGCCCAGGAGGTGATCTTGGAGTCCCGGGATCAAGTCCCACATCAGGCTCCCTGCATGGAGGCTTCTTCTCCCTCTGCCTCTGTCTCTGCCACTGTGTGCGTGTGTGTGTGTGTGTGTGTGTGTGTGTGTGTGTCTTGTGAATAAATAAATAAAATCTTTTTTAAAAAATAAAAATAAATTCTGAAGGGAGGTATATTGGACTCTGTGTGCAACACTGCAAATCCTCTTGGTGGCAACCAGTTCAATGCAGGCTTCCATCAACTTGTGCAGGTCTTGGTGTTCACACATCCGCAACCCAGGAGTATAGGTGAATTGATGCTCCTTTGGTCTCTGACCAAAGGGGACAGGAGCTAATTATAAATGAGTTCCCTCTTTATTCCCTCAAAGTGTGCACTTCTAAGACAACTTCACATGGCTTCTCAAAATGTCCTGCAATATTGAGCAACAGGTTCCTGTAACGGTGGTCAATTTCATCACATATCCTCTTAATTCTCTTCCTCCTTCCCCAGTGTCTCAGTTCAGGCTGCTCTAAAAAAATACCATGGACTGGGTGGCTTAAACAATATTTAACTTCTCACCATTCCAGAGGATGGTAAGTCCAAGAGGAGGTTGCCAGCACATCTGGCATCTAGTGGAAGCCCACTTTCTGGTCTGTAGACAGCTGCCTTCTCACTGTACCACCACACAGATGACAGTGTATACAAGCATATAAGCTCTCTAGTGTCTCCACTTCAAGGGCACTAATTCCATTTGTAAAGGCTCTACTCTCATACCTAATCCCTTCCCAAACCCCTACCTCCAAATAACATCACACTGGGGATTAGGCTTCAATATATGGGTTTTAGGGATACAGACATTCAATACATAGAATTCAGTCACCCTAATCATCATTCATGATAACTAGAAACATGTCACCAAATAAACAACTCTCACAAAAGCCTTTGTTTCAGGCTTTACTTCAAGGGAACTTGAGCTAAAACACAAATTCAGTAGTAGATATTATTTCAGATAGGAAGGCAGGTGGTATCCAGGGGCAGGGCAGCATATTTCCAATGTAAGGTTTCTAGGCAAAGGAATACCTGGGAATAATTGATTTGCTCAGTATTACATCATACAAATCTGTGTGGACCTTAATTAAAGCCTATTAGAAATGTCCTAAGAATGCCCTGTTCAGTGGTCCATTGCCAAAAATAGTTGAAACAGAGTTGTAAGCTTAAAACAGCACAGGGCTTAGGAATGAAGTTTGTTTTGTTTTAGCTTTCAAGTCAAAATATTTAAGAATTTTTCAACTGAATAAAAGAGCCAAAATTTTTACCATACTGCCAAGATATGTCCAAAAACTCAATGTCATTATTTGAAAAAGCATTTTGTATTTTAAATGGGGGTGGATTCTATCATCTGGCTTCACTTTTCTTGATAATTTTGATGAGTGAAGTCTAGACTTAATCCTTTCAGGACTCCCAAGGTAAGGTTTAGGATTATTTCTGAAGGCATTTGGGCAGGAAAATGTGTGTGTGTGCTGTGTGGCATTAGACAAAGAGAGTTTTGGTCTAGTACTCATTCCCTGCATGATCTTAGCCCAGCACCTTTCCCTCTGATGCCTAAGTTCCCTCATGTGTAAACTGAGGGACCCTATCATGTTGTTGGGAGAAAGCCCACACATTTTGCAGTTCAACCCTAGGGTGTGATTCCTTTATTTGATATCCCAGAAATCTAAACATCTCATTTCAGCATGAATACCCCCAGTGACCTCCACTTCATGCTTCCTAAAATAGCCCATTTTAAGTTTTAGAGAGTGTTAACCTGTTTCTGATGTCCAAAGTGCTAGTTTAACATTTTTGTAAGTGGAGAAAAGATAGCTGTTTGTGTGTATGCTTGCTTGGTTGCTTACATATCTGGTGTATAGTAAGCTTGCTCCGAGGATAATTCAATATGGCAAGGGGGTTTCACAAGCCCAAGAGACAGGAGTTCCCCAACAATGCTAATGATTTTCTTGCTGTCCCTTGTTTCTATTTCATTTTAGTTAGTTCTGAAATTCCGCCCGCCCCCCTATAAAAAGTTCTTGGATTTTGTAGCTTTGATTAATTCCCCTGGAAGACTAAGAAACATTTTTCTCTAAATGCAACATGACTCCTGAGAGCACTGGAAGTGGCATAGCCTCACCAGTGGTAGACACACTCCTGAAAAATTCACCTCTGGCCACGCATGAGCTTAACTTTACCGACTTCTCTAGTCTTCAGTCTACCATTTCATGTCCAGCATCAGTATGGGTGAGACTGAGTATCAATTATTTTAATCTCACAGCCTTGGCTTCAGGAAAATGCT
This sequence comes from Canis lupus baileyi, assembly GCF_048164855.1. Classification (NCBI taxonomy): domain Eukaryota; kingdom Metazoa; phylum Chordata; class Mammalia; order Carnivora; family Canidae; genus Canis; species Canis lupus. Next base: position 55,122,421 of record NC_132841.1, read on the forward strand.
TCCAAAACTCTTCTCAGAAGCAGGTGCATGGCGGAGAGTTCTGACCTGGCCCTGTCTTTGATTCCTGCCTGGGAAGATCAGGAGTCAGGTGCCAACTACCACTGGCATTTCTGGGTCTTCTTGGTGTGGGTGCCATCTGATGAAGCATCTGTAGATGTCACGGCCTGGCTGACATCCCAATCTTTCCTTCTGGCTAGACTTCATTGGCCAACTGTGGCCTTTCAGCACACATCTGTCTTCTAGGCTGGTCCCACACTGGATACTAGCATTTTGGCCGACAATAAAAGCACCCCCATTACAGCTATCTCTGTGTGGTCCTGTACATCCAAACTCTTAATTAGATGACTTGCCTTAGGCTCATTATTCAGAATCTTGCCCCAGAACCCAGCAGCATAGTTTTACCCATAGAAGTTTTGCATATCTTTCATTAGATCTATTCCTAAGTACTTGATAATATGCTTACACTACTTACTCCTATAGTTATTCCTGTAATTACCTCAATTTCATTTTGTTTCTGGTGTATAGAACTACAATTGGATTTCTACAATAAAACTCTGACAACATGCTCTGCAATGATGCAAATTTGGGTATAAAGCAGTTGGTTTTGAATCCTCTGTCTGGCCTCCATTCTCATAGGTATGTGGGATGAAGTTGGAGTCTTCTGGGGGTAGGAGGGACACAGAAAGTGATTGCTTTCGCTTTATGGCCATGTGGGGCTGTCTTTGGTCAACACATAATCAATTGGGTAGAGCTTAACTGTCATCATTTTTATATGTTACTTTGTGTGTCAATACAGAAAACCTGAATATTTTAGTTTACATTAACCTCACCAGAAATGAACCCTCTTATTTTACTGTTTGAATTTTTGGAGCCCAGTTGTAACGTTATGGTGTGGTGTAGTATATTGATTTCATTTCCAGTCATCTTGCTAAATTTGTCTATTCTCTCTGATTTGCTACAGATTCATTTAAATTTTCTGTATCAACTACAAATAAATTTTGTTTCTTTTCCTTATACCTCTTTCACTCTTATTTTACTTTATCTTTTTTCTTCTTTAAAGTCACTTCTTCACAGATTTTCAGTAGGCCAAGGACTGTTTTCATTAAAAACAAAAAAGAGTCTATTTTTTCTTGGGAAAACATGTTCTGCTTTCAAATGAACAAATGATATTAGGTACCCATTAAAGAAAATTATATAATTAGTGTGTATTAAATGATATCTTAAGAAAAGAATTTGAGACTTTGTTTTCCTTAGGTGAATACATATAGTTTAACGTGCTTTGAGTATCTTAATACTATAATGACAGGAACATAGAGGCATAAAATTGGTTTTCCAGGTATATAATGAAACGCGATTCTTTTCAGCTTTTTGAGGTATGATTGGCCAAATCATTACACTTTTTAAAATGCACATTGTAATGATTTTATATATATATGACTTATATATATATGATTTTATATATATACATATATAATCAAAGGATTCCTCCAATTAGTTAATTAAAATCATTGTAATGATTTTATATATATATGATTTATATATATATGATTATATACATATATATATAATCAAAGGATTCCTCCAATTAGTTAATTATTATGCTCGTCACCTCACATTTCCTTCCTTCCTTCCTTCCTTCCTTCCTTCCTTCCTTCCTTCATTCTTTCCCTCCCTCCCTCCCTCCTTCCTTCCTTCCTTCCTTCCTTCCTTCCTTCCTTCCTTCATTCTTTCCCTCCCTCCCTCCTTCCTTCCTTCCTTCCTTCCTTCCTTCCTTCCTTCCTTCTTTCCTTCCTTCCTTCCTTCCTTCCTTCCTTCCTTCCTTCCTTCCTTCCTTCCTTCTTTGGTGAGACCATTTAAGTTCTATTCTCTCAGGAAATTTCAGTTATAGGATATAGTTCTATCTACTATAGTCACTATGTTATACATTAGATCCTGACACCTTATTCATTTTAAAACTGAAAGTTTGTGTCATTTTACCAGCCTCTCTTTATTTCCCCCACCTCCCAGCCTCTGGTAACCCCTTTTTGACTCTCTGTTTCTAGGAGTTTGACTTTGTTTTAGTTTTAATATATAAATGATACCATGCAATATTTGTCTTCTCTGTCTGGTTTATCTTACATAGCTCACTGCCCTCAAAGGCTATCCATGTTGTTGCAAAAGACAGTATTTTCTTCTTTCTCATAGCTGAATAGTATCCCCTTGTATATATATTCACATCTTCTTTATTCATTCAACTGTTGATGAAAACTTACATTGTTTCTATACCTTGGCTGTTTGTTAATAATGCTGCAATGAACATGGGAGTGCAGATCTCTCTTCAATATTTTACATTCATTTCCATCAGATCCAGATCCAGAAGTGGGATTGCAAGATCATAAGATAGTTTTGCTGCAGTTCATCAGAGAACAGAAGTGTTAATAGTGGACATTCTCATCATGTACCCAACATCAAAGGGAAAGTTTCAATATTTCACCATTAAATATAGTATTTGCTTTAAGTCTTTTATAATACCCTTTACCAAATGAAGAAAATCCCTGTATTTTTTATTTGGTATGACTTTTTATTATAGGTGGATATTGAATTTTCCCAACACATTTTCTGCGTTGACTGAAATGACTATATGATTACTTCTCTAATGTTAAACATAACCTAATGTTCTTTGAATAAACACAAATTGGTTTTTATATAATATATAAATATTATATATAATATGTATCATATATATTATAATGCTTGTTTTAGCTTGCTGATGTTTTCTTGGGATTTTTGCATTTATAGTCAGTCATAGCCAAAATTATTAGTCTGCTTCTTATACTATGTCATAAAGTGAACTGGAGAGGATACTCTCCTTTCCTACTCTCTAGAAGAGTTGGCATAAAGCTAGAATTATTTCTTATTGAACATGGATAGTATTAACTATTAAAGCCATCAGGGTCTGGAGGTTTCTTTGAGGAGAGGTTTTGGAAAACTTATTATAGGGTTTTCAGATTTTCTTATATCCTCTTGTGTCAGTTTAATCTGTCTTTGCCTAAGAATTTGTCCACTTATTCTAAATTTTTGGCATGAAATTATTTTTAATATTTTCTCATTGTCTTTTAAAAATATCTGAAAACTCTGTACTTTTTTTTAAATCCCTGATATTGGTTATTTTGTAACTTTTCTTTTCTTGATCAGTTTTAACAGAGGTTATATTTCTTTTTCAAAAAAGCAAATTTGGGCTATGTTGATTCTCCCTATTGTCCAGGTCTTTTCAATTTCATTAGCTTCTATTTTCCCCCTTCAAATTTTCTTGCATTTTGCTGTTTATTGCATTCTTCATTTGTAGTGTATTTCCCCCTTTTATTGTCTGTTTCATCAGTTATGGAGAAAGGGTTGTTAAACATATATATATATATAAATTTATTTTTTATTGGTGTTCAATTTGCCAACATATAGCATAACACCCAGTGCTTGTCTCATCAAGTGTCCCCTTAGTGCCCGTTACCCAGTCACCCCCACCCCCCGCCCACCTCCCTTTCCACCACCCCTAGATCGTTTCCCAGAGTTAGGAGTCTCTCATGTTCTGTCTCCCTTTCTGATATTTCCCATTCTTTAATCATAGATTTGTTCTTCTTTCCTCACAGTCTATCATTTTTTGCTTTAGATATTTTGAGGCCATATTATTAGAAGGAAGCAAATATATCTTTCTGCTGAATGACATCTTTTACTATTATGCAGCTTTACCTCTAATAATATTTTCATGCCTCACATTCTGGTCTGTCTGATATTAAGATGGCCACAACAGCTTTCTTTTGATTAAGACTGACATAGTGTATCTATTTCCATTCTCTTTTGTATTCTGGTTTTAGATATCTGTCATAAACATTATACAGTAGGATTTTTTAAAATCCTGGCAATTGGTTTCTATTAACTAGAGTTTCTAGTCCACTTACATTTATGTAATTAATGACATATTTAAGTTTGGTCAACTGTCTAATTGGTGTTTTCTGTTTGTCACCACTGTTCTAGTATTGATTTCTCTCCATTTTTGCCTTCTTTTGGAGCAATTATTATCATTCCATTTTTTTAACCTTTTTAGTTTGGTGTAATATTCTTGGCATTGTTTTAATAGGTACATTAGAAACTAGAACATGAATCTTTAACTTACTAAAATCTAATATTAAACAATATATTTATTCTTCTTTGTAGACAATTCAAGAAACATATTGACTACCATTTTAACTTACATGCATTTATTATACAATTCTATATTTTTAAATTTCATATTACTCTTATTTTTTATAAAATTAATTTGTATTTTCCTTCTTCATTGTTTATTTCTTCTTGCATCTCAGACCCTTCTTTAGAGACCACTTTCTTTTGATTGAAATTTCTCCCATAGAAACTAGGACCTGATGGTAGCAAATGTATTCCATTCTTGAATGTTTAAATAATTTTCTTATGTTGCTTCCATCCTGAAAAGACATTTTCTTTTAACATAGAATTCCAGACTAGTAATTTTTTTTATCACATTGAAGATATTATTCCACTGGCTTCTAGCTTATGCTCTATTGTTGAAAAAGTGGCTTTCACTTTAGTACAGGGTAAGCAAACTATATCTCATGGCCAAATCTAGTTCACAACCTGGTTTAATAAATAATGCTTTACTTCAATACAGCTATGCCATTCATTTATGTATCACCTATGGCTGCCCTCACACTACAATAGCAGATTTGAGTAGTTGTGACAAAAACCATGTGGCCCTCAAAGCTCAAAACAACTACTTGTTGGCCCTTTTAAGGAAAACTTTACCAACCCCTAATCAAGCAGGAATTCCCTTTAAGGGTAATTTATATTTTCTGGCTTCTTTGAATGTTTTTTCTTTGATTTTCTCCATTTTTAAAAAAGGATTTTATTTATTTATTAGAGAGAGAGAGAGAGAGGCAGAGGGAGAAGCAGGCTCCATGCAGAGAGCCTGATGTGGGACTCCATCCCGGGGCTCCAGGATCATGCCCTGGGCCAAAGGTGACACTAAACAGCTAAGCCACCAGGACTGCCTGATTTTCTCCATTTTTACTATAATATGCTTCTTTTTATTTATTGTGCTTGAAATTTTTTGGAGATCTTGAATCTGCTGATTCATATCTATTATTGGTGCTTAAAAATTCTTAATTATTATCTCAATTATATATCAGTACAATTATTATCTCAATTATATATCAGTACAATTTCCTCCCTCTGGAAAGGAAATTTAAAAATGGCTTGACTGAGCAGTTCTGGCTCAGGATCTCTCACAAGGCTGCCTTTACACACACTCAGCAGTTGTGGCTACAGTCAACTTAAGGCTTGACTGGGGCTGGAGGGTTCAATTCCAAAGTGGCTAATTCACATGACTTGTAAGTTGATGCTGGCTGTTGGCAGGAAGCTTCAGTTCTCTTTACAAGGGCTTTCCATGTAGCATTGCATCCTCATGATCTGGTGGCTTACTTTATACAGAACAAGTAATCCAGGAGAAAGGGCCTAGCAGAAACCTCTCTTTTGAAACCTAGCTTTGGAAACCTAGAAACCTAGCTTTGGAGGTCACACAGAATCATTTACCCCACCTTCACTAGAAGAAAGTCATTAAATTTATCCTACACACACACAAAAAGTAAATTAGGCTCCAACTAGTAAAGGGAGCAGTATCAAAGAATATGGACATATTTCAAAACCACCACATTACCCTTTATAATATTTTCCTCATTCCTATTTTCTTTCATTCTACTTGCTCTGCTGCTCCAGTTAAAAATGGTAAGCCTTCTCACTGTATTATATCTCTTACCTTCTCTTCTGTATTTTTTTACTCTTTTTCTCTCTGTGCTATACAATTAGTAACTTCTTCTAACCAATTTTCCAGTTCATTGATTCTATCAGCAACTAGGTCTGATCTGCTATTAACCCTGCTCATTCAGTTTTAAATTTCAGTCATTTTATTTCAAAAGTAAATTTTTTGTTGACTCAAATATAAGTTGTTTCTAGAAGTTCTATTTGGTCCATTTTCAAATCTACTAAATTACTTCCTACAATCTCATATTCCTTGCAAATAACTTCAATTTTGTGCTATATTTCTTTAAACATAATCAGTAATGTTTTCAGACATGCCTTTGTTAATGCCTATATCTGAAGTCTTTTTAGGCTTATTTTTGCTCTCTTGCTGATTTTTATTCTTAGAACTTACCTTTTTCATATGCCTGGATCTTTAGCTGTAATAAACATTGTATTTAAAAATTGTTTTGTACTGCTATGCATCTGGGGAAGACTACAAGTCCAGAAATGGCTTTAAACAAGTTCAAGGTTTGAGACTCCCTGGAAAAACTCAGAAGATTAATTCTCTGACTATAATCCTCAAAAGAATTTTCCTAGTTTTTGTTCTCTTTCCCAGAGCATGTAGAGGCTTTGTGAGTTGCAGCTGAGCATGGTGAGAGGCTTGGTTAGACACTGGCTTTACAGGTGCCCTGGGTTTTAGGGTCCACCTTATCTCACAGAGTGATCAAGTAACCTCTCTGAGAAAACACATTATCTCACAGAGTGAACAAGTACCTTGTTCCTGAGAAAGCACAGTAAAAAGAGTTTAGGGTCAAGTCTTAAATCAAGGCTTCTGTGTTCCCCTTATGCTATATCTGATCTCTACAATCAATAACTAGTACTGTTAGATAGTGATGATAATGGTGGTGTTCTTTCTTTCCTTTTTCCACAACACAGCCTCCAGGGACAGAGTTTACTAGCAATGTCAAGTCATATAAGAACCTAGATATTCTGGCAAAAGACCAGCCCACATATGCTGAAGGCAGAAGAGCTGTCTTTTTACTATCTAGACCGTCAATGGTCAAAAGCAAAACTTTCAACTTGAGTAATTTGGGAGGTGCTAGCTGACTAGTAGGAGAGCAACTGTGTATTTTCAGTGTGAGTGCTGCCACTGTTGCAGAAATTTAACAATACTGTCCATAAAATAACAGGGTATCTTTTCATGGCACATGTCAGCAGGGCATCTGATTGATACACTGCATTGTTTTCAATCACAGTTTTATGAGGCCGACATTAAATATTAAAAACTGAGCTATATATTTGGAACAGTAATTAGTGAAGCAGCCTCTGTGCCTTATCCCCTGTTAAAGTTTTAAAGTAAACCAAGGATGATGAATATTTAATGTACTGTACCTCATTGTCATCTGATAATAAGATTTGTTATAGGGTTATAAAATGTTATGTTAGGTTCTTACAGCACATCATTAATATTGTAAAATGTAGCTGGGCTCCCAGGCAGAGCTGCCTGACAGAAAAACAAGAGAAAGATAAGTGATATCAACCATTTCCTCCAAGGGCTTAGAAGACAACCAGCCAAGAGATGAAAAGTTGTATTTGAGAGTTAGATGTATTCGCCAAGCATTAAAGAGAAAGGATAATGAGGGAAGTAAAATAGAATAAGGGAAAGGAGGGAGGAGAGAGAAGAAAAAAATAGGGACAACAAAGAGAAAAGGTAGAGAGGAGATTAGTTGTGAGGAGCATCCAAGGATCAGGTGGAAGTTTGGATGGAATGAATGCTAAAGAACTTTCCCACTTTTAGATTCTAGGATTCCATGCCTCCTCTGAAGATATCATAATATTCAAACTTTAAGGTATGTCACTTTGGCATAAAGATTATTTTGAGCTTAAGGCAACTGAGAGAAAGCAGACACAGGAAGAACTTTCTGCTCTCCCCTCTAGCTCTACGAAAGAAGGTCACAACTATCCTTTGTGAAGATGTCCCCCTTAGCCCATACTAAGATGAGGGGACCAACCCCAGTCACCAAAGACAGAGATGAACTGAGAGGAGTCTACCTAAAGAAGCCTTGCTAAATAAACCTTATTTATCATTAGTTCCCCCATATATTTCCTAGTCATCTTCCCATAATTTATTACTACTAAAAGCCTAACCTCTTTCCCTGTGTCTAGTCACACCCTTATAATTTATCTTCCTTTGTTAAAATTGTAATTAAGCCCAGTAGGCTAATCTCTTTTTTTTGGGGGGGGGGGTACTTCTTTTCTCTAAATCCCCATACACGTAAAATTAAAAATATTAACATTAATACAAATTTTCTTTTTTTCCTTCTCCTCTTTCCTTTGTCAATTCAACTGACAGACTCCAACCACAAACCTACATGGGTAGAAAGGAAGTTTATCCTCCCCTATACCTCACAATCAAAAGCTTCTACAGCCATAGGAATCTCATGAGATCATTTATTCTATCGAGTGGATTCTCTTTATTCTAGCACTCCAGGAAGATTGTTCACAAAGTAAACTCTGAAAATAAAATAAGTATCATTAGGCAAAAGTAACAGTATAAAACAAGATTAGAGTTTAGACATGTTGTTTACTTAGCCTCCATTCTAATATGATATATTAGATATATCAAATCTAGTTTATATCATATCTAGTTTATATCATATCTGGTTTAGGACCACAAGTATCTAAACCATTAGCATAAAAGTTACCTTGACAAGCACAACAGCATACAGGGTAGGAACATGACCTTAAAAGACTGGTAAATTCATGTTTGATTTCTACCATGCACTAGCTTGTGATCATAGACTTTTGGGTATCACTCTCATTCCACAGAGTTTGTGTTTAATAATAGCTACAATAATGCAAGTAATACACTTAGCACAATAACTTGATATTTTAAATAGCAATAAATATGAACAGTGAGTGATATTGAGAGTGATGAAAGAGGAAGAAGAGGAGAAATTCTTTTTTAGAAAGACGATTGAGGGCCAGGGAGAGATTGCTCATTAGAGACAGTAGTAGCTCACTATTGTTGAAACTGAAGGTCAAGTCAAATATCCTTTTTTCACTTTAAGTAATTGTATATAGCTCTTATAATGTATCCATTCCAGCAGTAGGTGCCAACGGATCAATACAAGAAGAAAAATAAAACATGAACTTTAACATCAAGGAACAAAATTTACCTATTGAATACTGAGGGATTAACACAAAATTTATGCCACAAATTACATTTATTTGATGAGAAGTATTATAGAAATTAAATATGCCCCCCAAAAGTTTATGAGACCAGGAGGAAAATCCTTATGCTATAATGGAAAGTAAGAAAAGTAAAAAAAAATAAAAGTATATATAGATACGCCTGGAGGAAAAGGATAAAATATACTATAAAATAATGACAGAGATTTTTCCCCAAGCAGTTGGATTATAAGCAGTTTTCTTCTTCTTCATACTTTTCCTATACTCTCTAAATTTTCTAGAATGGCCACATCCTACTTTTTAGAATTACAAGAAAGGAAAGTTTTCTTTTGCCAAAGAAATATATAGTGCAAAAATTTCTCATGATAGCAACTACAACATATATTTTTTTAAAAATCTACAAATAAAATTTTGAAAAAGGTTTATAAGACCTATATGAATAAAACTTATTAGCCCAAAGTATATTATTATACTGTATTAATCCCAACAGAATTGTTTTCAGAATTTAACAGAGTTCTTCTAAACTTTATCTGGAAAATACAAAAGCTACAATTGTTAGAAACAATTTAAGATTTAAGAGAGATGAGTTTTTTAGTCGTCTAATTGGCCAGGATGAAATAGACTGACAATGCCCAATTTTGGTGGTTTTGGTGATCGTGAACATTAATACTACTTTTCTATAAGATAGTTTGCCAATATTCATGAAAATTTCAAAGGGGTATTCTCTATGACCTTGTGATTCTCAATGCCAGTAATTTAAAGGGATAATCACAGAAGTATACAAAGAGGTTCAGAGAAACATTTTGTTCTTACCAAGTGAGTTAAAGTGAAACAACTCTAAATATTCACTTTAGGGTATTAGGTAAACAAATTATAGTTTTTCCACAGCAAAGAATTGTATATAGCTACTAAAAATGCTATTGACTGAAATTCTTGGCATCTTGTTAAGTTAGAGGGGAGAAACAAAACAAAACCACCTGTGCAATATGATAACAAATAAAATAACGAATACACAGAAAAATATCTAGAGAAGGGGTCATTTAGGGACATTGAAATTTGGAGGATTTTTTTAAGTTTCTTATATGTATTTTTTTCCTCTTCACTTTTGTGCCCAATGTGCTTGATTTGTTTTCATAATCAGAAAAAAAACTGGGAAGCTCAAGAAAGTAGTATTTTTAATAGAAATAAAGACAATAGAGTGGGTCAATGCAATCCAGGAAGAAAGGATGAATCTAAAATCTTTATTTTAGTGAATTGTTTCAATCTCCTACCTTATTAAAACTCTTATGAAAGTCCAAGAGGCTGCGAAGCTGATGAACTAACAAATGGTCTTTTCCTCCTCTTGAATCTGTAGCAATGATAATGAGGAAAATGAGCAAAGAGGAGAAAAAAAAGGTTATTCAATTCTGGGTAAGATGTGGCTAACCTCTGTGGGATCCCAAAGGAAGGAAAAGGAAGACGCTATGAATTCAAAGACAGATGGATCAGGGTTTGGCTTGAGAAAGGATATTGTAACAGTGCTAGTAAGCTCAAAATAACTGTATAAAGATATGCAGAGATCTTTAGGCAAGAACATACCATTCCCTGTCAAAAATGGTTTATAGAAAAGGGGCTTATCAGAGGAGACACTGTGCTAGATGACCTTTAAGTTACATTACAATCCAAAATTGACTTTATTTTCCTATGGCATTTAAAAAAAAAAGAAAGAAAGATAGTTTTCTAAGTAGTAACCTGGAAAGATGCACATAGGGGATTCCAGAAGAACAGCTACTTGAATGCAATTTCTTTACTCTTCATTTCAATTCAAATCTTTCTCTTTTAAATCAAAGCCTAGGGTTTTGGTAGCTGAATGCTGGGAAGAGAATCAATCAGAATCTTTCTTTCTCATAGACCAGGAAAACATATGTATGAGAAAACTGTGAGAAAGCTGGTGACAAGGATCCTTCCCAAGAAAACGTGGATTTGAGGAATTCTTGGCCTGAAGAGATCAGAGGACCTAGTGACAAATCAACATAGACTCCAATGTGTGCCAGATCTCTCAGGCCACCTGAGGTCTAGAAGTTTTCACAGGTGAGTGATGTACTCCCATCCTTCAGACTAGAAGAGTATAGAAGACATGGGAGCAGAGAGATTCACTTCAAGAAAACTGCATCAAGGGGCAGAGCAGCCTGAGACAAATACTAATTAAAACAAAAAGGACACAGAACTAGCCTTTGATAGAGTCTAGAAGAAATAGATAATGATTCAAATGTAAAATAAAAAGAAGTTAGGAATATCTGAATGCAGTCACCTACCCTTCTCACCCCACTTCCCACCAGAAAACTTTCCAGAGAGAAAAGGTATGGTTTCCAATCACATTATTTAGTACATGAATTTAGAGAGAGAGGATGTTCGAGATCACTGTTGAAACCTGATGTAGTGGGATCCCTGGGTGGCGCAGCAGTTTGGCGCCTGCCTTTGGCCTAGGGCGCGATCCTGGAGACCCAGGATCGAATCCCACATCGGGCTCCCGGTGCATGGAGCCTGCTTCTCCCTCTGCCTGTGTCTCTGCCTTTCTCTCTCTCTCTGTGACTATCATAAATAAATAAAAATTAAAAAAAAAAAGAAACCTGATGTAGTGACTTAGCAACAACAACAACAAAAACCTTACAGTATGAAGAAATACATAAAAAGATTAAAATCCTCATTATTTTAATGATGATGAGATGATAATGAATTGGAGGATGAATGATGAAAGATTTAAGATACAAATAAAAAAACCTCCAGAAAAAAGAACAAAAACAAGAGAGGCAAAAGGAAAGCAAAAGACATGTATAAATTCAATGGATTCCCAATCAAAATTCCAGCGTGCTTTATGCAGAAATTGAAAAGCTCATTTTAAAATTTATATAGTAATGCAAACACTTTAGAATAATCAGTACAAATTTTAATAAGAACAAAGTTGGAAGACTTACACTATTTGATTTCGAGACTTACATGAAAATAAGTAAAGACCACCCAAATGAGAACAAGCAAAACCTATTTATTCAGAGCTTGCTTTGGCAAGGATGTCAGTCATCAAAACTTGCATTAAACAAAGACTCAAATGCAGGCAAGGAGAGCTGGAAAGCTTTATAGGGAAAAAAGGGAAGCCTTCGTGTATGCTTTGATTAGAGAATGTTGGCATAGAGAATCTGAAAGTGAGTGCTTTTTTGACAAAAGTACCCAAGACAACCCAATGGGGAAATGATAAACTTTTCAAGAGTTAATACTGAAACAACTGTATATCAATATAGGGGAAAAAAATCAACCATTACTTGACACCATACAAAAAAATTAAATAGATTGAAAGCTAAATATATTGAAATAAATTGTAGAGCTAAAGGGGAAAGCTAAAACTAAAAGATTCTTTAAAATAAACATTGAACAAAACCTATCCCTTTTAGTTAGGTTAAGGTTTCCTACATAAAATATAAAATGCATAATCCATAAAAAGAAAAAATGATATATTGGGTTTCATTAAAACTTGAAAGTTTTATCCTTTAAAATTCACCATTAAGAAACAGAAGGTCAACCCACAGACTAGGAGAACATAATTCCACATTTATCAGACAAAAGTCTTGTAGCAAAAACATGGATAGAACTCTTCTATTTTGATATGTCAAACAACTCAATACTTTGGGTGTCAGTTTGGCAGTCACTTAAAAAGTTGAAACACAGGGGTGCCTAGGTGGCACAGGTGGTTAAGTGTCCAACTCTTGGTTTTGGCTCAGGTCATGATTTCAGGGTTGTGGAATCCAACCCCACATCAGACTCTGCACTCAGCACGGAGTTTGCTTGTGACTCTCTCCCTTTCCCTTGATCTAGCCCTGCACTCGCTCATGCTTTGTCTTTCTTTAAAAATAAGTAAGTAAGTAAGTAAGTAAATAAATAAATAAATCTTTTAAAAAATAATTTAAAGGGTTTATTCATAGCACTACCAAAAAGAAATAGTATTAAGCATGAAGTAAGCAGAATGAAGAACATTCTTTTATATATATATTTTTTATTGGAGTTTGATTTGCCAACATATAGCATAACACCCAGTACTCAAAGTTGTGATCATCAAGACAGTATGGTACTGGCACAAAAACAGGCACATAGATCAATGGAACAGAATAGAGAACCCAGAAATGGGCCCTCAACTCTATGGTCAACTAATATTTGACAAAGCAGCAGACTATCAATTGGAAAAAGGACAGTATCTTCAATAAATGGTGCTGGGAAAACTGGACAGCCACGTGTAAATAAATAAATATTTTAAAAATGTTAAAACACAAGCCTACTGTACAACCCAAACATTCTATTCCCAGATATTTACCAAAGATAAGTGAAAACATATTCACAAAGTATTATACATAAATGTTGAGTCAATTTATTTGTAATTACTAAAAATTGGAGAGATAAAATATTCTTCTTCATCAGATGAGAAAATAAATAAAATGTGTTATTTCCATACAATGGAACATTTCTTTTTGAAAAAAATATTTTATTTATTTATTCATGAGAGACACAGAGAGAGAGAGGCAGAGACACAGGCAGAGGGAGAAGCAGGCTCCTGCAGAGAGCCCAATGTGGGACTCGATTCTGACACCAGGATTATATCCTGAGTCAAAGGCAGATGCTCAACTGCTGAGCCACCCAGTCATCCCAGAACATTTCTTAATAGCAAAATAATAATAATAATAATAATAATAACAACAACAAACAATTGACACAAGCAACAATGTGAATAAATCTCAAATTTATTATTCTGCATGAAATAATGCATATCAAAAAATAGTACACACTTTATCATTTCATTTATATAAAATTTCATTTATATACAGTTCTAGTAACAGAAAACTGATTAGTGGTTGTCTGTAGCTAGGAGTGGAAAGGATAGATTCCAAAGGAAGAAACTTTGGGAGTGATGGAAATAGAAATAGTATCTTGATGGTGGTGATATTTGATATCTTCAAAATTCATCAAACTGTACATTTTAAGAACATGCTATTTACTGCATGCAAATTATAACTAAATAAAGTTTTAAAACATGAATAACAATGGTTAAAGATATACAGAGAATTTTACCTCCCATGACTAAGAAATAAGTATATATTTTTACATGCTATATAAAGTTTATAAAAAGAACAATTTGATGTTTTCACAATAAAAAATTATTTTTATTTTTTTAAATATTGTATTTATTTATTCATTAAAGACCCAGAGAGAGAGAGAAGCAGAGAGGTAGGCAGAGGGAGAAGCAGGAAGCCCCATGTAGGACTCATTGTGGGACTCCAGGATCATGCCCTGAGCCAAAGGCAGACGCTCAACCACTGAGCCACTCAGGCGTCCCAATAAAAAACTTTTAAATTCCAAAACAACTGTGCAACTAAAAGACACCCACATATTTCATAAGCTATATATGTTGGCAAATACTACTAACAATTCCTGGTAAATCCTTAAACCAAAATGAAATTACCAATTAAAAAAGAAACCTTTCGTTTGTTTCCCAGGGGAGGTGGGCAGAGGGATGGGGTGATTGGGTGATGGGCACTGAGGGGGGCACTTGACAGGATGAGCACTGGGTGTTATACTATATGTTGGCAAATCAAACTACAATAAAAAAATACATAAGAAGAGTGGTTAAGACGGTAAGTTTCATGCGTGTTTTACAACTAAAAGTAAAAACATACATATATATATATATAAAGAAAACTTTCACTTAACCGTTAGCACAAATTAAAAACTCTACTGAGAATACATTACTGCAAAGCCTTCATCATTAAAGAAATAATGAAAATAAAGGAAATTGGAATTCGTCTTTCAAAAAATACAAACCAAATAACACAATCAAACAAGGAAGTTGAAATTCATATGATTGAAAGGATTTGATGAAAACAAAAATTTGTAGGAAAAATAAACATGCTGATTTCAGGAAAAAAATTCACATGCATGCATACATAAATGATAAAGAATTAAAAGGGAAACCCAACCAGAAGCACAGGAGAGATTTTTTAAAATTACAGTAGGAAACATGTTATAGGCAAATATATGGCAATAAATTTGAAAACTTAGAGGAAATGGAGTAGCCAATATAAATTACCATGGTTGGCTCAAGAAATAATATATTTGACAATTTAATGTAGAAAAATTGATGTTTTATTTCAGAGTGGGAAGGATAAGGATTTTTTTAAATGGCATTGACACAATTGGCTACTTTGGAATGAAAACAAGATTGAACCCCTACCTTACATTACACAAATAAGAAAATATAGAACAGTGGCAGGGGTGGAAGTGAAAGAGAAAAATAGAAATGCAAAAAAAAAAAATTAAGGTGACTTCATGTATAATTTCACAGTAAAGCCGACTCTTATCCAAGATTAGAAAATAGGGTATTTTAAAAGCCATATTTAGCCATATAAAAATTTAAATATTTACAGCAAAATATAACAAATTCCAATGCTGAGGATGGAAATTCAGTACCTCTAATATATATTTTTAAAAGTCTTTTAAATTGACAAGAAGTAAACTCCTCAAGAGGAAAATAGGTGAAGTTATGAATAGGAATTCACAGGACAAATCCAAATAGCCAACAGAATATGGAAAAGGGCTTAAAATCACTAGCAGGAAAATATGAACTAATCTAACAAGTTATGGTTCTATTAACATATTGGAAAAGACCAATAACCCTCTTGCCAGTGGGAATATAGGAAGGACAGGGTTATTCTAGCACATTGTTGATAAAATCTAAAATGTTACTGTCTTTGTTGGAATACTTCCAGCAATAATTACTTTAAAAATATGTGCACCCAGTGATTCTCCTAAGAATTTATTCCGCAAAAATGAAAGTCTCTGTGTATGAAGATATACATTTTAAGGATGTTTAACACAATGTTTTTTGAAGTGGCCAAAAACAAAACAAATCAAGACAAAAGAAAAAATGACACTGGATATAAATTTAATATCCATCAATTAGGAAAAGACTTATAATAATTCTCACCATGAAACAGTGTGCTGTCATGATAAATTACCAGTTAGAACTTCAACAAAAACAAAATGCAGAAAAGTATATGTATCAGTTAAGAATGTGTTTGACTACATAGAAGGGAAAACCTGATGATCATGGCTTAAGCAAATAGTGTTTGTTTATTCTAAGAAATCCAGAGGCCAGCAGATGCTGGTTCTAATTCAACCACTCAAATGACAACAGGCACTTGGCTTCTTCTCTTCTTATCATGCCACCACTAATATTCTGCCTTTGTTCTCCCACCTGTCCCATCATGATTCAAAAATGGCATTGTTATTTCAAGTATCATTTCTACTTCCTAAGAAGGATGAAAGGAGAGGAATTAAAATTAGCAAAATCAAATTTACCCTATTTATTAGGAACTAATATTCTCCTAGAAATCTTACAATAGATTTCTCCTTGGATATAGTTATCCAGCACTGGGCTCTTGCCCTCCTCATTCCCAGGGACCTCCCATTTCTAAGAGCAAGGATATCTGCTGTGAATTCAAAGTTTAAGCTGATCAGCCTCCATTTGTAGAAAAAAAGTCCAGGAAATGGTGTTTTATAATCTGCAAATCTTGCAAAAATAAATTCTATTTGTATAATATAATCTTAATTTTGCAAACCAATGACAAATCTCTATGTGAATATTCATATGAGCATATGCACATGAAGAAAAATAAATACACACACATACTAAGCTTTTCAGTGGATTTCAACACAGGTCCTATGGATGGAGAAGTCATGAAGAGAGAGAGGAGAATCTAAAAAACGTTACTGAATTTTTCAGCAAGATGGCAGAAGAATAGAAGTCCTTGTTTCATCTGGTCCCCTAAATTTAGATAGATAACTATCAAACCATCCTGAACACCAATGAATTCAACCTAAGATGTAAAGAAAGAATGTCTGGAACTCTACAAATAGAAAAGTGAGCAAGGTAGGAGTGTGGAAAAGAGAAACAAAGGGGATATATATGGGAAGATAAACAGCAAGGGGAGGGAGGCTTTGTAAGCTGGCTGCAGGAAAACGACATAGCCCTGAAGCTCAAAACCGAGACCTTTGGAAATCTGCTCCTGTGAAAGATTTCCTTGCCTGAAATCTGTGGTGAAGTGGGGCAGTGGTGAAGTGGGGCAGAATCGCAGATGGGACAGTGGGGTCTCAATATTCCCAAAGACACAGAAAGAACAGGGGTGCTTGAGTCAGCAGAGTTCCCAAGCATTTGAGGTGGAAAAAGGGCTAAGTCAGCAAGCCTGGGAGAGGCTCAGCTTGTTGTGCCATAAAGCACAAACCATGGAGGATGAGATGACTGCTCTCTGTGTTGGGTTCCCATAAAGGACAGAAAGGGGTTGACCCTCTGCTTCTTCCAGGAAGGGTGGAGTGGGTTCACACACTAGTGGGCTGGGGCCCTGGAAATTGCACAAATCAGTTCCCCCACCTGCCTCTGAGGAGGATCTGAGTAGGTGGGCACCATAGGAGTCTGCAGAGTTTGGCCTGAGATCTCTCAGGCTCCATGGTTGGATCTGGGCCTGGCCGTTTTTTTTCCTTTCCCCCTCAAAAGAGGCACAGAAGGCCTCCAGGGAACAAAGGCCTCACATGGCAAATTGCTTACACTGAGTCTGGCCACCTGACAAGGGGAAGGATGTCTCTGCCCAGGCTCAGACACCTGAGAATCAGTGCAGCAGGCCCCTCCTCTAGAAGACCAGCTGGAAGAACAGATAAACAGGAAGTTTATTAACCAATCAGGCCTGGAAAACTCCAGGACTGAGCGAAAATAGTACATAGAACTCAAGGTTTCTCTCTTATGATTCCTTTATTTTTCAGGTTAAAATTTTCTAATATATTTTCTTTTTTCCCATCTCAACTAGTTTATTATTTTATCAAGTTTTCATGTTTAAGTTTTTACGCTTTTAACTTTCATATTTTATAATTACATGTTATAGATATTTTCTTAATTTATGGCTTCCTTTCACAGTATTCAATTTTATTTATATATATGTGTGTGTACATATATATGTACACAAAATATATATATATATATATATATATATATATTGCTTTTTTAATAATTTTGGAATTTAGTACCTTCTAACATACAGACCAAAATACACTCAGAGCCAAGTGAATCACCATTTTGGTCAACTCTGTGAAATTACATTCTCTCTCCTCCTCATTCCCCTCCCCCCTTTAAAAATTTTTTTCCTTGGTCATTTTATTTTTTCTTTTATTTTCTGGCCCCTGATCTCTTTGGAATGGTCTAGTGTGTATTTTGCTTGGGTCATGGTTAATATTTTTGACTCTGCTCATTCATACAACCATTCTGCACTGAACAAAATGACTAGAAGGAAGAATTAACCACAAAAGAAAGAACCAGGGATCCCTGGGTGGCACAGTGGTTTAGCGCCTGCCTTTGGCCCAGGGTGCGATCCTGGAGACCCGGGATCGAATCCCACTTCAGGCTCCCGGTACATGGAGCCTGCTTCTCCCTCTGCCCATGTCTTTGCCTCTCTCTCTCTCTCTCTCTCTCTCTCTCTCTCTTTCTCTGACTATCATAAATAAATAAAAATTAAAAAAAAAAGAACCAGAGGTAATACTCTCTACCATAGATCTAATGGATATGGATTTAAGCAAAATGTCAGAGATAGAATTCAGGATTACAATTATAAAGTTACTAGTTGGACTTGAAAAAAGCATAGAAGACTCTAGAGAATCTCTTAGTGCAGAAATGAAATCTAATCAGGCCAAAATGTAAAATACTCTGAGATGCAGTCTAAACTGGATACTCTAACAACTAGGGTAAATGAGGCAGAAGAGGGAATAAGCGACATACACAAGTTGATGGAAAAGAAGGAGGCTAGGAAAAGAGAGAAAAGTAACTAAGAGCCTAAGAGAAGAGACTCTGAGAATTAAGTGGTAGTTTGAAAAAAAATAAATAACATCCATATTATTGGGATTCCAGAGAGAAAGAGAGCGAATGAGAGAGAGAACCAGAAGGTATGTTTGAACAAAGTATAGCTGAGAATGTCCCTAATCCGGGGAAAGAAACAGGCATTCAAATCCAAGAGATAGAGAGGACCCCTCCCCAAATCAACAAAAACCAATCAACACCCTGACATATAATAGTGAAGCTTGCAAATTTCAGAGATAAAGAGAAAATCCTGAAAGCAGCCTGAGACAAGAGATTCCTAACATATAAGGGAAGAAATGATAGATTAACACAGACCTATCCACAGAGACTTGGCAGGCCAGAAAGGGCCGGCATGATATATTTCAGGTACTAGATGAGAAAAACGTGCAACCAAGAATACTTTATCCAGCAAGGCTCATTTAGAATGGAAGGAGAAATAGCTTCTAGGACAGACAGAAACTGAAAGAATATGTGACCACCAAGCCATCCCTGCAAGAAATATTAAAGGGGACCCTATAAGTGAAGAGGGAGCCTGAAGAAACAGAGATGATCTGAAGAAACAAGGACTGTACAAGTAATTCAATGACACTAAATTCATATCTTTCAATAGTTACTCTGGACATGAATGGGCTAAATGCTCCAGACAAAAGACACAGGGTATCTATCTGGATAAAAAAGCAAGACCCATCCATATGCTATCTACAAGAGACTAATTTTAGACCTAAGGACCCCTTCAGAGTGAAAATGGGGGGCTGGAGAACAATTTACCATGCAAATGGACCTCAATAGAAAGCTGAGGTAGCAATCCTCACATCAGATAAATTAGATTTTAAATCAAACTGTAGCAAGAGATGAAGAGGGACACTACATCATACTTAAAAGGTCTATCCAACAAGAAAATCTAACAATTATGAATATTTATGCCTTAATGTGGGAGCAGCCACCTATATCAATCAATTAATAATCAAAGTAAAGAAACACATAGATAATAATACATTAATCATAGGAGACTTCAGCACTCCACTTTCAGCAAAGGACAGATATTCTAAGGGGAAGATCAACACAGAAACAAGGGCTTTTAATGATATGTTGGACCAGATGAACTTCATGGATATATACGGAACATTCCATCCTAATGCAATAAAATATACATTCTCCTCAACTACACATGGAACTTTCTCCAGAAAAGGTCAAATACTGGGATACAAATCAGGTCTCAACTGATACCAAAAGATTGGGATTATTCCCTGCATATTTTCAGACCACAATGCTTTAAAACTAGGACTCAATCACAAGAAGAAATTTGGAAGGAACTCAAGCAGTTGATGTTAAAGAGAATCCTACTAAAAAATGAATAGGTCAACCAGGAAATTTGAGAAGAATTAAAAAGATTCACGCAAACTAATGAAAATGAAACACAACTGTTCAAAACCTTTGGGATACAGAAAAGGCAGTCCTAAGAGGGAAGTACATTTCAATACAAGTCTCTCTCAAAAAATTAGTAAAATCTCAAATACACAAGCTAACCTTACACCTACAGGAACTGGAGAAAATAGCAAATAAAGCTTAAACCAAACAGAAGAAGGGCAGAACTCAATGAAATAGGGACCAGAACAGAACAGATTCATGAAACTAGGAACTGGTTCTTTGAAAAAATTAATAAAATAGATAAACCTCTAGCCATACTTATGCAAAAGAAAAGAGAAAACACTCAAATTAATGAAATCATGAATGAAAGAGGAGAGATTACAGTCAACACCAAGGAAATACAAACAATTTTAAGAATATATTATGAGAAACTATACACCAACAAATTAGACAATCTGGAAGAAATTGATGCATTCCTGGAAACTTACAAATCACTAACTGAAACAGAAATAAAAAACCTGAACACACCCATAACCAGGGAGGAAATTGGAGCAGTCATCAAAAACCTCCCAAGAAACAAGAATTCAGGGCCAGATGGCATCCCAGGGGAATTCTACCAAACACTTAAAGAAGTAATACTTATTTTACTGAGCAGTTTCAAAAGATGGGAATAGAAGGAAAACTTCAAAACTCATCCTATGAGGCCAGCATTATCTGGATCCCCAAACCAGACAAAGACCCATCAAAAAGGAGAATTACAGACCAATGTCCCTGATGAACATAGATGTGAATACTCACAAAATACTAGCCAATAGGATCCTACATTACATTAAAAGGATTATTCATTATGACCAAGTGAGATTTATTTCTGGGATGCAAGGGTGGTTCAACATTCATAAGTCAATCAATGTAATCACATTAATAAAAGAAAAGAGAAGAACCATAGGATCCTCTCAATTGATGCAGAAAAAAATATTTGATGAAATACAGAAACTTTTCTTGATTAAAACTCTTCAAAGTGTAGGGATAGAGGGAGGGAACATACCTCAATGTCATAAAAGCTGTCTACAAAAAGCTCACAGCAAATATCATCCTCAATGGAGAAAAACTGAAAGCTTTTCCCCTAAGGTCAGGAACACGACAGGGATCACTCTCACCACTATTGTTCAATAGTACTAGAAGTCCTCGCCTCAGCAATCAGACAACAAAAAGAAATAAAAGGAATTCAAATTGGCAAAGAAGAAGTCAAACTCTCCCTCTTTGAAGATGACATGATACTATACATAGAAAATCCAAAACCCCAAAATCGCTAGAACTCATATAGCAACTCAGCAACATGGCAGGGTACAAAATCAATGCACAGAAATCAGTTGCATTTCTATACACTAACAATGAGACTGAAAAAAAGAGAAGCTAAGGAATTTATCCCATTTACAATTGTACCCAAAAATAAAATACCTAGGAATAAACCTACCCAAAGAAGTCAAGGATCTGTACTGTAAAACTACAGAATATTTAGGAAAGAAATTGAGGAGGATACAAAGAG
Organism: Canis lupus baileyi; assembly: GCF_048164855.1. NCBI lineage: Eukaryota > Metazoa > Chordata > Mammalia > Carnivora > Canidae > Canis > Canis lupus. The sequence goes on from NC_132841.1 coordinate 55,144,227, forward strand.
ATGTAAAAACATTCCATGCTCATGGATTGGAAGAACAAATATTGTGAAAATGTCTATGCTATCCAGAGCAATTTATACATTCAATGGAATCCCTATCAAAGTACCATGGACTTTCTTCACACAGTTGGAACAAATAATCCTAAAATCTGTATGGAACCAGAAAAGACCCCATATAGCCAGAGGAATGTTAAAAAAAGAAAACCAAAGCTGGTGGAATCACAATGCCAGACTTCAAGCTATGTTACAAAGCTATGATCACCAAGAGAGAATGGTACTGGCACAAAAACAGACACGTAGATCAATGGAACAGAATTAAGAACACAGAAATGGACCCTCAAAGTTGACCCTATGGTCAACTAATCTTTGTCAAAGCAGGAGATATCCAATGAAAATAAGACAGTCCCTTCAATAAATGGTGTTGCGAAAATTGGACACCCACATGCAGAAGAATGAAACTCGACCATTCTCTTACACCATACACAAAGGTAAACTCAAAATGAATGAAAAACCTAAATGTGAGACTGTAATCCATCAAAACCCTAGAGGAGAACATAGGCAGCAACCTCTCTGACCTCGGCCAAAAGCAAAAATGAACTATTGGGACTTCATCAAGATAAAAAGCTTCTCCACAGCAAAGGAATCAATCAACCAAACTAAAGGGCAACCCAAAGAATGGGAGAAGATATTTAATATCAAATGACATATCAGATAAAGGGCTAGTATCTTAGGTCTATAAAGAACTTATCAAACTCAACACCCAAAAAAACAAACAATCCAGTCAAGAAATGGGCAGAAGACATGAACAGAATTTCTCCAAAGATATACACATAGCCAGCAGACACTTGAAAAAATTCTCCATATCACTTGATAACAGGGAAATACAAACCAAAACTACAATAGCATACCACTTTACACTGGTGAGAATGGCTAAAACTAGCAAGACTGGAAGCAACAAATGTTGGCAAGAAAATGGAGAAAGGGGAACCTTCTCACACTGTTGCTGGGAATGTAAGCTGGTACAGCCATTCTGGAAAACAGTATGGAGATTCTTCAAGAAGTTAAAAATAGAGCTACCCTATGACTCAGCAATTGCACTACTGGTTATTTACCCCAAGATACAGATGTAGTGAAATTACAGGGCACCTACACCCCAATGTTCATAGCAGCAATATCCACAATAGCCAAACTGTGTAAGGAGCTGAAATGTCCTTCGATGAATGAATAAAGATGTGGTATATTTATATAATGGAATATTAATCAGCCATCAGAAAGGTTGAATACCTATCATTTATATTGATATAGATGGAACTAGAGGGTATTATGCTGATTGAAATAAGTCAATCAGAAAAGGTAAGAATCATATGATTTCACTCATCTGTGGAATACAAGAAATAGTGAGAGGAACCATAAGGGAAGGAGAGGAAACTGAGTAGGGAAAAATTAGAGAGGATGACAAACCATGAGAGACTCCCGACTCTGGGAAACAAACGAAGGGTGTGGAAGGGGAGGTGAGTGGGGATGGGGTAACTGGGTGACGGGCACTAAGGAGGGCAGCTGATGTGATGAGCACTGAGTGTTATACTATATGTTGGCAAACTAAATTTAAATAAAATAAATAAAAATTTAAAGAACATTATTAACTATGTGATCATATTTACACATTTAAATAAAATTATATCTATATTAGTAGTTTTTAAATTTTCCCAGCATATCGTTCAGTTAAAAATAGTAATTTCTATTATTACTGTATACATAATGAGACATCATTTTTATTTGTTAAAAAATAGGTTTGTACCTAGAAAAGTAATAATATCCAATATTCGTTGAGCTCTTATGTTGTTCCATATACATATATACAAGCAAGATATAACTTTAAATCCTCTCAACAGTGTTAGAAGATAAGCAATGTTATCCCAACTTTACAGTTGTAGAAACTAAGACTTGGAGAAGTCCAGTGGCCTTCCCAGTGTCACCCAACAGGTGAGTGAAAGAACACAGGTGATAGTGCTTACACCCAAGGATAGAATAAGGGTAGGTAGGGGAGAAGGCAACAGAAGGCTTACCCAGTTCCCTTTATTTACCTCACAACATTTTCACCATTTTTAAAAAGATTTCTAAAAATTTATTGATTTGAGAGAGAGCACAAGTAGTGGGGAGGGACAGACAGAAAAGGGAGAAGCATACTCCCTGAGCAGGAAGACTGATTTGGGGCTTAATCCCAGGACTCTGAGACCAGGACCTGAGCCAAAGGCAGATGCTTAACTGACTGAACCACCCAGAAGCCCCCATTTTCACTATTTTATGATAAGTCCATGTTTTAAAAGCAAGTTCCGATTTTTTGTTTAATTTGACCTACACCTCACCATAAAAGCGAAGAATTTGCTCTCCTTTTCTAAACCCTTCTGATATTTTCAAGTTTATTTCCCCTACTTATTTCTCTATATCATTTTTCTTTAGCTTTATTTTGGCCTCCTAACATTGTTCCGTCTCTTCAATTTTTCTCTCTCATCTTCAAAGTAAGATAAATTATATCCCTTGCCCCTCACACATAAGCACAAATCCTTGGGTGAACAGAAACCAAGCTCTCTTGTCAAGCTTACAGAGGATTACACATGTCAGAGAAACGCATTTTGATGTGAAACAGATCTGAATGCAAACTTCTAGAGAACCAGACCATCAAACATTATTTGAAGAGAGCAATCAGACAATATGCCTGGGGTACCATCAGCCAAAATTTATTGTCATACATGTTTAGAAGGAAATCGGACTAAGATAGAGACTGTGGATACCTTCAAAGACCCTGTATTAAGCAGGGATTGGAATGTTGCACTCCAGTGTCAAATCCCACAGCAGTTGGAGAAAAATTTGGATTCAGAGAGAAAATCTCTTCAGCCTCTTAAGTCACTAGATCCCTGCCTCTGCTTAGCTCCTGACTGAGCATGTTCCAAGCTCCAGTTGGAAATGGTGATAGGGAGTGGATTAAGCACAGTTGGGCTTTTACGCTTAAACCTTGAGCATTAACGGTTCAGCAAAGCAAGGTTTTCCCATTAGAGCTACTGTACCTCCAAGTCCAACTATTGATAAGCTCCCAAGTTTAACGCATCTCTAAGAAATATGCATGTTTGTTGGCCACAAACTAGAGCACACATCTTAAAGTAGAATCAGGAGTCTAGGAAAACAGCCAAGTTGAGACTGCCTTGGCTAGATGAATAGTATTTCTCATATATTTCTGGGCTTAGAAGAATAAAAGTTTTCCCAATGCCAACTTATCAAGTATAATGGCAATGAGACATTAAGAGAAGGGAAAAAGGTCCTTTATATCATCTATTTTTTAAAGACTCCACAAAAACAAACAAAAAATAATGTTAATACCTTCCACAGAAGAGAAAATAATTTTTAAAAAATTGAAAAAATAATTTTCAAAATGTCTGATCACTGAACTTCAACTAATTATTTTTGTCCTAATAGATACATAAAGATAGGCCTATTGCAGTAGACTCACTTTCAAAAATCTTGTTATAACTTCTAAGATTGTGAGTGAGGTTTAACCTGAGATTACATCATCTACAATCATGTCTTTTATCTGGAAATTTACCTGACTCTTTAAAAGACAATAGGAAGTGAGACATAGGAAGGTGGTAACACTCCACAAAATAATTACCAAAATTATACTTGACTAGTTGAAGAGGAAAGCTACCAGAATTCTCATAAAGGCTAACATTTCTCTGTTGTTAGTACATTACTCTTAGGAAGGAGTTTCCCTAGTAGGTTCCCTCTGAGAGGCATGACTCTGGGACAAGGGAGGGAGAGGGATTGAACACAGTGAGAAGACAGCTGAATGGAATAAGGCAAAGGCAAGTATAACAAGCATGTGCCAAAATGGGTGATGGGGAATTTTCTTCCTTTTTGGAAAGAAATAATAATCATAGAAATTGCTACCAATCCTTAGGCATGCATCATGGGCCAGTACCTATGTCATATGCTTTCCTTGTAACCCTCACAAGAATAACTTTTATTGCTTCTATCTTGAAGATGAGAAAACTAGTTTTGAAAAAGATACTTAGTGTTTGTCACACAACTAGAAAGTAGCAGTGGTAAAATGAAATCTCTCTCCTGATTCTGAAGTTCTCATTTTCAATCATGTAAGAAAAAGAGATGTTACTTAATACATATATAAAGTTGAACAGGATAGAAAACTTGTATAAGGTATGTGCATGAGTAACAAGAGAAGGGAGGGGTGAGGAATGGGAAGGAAGAGGGAGAAGGGAACATGAGGGAAGAGAAAAATCAGGGTTTATCTGCATGGCCATAGGAAGTCAACCAGGCATGATGGAGACTATGTTAATCTTCAAGCTAAGACATTCCTGTTTGTGTCCTTCCATTGCTGAACTACTTCAGAACTCTCTTTCTACCTTATACTCTTCTGTACTATATTATCATATAATATATGTATGTATATAATATTTTCTGTCCTCACAGATAGTTTGAAAGCTTTACTAATGAAAAGAAACAAGGAGAAGGAGCCAAGCTGTGAGATTAAAGTTCCAGCATATTCAAATTTGTATTGATTTTAAGTTGTTAATTAAACTTACCTGGGGACTACATCTCCAGGACCCAGACCAAAGTTTGTACAATCATGAGCATATATGACTTGTTTCATTATGACCCACTCTATTAATTCTACCCCAAGTAAATAAGGCACTAAGCTACCATACTCTGTCCATTTTATTCTCAGCATTCCATCAAGAGTGTAAAAGAGAAACTGTCCAGAAGATCAGGCAATTTAAAATCTGTGAAAACAAGAGTTTCTGTAACAGTCTCTGTATCAGTTGTACCTTTATTTACAAACAGAACTGACTCTGTCTGCCTTAAGCAAAATGGCTTTATCGAGGCTATAGGATTACTCAAAGAATTAAAGGAACTACACGATCTTAGAAGACAAGAGGAAGCAGGGATCCAATTAGCAGGATCTCATCAACAGAATGACAAGACTGTAAAGAATCAGCTCCCATCATCTTTTCATACTGGCATCACTGAACTCAATATTTAAAGTCCCCAAAGTGAGAACTGAGTTGGTTTTGTTTGGATCACTAATGGACCCTTTGGCTAGGGAAAAACAAGGCAATTTGATTGACAATTCCACCAAGAACCTATACAATGGGGAAAAGACAATTACTCAAAAGAAAGTTAGGGAGAAGTTCCCCAAAATGGTGAAGTGGTAAATGGATGCTTCATGGGGGGGGGGGGGGGAATCCACTAAAACATCCCAGGGTTTTTATTTCCCTCAGTTACTTATATTGCTTGTTAGTTTGAGCTGGATTCTTTAATTCATATTGTCTCTTGTCTCTTTTTTCTATCTGAGAAGACAAGGAGAGAGGGAGAAGGGAGGAAGAAAGGAACTTTCAGAAAGAAGGATGATTTTTGAAAGTATTCAGGGCAATCACTCAGACTTAAAATAATGACCTTGTAACAGGCAATTTTAAAAGACTTGAAATGTTACAACAATAACAGAAATGTTTGTTTGGGCAACTTAAAACAGCTGTCTTCTCTGAGGACAGATTTTGATGAATGTGGGGCCCTTTGTTCAGCTGACACCTTGATATGCAAATCTGGGAGAAGAGACAAAGAGTAGAGAGTGTGTAATAGAAGAGAAGGTGGAGTGCAGTGATATGAGAATGTAGAATTGGAATTCAGAAAGTACATTCAGTTAATTACAAATCCTAGAGTGCTCAGGGCATGGAAACTGAGGCTGCTGCTTTGGGAAAGCCATTTATAGTCTGTATACCATCATCAAACTGATCAATAAAGCAAAGAAAGATGAAAAAGCAAGATATGGAGCATACGTGTAGAGAACAGTCTATGTGGAACTAGAGAGGGAACAAGATTCACTGAATAGGAGTACCTGGGTGGCTCAGTCCGTTAAGCATCTAACTGCAGCTTAGGTCATGATCTGACCTGTCCAGCTCCTGGCTCAATAGGGAGTCTGTTTGTCCCACCCACTCTGCCTCTCCCCCAGATGGTGGATGCCCTCACTATCCCTCATTCTTAAATAAATAAATAATATCTTTAAAAAATAAAGATTTCTAGGTCTTGGGTTCAAAAACATATTCCTCATTTCTTATAATAAATAGCTCTCAAAGTGAGCCATATGAATTGATTTCTGGTTTATGGATATCAAAACAATTGCAGAATAGGACAAATACCTTTAGTTAACCTTAGGAAGAAAGTTTCTGGCCTGCTTAGAAAGATCAGTGGAGAATGCCAATGAATTATAGCCTGGATGCCAGGATGGAGCATTAGATACAAGGAGGGAAAAGCCTGTGATGAAACCCTACTATGGAAGCTTTAGCACCAGAAATTGTGGGAATGGAGATGAGAGCAGTAGAGTGGCAGTCCAGACCCATTTGTCAACTCAGGAAAATAGTAATTATAAGCAGAGATATGAAACCTGCATTTCTGATGGGGATTCCATTGCTAGCCCCACAGCCTATGTTGGGTGAATCTTAACACTGCTACCAGCCTCCCTCTGATGGTGAGCAACCCAAGAGATAAGGACAGTCATCACTACTTTTCACAGCTCATGAGTGGTGAGCGATTAATGTGATTAACAAGGACATCGGGTCCATTTGCATGATGAACTTGTAGCTCTGGGCACTGAGGAATTATGGTGATTAGCTATTCAGAGTGATTAAAAGTTCACTGGGTAAGGCAAAACCTCTACTGATTGGGGAAAAGTGATGGAGAGGGGCATGGCTGCTTCAAGCAAGGGGTGGTGGATGCTGATATAGAGCCACTAATATGAGGAACAGGGGAAGGACATCAATTGTCATTAATTTGGTTGTATTCACAATGACCCATAATCTGAGCTTTCTTGACAGAGAAAAAGGAGGAGCAACAGAAGCAATTAACAAAAGAACATGGTCTTGATGGGGGGAGGAGGGACTAAGATCTTTATCTTGAGAAAATAGAATTAACTTTAAAACATCTCCATTAACTCTACTTTGGTCAGATTTAAGGATGGTTGACTCTATAACATATCGATGTGTAGAAACAGCATAGAGAAACCTAGCAGAGTGGTTAAAACCTTGGGCTCTGGGGCCAGATAAATCAAGGTTAATCATACTCTTTTACCTACCAGTTGTGACCTTGTGAGGTTCACTCTAAGTAACTCTCACTATGAGCTGCTGAAGGCTTCAATGAGAACTTAGAAAGTGTTTAGAAATGTGCCTAGGACATCACACTTAAGAAATATTATTAGCAATAATAACCAAATGATCTTAAAATCATTTTGTCATTGTAGTTACAAGCAATTAAGCTACTCTTATGTACCCTGGTGAAGTCACTACCATTTTGGCATACTTACCATATTTATAGTTTATACAAAATTGAGGAAGATATTCTATGAAATTTATGACAGAATTGAGACCCCAAATGTTCTCAACTAGCTGAGATGATAAGCCAACCCTGATGTAATGAAATTGAATTCTGTAACTTATTCTAAATCAGGCATCATATTGACCACTGGACATATAAAGATGATTAAAAAGTTGTCCCTGCTTCCAATAAGCTCCAAATATATTTAGAGAGAAAGACACAATACCACCAGAGGTGATCTCCTTGTATAAGCATAGTTGCAAGGCCATATCGAGAGGAAGGATGCGAGGGAGGAGGAAAGTGTAGGAACCTCAGCTGAATTTTGGACAGAGGAAACACAATGAGCTAAGGAATGAAACATTAAATGGCATGGCATATTTGAGAGGCTACCATAAAAAGAGAGAAGTTGTGAGTGAAAGGAGGAAGGGATGGGGAAATATAAGCGAGACAGACCTCAAGTGCTATGTTTAAGAACATGCGGTTTGTCTTGAAGGGATCAAGGGGGAAATTACTAGCTTATTCAAGAAACATGTTTATTAGGCACCTATTATGTGCAAGACGTTTTTGGAGGGCATTGAGAATACAGCTGGTAGCCAACAAGAAATTCCTGTTCTCCTGGGGCTTTTATTTTGTGGAAAAAAGGAAATAGACAATAAGCATGTAGAGAACTAAGGCACTTTTATTTCCAGGTAGTAGTAAGTGCTGTCAAATATGCTGAAAAAAAAAAGTATAATAAGGCAATGGAATAGTGATGAAGAGGCATGCTACTGGAGCCCAGATTGTCTAAGAGTGCTTCTCTAAAGAGGTGGCATTTGAAACCTAAATAACAAGAAGAACCAAGCCAGGCAAAGATGTAGTGGCACAATAATCCAAGGTGTAGAAAAAACAACTTCAACAACACACTATTTTAAGAGAGAGAAAGAAGGCAGTGCATTTGGAGCATATGAAAAAAGGAGGACTGGTAGGCCATCTAAGTAGAGAAGAAAGTAGGAGCCAGTTATCATTGGACAGGAGTTGTCCATGGAAATCATAGCACTAGCCACTTCTGTGGGCATTTCTTAAACTCTATTGGGATTTTTTTTGTTACTGGCAATGACAGAAACTCCTTTCTGGCATCGAGAAAGCCCAAGCCAGGACTTCTGAGCTTTCTGCAGCATATAGAAAGTCCACACATCAAGGAGTTGTCATTCATTCTACATGACTTTCTAATGTTCCACTGGATATTTATTTAGAGAAAATACTACTTATAATTTTCTAAGCCTAGACTCTAAATCCATTTTATATCATGACACAATTTTTTAAATGAATATTTAATAACCCTTACATTTTCCAGAAACACAAATACCTTAAAAACTGATGGAAGGGTGTACATTTTTTGTCCTGAACATTACCAAGAATATTTCAGGGTATAATGATAGCAATGCTGCTTGAAGTCTCTAGTCAAAACACAAGTGTGTATTAATCTGCATTCATCACTTACATATTCCAGGTGACTTCCCCTAGAGAGACCAGTATTTATTTCCTTATGTCTTCTAGTGTAATTATGCCTATGTATGTACATATTGAGATATATACTGCATTATATAAAAATTACTTTCTAGCTTTACTGGTAAATTTTACTAAAATTTTACTAGAATTAACACCAATGCTTCTCAAACTCTCCCAATAATTGAAGAGCAGGCAACATTCTGACACTCATTTTATGAAGCCAGCATTATCCTGATACCAAAATCAGAAAAGGACACTACTAGAAAACAGTTTTCTAATATCTAATACCCCTGATGAATATAGATGCAAAAATTCCCAATAAAATACTAGCCAACTGAATTCAGTAGCACTTTCAAAGGATCATTCACCATGATCATGTGGGACTTATCCCTGGGATGCAAGAATGGTTGAATATATGCAAATCGATCAGTGTTATATGTCACATTAATAGAACAAAAGAAAAGCATATGAGATCATCTTGATAGATATAGAAAGTGTATTTGATAATCTGATGTATTTGATATCATTAATTCATGATAAATAACTGAACAAATTGGACATAGAAGAAGCATATCTTAACATAACAAAGGCCATATATGACAAGCCCACATCATACTTAAGGGTGAAATGTTGAAAGCTTTTTTTCTAAGATCAGGAATAAGATAAGGGTGCCCACTCTCAACTACTCCCATTCAACATAGTCCTGGAAGTCCTAGCTAGAGCAATTAGGCTAAATAAATAAATAAATAAATAGTATCAGGATTGTAAGAGAAAAGAAAAAATATCTATTTATGAATGACACTTATTTTATACATGGAAAATCCTAAATAGGCAAAAAAAAAAACTGTTAAATATAATCAATGAACTTAATAAAGTTTCATGATACAAAATCAACATACAAAAATCAAGAGCATATCTAAACACTTCTAAAATTTATATGAAGCTAAAGAAGACCCCAAATAGCCAAATAATTCTGAGACCCCAAGTAACCAAATAATTCTGAGAAAAAACAAAGTACACTTTCTGATTTTGAGCTATACTATAAAGCTATAGTCACCATAACAGTATGGTACTGGCATAAAAACAAACAGATCAAAGAAACAAAAGAGCCCAGAAATGAACCTAAGTATATATAGTCAACTATTCTTGACAAGGGAGCTGAGAACACCAATGGAGAAAAGATAGTCTCTTCACTGTATGGTGCTGGGATAATTGAATATTCATGTTTTATAAAAGTATGAAAGTAGACCCCCTAAATTATTCCTCTCACAAAAATTAACTCAAAATGGATTAAAGACTTAAATGTAAGACCAAAATCATGAAACTCCTGGATGAAAATATAAGAATAAAGCTTATTGGCATGGACCTTAGTGATGACTTTTTGGATAGGAAACGTAACACACAAGCAACAAAATAAAAAATAGACAAATGAGACTACATCAAACTAAAAATATTTTGCTCAACAAAACAAGCCATCAACAAAGTGAAAAGGCAACCTATGGAATAGAAAAAATATTTGTAATCCATATATCTAAGGTTTACCATCCAAAATGTATAAAGAACTCATAGAACTCAATAGCAAAAAAAAAAAAAAAAAAAAAACACCCCAAACCCACCAGTTAAAAAATGAGCAAAGAACTGAATAAACATTTTTCCAAAGAAGATATCTAAAAGGCAAACAGGTATACAAAAAGATGGTCAACATCACTAGTCATTAAGGAAATGCAAATCAAAACCACAAAGGTATCACTTTACACCTGTTAGAATGTCATCATCCAAAAGACAAGAAATAACAAATGCTAGCATGGATGTGGAGCAAAGGAAACCGTGTACACCATTAACAGGATTGTAAATTGGCACAGCCACTACAGAAAACAGTATGAAGGATCCTCAAGAAATTAAAAATTGGACTACCATATAATCTAGCAATTCTAGTTCTGGGAACATATACAAAGGAAATGAAAACACTAACTCAAAAAGATATCTGCACCCCCATTTTCATAACAGTATTATACACAATAGCCAAAACCTGGAAACCTAAGTATCTATCAAATGAATGGATAAAGATGTGATACATCTTTATGTATTGTGATACATATACAATGGAATATTATTCAGTCATAAAAATGAGGAAATCCTATCATTTGCAACAATTTGGGTAAAACTTGAAGCCATTTGGTTAGCAAAATAAGTCAGACAGAGAACAGTAATGTATGTTCTCATTTATATGTAGTATCTTAAAAAACAAAAACAAAAATCCAAAGCCATAGAAAAAGAGATCACACTTGTAGTTATCAAAGGCAAGGGGTGAGGGTAAGGGATACTGGTTGAAGGTGGTCTAAAGGTGGAAACTTCCAGTTAGAAGATAAGTAAGTATTAGGGATGGGATATACAACATGATGACTGTAGTTAAGAAAGGTCTATGATATATAAGAAAGTTGTTAAGAGAGTAAACCATAAGAGTTCTCATCACAAAATGAAATGTTCTTTCTTTTTATTTTATCTTTATGATATCATGAATATTAGCTGAACTTATTGTGATAATCAGTTCACAAAGTATGCAAATCAACCCGTTATGCTATATGCCTTAAACTTATACTGTGATGTATGTCAATGATTTCTCAATAAAACTGGGGACAAAGCAATTTCTTTCTAATCATATAGTTAGGACATAATATGTCTTAATATGTCCTTATAATCATATAAGTAGGACATTAATTCTACCTTTTAAAAATTATTTATCAGATAGCTTGCATTACCTGTAAAGTTTATTACAAGAGAGTAAAAAGAATGATTAAAAATAATTGTTTATAAAATGGAGTCTCTGGACATGGTAAACAGTGTGGATTTTATTCCAAGTCCAGTGAGAAGTTTGGAGATTATTAAATAAGGGAATGTTGTGATGTGACTTGCAGCTTTAAAAGCTCAAATCTGCATTTGTAGAAACCTGATTGTAGAAGGCAAGAGGGAAATCAGAGACACAAGTGAGATGTGTGATACAGGGGTCAAGGCAAGCAATGATGGAGGTCTAGACTAAGATGCTAAGAATGGAGTTGGTGAAAGTTCATCTCTTTATCCATTGAGAACCCTATAAGTATTTGATATGATATCAAATATATGATAATAGCATATCATTCTGTATTACTTTTCCCCTTTTTGCTAAACACACCCAGATCCTTCCATTGTATTCTACATAACATGGTTTCCAGACTTCTTTCCACCTTGTGAACAGTTATCTTTGTTGATATCTTCTGAAAAACTTCTAGATTGTAACTAGAGTTCTCTCAAAGTAGAGTTCCCAGAATTGAGGAAAATTCTTCAACTTGGATTTGACTTATTTTCTGGACAGTTAAATAACTGGCATTTGTAACTTTTCTATCCTTTTTTCTACTACAGAATGAGCTAGTATGTTCTGTACCTGCATTGCACTGTTTATCTACATTCAGCTTGTGGTGAAATATGATTTCCCTTTCTACCTTAGACATCCTTTGAGCTTATACACTTACATTTCTAAGAATGTTACATTTCTAATAATATTTCTACATTTCTAAGACTATCACCCTGATTAATTTTGATCTCTCCCTATCCATTACCACGAGAAACCAATACCACATCATGAAGTGGATGTGGAAAGAGAAGCCCTCTATGCACTACAAAGACCTAAAAAAAGTTTTTAAAAATGTAGCATAGGACACATTTCAGGTGAGCAGTCCAAGCAGCAGGTGTCACAGTGTTTGCCATTTTTTTTAGGAGCTCCAACTTGTATAGGTGGAGCCTTTCCTCAAAGTCATTTTCTCTTAGGCAGCTGTGTTTGTTCTGTCACTAAACATCTCTATCTAGCAATAAAAATATCTTCCTTTAGTGTATCCAGTTGTACTTCTGCAAGAGAGGATCCTTCATGAAGTTATGAACTCCTCATCATTGGAAGTAGGTAAACAACGAGCAAATTATCTCTGCCTGTATATGTTAAACAGAAAATTCAGCTTAGTGGCAACTTCAAGGCTGCCAGATTTACTAGGTCACACTTAGGATCCCTTATAATTCTGAAATTCTATTGATTCCATGATTCTTGTAGTCTTGTCAACTGTGTTTGAAATTACCCTACTTTTCTTAACTGGCACTTAGAATTTAGCTCAGTGAAACCTACTGTTCAGGCTATCTGTTGTTGCGCACAAACCACCCTAAGACATAGTGACATAAGGTAACAACCATTTTATTATGCTCATGGATTCGTCAGGTTAGGAATTTGAACAAGAAATCATAGAGCTGCCTTGTTTCTGCTCCCCAATGTCTGAGATTCTGTTGGGAAAGCTTATGTGGCTGGGATGACTCTGATGTCTGGAGAGGACTCAAATTGCTGGGGGCTGAAATAATCTGGGAGCTTCCTCACTCGCATATCTGACACCTGTAGTGGGATAACACAGAAGCCAGTTTCAGCTGAAACTGTTGACCATAGTATCAGGAGGCTATTTCATGGGGCTTAGGCTTCCTCACAATATGGTGGATTAAGAGTAGTCAAAGTTCTGACATGGCTTAGGACTCCAAGAGCAAGATGAAAACTGCATAGTGTTTTATGACCTAGCCTTGAAAGTCATCTAGCAACACTTTTAATAGGTTGAATCTATCCAGATTTAAAGAAAGGTGACATAGACCCTTTCCTCTCAATGAGAGAAATGTCAAATAGTATACAGCTACTTTTTAAAGCTGCCACATTTCCTATGGTGTTTATTATTAAATTTTAGATAATAACCAAAATTCTCTTTTTTTCTTCTGAATTTCCTGGCTCTGATTGAAGTCAAGGTATGTGCCCGTGTAGCTTACAGACACTGGGGCTTCTAAGCACAATAGGGAAGAAAAGACTAAACCAAAATTTCTAGTGGATATGACAGAGATTTTTCTGGAGCCAAGAGCACATATGCCTTTGAAGTGGAACAAAGACTGACATTCTCGACACCTGCTGCTTCCTTTATAGACCCTAGGAACTCCAAGATTAAACTCTGCAGTACTCCAAACCCTGGGAGAAAAAGCCTTGCTCAGACTCAATTTATTGGACACTGACCTTTAATCCACTGAAATTTGTATGTGTTCAACAAGTCTCTCAATGCTCTGTTTTGGCTAATTGGTTACCCAGACATGTCCTCATCCTCACCTGGGGACTATAAACATGCCTGAGCCTCGGAGAAAAGGTACAGAGAAAAAGATGACTATGCTTCCAACAGAGGCCCATCAAGTTCAACTTCTGAGCACAAAGGAAGGGAAGGAAAGCTACCTACGCAAGGGAGTTGAAATGCTGGACGAAGCACTTCCCTCATGGCTCAGTGCAGTGCCGTTCTGGGCACCAAATACCAACTAATTATTTCTCATTGCACATCAGCAAAGGCTGATCTGATTAAAAGCATAAATCAGTCCTGTATTTCTGTAGGAAGGGTGTGGAGCTGGGTGTGTTCATTCATATGTACAACATCATCAAAAACAAGAGATTTGGTCAAGTCATTGGCCGTCTCTACATTAAGCTCACTCAAGATGCCAGAGTTCTGAGTTCAGAGATACTGAGCTCTCAGGTGCCAACTCCAAACCTTTGAAATCAAAGGCAGATTACAAGTCAACATCCCCACCTTTCACAGCAGACCCTGCAATCCTGGGCAAGGGCAAGAAATGGAAATGTTATATGGTGATTGAGCAATCTTCATAATGGTAATTAATGAGAGTTAACTAAGTCAACCAAGCACTTACCACACGAGGGCCAAACTGCTTTACATATATTATTTCATTTCATTCTTGTAACAGTCACATTTATGCATACAGAAACTGAGACTTAGAGAAGTGAAATAACTTAGAGTGCAAATTTGAGTGGAACTGATGGAGCCAAATTTGAGCTAACACAGTACTTTAACAACTAGATAATACTGCTTCTGTTCATAAGCATCTGCAAGACACTTTCTAGGCATGCCCTGGGTGGGCAGCCAGGAAGGGCTGGAGAAGATGATGCCTGACCTGAGACTTCAGGGTAAGGTGAAACCAACTAGGCAGAGAGAAAAGGGAAAGGAGTATTTCAGGGAGAGCAATGCAGGCACAGGAACAGTGTGTGTACAGGGCCTAATGATGCTGAACCAAGCTGAAAATTCCTTAAAGTCAGGGATCATGTTTTCTTGCTCATCATGGAAGCCCTAGGTGTCTGGCACACAAGAGCTACATGGAGAGCCTAGAGAACACAGCAGTCACAAGCATATACTCTGGAGTCAGAATGAGCTATAGGACTCAAACCACTGGCTCCACCTCTGTGAGCTTTGATTTTTCCCATCTGTGAAAAACAGACTCAGCCTCCCAGACTTGCTGTGAAGGAGGATGAGATGAGATCATATGGATAAAACGCATGCATAGTCTAGTGCAGTGCAGCTGCAGTGAGAGCTCAAAAAATTATCACAATGGTGGTTTATTATTAGACTTCAGGAAGTCTTCTCGAAGGGAATGAATGAATGATGTTCATATCACTTATTGGAGAGCAGCAAGGATTACAGTGTGACTACAGAGCATGAGAAACAAGTGGTGCAAGGCAAAGCTGATGCCAAATTGGACATCCCCACTTTGCTTTCCACTTTTCCTAGTAGTCTGTGATCTTAATGTGGATGGCGATGAAAAGAAAGGTACCATTTTGCATTTATATTGTGGTTTGCACTTTATCACATACCTCCACAGTCATTTCTTCACTCAACTTTTAAACAAATATATGAAAAATACATGATGTGTGTGCTTTGTCCCTTTTTTGCACAAATCTGCAGAGGCTCAAAGGGTTGCAAGTACCTGTAAAAAGTGAACAGGTTGATAAGCAACAGAAAACAAAGCCCAATTATTCTGACTCCTGGCTCTTTATCCTTCCACATGGATAACAGAGCTAGTATAGACACTCAAGGATTTCCTCAGTACCAGGGAATCCACTTGAAAGGCTTGCTGGCTAGTCATCAAACTTGGTTACTTTTCCTCTTAGAACACACTTTTGCTAATTCATTACATTCTTTTTAAATTTCTTAAAATGTTTTTGTCACAATAGCTGATTATTTTCTGTATTTTGGTTTATTATTATGATAATAATCTTTCTCCCTTTAAAAAATCCATTCAAAATATCTAAGTCCTTTGCCTCAAGGTAAAAAAAAAAAATTAACTAAAAAATACCAGCCTGATCTTAAAAAAAAAAAAAAGAAATTCCTTCAGTTTGGTAAATAGAAATCATCCCTTCTTGTTCCGTTCTGATTAACATAAATGTACTTTATATGTACATTTACTACAAGACTCCATTTCCCTTGCAGTTAGGTGCAACTATGCAAAGAGTTGTGGTCAGTGGATCATAGGCAGAAGCAGTTTGTAGTATTGAGGCCTGATCTAGGAGATCTTCCTCTTTCTCCCCTTGAGCAACAACCTTAGAAGTTAAAGATGTTAGACCTCCAACACAGAAGGAACTTGAATCTCTTAGTCACAGGTTTGGATGAAATTTCTAATTGCTCTGGAACATTCATTTTGGAAATTACATGAGCAAGAAATATATTTCTATTATGCTAATTCACTGAGGCTTATCTGTTTCAGCAGCTAATATTATCCAGCTAATAAAAGCATATAATATAAATATTATAAACCCAAACACTATATTTAAGACCATCTTCATAATTTTCAGACCCTACATTTTAAGGACTCAGCTTCCTTATTAAAATTATGTCATGTCCTAGTCTGGAAAGCAGGTGGTAATAAATGAGAGTTGCAAGACTATAAATTCATTTTTGGCAGGTAGCCTATCTACCATTGCATCCCTAGCATCTCACACAATACCAGGCACAAGTTAAGTGTTCAATAAACGATGACATGTAGATGGTAAAGAACCATCCTAACATCTATCATCTAAAGAGATGACCATTGACTGGGATTTGAATGATTAGGTTCTCCAAAAGGAAAAGGGTAATTTCCCATAGGAGGCATCTTACAGAGCAGGAGATCTACTATGACTTGGTAACAGTTAAGGTAGTAAGATATTTTACTCATGCATTCTTCAAAGCTACTTATTGAGTACCTGTTATATGTCTGGCACTATTCCAGGGAATAAGGGCCCAACAAAAAAATAAAATAAAATAAAATAAAATAGACAATAAAGATTGTTTCTTAAAAAAAAAAAAAGATTGTTTCTCTCTCTGAACCAGGAAGAAAAGGATAACTCTAATTTCATAAGAAACTCTTATTGATGGAGAAAGCACAGACTTGAACCTGTGTAACAACCTTATTCTTTTTTACTGTGCTTTTCATTGTAACCTCCCATAACTGGCCTTGTATCCATCCCTACCACCCCACCAGCATTTTACTTTTGTTTTATGGTGGTATTTAAGGTGATGTCTTGGGCTACCTAGGAAAGTTACTGAGTTTTTCTGGGTACCTCCCATGTATACATAAGATATACATGTTAATCAATGTGTTTATTTTTATCTTGTTAATCTGTCTTTTATTTCAAAGGTTCTCAGCCAAGAACTCAGAGGGTAAAGGGAAATTATTTTTCCACCTCTATATGTCTAATAAATTTCTTTATGTATGTTGAAACCCTTGCACACAAACCTGGGTCCCCAAATCAGCTGGATGCTCAGTCATTTGGGCCCATATTATAAGAATGCATGTGTACCAGATAACAAAGCTATGAAAGATACAGTGTGATAATAGCCCACTCTCTGAAAGCATAAGAACACCTGCTGCAAAGTGGTAAAGAAAGGAAATCATCAACTGAAAGCTTGAGAACAAATTAACCAAATCCACACTCAAGAATTTCAACCGTGCAGGGGGGGGGAAAAAGCACAGCAACAAGAGTGGTAAAGATAACACTCTGTGGCTGGTCATATAGTTGACGAAGGTATCAATCCACTTTGTTTCTAAGTTCCTGTTTTGTAGAAGTTAATCATATAATTTGGCTACAGCAACAGCAGCAATGGCAGATGTGCTGTCCAACTGACCAGGTTAAGAAAAATAAAGGCAGATGGTTTTAGATTAAAGTCTGGATGGTGACACTGCCATTAGAGAAGAGACATTCTGTCACGAGGCCAAGGTTCTTTTATTTACTTTACTCTCTAAATTATCTGCCACCTGGTGGTCCAGGGAATCATTTAGAATCTTAGTCAAGAGCAGTTGATAAAAACTTATTAATCTGGATTCAATGATTCATTTAAGAAATACTTATTGGGTACCTACTATGTGTACAATGACACTCTAGTTGCACTCTAGACGCTGGGGAATACATCAACTACCAAGGCAGTATGCAAATAAGGAAACTAGATTGTGTTAAATGCTATCAAGAAAATAAAACAGGTAATGGGAGCAGGGCAATAAAACATTATATCACTTAGAGAAGGCCTCTGGAAAGAAGCCTCACCTGAGACAAGAGAAGAAAGGTAATGTATTAATTTGCTAATATCATATAACAAATTGGCACAAACTTTGCTGCTTAAAACAACACAAATGTGCTATCTCAGTGTTTCTGTGAATCAGGAGTCCAGGTACAAGTTAGTTGAGTCCTTTGCTCCGTCTTGCATGCTGAAACAAAGGTGTCAGCATGGGTCATCATTTTATCTGAGGCTTGAGGCTCTCTTCCAGGTTCACTGGTGGGCAGCAGGATTCATTTCCTTGTGACTGTGTGACCATGGTCCCCCTCTTCATGCTGGCTGTTGGCTGGAGACCACTCTCAGTTCCTACATACTACTATACCTTGCTATGTGATTATCTTCTCTCATAACATGATTTGTATTAGGCCAGCAGGAGAATGTCTCCCTAACACTTGACCTTCTTTTAATGGGCTCACTTGATTATGTCAGGCCTACCTAGGAGTCTCTGTTTTGATTAACTCTAGTTAACTCACTAGTAACACAGTCATAGGAGGGATACAGCATTGTATTCACTGGTTCTAGCCACAGTCAAGAGGAGCATGTCAAAGGGCTTCTGGGTGGCACAGCTGGTTAAGCATTGGACCCTTGGTTTTGGCTCAGGTTATGATCTCAGAGTTGTGACCTCAGGGTCATGATCTCAGAATCATGAGATAAAGCCCCATGTTGGTCTCTACACTTAGAGTCTGCTTAAGACTCTCTTTCCCTCTGCCTCTCATCTCTAGCACCTCAAGTAAATAAATAAATCTTTAAAAAATATTTTTAAAATAAAGGAGCATGTACACTACAGTGTGGATATCTTGGGGGCTCTTTAAAAGTCTACCTACCACAGATGAGAATCAACCATGAAAATCAGGTGAAAGGCTTTCCAGACAGGGTCAGCAAAAAAGTATACAGAATAAACTTGATATTTTTAGGAAAGAGAAAGTAAGTTGGTCTACTGAAACATGGTGAATGCAGGGAGGACATGAGGGAAGAGGCATCTACAGGAGTAAGACCACCTAGAGCTTTTGATGGACTTGTTAACAAGTTTGGATTCCATTTTGTGCATAAAGGGAAGCCTACTAATGTTAACTGAAACTCCCTGGCATGATATTAGGCTCATCAGTGGCATAAAGAACAATGGATCCAGTGTCAAGAGAAATGGGAGGCATTAACTTGTGGGGGCTACCTCTCATTTTGAGAAATGAGAGCCTGTGGTTAAGGTTCTTTACAGACCTAACATTCCATTTTTTTCTAGATCCCTGTTAAAAAGGCTATTCAGGTGAACATAAAAATAAAATGAATTGTAATCACTTTCTAGTGTTGGCTGATCTAATTAGAAAGGAATCTGGTCTGCTTCTTTCAAGCATCTTCCAATACCCATGAATGCACTCTTGGGTTACTTCACAAATTCTATAAATAACAATACTTACATCAATAATATAGGGGCTTTTCCAGAGGCAATATACACTTTGTCCTTTGGTCAAGGGAGGATTCATAATTAGTGTTTATAGAAATTTCCAGCAATGCAGATTTTCAAAGATAATATTGAGGCAAAAGTTTATTGTTTGGAATTGCTAGCCCATCATAGTCATTTTTTTCCTCCTTTTTAAACTGAGGTTGAAAGGGAAATCCAAGTTGAATTAAGCAACCTATAGAAATACCATTATGTCCTAATTGACCCAGGAGTCAGAAGTATAACTGCTTTTTGAATTTATTCAATTGAAAGTACTAGCAGGATTTATGTGAAGCTTCCCTTTGAGACTATGATTAGTACAATGGAAAAATTTTTAAGAAATGATAGAAATTCAAAAAACAAAAAAAAAAGAAGAAATGATAGAAATTCGATTCTAAAACTTGAAGATCCAATGAGGACTGTTAGATAACTCTCACTTTTATTTTAGTGCACACTCTTTAGTGTAATTTCCCAAGTCTCATTTGGATCAAGATTTGGATCATCAATAAAATCAGGCAATATGAGATTCTCCTTTCTCGACATCCCTTTCTTGTTTCCATGACTAGGGGCTCATGTTGTAAAGATCATGCTACATTACTTTCCTCTCAGTAAATAAGAGAAATTTATTCAGTGAAGCAATCTAAAAATAACTCATTGGAGAGCCAGTGGCTTCCATGGTTACCAAAAGACTCTGTTGATTATTTGCTTTAACAGGCAACCACTATTGGGGAATCATTTGAATAAAAACAACACATGCCTAAAATAGCATGAAGGACCCTAGAACAGGACTGTGCAGCCTTCCATTCCAGTAAGTGCAATCTTCTTCACAGCCCTATGAAAATCACATGCCAGGAAAAAAGGAATATACTTCTGAAAACTAAATAAAACTTGACCCTAAATCAATTTCTTGATTCTGGGAATCTCCACCATGCTGCTAATGTTCTGACAATGCTTCACAGTAGTTCATGACATAAATTTCAAAAATACTATTTCCACAAATAACAAGTGATTACATGTTGAATTTCTACTGAGGGCATCAAAGGAAAATTAGATTTTTTTCCTTTAAGTAAAATTATATCACATGACTTCACATGAAAGTTACACATATATTTTATGTTGGTTGGAAACAGAATAATATATATATAAGCATATATATATATGTATATATATTTGAAAGATACATACTCATATATTTATGTTTTTCTTCATACCTATGAATTCTTCTAAGATTACACCATTCCAATCTGCTTCCAGAAGCAAGGATATAAGAAAAACCAATTTTTGAAAAAAGAATTTCATATTTCCATCATAGATTCTCATGTCTAGCATACCTAAAATATGTTTATTAAAATTTGAAAAAAAAAATCACACACCAACACACATTAAAATTGCCTAACACATTAACTATACTGAATAGTCAGAGTGCCAAAGATATTAATTTAGTTAATTATTCACCAGCAATTTAGATCAGAAGTATAGGCAGTTGGATATGAAATAAATTGATTTAAAAACTATTTAATATCAATTATATTACCTTAAATATTTTTTGCACCAAAGGTGGTCTTATGGTTTTTTTTCTCACATTTAGCAATAACCAGCACATGGCTGCCATGTGCCAACCAGTACTCTAGGTATAAGGGTGTGACTATAAGTAAGATGGACAAGGTATCTATCCCCATCAAGCTAATATTCTAATAGGAAAGACAGACAAAACCAAGATGATTCCAAACTCTAACTGCGTATGTAATAATTAAAGACACTAAAGTGGAAGGTAGGAGTAAGTTACTTTAGATAGTGTGGTTAGGAAGTCCTCTCTAAAGAGACTGTGAGCTCCAACTTAAAGTAAGTAGGAGCCAGCCATGAAAAGAATCATGTGGAGAGCATATGAAGAGAGAAAAAAACAATTGCAAAGACATTTGAGGAGGTAACAAAGATTCTGGCTTGACAGAGAAATAGGAAGCAAGCTAGGGTGCAGGAAAAAAACAAACAAACAAACAAGCAGTACAAGATGAGTTGGAAAGGAAGCCTGAGTGGGCAATGGTTAGAAGCTTAGATTACACTTTAAGTGACTTGGGAGGATTCCCTCCATTAGAAGAATTTAAGCAGAGCAGTAGCAGGATAAGAAATGAGTTTTTCAAAGATGACTCTGATTGTGGACAAAAGATTGCAATAAACCAAGAGTAGAAGCAAGGTGACTACTTAGGGTGTCTTCACAGTAATCAAAGTGGGACACGATTTTGGCTTGGCAAGTGTGGTGGCAGAGAGTAAAGAAACATAAATGATGTTCCTTAGATATTAATGTAGGACAGGCTAGAAAATGCTAAGAAAGCCTGAAGTCTTCTATTTTCAGATATGTAGGTATAAGAGAGTTAAGATGTCTCCTATTTATGAATGGGCTATGTTCCAAAAGCTTGTTTATCACTAATCTCAACCTCGTCATATTTTCCCACAGATACAGTATTAGTATATGCATGGATTCATATTAACAATTAATCATGGGATGCCTGGGTGGCTCGGTGGTTAAGCATCTACTTTCGGCTCGGGGCATGATCCTGAGGTCCAGGATCGAGTCGCACATCAGGCTCCTTGTGGGGAGCCTGCTTCTCACTCTGCCTATGTCCCTGCGCCTTTCTCTCTCTCTCTCTCTCTCTCTCTCTCTCTGTCATTCTGTGTCTCTCATGAATAAATAAGTAAAATCTTTTTAAAAAATCCTTTAAAAAATTAAAAAACCAATCAGTCCAACATTCATACTGGTGATGGGCAGAGGACCCCTAAAGTTCTACCTTTTCCCCATTATCTGACCTAATCTCCAAGCAGAATGGCTTCAAATCATCACGTTTGTTTAATGGCTTTAAAAATTTTTTTCTGTTGCCCAACAATTTCCTTTAGAATATCAATTTTATCTCCTATATTTCTCTAATAGAAAATAATCCTCATATTATATATTTTAAGGTATTTCGGGGCCTCAAAGAGCAATATTGAACTCTTCAATGGTCTCATAAATCTTGCTTTACCAAGGATCTATCTCCAGAGTAGAAGGTACCAGAAATCTTTTTTGCAGAAGGTAGCATCTGAAAAGAAATTAGGGGTAAAGGGTTATTTGGAGTCACAAAATTTTAGGAAACAATTCCTTCCTGAAAGAGTTTGGAATAGGACACAATGGACACAATGAGGCTGGTGAAGTCTCTTAAGACAACATTTCTCAAAATTAAATGTGCAGGAACTTCCAATTTGGCTATGGTGGAGTACAGGGAGTACATTTATTCTCTTGCCTTAAACAACATAAGAATCAACAATATTAAGACATTACACAACAGGCAGCACAGAATAATGATCACTACAGGAAGGAAAACAAACTAGGAAGAGTTTTGAGCCCACAATGTGGGAAGGGATAATTCAAACAGCCATGGTGAGAAAAGAGTTGAGAATTTGGGAAGGCACAGTGGCAAAAATTTGCAGAGCAGAATAACTGGAGAGAAAAGGGCTGCACAAAGTGCTCTAGAGATCTGCAGAGAGTTTCAATCAAATCAGTTTCAGCTGAGTACTGATTAGTACATACATATAAGAAAACAACCAGAACCTGGAGAAAGAAAATGGAATAGTCCCTGGAGTTCACACAGGCTGGTCATAGTTTATGTTGCCACAAGCCAGAGTGGGAAAAACCTTGTAATACATGGGGCCTCAGAGTTTTCAAAAGGGCATTGACTCTGAAGGGGTAGAACAAACATAGCCCTAAACTAAAGGATACTCTGGCCCCACCCTGAAAATGTATTAAAAACAAGCCTTGGGGATCCCTGGGTGGCTCAGCATTTTGGTGCCTGCCTTCAGCCCAGGGTGTGTCCTGGAGACCTGGGATCGAGTCCCACTTTGGGCTCCCTGCATGGAGCATGCTTCTCTCTCTCTCTCTCTCTCTCTCATGAATAAATAAATAAATATCTTAAAAAAAAAACAAGCCTTAAAAAGTAAAACTATTTCTAAATAAATTGTGTCCCAAACCAAAGTGTATGAATATTTAAAGGAATACAAAAATTCTACCAGCAAGGCAGAATCTACAATGTCTGGTAACCAATAAAAAAAAAATCCAAGTAGTCAAGTAAGCATATACATATAGTACATATAGTAAAGAGAAAAGGAGTCAATCAATGGAAATAGACTCAGAAATGACACAAATGATGGAATTAACAGACAAGGACATCGAAGAGAGTTATTACAAATATCTTCTGCGTGTTGAAGAAGGAAAAGGAAAGCATGAGCATGTTAAAGAGACCTGCTCACACACTTTTTAAAAGATCCAAGTTGAAACTTCTAAAGATATAAAATGCAATGATTGAGATGAAAATTATAGTTGACAGGATTAACAATGGACTAGACACTGTTGAAGAAAACATTAGTGATTTTGAAGACATAGAAATGAAGTGTATCTAAAATAAAACACAGGGGAAAAAAGGAAAACAGCATCAATAAGCTGTAGAAAAACTTTAAAGGCCTAATCCACATATAATTGAGGTTCTGGAAGGAGAGAAGAAAGAGGGATATTGAAAGAATATTTGTTAAATTAATGACTGAAAAATTTCCAAATGTGTTAATCCATAAATTCAATGAATTCCAAGCTTAAGAAAACAGAAGGGTAACTTCACCAAGGTACATCATAATCAAATTGCTTAAAAATCAATGATAAAGAAAACACTTTTTAAATAGTCATGAAAAAACTTCAATGTAAATATTAGTTATTTGTTAATGTAGGTTCTGACTCACTAGTTATGGGTGAGGTCTGAGATTCTGTATTTCTAAAAAAGTTCTAACAAGGTCATTCCAATGCTTAGTAAATTTGCTTAGAAGCAAATATCTAAGATTATAATGGTTAAACTAGGCTGTTTTTCTAAGTTAACCCAAGATACCTAAAGACAATTGAAAAAGACAAGATAGATCCAGGGAAGCCTAAAGGGGTTTGGGTTTCCAGGTAGTCTTAAACTAGTTATACATTATTAGAGAAATACATTAAGACCCAGTCTTTAAAAATTAACCTTAAATTCTTATTGTGTAGTATAGCAGGTGTTCTTTGATTGCTTGTTTGTTTGTTTGGCTGTCTAGCAGCCATTTCTTGTTTGATGATTTTACTGATTTCCATTTGGAGTTTATCCCCTTATCCACTTCCAGATTTGTGCTTTGATGTGGATTCCCTCCAGACTCCTAGGATAGAACCTATAATCCTATAATCCTTACTTATTAACTCACTGTATTTAAAAAGAGAGATTGCTCTTCCACTTGAACCTGGAAGAACATAGGCTAGATCTACTGAAATCAACTTGCCTCCTCTGGCCAAGAGAGTATAGGTGGAGTCCAAACAGAAGAAACAGAACCAAGAAAAGGAGAGAGAAAAATCTAGAGTGTGATGTGCAAGTGTTAATCCTAACTTATGCCATTACTGAAATTAGACCAATTCCTGGACTCTTCAGGTACATAAGACAATGAACA
Organism: Canis lupus baileyi; assembly: GCF_048164855.1. Taxonomy (NCBI): domain Eukaryota; kingdom Metazoa; phylum Chordata; class Mammalia; order Carnivora; family Canidae; genus Canis; species Canis lupus. The sequence goes on from NC_132841.1 coordinate 55,169,403, forward strand.
ATTCCATTTTTTAAAGCAAGTTTGACTAATGCTCTCATTTTATTATACAAAAAGTGTGCTAACAGAAATAGGAAGCGTAAGTTAAATAAGCTTTTGTGACCTAGGCCAGGAATCTAATCAAAATTTATAACACAATTTCTATTAATGATCATGGGTTTCAAATCAGATTTCTGAATTCTTACATATCTTTCTCCCCCAGTTGCTGTTATGGCATTTATGAATAGAGGAAAAATTAGAGTCTGCCTGGGTGGGTCAGAGTGGTTTGTCAGAGTCCCTAAAATTGTGAGTCTAGTCCAACATTCAGTATTTCATGTCTCAGAATAGTCCTAAAAGTAAATGTCAAAAGAGATCTGAAGAACAAAGTGAAATAGAAACATAAACACCATGTACATAAACATCCTAACTTGGAATGAGGATATTCATTAACCAAGACAATGGGTAGCTGATTTGTGCTTATCTTCTTTCTTTTGTTAATAAGAAAAAAATTTACACTGAAATGTAATTAGAGTTCCAGGTAATTCCAAGAAAGAAAGAAACATTTAATTAAACACATGCATTACCACTAATAAGACCATAGGATATATACAATGGAAAATTATTTTTCCACACTCCAGGCTTCAAATTCCATACATCAGGCCAGAAACTAGGCTAGATGATCTTTCCTTTTAATTCTAAGTTCCTATGATTCTGTTGAGAAATAATAGCTAATTAAGTTTACAAAAGCCTGAAACAATTGAGACCAAACATTAATCATAAAGCAGAATAGTTTAGCGTGAAGTAAGCTCAGATGAATAAAAAAATATTTAAATTTGTCGACAACCACATTCTGTGTTAGGCTTCTCACCATCCAAAAGGCATGCTGTTCACAAAATCACTTCATTGTCATTCCAAATCAAACTTACTAGAAAGATTTGGAGAACATCTGGCTCAAGTCTAGAGTTCTGTTAGAGTAGACATTTCTGGTATCCTCTGAGAAAGACCGTTGAAGAAAGAAAGGTAAAAATGGAATTTCAAGGATACTGGTCTATTGGTAACATCCACAAACAAGGAAAGACAAGACTCCAAGTAAAGATAGCATCAGAAACCTCTCTACCAGGAACATAACTCACTATTATAAAAACTACACTCAAAAAGCCCACAGCGAATATCATTTTCTTTTTTTTTAAATTTTATTTATTTAAAGATTTTATTTACTTATTCATTATAGACACAGAGAGAGGCAGAGACACAGGCAGAGAGAGAGAAGCAGGCTCCATGCAGGGAGCCCAATGTGGGACTCAATTCCGGGACTCCAGGATCATGCCCTGGCCTGAAGGCAGACGCTAAACTGCTGAGCCACCCAGGCGGCTGGTGAATATCATTTTCAATGGAGAAAAAATGAGAGTCAGGAACACTTCAGCAATGCCCAGTCTCACGGCTATTGTTCAACATAGCACTAGAAACCCTAGCCACAGCAATAAGACAACAAAAAGAAATAAAAGGGATTCAAATTGGCAAAGAAGAAGTCAAACCCTCACTCTTCACTGATGACATGATACTGTCTGTATATGGAGAACCCAAAAGACTCGACTCCAAAATTGCTAGAACTCATACAGCAACATGGCAGGATACAAAATCAAGGCATAGAAATCAGTGGCATTTCTATATACTAACAATGAGACTGAAGAAAGAGAAATTAAGGAATTGATCCCATTTAAATTGTACCCCAAACCATAAAATACCTAGTAATAAACCTAACCCAAGAGGTAAAGGATCTGTATTCTAAAAACTATAGAACACTTAAGAAAGAAATTGAAGAAGACACAAAGAGATGGAAAAATATTCCATGCTCATGGATTGGAGGAATAAATATCATGAAAATGTCTATGCTACCCAGAGCAATTTATACATTCAGTGCAATTCCTATCAAAATACCATCAACATTTTTCACAAAGCTGGAACAAATAATCCTAAAATTTGTATGGAACCAGAAAAGACCCCAGAGGAATATTGAAAAAGAAAACCAAAGCTGGTGGCATCACACTTCAAGCTATATTAAAAGCTGTGATCATCAAGACAGTATGGTACCAGCACAAAAACAGACACATAGGTCAATGGAACACAATAGAAAAACCAGAAATGGACCTTCAGCTCTATGGTCAACTAATCTTTGTCAGAGCAGGAAAGAATATCCAATGGAAAGATGACAATCTCTTCAACATAGAGTGGTGGGAAAATTGGACAGCCACATGTAGAAGAATGAAATTGGACCATTTTCTTATACCATACACAAACATAAACTCAAAATGGATGAAAGACCTAAATGTGAGACAGTAATCCATCAAAATCCTGGAGGAGAACACAGGCAGAAATCTCTTCAATGTTGGCTGCATCAACCTCTTGCAAGACATGTCTATAAAGACAAGAGAAACAAAAGCAAAAATGAACTATTGGGACTTCATCAAGATGAAAAGCTTCTCCACAGCAAAGGAAACAGTCAACAAAACTAAAAGACAACCTACAGAATGGGAGAAGTTATTTGCAAATGAAATATTAGATAAAGGGTTAGCATCCAAGATCTATTAAGAATTTATCAAGCTCAACACCCAAAACACAAATAAGCCAGTCATGAAATGGGCAGAAGACATGGACAGACATTTATCCAAAGAAGACCTACACATGGTCAATAGGTACATGAAAAAATGCTCCATATCACTCAGCACCAAGGAAATACATATTAAAACCACAATGAGATACCACCCCTCACCAGTCAGAATGGCTAAAATTAACAAGACAGGAAACAACAGATGTTGATGAGGCCTCAAAGAAAGGACAAGCATCTTATACTGTTTGTGGGGATGCAAACTGGTACAGCCACTCTAGAAAACAGTATGGGGGCTCCTCAAGAAGGTAAAAATAGAGTTACCCTGTGACCCAGCAATTGCACTACTGGATATTTACCCCAAAGATACAAATGTATTGATTCAAAGGGGCACCTGCACCCCAAAGTTCATAGCAGCAATGTCCACAATAGCCAAACTATAGAAAATGCTGAGAAGTCCATCAACAAATGAATGGATAAAGAAGATGTGATTATACACACACACACACACACACTGAAATATTACTCAGCCATCAGAAAGGATGAAATCTTGCCATTTACATCAACATGGCTGGAAATGGAGGCTATTATGCTGAGCGAAATAAGTCAGTCAGAGAAGGACAATTATCATATGGTTTCCCTTATATGTGGAATATGAGAAACAGTGTAGAGGACCATAGGGGAAGGGAGGGAAAACTGAATGGGAAGAAATCAGAGAGGAGACAAACCATGAGAGATTCTTAACTATAGGAAACAAACTAAGGGTTGCCGGGAGCGGGGGGAGGTGAGTAGAGGAATGGAGTAAATAAGTGATGGGCATTAAGGAGGCATGTGATGTGATGAGAACTGAGTGTTACATACAACTGATGAATTAATGAAGTCTACATCTGAAACTAAAGATGTACTATATGTTGGCTAATTTAATTTATATTAAAAAAAAAGAAAAACCTCTCTACCTATTTTGTTTACTATGTAGGTCACTACTGAGGTGGGACATCTTCAGGGTGATATCTTATTTAGTGCTCCTCACTTGAAGGACACTGGTGAAAGTACTATAAAATTATGACTTACAAAATCTTTATTTAGTACTTTTCCCTGAGTCTGGCTTGTGACTGAATATTGCCCAGTTCCCTAACATGATGAGCACCAGTTTAGTCAATAATAAAATAGCCTGTCTTTGCTGGTCTCTACCTTCCTTTAAATAAACCTGGAACACTAAAGGTCCAAAGTGACTGAGAAGTAGGTCTTGGTCATTGTAACAAGACAGCTGCTTTCAAACAAAGCCAAATTTGTGCCTTTTAAATGCAATATATTTTTAATTCTGATTCCCACAAATCAATTCTGGAATCCAGTTGTATTCTACAGAATTTATAAGTGAAAAAATATATTTCCTTCTATTATTCATAAAGTAAACAATAGCTCTCCCTGGGAGACAAATGCAAAGATTCTAAAGAGCTGTCATTGTCCACAATAACCCCTATTCATTTTAGATTCCTTTCCTCTAGGTTCCTGGAGGCAGACCCTAGCTTCTCTTTTTCCTCACAAAGAAAGAAAGATGCAACTGAAGCCAGAGTGACCGATGTTCTAACATTTGATTGGGAATAGGCAGTGAAACCTTCCAGAACTTTAAAAAAATCTGCAGAAGGCCAATCAAGTCTCCACCACTCCCAAAACTCAGTCAATAATAAGCCATGGGAGATGGATTAATGGATCAAACACCTGTCTATAGCTTTCAGCCTTTCTAGAACCACAGGAGATTATCACAGTATTACATGTTCCTGGGGCAAATAAACCTAGCACCTAGGAGTTTTCACTGAGGGCTTTTCCAGAAGACACCACAAAAATCCAATCTCGCCTCATCTAACAGCAGGTAGTCTAACAAGCATCCTATCTAAAGTCTCCAAAGAATATAGATTTATTACTGCTTGAATCCTATGGACCAAAGCTTTAATCTCCCATCAAGTAATCCCAGTTTCATAAATGATGTGGTTCCATTTTGTATACACTCAGAGATTTCCTAACAGCAGGTAGTCTAACAAGCATCCTATCTAAAGTCTCCAAAGAATATAGATTTATTACTGCTTGAATCCTATGGACCAAAGCTTTAATCTCCCATCAAGTAATCCCAGTTTCATAAATGATGTGGTTCCATTTTGTATACACTCAGAGATTTCCTGTAAGTGGCTCTAAAATTCTTCCAATTAAGGAGGACAGGGTGATATCTTATTTAGTGCTCCTCACTTGTAGTGTGTGTGTATGTGTGTGTGTGTGTGTGTGTGTGTGTGTGGTTGGATAGGAGCTATTATCTCATTCATTATTTTATTCATTCTACAAATACTTAGAGACTTATTGTGTGTCAGGTATATAGAAGACATGAAAATGCATGGGTGGTGACTATGGCATTCACCAGTCCCTGTACTCAGGGAGCTTACAAATCAAGGTGGAAGAGAAGGGTAAGTAACTCATAAGCAACTCAACAAGTGGTGATAAAGGGAATGAAAAAAGTAAGCTCAAGGAATAATAGGAGCTTAGGGAGGTACACCTAACTCAAATTTGGAAAGGTTGGAAAGGCTTCCCAAAGAAGGTGGCCTCTGAACAAAAACTGAAGGGTAAGAGGAGCTGAACAGATGATGGCAGAGAAGACTTTTATAGGTAAAAGGAATAATAGCATGTGCAAAGTTCAAGAGGAAAAGAATAACAGTACAATGGGAAAATGCAAGTAGTTCGGTTTGGATTGGGTAAGGAATGTGAGACTGGGGTGTAGAGAGAGATGTGGCTTGAGAAAAAGTAGGACTCAGATCTTGATGAGCCTTTGGAGCACCTTAAGGAGATGACCTTTTTTCTTAAGAAAAACTCCTTCCTGATCACCCTTGAGAACAGAGGTAATATATCTGTCTCAGTTAATATAAATACAGTCCATTCAGTCAGTGAATTAAAGACACTGTGTTAAGGATCAGCATAATATTGTGTACAAACAGAAAATACGTAGAAGAGACTGGACTGCAGAGGCTTCACATGCTTTTGTCCCAAGGATGAGATAGATGGGTCAAGAGCAGAGTTGACATTTAATCTCTCAGCGCTGTGGCCTTGGCAAGGCAGATATTGCACATGCCTCACCCTTGGTGCCTTAATCATGAGCCCCCAATAGCACCCCATATCTGACTCATTATAAGTAGGCAGAAGCTTCACCAAAGAAGTCAATAGGAATGATGGGACTGGCTCATTCCTTGTTAAGTTAGGCTTTCTGTAAGAATTAGGAAAGGGATTGATGGTACAAAGAAAGAATAAGATAATGAGTAGAATGGATCTGAGATTGAACTTGGTTTTCTGCAGACCTGTGGTCTTCCCTACTGCCTTGGTTATGCTGTAGCTCATAAAACAATGTTTCAGCCTCCATGTTGCCTCATCTGTCCTGATACTTCATAGAAGAAAACCACACAGGAATCAGGTGAGTTAGTTTACAGTAAGTAGTTTGATGCCTCATTTTTATAGATGAAGAAGCCTGGGCTCGGAGAGATAAATTAACTTGACCAAGTAATGTAGCTAATAAATAAGTTCTGGAGTCAGGACCCCAATCTCAAAATGTTTGACTGCCAAGTACATACTCTTAATCACTAATTTCTATCACAGACAATTTTTTTCCAGTAAACTCAAAACAATGCACAGGTGATGTTACCGGTGTTACCTCCTTTAGAGCATGGGCAAGCAAGCTCCAACTTACCACCCTTAAAGCATACTGTTTATTAATGCTAATTGAGATATGGGATAGACCATATCAGATTATGTCTCTCTCCCCTACTACCTAGAATAAACTCAAATTTCCAACAGTGGCATACCATTTGCTCTCAGCACCTGGCCATTCCTGCCTCTTCAGCCTTATTTTATAACCTGTTCTTGACTGCAGACACAGTGACCTCTTCCTAGAACTTTTCACACTAGGGCCTCATAAAGGCAAGACACTTCCACAAGTGCACTTCCTACACTTCACCTGGCTCATTCTTCTTCTAGGCCAATGGTAGACAGACCATCTCCTCAGAACAGCCTTGGGTGACAACCATTACATATTATTTCTTTGACTCCCACACTACACCGCAGGCTTAAGAAGGGCAGCATCCATGTCTTTCTATCTAACTCTAGAACAGTACCTGAAATTTAGTAGGGGCTGAATATTTGTTAAATGGATAATGAATTTTTGAGTGAAAGGGATTCATGTGATGATTTTTTAAATCCTCACAGTCTTATTTTAGAGGGGGATGGTGGGAGGAGAGGAGCAGAGAGAGAGAGAATTTTAAGCAGGCTCTACACCCAGCACAGGGCCCATTGCAGAGCTCAGTCTTAACAACTCTGAGCAAAATCAAGAGTCAGACATTTAACCAACTGAGTCACTCAGGTGTCCCAAAATCCTCACAGCCTTATACAATTGCAAAATCCAGTATTAAAACTTTCCCAAACTTCCTTTGTCCCAAGAATATTAATTATCTGCACATACCACAGACTACTAGAATCACTGAACACCAATGACCATGAGCTCAGGACTGAGTCAGCAAATATCACCCAGAGTACATCCTTTTATCTTATGGCTGCAGGAAAGAAAAAAAAAAATCCCAATCCTCTCACACTTACTTGCCAATAAACACAATAATGATGAAATCTCTTAGAGCTCTGGGAGATGATGTTCCAAACTCCTGCTATTTGGATTGGCTACAGGTAACCTCATGAAAGAAACAGACTCTGGTCCCTGAAGTAGCTACAATAAACATTATCTATGTGCAATGAAGGGAATATTGACTGAAAGGGATGAATCTTTTGTTGAGAGTAAAATTGATTCTCTAAAAAATAAACAGTTATTGGCAGAGAGCCTGCTAGTGACTTACTTGAAAAGGAATTTTACAAAATTATTTTTAACAAAGAGCTCTACTTTTTAGAGTGAATGTGACTAAATTTTGTAGAAAAGGGTAGAAAACATTAATATGCATTTAAGCCCAAACCAAGATGGATATTCTTAGTCAAAAAGTATGTTTAACTTAAGCTTGGGGTTCTATATTTCTATAGAGTTACGTTAGTCTTTTCAAGCTATAGGCCATAGTTAGAAGGGAAAATGTTGCTACCTGGGATGCATTGATGGAGCTGGGGTATGAAGGCTCAGGTAAATGAATAATCTACTGCATCCTGAACACTAGCCTCCAACTCACCATCTGGAATTCATGTTGCCCCAAGGTCTGAGGCAGTACCTGTAGGCCCAGAAGCAAAACCTCTTAAAGGCAAGATCATCCCTTTAGTCACCTCTTGTGCTTGGCACATTTCCACATTCATGGTAGATGCCAAAGAAAGTATGCAACAGGCAGATGAATAAATGTGCTGTGATATGGAACATTAAAACCTGATGACAGAGAGCATTGGTGCTGTTTTTCTTCCTATGCAAAGGTAATTTCTGGATTTTGAAAAATTGCTGCCAGAACTACATGCAACAGACACTTCCAAAAGAATAAACGGTGATCTCATAACTTACACATCATTTTTTAAAAGATTTTGTTTATTTATTCATGAGAGACACACACACAGAGACAGAGACATAGGCAGAGTGAGAGGCAGGCTCCCTGTGGAGAGCCTCATGCAAGACTTGATTCCAGGATCCCAGGATCATGACCTGAGCCAAAAGCAGACTCTCAACCAATGAGCCACTCAGGCATCCTCACAGCTCATTTTTAAAGACCCATAGAGAGGCTAGGACTGAATAAGCCTCTTGGGTTCCCTTTGAGTTGGAGGAATCAGGCAGGTGATAGAGGACAACAGAGGAGAGCTGTCATTCTTTCCCACTGAGAACAAATTAGAAGGCTTTCATCTGGAGACTACCATTGGAGAGTTTTTAAAAAGTCTTCTCGATTGAAATTTATAAATAGAAGTAATACTATTTTATATTCAAAACATGTCTATACATACTGTTTTCTCTTAAGTTTATAAAACTATTCTTGACCTATAAAATGAGGACTACCTTGCAGGACAATTTTAAAGAGACAGCAGTATAATGTTTGTACAAGATTTGGCTTTTTGCCTGACCTATAAAAAGCATGTAATATATGGTGGCTTCTGGTATCATGACTAGCACTATTCCTATTACTATTCCAGACTAGGTTTCCTGAAACAGAGATTAGAATTTAAGGTCTTTATTAGGGAGCATTCTCATAATTAATACCTGTGGAAGGGAGGAAAAAGGAAGCTGAGCTGGCAGAGGAATAAACTGAATTGCAACCAGTCCCAGAAAAGGTCTTGGTCAGACCCACAGAGAACTCTGGACTGGACTGACTCTTCAGAATTGTCACTGACTGTGGCTAAGAGGCTGAGCCTTTGCACCCCTATTGATGAGCCATTATTGGAGGAAAGCCTTGGACAAGTCCTGAAGTCTTCCTCAGCTGAGGCCATCCCCACATACAGCTCCAAGCTGAGGGTCATCTTCTAGGAGCCCTTTTAGAAGCTGACAGAGTAAATCATTCAATCCTGAGGAGATAACTGGGCATATTACAGAGCTTATCCCAATTAGTAAGAAGAGTGCTTTAGAGGGCTTCTATGACTTGTCCACAGCTACATTAAGTGAATAGCACTGCTAGGGATAAAAGTTTAGTCTTTTGACTCTAATTCAGTCCTCTTTAGAGGGCCAGGACTCTTCTGAATCATTTGGCATTTCTGTCCTTTATTGCGCCAGGAACTTCTCTGCCTCCTTTGAGCCTGCACAGATCAAGGAACATCTACTTAACATCGTTCCTGTGTCCTTGCCTGAGGATTAGGTGGTTGCGTTGGCTCAAGAAAAATTAGAAAGGAAAGTTTTTTCAAATTACACTTACACTTATAAAGGTTTTCATATTCTCACCCTGCTTTTTTGAAACATGTACTTGTACACACACACACACACACACACCACAACACAGACCTCCAAAGCATCTGTTTAAGTGAAGATTTTGGCCAGAGATCTACCATATTAAAATCTCTAAGGTTGAGGCTCTGTAACTGCCTTTATCAAAAGCATCCCTAATGAGGTTCAAGCATACTAAAGTCTGCAAACCACTGCTACAAAAGTTGGTCTGGTCTAAAGTTATGATCACATTTTTTTCTCTGTGCTGGAAACTGACTCCAAAAGCAATTAGTAGAATCAGAGGGTTCTCAAGTTAAAAGGAATCTTGGAGATTATTAAGTCTCCATTTTTAAGAAGAAAAAAATCAGGGCCAAAGAGGAAGGGTGACTTGCCTAGGGTAAAAGATGAAGTTAATGACCATAGTCAGGCTTCCACTTGGGGTGCAAGCCTTCTTATTGCTCTAAGAAGCTTCTAAAAGGAGTTTTGAATGACTTTCCAGCAATGAAAGAAACAATTTAAAAAAGATGTTCCAGGACTATTCTCAATGACATTGGAATAGAGAACTACCTCATTAATTTGAATCTGTTATAAATATCCACTGTTGCCTGTAATTACCCCAACTTATGCATCTTGTGACTAGAGACACTGGAAGCCTACGTATTGGAACTTGGTTTACCCAATGGAAAGAGAAGACATGAAAGCCTATACCAAAAAAAGAATAGTATTTCCTTCTACATTTTGTTGGAAATGAACCTTAAAAATCTAACCTATTTTTGTTCAGAAGTGAACCTGTGTTTCCAAATCTGTTCCTTAGAGAAAAAAGGGGAAAAAGAGGGACACTGCACTTCAGAATATCATCATATTTCAGATTATTTTTTCATTTTAAATCACTCAGGTTTTGATTAATAGTCCTCATAGTAACAATGATGATGATGATAGAAAATCAACCTACAGTTTCCTCTTTATTAGTTCCTACACTCAGTGACTCAAATAAACATAAAATATGAATGATGTGGCTGCTATTTTTTTGGCATCGGTGGTTCTTCAGGTCCCCAAATGGCCTGTTGCTAATTCCATTTATAGCAAATTGAGAGAATAAATAAACTCTTAATTTGGGTACCTATGAAAATATGGCAGGCTGGCATACCAGCACAGCCAAGAATCTGCTTTAACTGGTGTTCCTGGCCATTAATTCCATTAAAAGTTGCTCAACTTGGAGCCCAGCTGAGTCAGATACAGTGAGCTTCTGATCCTGTTTAGGGAGACAATCTGGGATGGGTGGGAAATCCCAGCCAAAAAGTCAGGAGGCTAAGGGTTCTATTTCTTTAACCACACATGGTATGTATTTGGGAAACACTTTTTCTCTCCTAGTACCTCAAACATTGTGTTGATTGCTGAGTATTTTCATACTTAAGCATTACTACCTGGAACAGTTCACAATATTTAAGGCTAGAGGAACTTCAGGACATCACATGGACCATACCTCTGCCTCCTAGCTACCCTGACTTATCATCATCCCAGAAAAAAAGAGAACATTTCCTTTTTAACTAAGCAAACAAGCAAAACAACCTCCCCCCCACACACACACATACACAGATATAGCCTCAGGAGTGATATAACCATGGACATGAGATCAAGAGACTGGTCATCGCCAACACTCACTTATCATTTATTAACCACAGTCCCTGCTCCTCCCAGAGTCAGTCTAGACAGAAGTCACTTGAATAGTATGACTTAACATGAGATTCCTCAATCATGAGTCTTATCAGAAATGGCTTCTCTCTTGCTACTAAAAACATTTCCATTAAGAAATGTATTGGATTCAAAATAGATGCTTCCACTGAAGTAGGGAAGGATTAGCAGCCAGTCATTCACACTTTAGCATAGATTACAGAGTACTAATTATGTCAGTTATAGTTCTTTGTGTGCCATCAATAGGAATAAATCCTTAGGAGAAAAAAAAAATCCTTAGGAGAGAACATGGAATTTAACCAGAATATCTGGGGTAACTCATAGACTTGAAGGAAGAGCCAATTATCCAGAGGTTGAAGAATACTGGCAACAAGCTGCTCAAAGTTTCCAATCCCAGGAGAGAACCTACATGATCAGTGTTGACTCATTGCTGCCCACTGCCCTCCTCTACCTAGAGCCAGGGGCTGGGATTATATTCAGCAGCCTCAACACAACTTCAAGGAGCCAAGGAAAAGGTCGTTCCCTAAAAAAAAATAAACACTCAATAAGCAGAAGCAATATGTCTTCACCCATACAAGCATAAGCAAACATATGTGTTTACTTGTGGAAATTTTTCTTTCACAAAATTCATGCATTTTTATTATATAAAGTGTGCTTCAAGGACTTATTATGAGTCTAGAGAGATTATATCTCTCTTTGTGGAAGGAAGAAGGAAAGGAGATGCAATAAACATATCCTTTAGCTAAGTCTCATAGAAATAAGCTGAAGATTTTCAGACTTTTAGGAAAAGAAGTAGAATGTTCATCCAAAATACTTATAAATGTCTTTAGCTCTTGCCACAATTACTCCATGACTTGTTTAGAAAATAAAATAGATGCTATTAACTGGACTTTTCTTGTTAGATGATGAATGACATAATCTAATCAGGCATTAAGCTCACCAAAGGAAGAGCATCTCTTATATACTAAGGCAAAATTTTCAAAAAATTTTCAGAAAAGATGTGATGAATATGAAAGAGCTTTAAAAACTATAAGCCAGGGGCAGCCGGGGTGGCTCAACGGTTTAGCACTGCCTTCAGCCCAGGGCATGATCCTAGGATCGAGTCCCACCTGGGGTTCCCTGCATGGAGTCTGCTTCTCCTGCCTGTGTCTCTGCCTCTCTCCCTCTCTCCCTCTCTCTCTCTCTTTCTCTCTTGCAAATAAATAAATAAATAAATAAATAAATAAATAAATAAATAAAATCTTTTTAAAAAAACCTATAAGCCAATATTACAGCTGTAGGTTCCTTTTCTTCTGTGTTATATATTATTTGGAGCGACACAAGGAAAGGAGTACTGGGTAGTTCTCATAGCAGTGCCTAGGAAAACTCACAAGCCATTGGCTAAATAATTTCCTCTCTTCTGCTGGTACTCACAAAAGGCATACAAGTTAGGGCTCTGAGTGCATTCTTCCGATTACCAATGTTACAAAGAGAGGAGTCATAGCCATCCCACATTTGTATATGAGCTTCTAAAAAAGATTTTTAGACTATTACTAATACAAAAATTTGTTAAAGATAGCATGTTCAAGGTTATCCATTTAACTTTGCATTCTGATAGGTTTTCTTGACTATAAGAGAAAGATAAGGATTTATGCCAAGTCTTAGTTTTATACACACAAAATTTGTGGTTTTCATTCTTATTGTGTTTGTTATGTGTGTAATCCACTTTTCCAAATTAAGTCACTTAATCCCTATAACTACACAGTTAAGTATATTACTTATTTCCTGTTACCAGATAGGAAAACAGAGCTAGGAGAGGTTAAGTAATTTGTCTAGGGTCTTATGGCTACTCACTAGGGGAGCCACAATTTGAACCTAAGTCTGCCCAATTCCCTCTAATCCAATCCACCACTCTGCAGGTGAATTTCATCTACTATGTGTGACATGGTAGAAAATTAATGAGAACATATGCTATAGGAATTCAGTGAATTCGCATTTAGGGGAAAGAAATGTGATGAGCCCCATTTGGATACACCCTACTTGAATGCTGGCCTCTTCTCGTTAGATCCTGGCTAGGGAGCTTCAGGTATGCCAGGGCAGCTGACCTCCCGGGACATACTGTCAAGGCTATGTAATAACAGGAGCTAAAAGCCAAGCAATTTCAGCATCTCCTAAGGAGAGGCAGAGTACTTCCTGCTGACATAAGTAAAGACTAGCCATAGTGATCATTGGTCCAATTAGAGTGAACTTCAGAATTTTGTGCAGGACTCATGAAGAAACTGCTGAAAGATACACACCAGAGCTGCTACAGCCATTTTCTCAAGAGGAAAAACTGATAGGAGAATAGAACAAGAGGTAAAATGGGCTAAGAAACAGAAAGTAAAAATAGAGTCCTAGTGAGTTGTTTATGCTCCTGTATCCAGCTGAGCTAGAAGCACATCCTGCCATCAGTACTTCTCACCTAAAGGAGCCAATTAAGATCCTTTTTTGCCTGAAAAACAGTCAAATTCTCTTGTCATTTCCAACCACTTTCTCAAAGTAAAAGTGATTCTGAAAGGCTGAAGGTCTTGCCAAAGATCATGATGTCTTTTAACAGATGAGTGGATTCATGAACACAGATCCCAATTCCCACCTCAGTGTGGATTCTACTACATTCCATGCCTCTTACCTGTTGGGTGTCTATAAAAATGCCTTCCTCCCTTTCAGACAGGAGGAGTTTAGATACTTTCTGACCTGGAATCACCTACACAGTGGGCCAGACCCTTACTCATGGATCTCCTCAGGATAAGAGAGCCACTGGACATAATTTCCAAATGTGCAGTCCCAATGTCTAATTATCTCTCTGACATACAATAATGGCCCTGGGAGAAAGAGCTGTGCAACTTATTGTCCTCCTCAGTGTGGTTTCTATGGAGTGGCCACAGACAGCTTCTAAATTTAAGCTGCACTGCCTGTTAATTGGGTGGTTAAGTGTTGTTTCCCACCCACTCTTGCTACTAGCTTAGCCTCAGGCTACCAATTACCAGCAGGACAGGTCAGCTGTCAAGTCTGCACCAACTCCATCATTTCTGACATCCTCACACAATGATAGGCTCACCCTTTTCCTCTTAGCAAATCTGGGTTAGCCAGTGTTTGGCTTCATTTTCATGAATGCAGGATACCCAGTATTCCTATCTGTGACTTAAATTAGTTAGAGTTTTCTTTTCTTTTTTTTTTTAAGATTTTTATTTATTTATTCATGAGAGACACAGAGAGAGAGAGAGAGGCAGAGATACAGGCAGAGGGAGAAGCAGGCTCCACCAGGGAGCCCAACGTGGGACTCGATCCCAGGTCCCCAGGATCATGCCCTCGGCCAAAGGCAACGCTAAACCACTGAGCCACCAGAGTTGCCCTAGTTGGAGATTTCTGCAGCTAAAATGCATCTGTTTGCTCAACATCTGTTTATTTATTCAGGGGTTTCTGGCCTGGGGAAACCCCAGGTTGCCTGGGGTTGCGTGGTCCTCTGCTAGGCCTGAGTATATAGAAGAGAATTAAACAGACAAGGTCTTGCCTTCATGGAGCCTATTGTCCAGTGAGAGACATAAACAAAACTCATGTGAAGAGCCAAATAAATAGTGTTCAGGACAAAAAGGAAGAAGAAAAAAATGCTATGAAGAGGAGAGCCTATAAGGAGAACCTAATTTAGATGGGAGAGAGAAGTAAGTAAAGCCTCTGAGGGTGTGATAATGAAGTTGAGACCTGAATGAAAAGATGGTGTTTTTCAGGTAAGAGTGATGAACAGTGGGGAGCCTGGGTTGCTTAGTCAATTAAGCAGCTGCCTTCAGCTCAGGTCATGATCTGGGATTCTGGGATCAAGCCTCACATTGGGCTCCCTGCTCAGTGGGGAGTCTGCTTCTCCTTCTCCCTCTGCCCCCTCACTTGTGCACTCAGTCCCTCTCTCAAATAAATAAACAAAATCTTAAAAAAAAAAAAAAAACAGGGAATTCTACACAGAAAAAGAATAGCAGAGAAGCCCAGAAGGAAGAAAGCCATTGATAAATTCCAAGACCTGAAAAAATGCTGGGCTGTAATAAGCAAGAGAGAGTGAGCTAAGTATGTAGAGTAGGAAGGGGACTGAAGCCCATCTTTAAAATTTTAGATCTTATTCTATATGTGACAAAAGCCATTGGAGAGTTCATTCATACATTTATTCTTCAGTCTGTCTGTGGTTTATTGAACACCTATTTCGTATCAGTTACCATTCTAGGCATCGAAAATACCTCAGTGTTGAGGTAACAAAAACAAAAACAAAAGCCCTGCTTTCCTGGAGTTTACATTCTAGATGGGGAGTCTAACACAGACGGGTTTTACCTGTTCCACATTAATAAAAAAAATTACTTTGATTCTCTCTGAAGAATGGAAGAGGGGAAGTGAGGCAGCAGTTCTGTGGTATTTGCAGAAGAGATGGGGAAGTGTGATGGCTTGCTGTGCTTCCCATTGTAGGCAGCACTCTTAATGCCCCATTAAAAAGGCATTTTGTGACAGTTGTTGGCTAGAAGTAGGCTTTGTGTGGGCTCCAGTATTTCAGGTCCCAGTGGTCAAAAGCAGTATTTTGAGAAGACTGGCTCAAGTTGAATTGCAATCTATGGCCTAAAAATGACCAGTGCTGAGACCCTTTGAGATAAGAAGCTATGACACATAGGCTGCATATTGAATATAACCCTTGAGCTAAAAGAAAAATACATAGTTTGATTATTCAGTCTACTCTGATAAGGCATAACTTTCTCCTGGCAACCCAACTGTCTTTCCATGATTTTCCTCCTCTATCCTTCACCTTACACATATGCACATATGTTCTATTAAGGCAAAACAAATGCAAATTGGGAACCATGACCACATAACTGGAAGAAGCCAATGAAGCTTTTCTCAGTGTGTGAGATCCAAAGATCCACTGTATCTGTATCATGAGAACTGAAGAGTATTTCAATATCCAGATTTATGTGTGTCCAACTTCTACTTGTTGCCTCAAGACTTTCAACATCTAAATATACAGGGGTGAAGCTCAGAAATCTTCATTGTCCATATATTAACCAGGGTAATTTTTACTTCAATTGTCTTATCATGAGAACTCATCCAACCAAAGATAAACCACACAATTTAGGTGTCTACTCACTTTTCCATGATTAGGGGACTATTACATGACCTCTAAAAAAACCTTTCCTTCACTGAGATTCAAGGAGAAGCAGGATGTTATGTTCCTTAAAACTCTTTAGGGTAAGCTAGATCAAGGTGCAAATGATGAATTATATTATCTCTTTAAATCTTAGTTTTCTTCATCTAGAAATGGAGAAGATACCACAATATTTATTTGTTATATGAGAGTCTTAAATAAAGCAACAAGGTAAAGTCCTCAGAATAGATCTGGTACATATTAGGTGCTTAAATATGTGGTGATGGTAATGATTGTTCTATAATTTTCTTCCTCTCCTTTATCTTCTATTCAGACCTGGAAAGGCATTAGAGAAGTAAACAATGAAAAGGGTTTGCAGAAAAATACATACTTGTTCTTTCCTCCCTAAAAGAGAATTTTTAGTCATCTTAATCACTATTCTAGGAAAAATTCTTTAGCTGAGAACACACAGAATGGCAGCCTGAATCCCTTATGTAAGTATAGAAATAGTTATTCCCACAAGGAATAGAAGCAAAACTCCCACACTATAGCTCTCCCATGCTCACTCAAGGCTGCAAGAGCTAGGCTTGTCAGAAAACACCTCATTGATCCATCCCTGGAGATCTTTCTAACCCAAAGTTAATTTGATGCCATTTCGGGGGGTAGAAAAAGGGGGGGAGTGTCATCACCAGAATTTAGATCTGTTTTAAGTAAGAAATCTTGAAAATTAATAAAATCAGGATCCTTCAGAGAAAAATTACAAACATATATACAAAATTTCCAAATGGCAGAAGGGAAAACCACAGCTCAGAGATGTAAAATATACTTTTCAGGATTGCTGAGTATAATAAATCAAAAGATGACTGTCTCACCACTTCTCCCTATTCCAATAGCTATCTCCTTGCAACAACTCATCCTTATTATTATTTTTTTTTTATGATAGTCACACACACAGAGAGAGAGAGGCAGAGGCATAGGCAGAGGGAGAAGCAGGCTCCATGCACCGGGAGCCCGACGTGGGACTCGATCCCGGGTCTCCAGGATCGCGCCCTGGGCCAAAGGCAGGCGCTAAACCGCTGCGCCACCCAGGGATCCCTATTTTTTAAAGTTTTTATTTAAATTCAAGTTGGTTTACATACAGTGTAATATTAGTTTCAGGTATACAATATAGTGATACAACATTTCCATACATCACCTGATGCTCATCACAACAAGTGCTCTTCTTCATCTACAACACCTATTTCACCCATCCCCCACCTTACTTCTGGTAACCATCAATTTGTTCTCAATAGTTAAGAATCTGTTTCTTCATTTACTTCTCTTTTCTCCTCTTTTATTTCTTAAATTCCACATATCAGTGAAATCATATGGTTTTCATTTTTCCTCTGACTTATTTTGATTAGCATAATATTCTCTAGTTCCATCCATGTCATTGTAAATGACAAGATCTCATTCTTTTTTATGGCTGAGTTAATATTCATATATATATATATATATGAATATTATATATATATAGGAATATATATATATATTCCTATAATATATCTTCTTTATCCTTTCATCAGCAAATGGACACTTGGGCTGCTTCCATAATTTGGCTATTGTAGATAATGCTGCCATAAACATCAGGATGCATATATCCTTTGAATTGGTATTTTTGTGTTCTTTGGATAAATACCCAGTAGTGTGATTACCATATCATAGGGTAGTTCTATCTTTACCTACTTGAGGAAACTCCACAGTTTTTCCCAGAGTGGCTTCACCAGTTTCCATTCCCACCAACAGTGTAAGTGTCACATTCTCACTGACACCTGTTGTATCTTGTATTGTTGATTTTAGCCATTCTGATAGGTATGAGGTGATACCTCATTGTAGTTTCAATTTGCATTTCCCTGGTGATCAGTGATGTTGAGCATCTTTTCATTTGTCTATTAGCTATCTGGGTGTCTTCTTTGGAAAAATGTCTATTTATGTCTTCCACCCATTTTTAATGGGATTATTTGTTTTAAGGATGTTGTGTTTTCTAAATTCTTTATATACTTATTATTTTGGAGTGTGATCTTATTAATATCATTTTCAGTTGTTCCTAGTTTGGAAGTCAAGGAAAGGGATATAAAATGAAATGTGAATTGTTTGGACAGAAGGGTGGAAAGAAATGAAGATGTGATTTCCAAACAGGCCTTCAGTCCCTGAAAGCAGAAATGCTTCACATAGAGTAATTAAATGTCAATGTAAACATCTGTTAATGAATGACACCAGTTCCAGGAGAGAATAAGGGCATGATAGGGCTCTCTTTTGAATACTTGAGCTTACATAGATCTGTTTGTGATGGCTGCTGCCTTTGCTCAGAATTTCCATTGAGACTTCCACCACGCCATCTTGTTCTAGACAGTGACCCCACAACTCTGGCTGAAAGGAGAGAGTATAATCCTAATAAAGCTCACCATTGTATCATATGCTTTGGCCACATTATTTGTCCAGGGTTATATCTGTGACCTTAGCCCATATCAGAGAACTTCCCAGGAATTGTCCATTGGAGTTATCTGAGAAGAATCTGTTGTCCTCTCCATTCATAAAGCTGTGAAGATGTAGTCCTGGAGCTGCATGGTACCATATCCCTCAACACGAAACATCATGAGGAAATGAATGTGATGCCTTGGAGAAAATTTGAGGTGTCAAGGAAGAGTGAATTTAAATCTCATCAGATTCTGAACTCCAGGCCCTGGTCTGTAGTTCTTCCTTTGATTTAGTAAGGTGTCAGCTTTTTCTTAAACTCAAGGAACTTGGTCTCTATTACTCAGAATCCGATGAATCTCCATATAATTATATTGGGGCTTGAAATTACAAAACCCAGTAGACCAGGTTATGTGTTAAGATTGGCCCCCCAAACTCATGGAAAAAATGTATTTCTTTGAAACTTTACTCAATAGAAAAACAACACCATTTACAATAGCAGAATCTGTTAGCAGAAAACCCTACTACTTAGGGATAAATCTTTTAAAATATTTTATTTATTTATTTGAGAGAAAAAGAAAGAGAGCACAAACTGGGGGAGGGGAAAAGGGAGAGGGACAAGCAAACTTCCCAGTGAGTATGGATCCCAACACAGGGCTTCATCTCAGGCCCCAGAGATCATGACCTGAGCTGAAGTCAGACACTTCACTGACTGAGCCACCAAGGTGCCTCAGGGATAAATTTCACAAAAGGCATACAAGATCCAAATCTATATACTGAAAAACTACAAAACTTTGCTAAAAGAAATTAAGAAGACCTAAATAAATAGAGATATATACAGTATTTAAGGATGGAAACATTCAATACTATTATGCTATCAATTATTTTCAACTTGGTATATAGATTTTAGTATATGTGCTGCCAAAGCAAGCACTAGATTTAACACAACCTCAAAGAAAATCTCAGCAGGATATTTGGGGAAACTGATAAGCTTATTTCAAATTATACAGGGAGAGAAAAGGGTTCTAGAGTAGCTAAACAGCCTTAAAAATTAAAAACAAATTTGGAAGATTTCTACAATTTGATTTCAAGATGTATTATAAAACTATGATGATTTCTCAACCTCAGCACTATTGACATTTGGTGTTGAATGATTCTTTGTTATGTGGAGCCTCCATGCATTGGAAGATATTTAGCAACATCCCTGAGTTCTACTCATTATAAATAAGTATCCCTCCCTGATTTAGGACAATTAAAAGTGTTTCCAGACATTGCCAAATGCCATTGAACTATAGCAATGAAAATAGTGAGGTACTGGCATAGGGATGGACAAAAAAAAAAAAAAAACATCAATAGAACACAATAGAAATCAAGAAACAGACCACACATATATGATCAATCAGTTTTTTTATGGTGGTCCTAAGACAATCCAATGGAGAAAACATAACCTAACAAATGGCATTATAACAATTTGGTATCAATACACAAACCCAAGATAAACTCAATTCATGCCTCACACCATATATAAAAATTATTTCAAAATTATTCTATATATAAATGTAATATAAAACTTCTAGATTCTAGAAAATTTCTAGATGAAAATGTTTATGACCTTGGATTAGGCAAAGGTTTTTTAGTTTCATGACACTAAAAATAGGAGTATAAAAGAACAAATTGATAAATTTGATGTAATAAAAAATAAGCTCTTTTCTTCAAAATGTACTGTTATAAAAAGATGAAAAACAGACTGTCAAAAAATATTTCAAAATCATGTATCTGGTAAAGGACTTACTTGTAGAAAGCAAGACGAAAGGTGCCTGGATGGCACAGTTAGTTAAGCAGCTGACTCTTGGCTTCAACTCAGGTCATGATCTTAGGGTGATGAGATCCAGCCCTGGGTTGGGCTCTGCACTCAGCATGGAGTCCGCTTGTCCCATCCCCTCTCTGTATCTCCCCTCACTTGTACCCACACACATGCACGAGCTCACTCTCTCAAATAAAATCTTTTTTTAACAAAAGGATATATATGGATCGCAAATAAAGCATGTGAAAAGATTCTCAACATTATTTATTAGAGAATTCAAATAAAAACCACAATGAAACACAACTACATACCCATTAGAATGGCTGAACTTCTTTTTTTTTAAAGATTTTATTTATTTATTTATTTGTTTATTTGTTTATTTATTTATTTATTCATGAGAGACAGAGACACAGGCAGAGGGAGAAGCAGGCTCCACGCAGGGAGCCTGATACGGGACTCAATCCTGGGACTCCAGGATCAGGCCCTAGGCTGAAGACGGTGCTAAATCACCGAGCTACCTGGGCTGCCCGAATGGTTGAACTTCAAAAGACTCACTTTACTAAGTAAGTTCCTGCATATGCAGGAACTAGAATTCTTACACAATGGTGCAGGGAGTGTAAGATGGCATAATCACTTTGGAATACAATTGGGCAGTTTCTTAAAAAAGTTACATTATACATTATTATTTTGTTAAGGCTGCCATAACCAAATACCAGAATCTGGGTGTCCTAAACAACAGAACTTTATGGTCTTATGGTTCTGGAGGACAGAAGTCTGAGATCAAGGTGGTGACAGCGTTGGTTCCTTTTTGTAAGGGAGAATCTCTTCTAGCCTCTCTCCTGGCTTCTAGTGCTTTGCTGGCAATCTTCAGCATTCCTTGGCTTAGGGAAACATCACTCCAGTTTCTGCACTCATTTTCACATGACAGTCTTCCTATGTATGCGTCTCTGTGTCCAAGTTTTGCCCGTTTTATAAGGGCACAAGTAATATTGGGTAAGCCCCGCCCCCTGAAGATCCTAACTCAAGGGGCTTCTGGGTGGCTCAGTTGGCTAAGCATCTGCCTTCGGTTGGGGTCATGATCTCAGGGTCTCCCTGCTCAGCAGAGAGTCTGCTTCTTCCTCTCCCTCTGCCCTTCTCTACCCCTACTGGTACATGCATTCTTTTTCTTTCAAATAAACAAATAAAAATAAAATATTAAAAAATAAAAAAAAACTTAAGGATCTTAACTCAAAGTCACATTCTGAAGGGGTTAGGATTTCAACATATCTTTTTTTGGGGGGGATGCTATTCAACCTGCAACACCTATGGTAAGATCCAGCCATTCCATTCTTAAGTACT
The DNA here is from genome assembly GCF_048164855.1 of Canis lupus baileyi. Taxonomy (NCBI): domain Eukaryota; kingdom Metazoa; phylum Chordata; class Mammalia; order Carnivora; family Canidae; genus Canis; species Canis lupus. The sequence continues at coordinate 55,191,247 of NC_132841.1, forward strand.
TATCCAAATGAAATGAAAGTATATATCATATGTTCACAACAGCTTTATTCACAATACCAAACACTGGAAATAAGCCAAATGTTAATCAACAAATGAAAAGATAAACAAATTGTGGTATATCTATGCAATAAAATAAAAGTACTACTCTGCAATAAAAATAAATTAACTATTGATCTACAGAATTATACAGATGAATCTCAAAATAATTATGCTGAGTGATAGAAGTCAAAGAGGAATACGTCTTTTGTGATTCCATTTATATAAACTCAAGAAACTGCATAGCAATTTATAGTGACAGGAAGCAGATCAGTGATTGCCTAGTGATGGAGGAGGGAATAAGGAAACCTGAGAGGAAGAGATTTTATGAATGGAACAAGAAAACTTTTGGGATGACAGATTTGTTCACTATTTAGTTGTGGTGATAGTTTCATAGTATATGTCAATACTTATCAAATTGTACACTTTATATATGTACAGTTTATTTTATATCAGTTATACCTCAACAAAGCTGTATAAAGAAAAACAGCTTTTGCATAAAGCAGGGCACCTGTAACATAAACAAGAAGAACCTGTCATGCTGGGATGCCTGGGTGGCTCAGCAGTTGGGGTACCTGCCTTCGGCTCAGGTTGTGATCCTGGGATCCGATATTGAGTCCCGCATCAGGCTCCCTGCGAGGAGCCTGCTTCTCACTCTGCCTGTGCCTCTGCCTCTCTCTCTCTCAGTCTGTGTCTCTCATGAATGAATAAATAAATCTTAAAAAATAAAGTACTTGTCATGCTAACCAGATGATGATTTTATAAGGCAGTTGAGACATCTTCAAGAAATGTTATTCCACTATTTAAAGACAGGATACTGATGTTTCCACAGTAGTTACAGTCTTAGAACACCATCTAAGATGCCATAAAGGAAATGCTACCACCTAAAAGAGGCATGGTGCTTTAGGCTGGAGGAAGAACGCTTGGAAACCCTGACTATCCCACATAATTGAAATGGAAATGGGAAATGTTGTGACGAGAGAAAGGGCTATCAGGCTGATTTGTCCTGACAATGCCAAATCAACTCATTTATTCAGCACACATATATGGAGCTCAAACAAGCTTTGGATGTAGTGATGAATTAGATGTGCTCCCTGTCTATAAGGAGCTCCTTACCTGGTAGGTAAAAGGCAGAGGCTGCCCGTTCTCAACCTACCAGAACTTTGATTAAGGCTCTGTGAGTGATGCATGCTAAGTGTTAGGGGAGCACTTACAGAGGGAGGAGATGAGCCTGTCAGCTCTAACTGATTCTGTATACAACTTACCAGAACATAAATCTATCTCATAAGGTACATAAATTGTCAATTTAGGTCAGACTCAGACCACCCAGATCGAAGTTTTATGTCTGACAGTGATGTGTACACAGGGTGCATGGAAGAAACATAGTTACCTAGCATGAAAGTTTGGAAGTATTTCCCATTTATTCTAGGGTCCTTATATTCTGTGTCTGGAAACTTAAATTTGGCTACATTACTTGGAATCTAGAATACAGTGCAAGAAAGGATATCATTAGAATCTATAAAAGCAATAGTAGTCAGGATAAGATTAATTTGAACTTGATGTATCAATTCAGTGAAGTCCATCTGTCAAATCAACGTTTGACAACTTGAAGGAAAACAACCACTTGATTTCTCTCTTTTTCTTTCTCTAAGCAGTTGCTGCTTCAGTGTTTTGCTTTCCAGGCAGCAAAGAAAATTAATGGAGGATAAGTGCTAGAATCAGAGATTCTCTCCCCCCACGCTGTGTGACATTTAATAAGTTAATAAACTTCTCTGAAACTTAAATCTCTTTTTGATGTAAGGGATAGTAAGAGTTCCTACGTTAGAGAGTTTATCGGAAAATTTAATGAGCAAACACATATATGGTCTCTGGTTCATGGTATTCAAAATTTTTATTATTATTGTCCCTGTTATTATTTATGTTATGGATATGTTGCTTGCTTTCTAAATATGTCTCCATTGGAAAGACCTTTCACACTTTGTGAGCTTTCATTCACTTACCTACAAGATGGTAATAATGAGAGCTGCCCTATCTAACCAAACAAATTAATTCAAGAAGTAGTTATACTTGATAGGTATGTGCCAGGTGTGAAGGCTCTAAAGTTGATTGAGATATGATTCCTGCTCTTAGGGAGTGTTAGTCTATCAAGGAAGATGTCAAGCAAACAATAGCAATACAGCATGAAGGTGCTGAAATAAGTGATATACAGCCTGGTGTGGATACCCATAAGAGGAACTCCTTATCCAGGAGGAGTCAGGACAGGTCTTATAAATGGGAGTGAGCCACAAAAGGGTTTTGGCAGAGGAAATAGGTATTCAAAACCTGAACGACAAAAAACAGTTGGTGATTTAGCAAATAACAAGACTTCAGTCTGGCTAGAGAGTAGAATTTAAGAAAGGGAGAAATAAAAGAAATGCTGAAGAGGTAACTAGAGGCCATACCAGAAGGGCCTCTTTAAACCATGTGAAAAGGTTTGGGCATTATCCTGAAGTATCCTTAATACAAAGCTGGTATTAGAAACAAATGTTAAAATATACGTGAAGATACTCTGTAATTATAGAGTTCTACTCAAGTGTTGCAACTATTGTCAGGAACAAAGGGATTCAGTCTGAGCCCTTGTGCACAGGGTAGATGCTATGGATTGAAGGTTTGTGTCCCCCCTCAAATTCCTATGTTGAAATTCTAATTCCAATGTGACGGTATTAGAAGGTGGAGCCTTGGGGAAGTACGAGGTCATGAGGGTGGAGCCCTCATGGATGAGATTAATGCCCTTATAAAAAAGATCCCAAAGAGCCCCCTTGCCCCTTCCACTATGGGAGGACACAGAGAGAAGATATCCATCTATGAATCAGGAAGCAGGCCCTTACCAGATACAGAATCTGATGGCACCTGGTACAGATACAGTCATCTGATGACTTCTTATAAGTCATCCAGTCTAATATTCTATTATAGCAGCTTGAAAAGACTAAGACAGTAGCCCATCTCCTCATTTTTCCTACCTCTTTAATACACACAGAGAGAGAATGAGAGAGAGAAACATCTGTCATATGATGGGTTGCAATTATATTAGTGTGAAGCTTCGTGCTTGTGCACTCTCCACAAGAATCTCAGGAAGCCAGGGAAATTAACCATCACTGCCTAGTAGCAATAGCTGCTGTCCATGGTTCTACTCTTACTAATTTTATATCAAAAGCCAAAGACCTCCTAGAGATGCTGGTCTGCTGTCTCCAGATTTGCTTTCCCTTAATGTGAAGGAAGTTTGCTCAGAGCACTAAATGTGTTTTATCAGAGGAAGACACATTCAATGTTAAACAGAGACCACACCACTTTTCCTTGGATGTGTCTATGTGATGGTTAGATCAAATCTCTCAAAAATCCAAAAGGAAATGGAATCCCTGAAGCTACCACATGATAATAAAGGGTGCCAAATTTTAAAAATAAAAATACACCCTTAGAACTTTTGTTGCATCTTTTATAAGCCTCACTGTCAGATGGGCAAGCAGCCTCAAAGCTCTAGGGAGCTACCAAATAATAGTTTATATTGTCACTAATATAAACTTACAAAGGCTTACATATTTAGTTAAAAAATAAAAATGAGAAATTTGGGAAGGTGCCAGAGATGTAAAATGTAAAGGATTCAATGACAGAAGAAAGGAGTCTATGATTCATACTAGGGGTAATATGTGCACCGTTTTTAATTGTTCTCTGGACTGAAAATTGAGGTCCCAGCCTCTGAACCCCTTCACAAGAATTACTCAGAGGAAAGCTATAATTTTTTTCCCATGTATAAGAAAATAAGTATGCTCTCAAGAAACTTAAAAAGGCAATTATTTTATGATCATCCCATTTTCTGGTATCACACCTGTGCTTTCCATTTTGGAAAGAAACTGCTGGAGAATTTGTGGAGTTAATTTTGGAAGAGACTACTTCTATCTTCTGGAACCTATCTTCTTGTAAGTTTGTTCTCAACCCTTTGATAATCACAATTGTTTAGGTGATTTATTTAAGGAGGGCACTTGATGTAATGAACACTGGGTATTATATGCAACTTATGAATCACTAAATTCTACCCCTGAAACTAATAATACACTATATGTTAACTTAAAAAATGTTCATCTTGCAGGAGTTCCTAAGGCCATTTAATAATATAAATTCCTAAAAATTATTAGGAATTTATTAGTGTATAGAACAATTAGAATAGTAGATAATTTGATGATCATTAGAATTTATTGAAGGTAATTACAGTAAGTATCTATACATAAGATAAGGAGATAATAAATTTATGGCTAGAAAAATAAAATTGAAATATATTGCATGTGCTGGAGCTACAGCACATACCCAGAAGAACACAAATCTAATAAAGCTAGCTTTAAATACATGAATTCTTACAGAAAACTTTTCTTGTCCAGTTCAACAGGGTATAGTCTCGGAATAGCAATAGTAGTAAGAGGTTATTAAAGAAATCTCTCCACAAAAGTGCCTAGCATGGTGTGCTTATCTTCAAGTAAGTGATTAAATGCCTGAGTTTATATCAAATTTTCAAGTTTCTGCCTTAGAAACCTTAACTTCTGATTTATTAAGTCCTTTCTATGGAATGTTTTCAGAAGTATAAAGACTCACTGGTTTATACAAAGGTAGGTTGAAAGGTCTACTCAATGCACAATTTTTCTCACACTGTAATATCTACCCAAGCTGAACAGATTTGTAAAAGGAGAAATAGAATGAATATGCTTGACCCAATAAATTAGGGAAAAGACCACCAAATACTGAGTCAAAGGTAATATTGAAATAGCTGCTTCAGGGTAAATCCTGGAAAATAGCATATCAATCAACAATATTATATAATATTCCAACTGTCAAAATAACACTGATTGCACTATACCTACATACAAAGAGGGTAAAAAGGTCAAGTGAGAACAACATCACAAGTCTCTATTCATTATCATTCAGAGGACAAATTTTAAACTAAATGTTATGAAAAATACAAACTCATAAAACATGAGTGTTATCTTTAAGATAATGTTCACCTCCCCGGTAAAACAAAATTTTAAATATCAAAGCAAATGGAAGGTTATATAATCTAGTACATAATGAAGGGCTAAATTGTTGAGTAATGATTACTTTATTCTACATTTGTTGAAAGCCTATATGATAAGGACTACACTAGCCACTGAGTGTATAAAATAAATTACACTTACTCTCTGCCCTCAAGAAAACTCACAGTAACAAGTAAAATTTCAAAAATTGTTTCCCATAGACACTAAAATTTCCCAAACCACTTTGACATTTTTTTCTAGACATGTGTTCTTAAGAGCAACTTGGGAAATGCTGGTTCTAATCCATGAATAGTATAAAATTCAAATAAGGGAAATGTAATTATAATTTGAAAAATTCTTATGGATAATATGAATTTCAGTGAAAACACTGGATGATGGATAGGCCTTGGACTGGTGGACAGATTCAAGGCAAGGAGAGCTCATAAGCAAGGTACATGTACAAAGCACATGGTAGATTATAGATGACTAGACCACCTGGACCATGGGACTTTAGGCTGAGTAGTGGAAATTAAATTTGATAGTGAGTTTAGACCAATACTAGAAGATCTAAAAAACAAGTGAAAACTTGATTCTTGATTAAGAAAGTGACATGGAGAAAGGCCTATCTTTAGGTCTAGTCATGCTACTTTAGTGCATCCTGCACATAAAGAAAAAAATTCTGAAATATACTCAGAATAATAGGACCCAAACTCTCTATCTCAACCCAGAAAGATGGATTGCTGTGATTGTGGTAGCAAAAGGTCAAAAGATGATTCTTCGCATATCAAAGCATGCTACAGCTAATAGAAGCAAATAAAAAGATGTAGAAAATTATAATTTGCTTTCCAATAGCAGAAACAGTCTAGGGCATTAGAAAGGAAACCAATCATGAGAGCCAGAAAACATTGGACTTTGATCTTTGAGGTCCCCCCAGAAGCAAAATAATATAGCTACAAAAACTTCTTGAGTTGTAAACTTAGGCCAACTGGGTTCAAACCTCATTGTTGCCACTTACTTCTTGTTTTCTTTTCATACAAAATATTGAGTTATGTATAGCTACTCATACTCAGGAAGACTCTACAATGTATAAGTTTTAAGAAATTTTATAGGTTTTTTTACTTTAGCCTTTCAATGAATATTTTATAAGCATCTGTTATATATCAAGTACTGAGCTAGACACTGGAAATTCAGCACTGAGCAAAGATAGACGTGATTGCAGTCCCCATGGAACTCAGATAACTATGAAGGTTATAAATGTGCAACAAAAACTAGGAATACATTCCTTACACCATTTTTTTTAAGATTTTATTTGTTTACTCATAAGAAACACAGAGAGGAGAGAGAGAGGCAGAGACACAGGCAGAGGGTGAAGCAGGTCCCATGCAGGGAGCCTGACATGGGACTCAATCCGGGGTCTCCAGGATCACGCCCTAGGCCGAAGGCGGCGCTAAACCACTGAGCTACCCGGGCTGCCGCCTTATATCATGTTTACAGACCAGCTCACCATGACAAATCTAGTATCTTCAATGGGATTCTTCATAGATGTCAGGATTGAGAAGTAGGTATTAACTTACCATAGGTACTAATTAGAGTTTTTAAAGAAAGTATGAAATCACCAAGCTACATTAAAACAAGCAACTGCTTTTTGTTACTATTCAGAGGTCATGGTAATCATCACTAACACTCAGAAACAGAATGCCAGAGTTGGAAAGGTTCAGAAAGATCAAATCATTCACCTCACACTTTTACAAATAAAGGAACTAAAATCAAAAGAGGATAAATGATTTGTTGAAGACTCCATAGTTAGAGGCAAAAAAAGGGACAGGGATCAAGTTGCTTTCTACATAAGCCCTCTCTGCTTTTTCCAATACCCTAGGGAAAACACCATTTGTTGAAACAAGGAAAAGCTGGAGATTTTATGGCAGGCTATGATATTTATCTGTATTAGCCTTCCATTTGGAGAATTATCTATCCCCACCTCCACTTTCATTATACCTTTTTGCTCATTTTATATGGTTTGATTGAGGCTGCTCCAGATTTTCTGGCCTCCTAAGTCATAGGGGAGTTCTCAGTACCTAGGCGTTGCCAATCAGAATACTTCATCCTCTCTAGACAAATCAATGGGTCAGAGATTGACAAGTTCAGGTGATATCCTCCCTAGGATTTTTGCCAGATTATCAGGAATGATATTTCTTCTCTGCTAGAATGATGAATCATATAAATTCTAAAAACCTGGAGCTCTTAGAGCAATCTTCTCTGCAACGGGGATTTAGCCTTCTGGGAACAAGCAAGAAAAGCAAAACCAAGAGATTTAAAGATCAAAGAAGAAATGTCATGACTAAGTGACTTGGATCCAGCATTGCCTGAAGCTACACCTCCCCCAGACTTTTCTATAAAATGAGCTAATCAATTCCTTTTTTTAATCTAGTTGAATTTTTTTCACTTATAACTTTTTTACAGTACCCACAAATACACATACTAAACATTTCTCCCAGAATAAACCCACTACTATCATCTCCAACTTGAAGTGTTTCTGTAGTACCATAAAAAACAACAATGACAACAACAAATAAAATTTAATGGCCAAACCTAGTCTCCAAGATTTCTAATAGTAAGTATTAAGGATGATCTATTATTAGTTGTTTAAGAAATTTTCAAGGAAGACAGCATACTGTGGTAGGTAAGATCATTGCTTTGGAGACATACAGACTTAGGTTACATGTCAAATCTTAGTTCCACCACTTACTGGCTGTGTGACCTTGGGCAAGTTGCTCAATCTCTCTGTCTCTTATCTCATGAGGCCTAAATGAGATGATGTATATGAAGTGCCTTGCACACTGCCTACCACATAGTCAACACTAAATAAATATAGTAACTTTTCCTGTTGATATTATTATTTATTGTTGTTGATGTTAGCAGTGGTGGTGGTAGATACTAATCACATGCAATTACTGTGCTAAGAATTCAAGAGGTGAAGTGGAATAAGGCGTAATTCTTTCCCTTCAAGGAGCTAACAACAACTATTCAGAACATTGATAAAATACCAATCACAAAGATTCTGGAATCAAGAAATAAGAGAGATAATCATGAACTTGAGTGTTTGGGGATGATTCCATTTCTTGCAAATTATATAAGTAAAATGTATTATTGTTCCTATCTCTACCACTAAACATTCTACATGGAAGCAAACTTAAAAGTATGGAATATAAGAAGTGAAAGAAATCCAAATGATGAGTCAGCCAAATTCTCCATTTTACAGTTGTGACAACCTGAAGCCCCTAAAGGGAAGAGGCTTGCCCAGATCACAAAACTAGCCACTGGAAAAGTGAGGGTGAGAAACAAATTAGAAGTTTCTGGAATTTGAGGCTTTTCTATGTTCACTATGAGAAGAGTAGTTAATCCATATATAACTCACTGTAGAGTAATTTCCATCTCAATTCCTATTAGGTTGAGTACTCTATCATTTACTGTGGTCTCTGTTGTCATTAGTTAATGGCCTAAATTGACCTGAATTCAACATCTTTAGTGTAGTCATTATTTTTTAAAAGTTTTAATTGGTAGTTTGTTAAAAGACACATTATGTCTTATCATGATTGTATCAATCTCAATCTCCAGGGTTTGTTTTTTTTTTTTTTTCTTTCATAACTAAGATCAGAAACAGGAAGGGGAATTGTTCTCTTGGCTTGATATTAATCTTTCTTCCCCTGGTGAGGATCTATTTCAGGTAGAGGATTTCAGTCCCCTTGGACCTAAGATTCCAATTTCTGCCTACCTAGACAGTTGTATAGGCTTGAAACAGAATTCCTAGTACCAGATTAGCCTCTCTGCCTAGGGAATAGCCATGTTCTGATTTAACTCATAATTTTTTTCCTGAGGTTTAAAATCCTGTTAGTTCTAAAATTTTACGTGCTTACTCAACTTATTTCCACAGTTTAAAGCTCTAGAAGAATAAACATGCACTATTACTTTTCCAGCCTTTCAACAGTAATACAGTCAGAAACATTGAGCTTGGAATGTTTTTCAAGATGGCTTTTGTCCCTGATCTAATCCCACTTCACATTTATAAGGAGCTGTTCTAGAAAGTCAAACTAGCCATTCATAGATTCAGATTTATTTTCTTAAACTTTTGAGAATCTATATCTTCACTGACAAATCACGGGAAATTTTACATTCTTTTCCATTCTTTCTAGCTCTCCGTTGTTCTGTCACCAGCTGGATTATAGTTCACTAATGGTGGTGGATTCCAAAGAGACAGAAGGCTGTTTTCAACCCATTTGTTATTTTAATGACAAAAAATCACCCCATAAGCCTTGTTAAAACCTCATTTAATCTAGAAAAAATAGAGGTACCAAGACACTTAAGCAGGAACATGGTAATATCAACATCCATCAAAGCAGAAATAATGGAGTGGAAGAAGACCTAAAAGGGTGGTCCTGGGAGACATACAACCATCCCAGAATGAATCAACAAGAGCTTTTAGCATTAGCTATCACATCATTTAACCCTCATTTCATCAGAAATTTAAAACCATGCTTACTTATTCTCAAATTTTGGAGTATAAAGAGTTAGAAAAACCATGTGTACAGTCAAAACACAGGAAAAATTATAGATCTTCCTTGATTTATGATGGTGTTATGTCCTGATAAACCCACCATAAGGTGAAACTATTTTAAGTCAAAAATTCATCCAATATACACTTAACATCCCAAACATTATAGCTTAGCCTAGCGCACTTGAATTTGTTCAGTATTTGCACTTACATTAGCATATAGTTGGGCAAAATCATGTAACACAAAGCCTATTTTATAATAAAGTGTTGATTATCTAAGATAATGGAATATGGTACTGAAAGTGAAAAACAAAATGGTTGCATGAGTACAGAATGATTTTAAGTGTATTGATTGTTTAGCCTTGTAATCATGTAGCTGACTGGGAACTGAAGCTCACTGACCCTGAGAGAGACATCATGAGAGAATATTGTATGGTGTACCACTAGCCCAGGAAAAGAGAAAAATTTAAAATTCTAGGCACAGTTTCTACTGAATGTGTATTCCTTTGCACCATCAGAAAGTCAAAAAAATTGTAAGTCAAACCATTGTAAGTCAGAGGCCATCTGTGTAGAACAATAATTTATGTACGGATTTTAGAGATTATCTGTTGCACTTTAAAAATATATAACCTAAAGCCCAGAGTGGATAAGTGCCCAGGGCTCTCCCCAGGGGTCTTTTTAATGGCCTTACTGTCATCTGAAATATGATTTGCCAATAACTGTTATTCTTGTCTTGGCTCTGTCATTTATTAGCAGCATAATACTAGACAATTTGCCAAACCTATTCATGTCTCAGTTCCCTCTATAAAGTAAGGATAACATAGAGTGCCTACATCATCATGTCACTGTAAGGATTAAATGAGATATGTACATGAAGAACTAACTATATAGTAAGCATTTAGTAAATGATAGGCATCACTTATGATATAAAATTTTAGTATAGTGCACCTGGGGAAATAAGTCAATCCAGATGCATCTCCACTAATCCTCTGTTTTGCAGCTTCTTCCCCTCTTTTTCTTTCACAGATGTGTCTATGAGCACAGAATGCAGTCAGGAGATCCAGATTTAGCCTCAGCTCTGCCACAATCTATTGGGTGACTTTGGGGAAACTGGATCACCAACATAGGCTTCAGTGTCCTCTATAAGATGAAGTAGGATCAGGTGACATGTATTGCCCTAAACATAACTCCTATTGAATGGATTCTAGAATCTAGACCACTGGCCGGCTGCTCAGACCTTTCCCAGGTTGTCCAGCCTGTGGGGAAAAGCTTCTAGGGATACTCGGCCACACAGCATCTCTCAGGGACTGAGGAAGGTAGAACTCTCAGCTTAGCTCTCAATTCCAACAATATCTCCCAGGAATTACTCTGAAAACCACCAACAAGACCCTATGGTTTGATAAATCCTAGGCCTGTTCAAATACTTTTCTTTCAAACTCTTCTCTACCAGCCTGTCATGGACTTTCACAATTCCCCTTTACCTCCCCCCAACATCACAAAACTCCTGGGCTATTTTTAAGGAAACCTTGTTATTGAGAAGTGGGAGAGGAGTGCTAAAGAGGCCCCAATCAGGATATTTTTACTCCTAAAGTCCTTTGTTTTCAATAAATGAAGGTCACCAAAAGAGAAAGAAGTCTGGGAATGAAATTCAGAGCAGTCATCTCTATAAGATGGTCTCTGAAGCACTACTAGATTTTATTTTCTATTTATTTATTTTATTTATTTTTCAAAGATTTATTTATTCATGAGCAATACAGAGAGAGAGAGAGGCAGAGACAGACAGAGGGAGAAGCAGCCCAATGTGGAACTCGATCCAGAATCCTGGGATCACGCCCTGAGCTGAAGGCAGGCACTCAACCACTGAGCCACTCAGGTGTCCCTAGATTTTATTTTTTAAATGAGTATGGAGCATTTCCTATATGCCAGATGGTGTTTTAAGAGGTTTACCCAAACTACTTCATTGAATCCTTACCACAATCTTGAGAAGTAGATACTTTATTATCACAATTTTTAGTTGAGGAAACTGAGGCACAGCCTTACCATGATCAAGTCTGTAATTTTCCAAAAAATATTACCTACCTGGCCACTGCAACTAAAAGTTAAAATGCTTGTCATATGTATCTTGTGAAGTGTTGGTATAGATTCTTTTTCAGGCAGTGTTTGCTTATTCTGCTATGGGTTTTAGCTGAGCCTTCTTCACGTCTATATAGTAGATGCATAAAATCATTAAGTACTATTGAAAAATCTCAACAGGAATATTGATTTTTCCTACAGTTCTTCCCTGATGTGGTTATTACTAACAATTTGGACTTATGCATGTTAAAATAAATTGACCTGGCATGTGCGGCTAAATATAATCTGAGTGATCTTAGATTGTTCAATTTTATATCTTCAGATAAAATAATACTGTTGGGGGGTAAGAAACAGGGAAATATTTGTCATTTTTATCAGCAGCTTAAGACTATGAATGCAAAGTTTATCTTTTTATCCCAATGTCTTTTTTAAAAATAACATATCCTTTAGGTTTCAGTACTCTGTTTCTTGTACTAATCAGGGTTTACCAGAGAAAGAGAATAAATATACAGAAGGTATATGTGTATATATACAATATGTGTGTCTGTATATCCTCTATTTTTGTACATTTATTATATACATTTTTTAATGTATATAGAAAACTGATGCCTCAGCTAACAAAGTCAGGCAAAAAGAGAAAATTCTCCCTTCCTCCACCTGTTTGTTCTATTCAGACCCTCGAAATTGGATAAAACCCACCCTCATGGGAGAGAACAATCTGCTTTACTCAGTCTAGTGATTCAAATGCTAATTTCATCTAGAAACTTCCTTTATAGACACTTAGAAATGTCTAACGAACTATCTGCAACCCCATGACCCAGTCAAGTTGACTCATAAAATTAGCCATCACAGTCCACAGCTTCTATAAATCAAATAACACTGTTCAGAAGGCAAATCGTACTTTGGGAAGTTATAAAAAAAATTGTAATTTTTTTCCCTCTCAAATCATCCAGGAAAATAACTTTTGGGTCACAGGAGTTCCATACATTTGTCTTTCTTCTATTCATCTGTAAAATTCTTTAAAGCTAGAAATCATGTTATACAACTTCATTATTCCATCAGAACTTAGACAGTTCTTAGAATATAAGAGATACAGTAAAACAAATGTAGAAAAAATATAGTCGTTAGACATTTGAAGAGAATTATGAGATCAGCTCATTCACACTGAAACGTAACTCATAAGCAAAAGCACTTTTGAGGACCCACTATGTGCAATTTTGGTCCTTTGTAGCTAAATAATCTAATGAAATGGAGATAACCATTCACAGAGGTATTCACAAAATCTAGCTCAGACCAAATTAATAGCAACTGTGGCCAACATCTTAATTTTTCCCTTGCTAAATTACTATGGAGATGAATTTTATCAACTTAATCCACCCAGCTTAAACTAATGCTTCATTAAAGCATAATTTTCTCCCACAGGGAAACTTCTAAATCCAGCAGATATAAGCATGAACACCCCTGGTTTGTTTTAATTATTTTTCTTAAATGAGAAGCTGAGCACATTTTGCCAAGGATTAAATCACCTCAGGTCTCACAAATTTGGTCTTCTTATACTAAATCCATGGTCTCATCTTGCAATTCTTTTGCAAATGGAAGAAAGCCACTTCATGTCACTATGGGAAAAGCATTAATGGCCCAGGAAGGTGACAAAGGTCTGAGACAAGTCCACATCTCCCAACATTTCTGTTAAATTCAGTATTGATATCCTAAAAGGATGTGGATTACATGTCTCCTTAAATCTTTAATAGGCTTTCAAATTTGCTAGGAATAATTTTGAAAAGTTTAAACACTCAAAAGAACAAGAAAAGAGAACACAGACTGGGAGAAAAATACTTGCAAAAAAATTTTCTGATAAAGGACTGTTGACCAAAACATATAAAGAACCCTTAAAACTCAACAATGAGAAAATGAACAACCTAGCTTAAAATTGGTCAAGGATCTAGACACCTCATCAGAGAAGATATCCAAATGGTAAGTAAGCAGGCATATAAAAAGATGCTCAACACATATGTCATTAGAGAATTGCAAATTGAGATAATGAGCTATCACTAGACATCTATTAGAATGGCAAGAATCCAAAACAGTGACAACACCAAATGCTGGATAGATGTGGAGCAACAGGAACTCTCATTCACTACTGAGGAGAATGCCAAATAGTATAACCACTTTGGAAGACAGTTTGGAAGTTTCTGGCACACCTAAATGTACTCACTATAGGATCCCGCAACCATGCCCCTTGGTATTTACCCAAATGAGATGTAGGTCCACACAATCATCTCTACATGATATTTATGGCAGCTTTATTTATAATTGGTAAAATTTGAAAGCAACGAAGTTGCTCTGCAGTAGGTGAATGGGTAAATAAACTGTGGTACATCCAGATAATGAGATGCTTACTGCACAATAGAAATGAGCTATCAAGTCACAAAGACATGAACAAACATTAAGTACATGATACTAAGTGAAAGAAGACAATCTGAAAAGGCTACATATTGTACGATTTCCACTATATGACATTCTGAAAAAGACAAAACTATGGAAATAGTAAAAATATCAGAGGTTGGGTCACCTGGGTATCTCAGGGGGTTAAGCCTCCTGCTTTGGCTCAGGGCGTGATCCCAGGGTCCTGGGATCAAGTCCTGCGTTGGGGTCCCCGCAGGGAGCCTGCTTCTCCTTCTGCTTATGTCTCTGCCTCTCCTTGTGTCCTTCATGAATAAATAAACAAAATCTTAAAAAAATATATCAGGGGTTACCAACAAGGGGGAAAGATGAATGAATAGGTGGCACACGGAGCATTTTTTTTATACTGATTGAGATTGCCCTTCCACATTCTTTTTTTTATTAATAAATTTATTTTTTATTGGTGTTCAGTTTGCCAACATACAGAATAACACCCAGTGCTCATCCTGTCAAGTGCCCCCCTCAGTGCTTTTTTTTTTTTAAGATTTTATTTATTTATTCATGAGAGACCCAGAGAGAGAGAGGCAGAGACACAGGCAGAAGGAGAAGCAGGCTCCATGCAGGGAGCCCGATGTGGGTCTCAATCCCAGGACTCCAGGATTACACCCTGGGCCGAAGGCAGGTGCTAACCGCTGAGCCACCCAGGCGTCCCCAGAGCACTTTTAGTACAGGGAAATTTATGTATGATACTAAAATGATGGACATATGTCACTGTACAGTTGTCAAAATCCATTGAATCTACAACACCAAGAGTGAAATCTAATGTAAATGACTTTGGGTGATAATGATGTGTCACTGCAGTTTCATCAATTGTAACAATGTACCACTTTGGTGGGGAATGTTATGCATGAGTGGGGTCAAGGAATATACAGGAAACTCTCTATACTTTCTTTTCAATTTTGCTGCAAATCTAAAATAAGTATATATTTTTTAATAATAAATTTCTTTTTTATTGGTGTTCAATTTGCCAACATACAGAATAACACCGAGTGCTCATCCCATAAAAGTTCAAATTCTTGCTAACTCTCAGAATACACTCTCCTAATATATCCAGTCCCCTTGTTTTTATTTTTAATATATCAGCTTATTCTTAATCACAAAATAATTTAGAAAATCCATCATCTTTTTGGAACTTTCAAAATGTATTTTTTAAGTGTCTACTTTTTGACCTAACAATTCCATTTGACACTATCAATCCCAGAGAAATGTTTGTACTCACACACAAGCAACGTACACAAAAGTGCCCACTGCAACATTGCTTACAGTGTAAAAAAAAATATTTTTTATTTGTATTTTAATTAACAAGGTAAAAAAATTTAAACCCAAAATATCCATCAATAGGAGAACAACTATATATGTTTCATCAATGAGATGAAACTATGTGAGATCACATAAGATAGTCAAGGCATACTGTGTCATTAAAAAAGTATCTAATTGGGATCCCTGGGTGGCGCAGCGGTTTGGCGCCTGCCTTTGGCCCAGGGCGCGATCCTGGAGACCCGGGATCGAATCCCACATGGGGCTTCCGGTGCATGGAGCCTGCTTCTCCCTCTGCCTATGTCTCTGCCTCTCTCTCTTTCTCTCTCTGTGACTATCATAAATAAATAAAAATTTTAAAAAAAGTATCTAATAAATACATATCCTACAACCTTATATCAGTAAAGGATGATACACACTGAGCAAATCTGCATAGTATGATAGTCATCCATATTTATGAAATGAATTGATAAAATTTTAGAAAAATAAACCCCAAATCAATATTTGTTTTTTTGCCTCTGGAAAGAAAAGTAAAATTTGGAAGAAGTTACCAAAGTAGACCTTTATTTTATCTTCATTATTAATGGTTTTTATAATAGGATATTCATGTAATTTAAAATAAAGTTTAAATCTGTTGTCCTTTACAGTTTGCTAGAAATCGTTTAAATTCTGTAATGTTGACTGTAGTCCTAGTGTTCAGAATGGGGTAGTACAGACCCAAATTACAATTTTATTTTGTTCTAGCTTTATTGGGGTATACTTGACAAAAAAGTAAGTATATTTAAGGTATACACCATGATATTTTGATATATATACACATTGTGAAATGATTACCACAACCAAGCTAATTAACATATTCATCCCCTCATATATTTACCTTTTTATGTATGTAGTGAATACTCTTAAGATCTACTTTCAGCAAATTTCAAGTATACAATAGAGTATTATTAATCACCATGCTGTATATTAGATCTCCAGAATCTATTCATCTTGTATAAATGAAACTTTGTAGCCTTAGACCTCTGATCTCCCCTTCCCCACCCTAAGTCCCTGGCAACCATTATTCTACTCCCTGCAACCATGAGTTAGCTTTCTTAGATTCCACACTTAAATGTTACCATGCAATATGTGTCTTTCTGTGCCTGGCTTATTTCACTTAGCACAATGTCCTGCATAAACTATAATTTTAAAGGAACATCAGAAAGATGGAAAAACTGGGTTGGGAGGAAAGCACTCTTATTAAAATGCTAAAAAATTTAATAACCATGATAGGAACATTGACCTCTAATAAAGCATATGTCTCATCATTGAATTATTCCCACTTTTATAGGTGTGATCAAGCATGAAAGTTTGTTTTCAATTTACTTCACAAGACCTTCTTCATATCTTTTTCTCCAAACTACACAGTGCATTATTAAGGCAATAAAATAAATCAGTTTCCACATAATTCATCATCTGAGGCACACCTAAAGAGTCAATTCAACAAGATCTTGAGAATAGTGGTAAGAGAAATAGTCTTCATATCTCTGAGTCAATGTATGCACCCAATCCAAAATGTTCCCTGCCTGGATTATTTCATTTCTCTCTTATTGTATTTAACTTCTGCCTATCCCTTAGCTCACAACTTAACCATTACCTCCTCAGGGAAGCATTACCTCACCTCCCTTTCCTTAAAACACCATCTCCCTCTTTTTTATAGCACTTAGCATTGTGGTAATTTCAAATTTCTTTGTAGTATTTTTTAATTAGCAGTTCTCTATACAATAATTTGATTGTCTGTCCTATGAGAGCCAGACAGTGTCTGTGCTCACCACTGAACCTCCCATGCCTAGCCCAGGCCTTGGCCCAATGTTGACAATCAATAACTACTTTTTAACTAGTTAAATAAGTGACTGAATCAATGAGTAAGATGTCTATTACTGTACACAGTCACAGGAATGAGCAGTGAGTCTTGCAGTTTGTTCTCTCAACACAATTTACTAAACATGCCTTTGTTTCAAATATCAGTAACTTATTTTATTTGCTAGTCAGAATCTCCAGTTATACAAAATTTAATAATT
The DNA here is from genome assembly GCF_048164855.1 of Canis lupus baileyi. Taxonomy (NCBI): domain Eukaryota; kingdom Metazoa; phylum Chordata; class Mammalia; order Carnivora; family Canidae; genus Canis; species Canis lupus. The sequence goes on from NC_132841.1 coordinate 55,208,721, forward strand.
GTATTGTAAGGTCAAGAGAAAAGGGAAATGGTCTTCTGGTATTGCTTGATTTCTCCTGTAGATATCATTTTCTTCCCCTGAGATAAATTTAAACCACTCTATAGGAATATGGCTTGACTCTCTGTCCTCAGCATCATTGGCAACAATTCTCAAAGCTGCCAATGGCAGTTGTGGACACTCATTGGAAATGACAGCAAGTTTCAACATGGCATTGACTTGCATGATGTTTTTCTAATGCTTGAGGAATTTGGTCATGTGTCAGAGTTATTCATGTTAAATGATCTATTAGGTGCCATGATCTTCAGAAAGGTCATCTGTCACGTTGTAGGCCAGAAGTGTCACCTCTGTTTAATGTGATATGAAGCAAACTCCCAGGCTAACTAGAGAGAAATTGGCATATGTCACTGCTGACTGATCAAAAGCTGAAGGTCTGAGTGCACAACCACAACTGCACAAATGAAAGCTCCCCACTTTAACCAGCACTTATATTAAACATAACAGTTTAATTCTATGATTCTATGATTTAATTGAATTTTAATAGCTGCAGTATTGTTGGCCTAAAGTAATCTTAAAGTGAGTGTAAAGTAATGCCTATAATGAGTATTGTTATGATTAAAATGAATGAAAACCTACTCTGGTGGGGGAGGGTGTGGTATGCTAAAAAAATGAAAGGAAGGAGGATTAAGTAACAATATTAAACTGAATTTGCCAAACAAGAAAGATTTTAACATAGAAAAGTCCAAGAATTTATTTGTAGTTATAACTGCATGGTATTTGCAAGGATCTCAAGTGATCCCTAAATTGGCTGAAGACAACATCATGCATAGCAAGATCTAGCTTGAAAGAAAACTCACAACATCAGTTAAACTGAAATCAAGTTCAGTGAAGTGTTCCTGAGGAGGAAGTATATAGACTCTTCAGAAAAATAGCTCAAATAGTTAATACTAGGTTAACCAAGAATGGCAATTATAACAATTATAAGGGAAAATGATATAACTTAAATATCTGTGCAAAAATTATCTGCATCCCTTATACCTGATGTATTTTGATATCACAAAAATATCAGTTGGGTTCACGCTGAGGCTTTGTCCTAAAATATTTAAAAGTAAAAGAGAAAGTGTGTGCTTTAAGCTGACATTCTATCCTTGATTTATATAATCCTTATATGTTTCCCCCTTTGTGTATTTTTCTTTATTACTGTCCAAGAAATTTTACCAATAACCTAGAAAGCTGTTAAGATGATTTCTATGGCTGAAATATAAGATGAACCCCTAAGAAAACTCACAAGTATATAAAATTTTTAAATACACTAGGGTCTTAGAGAGACCCAAATCCTCTCCCCCTTTAGACAAACTCTTGGAAAGGAAAAGCAGTTGAGTCATTTCTCCAAAACACACAATAGCTGCTAAAGCTGCCTGAGACTAGTCTCCACACTTACAGTTCTGTGTCTTTCCAATATATCATAACACCTCCCACAGCACTAAATTCTTTCAGACATGGTAAGTCTCTATAGTCTTTTGCTCAACCAGAATGACTGCTTCCTCAAACTTGAATGAGACATTAAAAGTTCCAAAGAGCGTAAACCATAAAAAAAGAATTGATAAATCAATAATTTAGAAGTTTGGTACCACAAAGGATGCTATAAACAAAATAAAGGACAACCTACAGATAAGAAGACATCAATACTGGACATAACTAAAAAAGGACTGGTTTCCAGAATATATAAAGAGTTTCTATAACTCAAAAAGAAATAGAAAAGGGGGGAAAGAATGGACAATATGTGAAGAAATTCATAGATCAAGAAACCCAAATGAACAAGAGATAAAAGATGTTAAACTATACTAGAAATTAGGAAGATGTAAATTAAAACAAGGAGATAGCATCAGATTGACAGAAAAAGTTATAATCTGACAATATCAAGTATTGGTAATACTGCAGGGCTATAGGAACTTTCACATACTGTTCATAAAAGTTTAAATTGCTACTGACTTTGGACAACCACTGATGACATCAGTAAAGTTGAAAATGCTCAGACCCTACAATCCAACAACTTTATAGTAGACAAGAAGAGGGGTTGTTAACTCCCCAGGAAATATTTGGCAATGTCTAGAGACATTTTTGCTTGCACATGTGGAATTGTGCAGGGGCAGGGAAGGAGGAAGAGAGGGATACTACTGCAATGTAATGAGCAGAGGCTAGGAATACGCTAATCAGCCTATAATGCACAGGTCATTCTTACCCCTAAAGAATTATCTGTCTCAAAACGTCAATAATGTTAAGATTGGAAACTGTAGTGGGTTGAATGGTGCCCCCAAATGATTCATCTACCTGGAACTGTGAATGTGACTATTTAGGGAAAGGGTTTTTGCATATGTAACTTAAGGATTTCAGAATCAAATCATCCTGGATTATCCAAGTGGGCCACAAATTTAATGAAAAATGTTCTTATAAAAAGAGAAAACCAGAGAGCAGAGACACAGAGAAGGCCATGTGTCAGAGATAGAGATGGGAGTGAGCAGCCCCACAGGCCAAGAAGTGCCAACAGTCTCCAACAGCTGGAAAAGGCAAGAACTGAAATGTCCTCCAAATAGAGGATGTGACTACCATCTTTAGGGCCTCTGCACTACAGAACTATAAGTGAAAAAATTATGTTCTTTTAAGTCAACCCACTACCCATTTGTTGTGGTAGCCCAAAGAAATGAATATGCTGTCTTAGATATATACTCAAAAGATATACTTTCATATGTATGGGAGGGAAAAGGCACCAAAGGTTGGTTATTGAAATTCATTATAGCAAAAAATTTGAAGCAGCCTGAATTTTTATCAAGAGGAAAATTGAAAAAGGTATTGAAGTACATTTAGAAGGATATATATGGAATGATACCATTTATATAAAGTTTTAAAATCTGCAAAGCAATATTATGTAATATTTAGGGATATCTAAGTGCAGCAAAAACATAACAATGTGGGCAATAAACATTGAATCTACAATAGTAATTACTCATGTTAGGGATTTGAAGAAAAAAACAGGGGGAAGAGGTACACAAGAACCTCTTTTTTTCACCTGAAATATTTAGTGTCTTCAGTTAAATAGATCTGATGAAGATCTGGCCTGATATCAGGATCTAATAAAACCAGGTATTTGGCACGTTGTAATAGTCTCCATTCTTGTCTGATTTTATCATTTAAGGTAAATTAACTATTCAATACTTTTAAGACTTGGAAATGTATGCCATGTAAAATAAATGAGAATGATGTTCAGATGGCAAGGGAGTACTGCAGAGAGAGTGGGATTATGAGGAAACAGGATACAGGTGGGGCAGTGGATCCACTCTAGGGATGGAGGCCTAATGAGTTAGCCCATCACAGCACAGATGCTTCATGTTTAATATTTTCTTCAGGGATTCTTCCTCCTTACCTCTCCCTACCTCTCTCTTCTAGTTATTTTGTTATTTGATTTCAGTTGAGAACATGCTTCTGTGACCTCCTCAGTTTTTTCCTTTTTGATTCTGGTTTAAGATTGAATCTGTGATCATTGTAAAAGAGGGTACAATGAGAATGGAGACCTCAATCTTTGTTGTTTTTTTTTTGTTTGTTTGTTTGTTTTTAATTTATTTTTTATTGGTGTTCAATTTACTAACATACAGAATAACCCCCAGTGCCCATCACCCATTCACTCCCACCCCCCCGCCCTCCTCCCCTTCCACCACCCCTAGTTCGTTTCCCAGAGTTAGCAGTCTTTACGTTCTGTCTCCCTTTCTGATATTTCCCACACATTTCTTCCCCCTTCCCTTATATTCCCTTTCACTATTATCTTTGTTGTTTTGATCATCAACCTGGAAATGTACATCAGGGAGTTATACTCTACTAACTAGACTTCCCAGATTTGGAGGAATTACAGCTATGGTATTTTCCAAGAGAGCTCTAAGGATAACAACAGAACTGTTTTATCAGTGCTTCTGGGTCCTGGCTCTGTGGTTCCTCTGGGAATGCAAGACCAGCTGAGTAACACAAATGCATTTTATGGGCTTGGAATAGCTTGTGATTACATGCAAAGTCCATGTACAGTTTGTGATTATGGACTCAGTGAAAGTACACCAAAAGAAGAATTAGCAAAGGTATCTAATAGAAAAAATAATAATAAAAAGCTGTGCTTCTGGGGGCACCTGAGTGGCTCAGTTTGTTGGGCGTCTGACTCTTAATTTCAAAATACCATGGACTTTCTTCAGAGAGTTAGAACAAATTATTTTAAGATTTGTGTGGAATCAGAAAAGACCCCGAATAGCCAGGGGAATTTTAAAAAAGAAAACCATATCTGGGGGCATCACAATGCCAGATTTCAGGTTGTACTACAAAGCTGTGGTCATCAAGACAGTGTGGTACTGGCACAAAAACAGACACATAGATCAGTGGAACAGAATAGAGAATCCAGAAGTGGACCCTGAACTTTATGGGCAACTAATATTCGATAAAGGAGGAAAGACTATCCATTGGAAGAAAGACAGTCTCTTCAACAAATGGTGCTGGGAAAATTGGACATCCACATGCAGAAGAATGAAACTAGACCACTCTCTTTCACCATACACAAAGATAAACTCAAAATGGATGAAAGATCTAAATGTGAGACAAGATTCCATCAAAATCCTAGAGAAGAACACAGGCAACACCCTTTTTGAACTCGGCCATAGTAACTTCTTGCAAGATACATCCACGAAGGCAAAAGAAACAAAAGCAAAAATGAACTATTGGGACTTCATCAAGATAAGAAGCTTTTGCACAGCAAAGGATACAGTCAACAAAACTCAAAGACAACCTACAGAATGGGAGAAGATATTTGCAAATGACATATCAGATAAAGGGCTAGTTTCCAAGATCTATAAAGAACTTATTAAACTCAACACCAAAGAAACAAACAATCCAGTCATGAAATGGGCAAAAGACATGAACAGAAATCTCACAGAGGAAGACATAGACATAGCCAACATGCACATGAGAAAATGCTCTGCATCACTTGCCATCAGGGAAATACAAATCAAAACCACAATGAGATACCACCTCACACCAGTGAGAATGGGGAAAATTAACAAGGCAGGAAACAACAAATGTTGGAGAGGATGTGGAGAAAAGGGAACCCTCATACACTGTTGGTGGGAATGTGAACTGGTGCAGCCACTCTGGAAAACTGTGTGGAGGTTCCTCAAACAGTTAAAAATATACCTGCCCTACGACCCAGCAATTGCACTGTTGGGGATTTACCCCAAAGATACAAATGCAATGAAACGCCGGGACACCTGCACCCCGATGTTTATAGCAGCAATGGTCACAATAGCCAAACTGTGGAAGGAGCCTCGGTGTCCAACGAAAGATGAATGGATAAAGAAGATGTGGTTTATGTATACAATGGAATATTACTCAGCTATTAGAAATGACAAATACCCACCATTTGCTTCAACGTGGATGGAACTGGAGGGTATTATGCTGAGTGAAGTAAGCCAGTCGGAGAAGGACAAACATTATATGTTCTCATTCATGTGGGGAATATAAATAATAGTGAAAGGGAATATAAGGGAAGGGGGAAGAAATGTGTGGGAAATATCAGAAAGGGAGACAGAACGTAAAGACTGCTAACTCTGGGAAACGAACTAGGGGTGGTAGAAGGGGAGGAGGGCGGGGGGTGGGAGTGAATGGGTGACGGGCACTGGGGGTTATTCTGTATGTTAGTAAAGTGAACACCAATAAAAAAATAAAAAAAATTAATTTCAGCTCGAGCCATGATCTCAGGATCATGGAACTGAGCCCCTCGGCAAGCTCCATGCTCAGCAGGGAGTCTTCTCAGGATTCTTTCTCTCTCTTTTCCCTCTCCCCTGCCCCTCCCACCCTCTATCTTTCTCTTTCTCTAATAAATAAATCTTTAAACAAAACTATAACAAGAAAACACGTATGCTTCTGGTATGTGGGAAAGACTGGGGGTATGTTTTAGGAAGTGGAAATATCTAAATTACCTAACAGCCTAAAACACCTAGGCAATTGTTCAATTGTTCAATCGTCTTTCATATGGTTTCTCATAGCAAAGACTGGATTTTGGTAGCCGAATGACTGGTTTGAAATAATTAAGGAGAAAGCACTCTAACATCTGTTCCTTTGGCCATAACAATTATTATAAAAGGAACCCCTTCACTCATGAATTTTTATATTAAATTTAGCACTTCCCAATGTGAGATGTAGTGCTGTTCTTTAAAAAGAAAAAAAAAAAAAAACCTCTAAATTTCCATTTTTGTAGCTCATTATCTTTCTTTGTCCACCACATATAATCTGTTCCAAGACTTCAAATTAGGAACCTATTCATAGCATTATTCTTTGTAACCTTAATGTTAACCCCAAAGTTTCTAGAGAAGTGCTATCTTTGGTCTTTGCATGCAATCTGTTCTTTCCCTAAGATCTACTCAGTGGAATAGAAATGAAATATTCATGCAGTTATCCATTTACTGTGTACTCTCACCTAGCTAAACTGGAAACTCCAAGAAGGGAGAGATGGTGCCTGATTCACCACTGTATATTAATGCCTACCATAAAGTTGGCCCCATTCTAGGTGCTTATAATGGACTCAATTACTTTCCCTCAAATTCACATATCGTGACTCTAACCCCGATATGACTATATTTAGCAATAGGGCCTTTGAGGAGGTAATTAAAATCCAATGAAATCATAAGGGTGAAACCCCAATTCAGTAGGACTGGGGTTCCTACATGAAGAAGAGATACCAGAGCTCACTCCCTCTCTGTGCTTGCACAGACTAGTCACCATATGAGAACAGATCAAGAAGACAGCCATCAATAAGCCTGGAAGAAAGATCTCACCAAAAATCAACCCTTTCAGCACTTGATCTTGGACTTCTAGCCTCCAAAACCATGAAAAAAATTTATTTCGGTTTCAGCTACCCAGTGTGTTGTTCTGTTATGATAGCTTGAGATAACCAATACATTGCTCAATAATTTTTTGCTAAATACATGGTGTTATGATGGTGATGATTATAACAAATTACAGGCTGATAGAACATAAACACTAAATATGGGAAGGTAGAAGCTATTGAACCAATGTTAAGAAACTCAGATTTAGTTCCTCAAATACACAAAAATAATGCTTACCCACATATCAAAGGTATTTAAATTACATTTAACAAGCCTAGAGGCAGAACAAATTTCATTTTTGATTGGATTACTTTAAGTGGAAATATTTACTTCAATTTCTAAAACATACTTGACCTTTTTAATCCATTTTGGTGATTTATATGATTATTAAATAATAATTCAAAATTTTCATACAATCCAACAAATGTTGAGTAATTCTATGTCCAAAGGACCTTGATTGCCTGAGGCCTTTATTCACTTGAACATGGATTGAAGAGGGAATCATTAATATTTCTTTAGGACATAAGGCATTTATGTTTCTCTTATCTTTTCTCAATGCCCCCCATTCATTTGCTTCATTGTATTTATCACAATTAGAAATTCTAGATATGTGTATTTTTTAAATCTGATTCTCACAAAACATAGAGTAAATTACTCCATGAGGAGTAATCTTCTATGTACAATTTTATCATAGCATGGTATTCTCTGTGCCTAGCCATAACCACCATATAAAAGTCACTTAATAAGTATTTTTTGGGGGAAGTAAATGCATTTTAGTGGAATAACTACATTTTTTACCCTTTTTATGAAACTCCAAGGGCAAATAAAAACCCTTGTCTTCATTTTAATATCTAAAACTGACCCAATAAGATCAGATACTTCTAAAGGACTATTTTGGAATTACTTGCACACCCTTAGAGCTCTAGACTACAACCACAAGCAACACAAAAACATTTTCTCTTGCCAGAGCTAAATGAATCCATCAAGGAAAATAAATGTTGCCAATGACTTCTAAACACTCTTCTGGGTGATTGGCAAAAAAAGGATAAAATTGGCCTTGCCAAGTAGACCAGTCATTCTCTCTGAATCAGCACTCAACATGGTTGACTTAGCACCCAGGAACTGTTCTCCAAAAGTCCAGGAAACAAATACACTGGCTTGATGAATGTTGAACATGTTTGCTTTTGCTATTCATTCTGACTCACAGTGACTGATGTGTGGTGCTATGAGTCATAATGAAAAATCTTAAAAATCCAATCATTGGTACCCATAATGAGCTTCCTTTAGCTAAGCCTCCTGAAATTGTAACTGAGCCAAGATCTTGCCAACATGTTCAGGTGACTGAGGTCATTATCCCATCATTTATATTCCTGGAAGGGAGGCCCTTGAACAATGAGCTGGGGGTGTTCATAGTCTCTAAAATTAAGACTGTCGGAAATCACATTACGAAAAAGCAGAAGTTCATGATATAAATATTAAGTTGGTTTAAAGTTTAATAACTATACATTCTTATCTTCTAGTCATTTAGTCTGTGTATATGGGGAAGTACATTATACTCAGTGGACCTACTAATCAGCAAAGAATACCTTGGGGAGGTGCATTAAGCCTTTGAAGCCATTAAGATACCATTCTGTTCATTGGAGAAGGTCATTTATGTATAGTAAGGAGCCAAGGTGCCTCTCACAGATGAGCCATCTAATCTCAACACACCCACATAAGCCTGCCCATTGCATTTTCCTAGATCAATTTCCTCTGTAGGTTTTCCTTTATTTGTCCTATTTTATTTCTCCCATTTTATAGTCACATTGTCTAATTCAAATTTAATTAAAACTTTCAATTAGGAAAAAAAAGATAGGTGTGGAGACCTCCCAGGAAACACTTCATTAATGGGAACCATTGAATAAGCAAAATATCTCACTGTGCAGACTAGATCCAAAGCTGTGGCTTCAAAGATCCAACATGCTTTTCCCAAAGCCTGGCTCAGGTTGGCCAGTGGTAACAGAATGCCTCAAAGCTACAGAGTTTGGCTTTGGCTTGAGGTGGAGGAGAGAACTGTGTTCACCTGATGATTGTGACTGATTTTGGAGTGAACCATGATCCAAATGAAAGCAAACAAAGCCAAATCTATGAAAAAACTTTTTCTGGAACTACTGGTCTACCTTCTCTGTGATTCTTTAAACTGATAAGATGTAATTCTTATCAATTCTAGGATTCTTTAAACTGATAAGATGTAATTCTTATCGATTCTAAAACCCAACAAAGAGGAAGGCAGAACCTAAAAGTCCAAGAGAGAAATTCTGGAAAATGTTATATAAACACTTGATCCAGCTGTATCTGAAGCCAAAAGACAAAAACCTAAACAAGTGTCCTTCTCTACTTTTTTTTTTTTTTTTTTTGCCTCAGACCTACTGAATTGATATCTACATTCCAAAAGGATTCCTAGATGATTTGTATGCTCATTAAAGTTTCAGAAGCACTGACTGGTTTGAGCCCCCCCCCCCTTTTTTTTTATTGGTGTTCAATTTACCAACATACAGAATAACCCCCAGTGCCCGTCACCCATTCACTCCCACCCCCCGCCCTCCTCCCCTTCTACCACCCCTAGTTCGTTTCCCAGAGTTAGCAGTCTTTACGTTATGTCTCCCTTCCTGATATTTCCCACACATTTCTTCTCCCTTCCCTTATATTCCCTTTCACTATTATTTATATTCCCCAAATGAATGAGAACATATAATGTTTGTCCTTCTCCGACTGGCTTACTTCACTCAGCTGGCTTGAGCCCTTTTGAGTTGCATTCCATCACTTGTAGCTAAAATACTCTTAATAAGTATAAGTATGTTCTATTGTTATCTCTGTCTTTACAAAAATGAATACTAAGACTTAGGGAAGTATAGCTATTCAAGATGATACAGGTAGTAGACAAAGGAGCTGGACTCAAAACTTGTCTTCCCTGCATCCAAATCACATGTCCTTAACTCCTGGGCCATACCTCGCTGACTCTGTTTGACACTGTTGTCAGGTAAGTCCAGAGACCAGCAAGCTGAAAACTCAAGGAAAAGTTGCAATTTAAGTCTAATGGTAGTCTGCTGGAAGAATCCCTTCTTTTTAAAGATTGTATCTATCTATGTATCTATGTATCTATCTATCTATCTATTTATTTGAGAGAAAGAGTGAGAGCACAAGCAGTGGTGGGGAGGGACAGAGGGAGAAGGAGAAGGGTACTCCTTGCTTAGCAGGAAACCTGATGTGGGGCCTTTCCTCAGGACCCCAGGATCACAACCTGAGCGAAAATCAGACACTTAACCAGCTGAGCCACCCAGCACCCCATGGCAGAATTTATTCTTGCTCGGAGATGGTCAGTCTTTGTTCTATTAAGGCCTTAATTGGATAAAACTATTGGATAAACTAATTGGATAAAACTCACCCATGTTATGAAGCATAACCTATTTTACTCAAAGTCCACTAATTTAAATGTTTAGTTCATGTCAAAAAAAAAAAAAAAAAAAAAAAAAAAAAAAAACTACCTTCACAGAAATATCCAGAATAATGTTTGACCAAATATATGGGGCAATGTGGCTTAGCCAATGTGACACATAAAATTAGTAACAACAATTTTATTGATTGATGAAAGCAATACATTTGCCTCATTGTGCAGGCTTGGCAGCTTCAATCATCTAAGAAAAGTGCAACAATAGGGTCAAACTAAAGATTGGCAGCTACCTCTTTTGCCCTGGCATAAGGTCATGCTTCAGACAGTTTTGTACACCTGCAGTTTGGCCTGAAAGCTCAGCAGAGGCCAGTCTGGCACAGTTGCTCCTACTCCGGGGTTTGCCAGGTGATGGCATGAAGGGTCTTGCCAAGACAGGCAAATGCTGCTGGTCATCAGAAACATGAAAGACAGCCTGAGAGAACAGGGCTGGCCACATAAGCTCTCACTTCTTGGTTTCTATTATAAAGGGATTATAGCCGCCCTAAAAAGAAAATGCACACTGTGTAAAACTAGACTCATACAGAGCATTTACTCAGACTCCTACCATCATTATTTACTTTGTGGTTTGGATGGCACATACTTCAAAGAAACATTGGGTTTCTCTGCATCACTCTTTAGCTTACCACCTTGGTTTTATTCAAGTCAATTTGTTTTTATGACTTAGAATAAATATCTGTCATATTCTCATGTTTACTCCTCCCTTTAGGTTTATTCTATTTTTCTAAAATATTTCCCCCATATTTGCCCTAATAGTTATTCTATTTTCCAAACAGACACACTCTGGGAAACCCATAAGTTATCTGTCCCATAGAATAAAAATCCCTATGTTAGAAGGCACCCCTGACTTACTGGAATGATGGCCTCTCCTGACTTATCACATTCATTTGCTTTTATATAGGAAGGCATGGAGTTTTAGATCTACTGTTTCTGGTGTAAAACACAACATGCCATAAGCTAGACGGGCACAATGTTATGTACAATGATGTCTCCTAGGCCTTTAAGGATACTGCTTAGTGATATCCTCTAATGGGCACCATAGGCCTGACCTCTGTAAGGAACCAGGGCACTGCAAAGATTGCGGGGTACCCTGGTCACACAGTAGACAGCCCATGGTCCAGATTCAAACCTGTGATGCCAAGTGGACAATAAGTACAATTACTGACAGATTGGCCCAAGTCCTTCCTTCCATAGATCCATAGGGGAACTCATTTGTGGATTTCTTCTTCCAATGAGAAGGATCAAATAAAACTCTCTAGATCAGGAACTAATCTCAAAAAAAAAAAAAAAAAAAGACTTTACTGCAAGGTCAATGACAGGATCCGTATCAGGCTTCCTGGACTTAGAATACTAGTGCATGAGAAAAGGGGGGATCTACTCCACCTCCAGAATCACCTACAATATTCTTGGAATGCAGAGAAACAACAGAGTTTCTCTGTCTCTCCACTTCTCAGGACATCACTAGGTTATAGTCCTCAGGAAGTAACTTTAGAAGCACTTGGATGTCACAGTCGGTTAAGTGGCCAACTCTTGATTTCGACTCAGGTCATGATCTCAGTGTCCTGGGATCAAGCCCCACATTTGACTCCATACCAAGCACAGAGTCTGTTTAAGGTTCTCTCTCTTCCGGGATCCTTGGGTGGCGCAGCGGTTTGGCGCCTGCCTTTGGCCCAGGGCGCGATCCTGGAGACCCGGGATCGAACCCCACGTCGGGCTCCTGGTGTATGGAGCCTGCTTCTCCCTCTGCCTATGTCTCCGCCTCTCTCTCTCTGTCTCTCTCTGTGACTATCATAAAAAAAAAAAATTCTCTCTCTTCCTCTCTCTCTGCCCCTCCCCCTTGCATGTTCGCTCCCTCTCTCTCCCCCTCTCTCAAATAAATAATCTTTTAAAAAAAGAAGTAACTTTAAGCAACCTAAAACAAAAATCTTATCAAGTCATTCCCCTGCTTTAAACTCTCAATGATTCCTAAATAACCCCAGGATTAATAATAAAAACATCAATACCAAAGGCAGACATTGTGTGCTATGGACCAGACACCGCCCTACAGGCTCTGCCTTTACCTGCTGTTCACCTGCCCTTGTAATCTACATCATAATCTATCTCACACCCATGATGAACTTCTCCACCTCCTCAAAATCCCAGGCTCCCTTTCCTCTGAGGCTTTCTGATACAATATATTCATTCATCTGCTAATACTCTGTCCCAATTCTGCCCTGGCCAAGCCCTCTCCTAATCATATCAGCTAATATAATGTCCCTACCCCCCCCCCAAGTAACTTCCCCTTCTTATATGCTTCCAGGGTATCTTCAATCTTGTTTTGTAATGTTTATCACGCATGCAATTCTTTCAGTGTCTGTCTTCTTCACTCAATTATGAACGCCACAAGGGCAGAATGACATTTGTTTTCTCGCCAACATACCCCCAATACATCACCCATTATTTTCCACATAGTATACCTTGAGAAATGTTTGATGAATGAATATATGAAAACACTCCCCTCATGACATAAAATTAACATCATTATTTCTAATATCTTCCTAATTCTCCAAAATTTGGGGCCCTTTTAGAGACTTCCCTCAAGAAGTTTCACTGCCCAATCCACCACTTGTCAATCATTTAACAGTGAGCTATCTAAATGCACTTTCCACTGGGCCTAAGGCAGTGACACTTTCCTGTATGCCTTGACCAATATTCCAGATTCAAGCCTCTCACACCATCCTCCCCAGGGACAATCCTTGAGAAGGCTCCACATGTGTCTATAACATCAAACCCAACTTGTCAAAACCCTGATGGTACTAAATGATACCATGTTAGATATATCTCTGTGTGACCCTACCAACATATTGTCCCTGGGGATGAAATTTTTATTGAGGATATACCTACCGTGTGCCAGTACCATTAATGATAATGTTTATAACAATGGTGATAACAATGACATCAAAATTAATTTTTGAGTACCAGCTCATATTTACTCTAAAAGGATACTAATCTACTGCATCGGTGTAGTTCTATATGATTGGAGAACCACAGACATCAGAATTACCTGTGTTTATTTAAAAAACACAGATTTCTGATACATACCCCACAGAGACTGGAATGAGAATCTCTCAGAATGAGGTCCATTAAGCTCCCCTTTAATGCACCTTAAAATTTAGGAAGCATCACACTACACTAGTATTTTCACAAATTGTCTCAACTCCACCTTCTCAGCTTTTTAAACTAACCACTCTCACTCAGCATATCTTCTTTTTTATGAGAGTGAGTGAGTGAGTGAGTGAGTGAGTGAGTGAGTGAGTGGAGAGCGAGAGTGGGGGGAAAGGGTCAGAGAGAAGGACAGAAAGAATCTTTTTTTTCTTTTCTTTTTTTTTTTTTTAGATAGAGGGAGCATGGGGAGGGAAGGACAGAGAGAGAGAGAGAGAGAGAGAGAGAATCTTAAGCAGGCTCCATGTCCAGCATGGAGCCATAGGGCTCTCAGTCTCATAAGCTGAGCTGAAATCAAGAATAGGATGCTTAACCTACTGAGCCACCTAGGCTCACTATATGTTTAAAACTGGATTCTAGACCACTCTAAAAGGGATCATTTCCCCTCATTTTAGTTCCTAGAATCCATATGCAACCCCAGGTGGCCTGATAAAGGTAAGGAACTGAGAAGAAAATAACTGAAGTGTTTTCACACACATGTGTATGAATATTTATATATTCAAAGCTAAATATCTTTTAACTTTTTATTTTGAAATAGTTATAGAATCACAGGAAGTTGCAAAGAAAAAAGTCATGACAGAGCAGTGTCCCTTTCATCCAGTCCCTGCCAATGTTAATACCTTATGTAACCAATTGTCCTTATTCAGATACATGTAGTCATTTATGTGTGTGTAGTTCTACATAATTTTGTCACATGTGCGGCTTTGTGTAACAACTATTTTTTTTAAGATTTTATTTATTTATTCATGAGAGACATAGAGAGGCAGAGACACAGGCAGAGGGAGAAGGAGGCTCCCTGTGGGGAGCCCGATTCAGGACTCAGTGTGGGACTCGATCCCAGGACCCCGGGATTATTACCTGAGCCAAAGGCAGATGCTCAACCACTGAGCCACCCAGGCACTTCTATGTAACAACTATTAAAATCAAGATATACTCACCACAACATTCCTTTTGTGCTATATCTTTGTAGCCACACCCCCTTCTCCCACCCTTCACTTCTCGCAAGGACTAATCTTTTTTCTATCTCTCTAATTTTGTTATTTTGAGAATGTTATATAAATGGAATCATACAGTTTGCAGCCTTTTGTAATTGGCTTTTTCATTCAGCATAGTTCCTGCAAGGTTCATCCAAGGCATGTTGAGTTGTTGTGCATATCTATAACCCATTTCTTTTTATTTCTGATACATTTTCCACAGTATGGATAAACCATAGTTTAATTTTTCACCACTTAGAGATTACTTGGTAGTTTTCAAGTTTTGGATGAATAGTGCTGCCATGAACATGCATGGCCAATTTCCTTGTAAACATAGCTTTATTCTCTCTAGGATAAATGTGCACAAGTGTGATTGCTGAATCATAATCTAAGTCCATTTTTAGTTTTGAAGGAAACTGACAGACTATTTTCTAGAATGACTGTGCCATTTTTACATTCTCACCAACAATGTCTAAGTAATCCAGTTTTTCTACCTCCCTACCAGCCTTGGGTATTATCATAATTATGTCATCTGCAGGAAGGGATAGTTTTAGTTTTTCCTTACCAATTCACAAGGCTTTTATTTCTTTTTCTTGCCTTATTTCACTGGTAAGAACTTCCAGTAGTATGTTCAAGTAAACCACAAGAAATTAAGAGAAACAAATCAACAACAACAGAAACCAGTGAAAACAAATAGAAAACATAAAACGAATACCTGCGCCTTAACATATCAAGCATTGCTTTAACTGATCATTTAAATGATCTGAGTACATTAATTCAAAGACAAAGATTGACAGAATGGATAAAAATTCATGACCCAATTGTGCTGTCTAAAACTCGCTTCAAACATAATGACATAGGTAAGCTGAAAGTGAAAGGAGGGAAAAAAATCAGGAAAATATTTTTTAAAGCAGAAGGGACTATATTTAATATAAGGCAAAGTAGACTTCAGGGCATAAAAATTACAAGATATAGAGAGGGATATTATATAATGATTAAAAGATCAACCCACCAAGAAGACATAGCGATGCTAAACAAGAGGATTGCAAAAACATGAAGCAAAACCTGATACAGTTGAAAGAAGAAATGGACAAATACGTAATCATAGCTAGGACCTCTACATCCTACTCTTAACAGTGAATAGAAGTATTAGGCAGAAGACATCAAGGACACAGAAGAATTTAACAATACAAACAAGATCTAATTGACATATATAGAAACTTCCGCCCAATGAGAGCATTCTTTTTTTTTCTTTTGGTTGAAATTATTATATTAGTTTGAATTGTAATATTACAGTCAATTATCTAAGAAATTTGGGTAGAAGATAAAAATCAGAGTAGATGACTTCAAAGATCCTTTCCAAAGCAAGGATTTTGACTTTATGTCACAGTTTGCTTGGTGTTTTGGTTTGGGAGATGCCTCCAAAAGGAGAATGAGCACTGGATGTTACACACAACTGATGAATTATTGAACTCTACATCTGAAATTAATGAGGTAATATATGTTGGCTAATTGACTTTAAACTAAAAAGGAAAGAAAATGAGGCTCAAGAGGTTATTGAATTAGGGCTTTTACCTAGAGCATCATCAGTAATCACTAGCCCTTTCTTTTAATAATTTTTTATTTGATTATAGTTGACAATGTTACATTTGTTTCAGGTGTACAACTGAGTGATTTGACAAATTTATATATTATGCTATGTTTGCCACAAATATAATAACTTTCTTTTCAATGCCCATGGAATATTCTCCAAGACAGACCATATCCTGGGACATAAAACAAACCTCAGGAAAAAAAGAATTTAAATCATAGACTATATTCTCTTACCATAATGAAATCAAACTAGAAACCAATAACAGAAAGACAAGAAAATCTTCAAACATGTGGAAATTAAGGAGTTTTAAAATCTCTCCTATTATATCTCTCCTTCTATATCATCTCAAGAGATAGTTGACAATAAATTGACAATAAAACAAAATTGTTCTGTCCCTCATTTATCTATATATTTGTCTTGCAATATCTGAGAATAGTAAGCAAAAAAGGGAAAGGCACATAAAAGTGAAATTACAACTTGAACTTGAAAAACTTTTTCTTACCCTCTTGTTTTAGGAAGAGTGGAGGGCACTAATGAGCCGCCAAACCTATAGCCTCGGCCTGAGCTATGCCTGCAGACTCCTAAGTAATTCAGGATTTTCAATTTACTCAGCTGAGATTTTAGGCATCAGCGGTAAACCTGGCCTTCTCCTCAGCTGCCTACTTCCTTCTGACAACACACAACCTTCAGGCACATAAAGCAAGGGAGGAATGGGTCCACCGGGCAGTGGTGTGATGATCAGCAATCAGGCGTAATTTCAGTAGAAAATTGTATTCTTCCCTTTTTCAGAGAGGAGAAGTAGTGCATGAATCCAGCAGAAATGGTTTACTCCTGCCCCTTGAAAACTTGGGCCCGGTTAGTCAAGACTTCAATCTGTTCTACTTAAATTAAAGGGCTTCTGAGTGACTTTAATCAAAACACTGATGGACAGCGAAAGAGCCCAGACAGCAGTGCCCTTTCACTCAGGTCTCAGAGCTGAAGGAGAGAAGCCAGTGAAAACAAGACTGCGGTGTTTATAGAGGTGAGACTGACAAAAGCAGGGCAAGTGAGGTTTCAATTGTTTCTTCCTACATGGTGTCGAGGCAGTCAAACACACCGCAGTTGCAAGAGCTCCCATTTTGTTTGCAAACACAGATGGTGCCTCTAACCTTGGCTTCTTTAATCAGTATTTATGTCCCATTGGCTCTTATATGGAAAACAGCTACCTGGCTCTAACTAACAGTTACACTTTCATGGAAAGACAAGTGACATTTTTACTATTTAAATGCATTATTCTGCCCTTCAATGGCTCCCTGATACTCTTGGAATAAAGTTGAAACTCCTTACTGTGCCTTGGAGACAATCCCATGAGCCGCCCACACCTATTATGTACTTTCAGCCTCATCTCTCACCAACCTTCTCTGTTCTCTACAGCAGTCAGAACAAATTTCTGCCAGTCCCTCCACTGCATCATGTCCTTTTTACCCCTTGGCCTTTGCCTATTTTGTTCTATTTAGCACACACTTCTGCCTCTACCTGGTTAACTCTTACTCACACTGTAAGTTATGAGGGCAAGGTTTTGGTGGCCGTGTTACATAGTGTAAGCACCATCAGTAATAAGCCTGACTCCCAGATGCTAACTCAGAGAGGGAGAGACAGAGTATAAAAAAATCCTAGGAAGGGAAAACCATTGCAGAAGGTCCTCCAGTATTAAAAACCCAAGAAATGTGCTTTAGGCTTTGGATTGAGTGCTTTCAGTGGCATCCAATGGATAAAGAGGATTGAGATATATTTAGTTTCAAACTGGGCTAGATCTTTCTAGAATTTTTTTTAAAGATTTTATTTATTTATTCATGAAGGAGAGAGAGAGAGAGGCACAGAGACACAGGCAGAGGGAGAAGCAGGATCCATCCAGGGAGCCCGACGTGGGACTCAATCCCAGGTCTCCAGGATCAGGCCATGGGCTGAAGGCAGTGCTAAACCGCTGAGCCACCTGGGCTGCCCTCTAGGATGTTTTCTAATGCAGAGTCTAAGATTCCAACATCTTCAATGTTTTCCAAATTCTAGTTTCAGCAACTGTGTGCATACTCTAAAGAATTACATTTATGTTGACCTTTATCAATAAGCCAGTGTGCCCCCATTACAATCAAAATGCATTCTGAATGGCTTCATGGCAATATCTGTGGCTGCTAGCAGATGAAGAAGCTACAGAATAACCTGTGCCCCCTTCCAAGAAATGAATTCAGAGGAAAAGACAGCCTCAGAGATTTGAGGATGGTTCTTATCGGGATGGGACTGGAGCACCTAGATTTTCTAGTGGAGAGAAGAATCATAGAACTTGCCTTTTTTTTTTTTCTTCACAGCCTTGGACTTGAGACTTCCCTTTTGCACCTCAAAATCTGAGGAAGGCCCCAGATAGACTTCATATTTCTTTCCATTCCCAACATTCTATGACTAAAACATTAACTTGGTCCAATAACTTGCTTTCCAAGTGTGCCCCTAGAAAAGATAAACTAAAGAGAAACTACCAGAAGAATATCCAAGCAAAGATGTAATTTGCCTTTGGGTAGACAGAAAGTTACTGTTCAAAGAACAATTTTCCATTTTCTCCCCAAGTGGCTCTCCACAAGAGCCACACTTATGTTTCATTAAGGCTTTGGGTCAGATGCAGACAGAATAGAAGCTATCCCTTGTTTACCTGTGGCATTCTTCACATAAGAGCTTAGGAAGAATATTGACCTTGAGATCTCTAGACAGTTTACCACCTTATCTAGAATAAAATAAATGAACTGAATTTATGCTCTGTAAAATTTCATGTTAGCACATAGGTAAAGATGGAAGCAAAATTACTTACAGATTGTTAAACCAGAAAATCTTCAATAACCAAAGAAAAACAATGTTTTAAAGTTTTTTAAACTCAGCATCACGCTGGATAAAAGGCTACTAGCCAGTGTCTGAAAATTCAATACTTCTGACTTGTAATAATGTATCTGGATCTTCCTGTTGGCCCGAGGTGTGCAAATGAGCATCAATCAATTTGCATTTCTACCACCGAGACACTGAGATATCTGTAGGTGTATCAGAAGATACCTTGATAGATTGTATAGATTAGCTCCACTTCTCCACATAAGGTCCATGAGGGAACCATCTATGAGTTGTAACAGCACTGGCTGGGATCACCTTAATCATCTCTTCCCATGTGAAAATGAAAATCACCTGAGAAATCGAACATGTTGGGAAAAAAAGGGAGAGAAGGAATGGGGGGGCAGAGTATCTAAATGCCGCTGGGATACTCATATAGTCTCCTGTTTATTTTAATTGAATGGTTTGTGTCTTCAGACCATCTCATTATTCTCCCCAGAGCAGAAACGTTGAATGAAGGCACAAACCTCATTAACCTTTGAATACTGAAATCAATAATCTGCAATACATCTAAGCTAATTTGTTGTCAATACATCCCTCAAAATGCTGTGTTTTGTAGCTGGGGACATTGAGAGGTATGGTAAGAACTACCATGTCCACATCAAGATGATATCTGGGATTCGCCCTGTTGGTTTTTAGTGTGAAATAGTTATTGACATTTACATATAGCATGGTTTTCCAAGGGAGTTAATATCTGTTCTTTTAGTCAAGAACACACTTGGACCTTTTCTTTTTCCATAATTCTAATAAATGACATGAATAATAAGAGATAGGCATTCCTTCTCATAAATCCGCCCTGTAAAGTAGAGTTGTGATCCATACTGAGGAAGTAGGAAGAGGTTCCTTGAGCTACAAATTGGCTTTATTCACTTAGTGACTAATGCATAGTAGGCACCAAAAATCATGTGTTGAAAAAATGTATAATGGCCCTGACCTGACTTTTCAGAGCCAACTTTTTCTCGCTATATGTGTCTTACATGTGTTATGTATGCATGTGTGTATATACACATTCATTACACCCACATACACATTGTATTTGTAAAATATCTCAGCAAGAGTATAAGACACTTGCCTGTTTATCTTGCAAAAGCAAAAAATGGACAATAAAGTACTTACCAGTAACAGAGAAATGAATGGGAAGCAGGGTGACAGGAAACAAAAAGGACCAGAAATCTGTATGTCCATGAAAACTCCAAGAGAGCACCCTCTTTATGTGTTCACCACTAAGTCCTCAGTACATGAAACAGTACCTAGGATAAAGCCAGGGCTCAGCAAGTGTTTGATGGTTATATGGATATATGTACAGGTACAGAAGAGGATGAAGGAATAGTCAGCACAAATAGGAAAAAGGAGAGTAGGTGTAAGTTTTCTGTGAACGGCCTCCATGGAGAGCAGAGTACTTAGACACTAAAGCAACAACACCAATCCTGTGCACACATAAAATAAGACCAGCCATCCAATTGACTGTGTCCCATGTTTTTGGATGAGCCTCTTCCCAGCCAGAAGACTTTTGGTTTGGTGCAGTGCATCCAAGCCACAATGTCCAAATGAGAAAGAGCAGGTCCTCATCATGCTGTCTCATCTCACTGACATCACTTCTACAACAAACTGAACCACTTCATGTATCTCACTACTGAGCCCTCTGACCACCAGATTCTACTGATGTACTCTGAAGGAGAGAAGCCACCCCATTGCTTTAGCATCAAAGGGCAGCTAAACATGCCCTCTAATTCAGTAACTGCAGGTCCAATGGCAGCCATTTAATTAGGTGCTGCTTATAGTGTTGGCTTCACCCCCAGCCCACTAGACTTGTTGTACATTAGGCTTTGTTACTTAAGGAGCCAAAATCTGCTCCCAGGTAAGAGAAGCAAAAAAGGTAGAAATTGTTGTATCAATTTCAGATTTCCATCAAATAGCATACCATTGCTCAGGTGGACCTGTTCAGTAAAAAACCTTTAAAAGGGGACACCTGGATGGCTCAGTGGTTGGGCACCTGCCTTGAGCTCAGGTCATGATCCTGGGATCCAGGATTGAGTCCTGCATCGAGCTCCCTGCCTGCTTCTCCCTCTGCCTGTGTCTCTGCCTCTCTCTCTCTCAGTCTGTGTCTCATGAATAAATAAATAAATCTTTAAAAAAAAAAAAAAAACCTTTAAAAGACTATTTCTCAAAAGTGTCAACCTGACCACATGCATAGCAATCACCTAGATGGCAATTAACAATTCAGATGCCCAGGCTCCACTGTCAGCAATTCAGGCAATGGATCTAGTGTAGGGCCAAGAAGTGTGCATTAACAAGCACCCTCAAAAAATCACAAGCCCACTATAGAGATCCCCTAATTCAAAACAAATATCCTTCCTACTCCATAAAAATCTCACACACACCTGGTTTTTACTGACATTGGAAGGAAGGGTGTTCTTTGGATAGGGTAGTCAAGAAAACGCATTAGGTCAATATGTGTTTGTTGTGTTATCTGCTGTGTGATGGGCAGTAAAAAGTGATAGGTAAGCTGTGTCCTCCAGCGTGAGGCCACCAGAATTTGAACCCCAGCTCTTCCACTTACTAACCATGTCAACTTGGGCATGTTAATCCTTTCACACTATACTTCCCTGTTTGTCAGTTGGGGATGGTATCCATAGCACCTGTGCCACAGGGTTGTTAGGATTCAGTTAAGACACATGGACTGTTCAGAACAGAGCACGGCCCAGGGTAAGTGCCCCCTAGGAGCTTACCATTATTCCTGTGTCATGGGAACTGAGGGTAATCTGTGAAAAGAGAGGCATATCCCTGCCCTTTTCATGCTTAGAAACAACAGGGAAATGGCACAATCCCAGTTTAACAAGGTACTAACTAAATGCAAGTCTGAGAACACAGAGGAGATTACCAGTGGATATCAGAAAGTACAAAAACACAGTCCTAACAAGAGTGTCAGGATAGTCACCGGAGGCAAGAAGTGTTGGGGAAAGCTGTGGGGTAGCAAGAAATGGGCTCCGTGAGTCTCAAGATCAAGACGGTAGTAACTTTCCTGCCTCCACACAAAACTACCGTAAACTGAGGCAGACACTTCCCCTTTCTGAATCTCAGCTGCCTCACATATAAACTACAGGGACTAGCCAGGATGATTCCACAGGTCCTGGTAGTGATGGCAGAGCCGTGGGACAGTAACGGGCAAGCTCTGCAGAGACCAGGCACCAGATCCATTCTGTGACAGCCAGAAGCACCATCCTGGAGGAAGGGCAAAGGAGGGGAGACCAAGAGAAGGGGGGCACCCCAGGATCAAAATCAAGCTTCCTCTTGACAAATTTTTCCTCACCTCCACACTATGGATACAGTGCTTTTGGTCAAAAGCATTCTTCTCAGAAACTGCATGTCTGGGCAGGCCGGGTGGCTCAGAGGTTTAGCGCCACCTTCAGCCCAGGGCCTGATGCTGGAATCCCGGGATCGAGTCCCACTCCGGGCTCCCTGCGTGGAGCCTGCTTCTCCCTCTGCCTGTGTCTCTGCCTCTCTCTCTTTCTCTCTCTCTCTCTGTCTGTCATGAATAAATAAATAAAATCTTTTTAAAAAATAAAGAAAAATAAAAAGAAACTGCACGTCTTAGGAAGGTTTCCCCCCATGTGATACAAAGTATCAGGTTTATTGTTGGGGTCTGTGCAAACAGAGAAATGCATGTTTTCACACTCCCATTAGTCATGGAAAATTAGTTGAGAATCAAAGGGAGGGAAAGGAGAGATGAAGGGGAATGGAGTCCAAAGATGACGAGGGGGCGAGGGGTTTGGAGCGCAGGGAATACAAGGAGATCAATCAGCCAGAATGGAAGGGAGGGTTGCAGAATTGCAATTCAGTAGCTCACTCGGCTGTGCTCTCTCTGCGCCTGTCTGCCCTTCTCTCCCCACACCCCTCAACTTTGACTCTATTCTAACTATATCACAAAGGCTCTCAGCAGTTTCATCACTCCTCATGTATTTCCTGAGTAGCAATAATAGATGAATGACAAGAACTACCAACCTACTTCCAAGGTAAAGATTGGAAACTGCCTTCATGTAAGTGAGAAAAATTTTTAGATTAACCTGTCTGCCTACATGAACTCTTTTTTTTTTCCCTGTTGTAAACATTACCTCGAGCTGGAAAGAGAAAACTAAGAGTAGAAATATGGAGTGTTAAGAGCGTGCCTCATTTTGCAGATGGAAAGGAGGAGGCCCCCAAAGAGCCATGACCTGCACAGAGTCACAGGGTAAGGAAATGGCAGGGCTGAGAGATGTACACAAGTCATCTGTCAACTAGCCCTAGTGAGACATAGTCACAAGGACAGAAGGAAGCATTTTACATTTTAACAGTTATATAGATATCACAATACGTATTAGTAAAATTAGTATATTGGATCTAAGATTTGGGGACATTACTGCTTAGGGCAGAGCTAAATTATGTAACAATGTTTATAATATGAATCAATTTGAGGGACAATATTAGGTATGTAATGGAACCATTGATATGTATGTAACTTACGGCTCCTGACCAGATCTTAAATTATTGAGAGAAACCACATTTCTAGACCTTCAGTTCGGGGGAGGGGGTGAGAAAGATCAACAAATCCAGTCAGCCACCTGGCAAACCTCTGAAAAGTCAAACAACTCAATTCCAGCACCTCCTCCCTTTCCCTGAGTAAGCTGGGGAAATGAGAGTTGGGTGTTCAAAGGACTCAGACAAGCATAATATTATATATACACTCGACATCCATCTCCTGTATGAAACCTCATTGTTCCTGTGTAACAAAAAGTAAATATTTACCGTGAGCCAGGAGAGGTAGGGAATGATCAGCATTCAGGCCATCAATCCCTGTGAGCTGTGCTCCCATTTTAATAACCTCATAAGGGAGGGCAGGCAAGGACGGCAAAGACTGGCCAGGAGATAAGAGTTTGTCAGAGGAGTCAAATCACTGGAAGTGCAAGAATATAAGGTGAGCTATTCATGCGTGGGGATTGCAAAGGCCCCCAAAGATGGGTTTATGAAGTTGAGGTAGGAAGGTAGAGTGGTTAAGAGCACAATCTCTGTAGCAGGAGTGCTTGCTCCTCCACTTACCAGCTATAAGAGCTTGGGCAAGACGGCCTCAGCTATGCCTATAAAGGAGGGATAATAGCAACATCCACTTCATGAGGTTCTGTGAGGATCAAATGAGTCAATACAGGCAAAGTATTTATAACAGTAGGGGGAGCATAGAATGTGCTCAATAAATTTTCGTAGGGGTGTTGGGAGCCTCTCTTGGCTGCAAGAAGATGGCTCGAGGGTGGTACCCAATCTGTTAGCTATGGTGCATTCCACTGTCCAGGAATTCAATCAGCTGATTTAGAATGCATGTACTTGTCCAAGCCTGCACAGCCAGTGATAGGCAGAGCTAGGATCTGAACCTAAGCCATCCAGCTCCCTCCAGGCTCCATGGATTAATTATTATGCATGCCACCTGTCTTAAGAGAACAAGCGATCACATGCAGTTTTTTTTTTTCCTTTTGTTTTGTTTTGTTTACTCTTTCTTTTCCTGCTATTTACTTCTCTGCCTAGTAGGTATGGGAACTGACTGATTCTCCACAGGAAAGAAAAAGTGCCCAAGTGAGAATAAGAGCACCAAACAAGGATTGGAAAACTTATCCTATAGTTTCAAGTGGAATGGTTGAAGGAACTGGAGATGATTAAGCTGGGGGGGGGGGGGTGAGCAGGGAGTATTTGGGGAGAAAATAAATCTTTGTATGCTGAGGAGAGCTATGGTGAAGAAGGAAGCACAGCCTGTTTGACCATGGAGTCAGACAGAGCCCTAGTTCCATTGAGCAAGAGGTTATAAGGAGACAGATAACAGTCCAGTTTAAGTAAGAACATTCTGGAAGATACCACATAGTGGCTGAAAACTTAAATTTAATCAGACAAATCCCAGACACCCTCCCCCTTCCAACAGTTGAGGAATTTTTCTGTATTTGTGACCTTAGACATAGGCCATAGACCTATATCTTAGACCTTAGATATAGCCTCTCTCACTAAGCCCTCATTTCTTTATCTAATATGGAGGAGGGCTTAGTAGTACCCACCTCATAAGGCCAATGTTAGGTTTCAATGAGACAAAGCTTGTGAAAAGGCTTGCACAATGCCTGGCTTATCGGAGCCCCTCAAGACATGTTGGCTGTAAAGCTACTCTAGAATATGAGTGAACATAAATATTGCTCTGAGTAAAGATAACTAATTCTTTGTATTTTATTCTTTCTAGAGACTTTCATGTTTAAAATATTTCTAGAAGATCATTCATCCATCCATCCATCCTTTCATCCATTTAGCAGAGGTCTGCTGAACACTAAGTGTGAAGATCTGAAGACAGAGTTGGAAACACAAGAGCAACAGCTCACTTACTTTCCAGGGAAGGAGGTAAACATGGAAATGATGACTCAGTTAATTAACTATAGTTTTGTGCTGTAAGGATTAATGCCCAAGGTGCCATCAGAACACTTAGAGGAAATGATCTAGACACAGGGAGAACATGACGAACTTACAAGAAAAGTGAGTTGGGAGCTAAGTCACCTCAATGTGATTCTGTGATATATGGCCCAAAAAGCTCTGGGTGAGCCACAGAAGAGGCATCCCAGCCATGTCTGACCCAGAAAAGCTTCACAAACAATGGCATTTGAGCTATGTCATGAAGAATGAGGAGCACTTTCCCAGGAAGAGAAAAGAAAAAGGACTTTTTGTCATACAGGACTTTATAGAGACTTGCAGATAATCCCAGATCAGAGGCTCAGGTACTATTACTTTTGTTATGAGTGAAAAGTTACTAGCAAAAATTAAGGGTAATATCTATTCTTTAGAGATTTTCACTACAGTGTTACGTATCAGGGAAAACTAGAAATAATCATGACAAATAACTGTCCAACAGTTGAGGAATTTTAAGCTAAATTAAGTCCAACAGAATTTTCTCTACAATACTACAAGTATATTAACTGTCATATTCTTCAAGATCCTGTAATAACATGGGAAATCTTACTTGAGATACTAAGGCAAAATAGGGAGACATAAAATCATAGTTATAATGTGAGCTATAATATAATGTGAGTTATAATGCGACAACCATATTATTTAAACCTCCAAAAATCATACTTTTAGAAGTAATGAATACATTTATGACGTTGATTGTGGTGATGTCTTACCCATGTAAACTTAACCTCTACATTCATCAGGTTGTATACATTAAATAAGTTTATCTTTTTGCACATCACACATTTCAATAAAGTAGCTTTAAAATGCAACTAAAAATACAAAATTATAGTGAAAAATGAAAACAGAAATAAATACAGGAAAACTCATGTCAAGTTTTTCTAGATACAGCAAATTTGATATTTTTTCAACTGGTATGTATTAAGTTTTAAGAAGAATGTGTTCTTAATTTTGTTGATAATAATAATAAATACATTTTTCTTTTTTTTAAAAAAAAGATTTATCTATTTGTTTTAAAGGGGGCAGGGCAGAGAGAAAGAGAGGGAGAAAGAGTCCTAAGCAGACTCCAAACATGTGGAGACACAGGGCTTGATCTCACAACCCTGAGATCACGACCAGAGCCTAAACCAAGAGCTGGATGCTCAACCAACTGTACCACTCAGGCACTCTGTCCTTTCTTTCCTTTTGGAGGGAAGTTCCTCTGATCCACTTTACCTGACAAGAAAATCTCCCAGCCAATATCATTTCTACTGCTGAGGTAAAGCCTGGCAGTCACTCTTTATTCACTCCTTACCATTTGAATATTTCTTTAGAATGAAAAAGAAATGGTCTTTGAAGCACAGAGGTAGCTGTAGCACGTTATGTTTCAGGTTCTTGCTCTTTATCTGTTCTAACTCGGCGGAGCTTTCTGCCACGTGGTCAGAGAAATACTTGATGCCACCCACACTGGAGGCCTGGCCTGTGCTCCCCATGGAGCTGATGCACATCTTCCACGTGGACTTCTCGTGGACCTTGAAGCTGGAGAAAGACAGGCTGCACTGCAGGTTGATAATGTACTTTGAAGGATCACCAATTAAACCACTTAATCTTGAAGTGATTTATGTGAGCAGCTATAACTTCACTGGCATGACACCAAAGGGGTACAACACAAGGCAGACAGGTTCTGACTGAAGAAGAAAGCTCATTTTGGAGAAGAGGGAAAGAAAAAAATACATGAAATGATCCAGGGTAATAGATCTCCAGGAAAGAAAGTGGACATCAATGAAGTAACAAAATAAAAAGAAACAGAAAATACAATACAATACAATACAAATACAATACAAGTGACAATATCACTCAGAGTCGGAATGACTCCTGACAGTCAAACCATCAGTTTGGTAAAGCTTCCATCTCTTTCAGTGAGTGACTTTCTTTCACTAAGGGTGGCTAACTGTTAGTGAATTAGTTTGGCCATTAGTTTGGCCACTTTGGCTCAGGTTCCCAACCCTACATAGGTTCTTCAGCCCTTCTATCAGGTCTGCCCAGTCATGTGTTTTGGCCTGCCCACCCATCTCTTTGTGTTTATTCCTTCTTGTGTGTGTTCCTTCTTCGTTTTCTCATATATTAAATGCAGGTAATCACTGAACTTCCTTAACAAGGAACTGATTTATACCAGTAGTGTTTGGAAGTCTTTGCAATCACAAACTGCTCTGCCAATCCAGGATGAGAACATATAAGCTTCCAAGGAATCAGCTGTCATTCAAGGCAGGAGGTCAAACAATCACCAGCATGGATGTGTTTCTCATCTGGGGACTTTTGATGATCTTCTGAGCCAGGGCTCCAAATCAATAGAGGTTGAGAAGATCTGCTCACAATCAAGGTCAGTAAAATTTACTAACAGTTAGCCACCCTTAGTGAAAGAAAGTCACTCACTGAAAGAGATGGAAGCTTTACCAAACTGATGGTTTGACTGTCAGCAGTCATTCCGACTCTGAGTGATATTGTCAAGAGATGGCAACCATGCCTTCTATGTCCACATTTGTATGTGCTTGACAGAGTCAACATCATAGTAAGAAGACAATCACCCATACACCACTCTAGTGCTACATATCTCCATAATCTTCCTACTGCCTATTTTACAGTACTTCTGTAGTCTGCAGAAATGCTTGTTTGAGATGTTTGTGTGCATGTAGCTGCACATTCGTATGTGTTTCAATTCAACATGTTAATTTACCAGCACTGTGCTAAGCACAGTACAGGGGGAAAAGGGGATATTTTCTGGACATCCCCCCTTAGATGTCCCATCTCAGAGTCAACATTGCAAAAGTGGGACTCAACTTCCAACAAAACCTCTTACCTGCCCCCAAACACATGCCAACTCAGGGTATCCTTCTGTGAATGGCATCACTATTTATGCAGTCACCCAACCCAAAAACCTGAAAGCTACCTTCTCCTGCTCCGTCTCCCTCATGCCCACATCCCTTTCTCTCCTACATATTTATACTCAATCCATCTCTCTCCACCTCTAATTACCACTACCACCTTAGCTCAGATCTTTGCCAGTGATCACCTAGTGGAACTTACCAGCTCCAAATTCTCTTCACAACAACCAAAGGAATACTTCTGTTCAAAGTGCTTTGCCTGGTTCCTATTGTGCTCAAGATAATGGATCAAACCCAGGGTTTTACAAGGCTCTTCATGAATATTTTTTGTATCTTCCGCCACATCTCAAAGCACCCCCCTTTTTCCTCTAGACACCTGGGCATCCTTCAGGTCTGTAAAAACACTAAGCCCTCTCACACCTTGGGGTCTTTGCATATGCTGTACTTTTCCTAGAAACTTCTTGCCTCTAGATAATCGCTCTAAAGAAAATCTTGCTTTGACCTCAGAAACTGAGTTAGAGGGCAGCTCAGGTGACTCAGCAGTTTCGCCTTTGGCCCAGGGCGTAATCCTGGAGACCTGGGATTGGGTCCCACGTCAGGCTCCCTGCATGTAGCCTGCTTCTCCCTCTGCCTTGTCTCTGCCTCTGTCTCTCTCTGTGTCTCTCATGAATAAATAAATAAAATCTTTAAAAAAAAAAGAAACTGAGTTAGAATTCCTTAATATGTGATCCTATAGTATCACTCTTGACTACAAATACATGTTCAACTGACTTTTTCCTAACAGGTTAGAAATTGAGTATTCCTTATTTCTGTATGTGTAATGCATTTAAAAAAAAACTAGGGAGGCACTAAATAAATATTTGTTGAATGAACAAAGTGAAGAAATAAAAATTGCTTGAGGTCAGAGAATAATAAGAAGAAAAAGACCACCTACTCACCATCCTACCAAATCCTTGATGAAACCAATGCTGATACTCTCTCATACTTCCCAATACAGTTGACCTCATATGGTTTCTGATTACTGGCTCTCCTATTATTACTAATAGGAGAGACTAATTACTAATTTTTTGTCACCTCCACTTTCCAAATTAGAGACTAAGTAAGTAAGTTTGATGCTTTCAGGGGCAGCTCATCCTTCAGAAAATTACCACAATCTAATCCAACACTGAGTCCTCATCTTCATCCTTCATCCCATACTCATTAAGAATTTTACTGGATGAATTGTGCTACATTATTGGATTAGAATCTTTTATTTTACTCTCAGGTAATTAAACTTCCAAGCCTGACCACAAATGCTTTATCAGAAAAGAAGCACCTCAGGAGAACTTTTCTTAAGCTAGATGGAATAGCAAAGCACTTTCTACTCTAAAATTATACTGCAAACTGTGTTTGTCTTCTGGTTTTGGGAAGTACTCCAACATCAGACCAGCTATACCTTGGCCATGGAGAGGCTAGCTTGGAAGGACCCTGGACATACCAGAGCCTCTCTGGGTACAGTCCCTGTGTGTCTACAGTGACATCAAAATAGAAACTGAGAGTAAGCACTCAGAAACATATATATCAAGTTAACATTGCCTCAATATTTTCATTGAATTTGATGGAAGTATCAGTCTATAACAAATAGAAATTCACAGAAAAAAAATATCATTATAAATACTTTGGGAAGTACTGGGATAAAAAAGGATGAATTCGTGAGAAATGTCTTCTATAAGTTCTCTCAATCTCTTACAAGAATCTGTGTGTTCCTTAGTTAGCCATGCTCCTAGTAACAGCAGTTCTATAAGAACCTGATTTGGCCAATTTAGGATAACTCAAAGAATCAAAAATATTGATGGCATAAGAAGATCTAATCTCTTTCACAAATGTAATTGTCTCAGGCTACTCTGCCTAATGATCTAATATCATGTAGTGACGCTCATGATAGTTAATAGCTGTGAAGCACCACTATGTAATGCCAGGCCATTTAAATTATTTATGTGTATTATTTAATTTTCAGAATTCCTTAGTTATATTACTGTAATTTTCATTTTAAAGACCAGAAAGGGCACTTCCAGGCACTTGGACTCCTCGCAGCCAGCTCTGCAGACCTCAGCCCCCAGCGCACAGTGTAATATCCTTAAGTTTCATCCATGCTACAACATGTGACAAGATTTCCTTCCTTGTTAAGGCTGAATAATATAACATTATTCTTTGACTCTGCATATATAGATAACTCTCTGTTCCTGGCTCTTCAACTTCAAGATAACTTTCAAATCATCCTGAAAACCTACGAATTTGACCTGAGATTTAAAGAGAGAACAGCTGGAATGCTACAGAGAGAAGAGTTTGCGCTTCTAACAAGTACAACTCTTTTTTAGCCACTCTGCACTGAGCATTTATGACTAGGAAGAAGAACTCACCACAAAAGAAAGAATCAGAAACAGTATTCTGCCAGAGAGTTATAGAATTTCGATTACAATTCGATGTCAGAAAACAAATTCAGAAGCACAATTATAAAACTACTGGTGGCTCTAGAAAAAAGCATAAAGGATTCAAGAGACTTCATGACTGCAGAATTTAGATCTAATTGGGTCGAAATTAAAAATCAATTAAATGAGATGCAATCCAAACTGGAGGTCCTAACACAAGGTGGTAGAAGAAAGAGTGAGTGACATAGAAAACAAGTTGATGGCAAAGAAGGAAGTTTAGGAAAAAAGAGAAAAACAATTAAAAGACCATCAGGAAAGGTTAAGGGAAATAAATGACAGCCTCAGAAGGAAAAATCTACATTTAATTGGGGTTACAGAGGGCGCCAAAAAGGACAGAGGACCAGAAAGCATATTTGAACAAATAATAGTGGAGAACTTCCCTAATTTGGGGAGGAAAACAGGCATTCAGATCCAGGAGATACAGAGATCCCCCCCTAAAATCAATAAAAACTGTTCAACACCTCGACATTTAATAGTGAAACTTGCAAATTCCAAAGATAAAGAGAAAATCCTTAAAGCAGCAAGAGACAAGAGATCCCTAACTTATATGGGGAAAAATATTAGATTAACAGCAGACCTCTCCATAGAGACCTGGCAGGCCAGAAAGGGCTCAATATTCGGGGTCCTAAATGAGAAGAATATGCAGCCAAGAATATTTTACCCAGCAAGGCTCTCATTCAGAATAGAAGGAGAGATAAAGAGCTTCCAAGAGAGGCAGAAACTGAAAGAATATGTGACCACCAAACCAGCTCTGCAAGAAATATTAAGGGAGACTCCGTAAAAGAAAGAGGAAGCCCAAAGAAATAATCCACAAAAACAGGGACTGAATAGGTATTATGATAACACTAAATTCATATCTTTCAATAGTAACTCTGAACGTGAATGGGCCTAATGATCCCATCAAAAGACACAGGGTTTCAGACTGGATAAAAAAGCAAGACCCATATATTTGCTGTATATAAGAGATTCATTTTAGACCTAAGGACACCTCCAGCCTGAAAATGAAAGGTTAGAGAACCATTTACCATTCAAATGGTCCTCAAAAGAAAGCAGGGGTAGCCATCCTTATATCAGATAAATTAAAGTTTATCCCAAAGATTGCAGTAAGAGATGAAGAGGGAAAGTATATCATACTTAAAGAATCTATCCAACAAGAGGACCTAACAATCATGAATATTTATGCCCCTAATGTGGGAGCTGCCAAGTATATCAATCAATTAATAACCAAAGAAAAGATATACGTAGATAAAATACACCAATATTGGGAGACTTCAATACAGGGCTTTCGCAAATGACAGATATTCTAAGTACAACATCACAAAAGAAACAAGAGCTTTAAATGATACATGGGACCAGATGGATTTCACAGATATATACAGAACTTTGCATCCAAATTCATATTCTTCTCAAGTGCACATAGAACTTTCTCCAGAATAGACCACATACCAGGTCACAAATCAGGTCTCAACCAATACCAAAAGATTGGGACTGCTACCTGCATATTTTCAGACCATAATGCTTTGAAATTCAAATTAGAATGCAATCACAAGAAGAAATTTGGAAGAAACTCAAACACGTGGTGGTTAAAGAGCACCATGCTAAAAGATGAATGGGTCAACCAGTAAATTAGAGAAGAATTTAAAAAAGATTCATGTAAACTAATGAGAATGAAGATACAACCATTCAAAATCTTTGGGATACAGCAAAAGCAGTCCTGAGGGGGAAATACATTACAATATAAGCATCCCTCAAAAATTGGAAAAAAATCAAATACACGAGCTAACATGCACGTAAAGGAGCTGGAGAACATCAAATAAAGCCTACATCAAGCAAAAGAACACAGTTAATAAAGATTCAAGCAGAACTCAATGAAATAGAGACCAGAAGAACTGTAGAACAGATCAACAAAACCAGGAATGGTTCTCTGAAAGAATTAATAAGATAGATAAACCATTAGCCAGACTTGTTTTAAAAAAAAGAGAGAAAGGACTCAAATTAATAATCACGAATGAAAAGGGAGGGATGACCACTAATACCAAGGAAATACAAACGATTTTTAAAACATATAATGAGCAGCTATATGCCAATAAATTAGGCAATCTAGAAGAAATGGATGCATTTCTGGAAAACCACAAACTACCAAAACCGGAACAGGAAGAAATAGAAAACCTGAACAGGCCAATAACGAGGGAGGAAATTGAAGCAGTCATCAAAAACCTCCCACAACACAAAAGTCCAGGGTCAGATGGCTTCCCAGGGGAATTCTATCAAAAGTTTTTTTTTAATAATAAATTTATTTATTATTGGTGTTCAATTTGCCAACATACAGAATAACACCCAGTGCTCATCCCATCAAGTGCACCCCTCAGTGCCCGTCACCCATTCACCCCCACCCCCTGCCCTCCACCCCTTCCACCACCCCTAGCTCATTTCCCAGAGTTAGGAGTCTTCATGTTCTGTCTCCCTTTCTGATATTTCCTACACATTTCTGCTCCCTTCCCTTCTATTCCCTTTCACTATTATTTATATTCCCCAAATGAATGAGAACATATAATGTTTGTCCTTCTCCAATTGAGTTATTTCACTCAGCATAATACTCTCCAGTTCCATCCACGTTGAAGCAAATGGTGGGTATTTGTCATTTCTAATGGCTGAGTAATATTCCATTGTATACATAAACCACATCTTCTTTATCCATTCATCTTTCAATGGACACCGAGGCTCCTTCCACAGTTTGGCTATTGTGGACATTGCTGCTATAAACATCGGGGTGCAGGTGTCCAGGCGTTTCATTACATCTGTATCTTTGGGGTAAATCCCCAGCAGTGCAATTGCTGGGTCGTAGGGCAGGTCTATTTTTAACTCTTTGAGGAACCTCCACACAGTTTTCCAGAGTGGCTGCACCAGTTCACATTCCCACCAACAGTGCAAGAGGGTTCCCCTTTCTCCGCATCCTCTCCAACATTTGTGGTTTCCTGCCTTGTTAATTTTCCCCATTCTCACTGGTGTGAGGTGGTATCTCATTGTGGTTTTGATTTGTATTTCCCTGATGGCAAGTGATGCAGACCATTTTGTCATGTGTGTGTTGGCCATGTCTATGTCTTCCTCTGTGAGATTTCTGTTCATGTCTTTTGCCCATTTCATGACTGGATTGTTTGTTTCTTTGCTGTTGAGTTTAAAAAGTTCTCTATAGATCTTGGAAACTAGCCCTTTATCCGATACGTCATTTGCAAATATCTTCTCCCATTCTGTAGGTTGTCTTTTAGTTTTGTTGACTGTATCCTTTGCTGTGCAAAAGCTTCTTATCTTGATGAAGTTCCAATAGTTCATTTTTGCTTTTGTTTCTTTTGCCTTCGTGGATGTATCTTGCAAGAAGTTACTGTGGCCGAGTTCAAAAAGGGTGTTGCCTGTGTTCTCCTCTACA